>NC_143033.1:19027500-19692500 GCF_057628025.1 Oncorhynchus mykiss | reverse complement strand
ACTTTGAGCTTAGACCAATGTCATTCATGCTCCCTGTCGCCAGGAATCCCAACATTCCCAACATTTGGGAATGCTAAACCTTCCATGTTTGACGGATGCATAAAAATATGCCCCACCTCAGATAAACTGATATCGCGTCTATATGATGCTTTTCAATCTGTTAGCACACCTTCTACAGATGCCATCAAGGCTAAATGGGAGGAAGAACTAGGGACTGACATCTCGGTGGCAGACTGGGAAGAGAGCTTGGAGTATATCCACAAATGCTCCATTAATTCCAGACATCGTCTCATACAATTCAAGGTATTACACAGATTACACTATTCCAAAACTAAACTGCATAGGATATTTCCTGATACATCCCCTACATGTGATAAATGTCAGGCTGCGCAGGGTACACTACTCCACTGCTTTGCCCTATGCTCTAGCTTGCATGGTTATTGGTGTGGAATTTGTGGGATCCTCTCTGAAGTTTTGGAGACTTCAATAGATCCAGACCTGATAATCCTGGGAGTATCTGAGTCCCTAAACGGATTAACCAACCCCCAAAAACAACTCATCTCGTACGGTCTCATCTCTGCAAAAAAACTAATCTTGTTGTTTTGGAAAAGGAGGGAAGCGCCCTCTACCAAATGATGGCTCAGTGAATTGGCAAACACTGTACACTTAGAAAGAATTCGATACAGTGCCTTGCGAAAGTATTCGGCCCCCTTGAACTTTGCGACCTTTTGCCACATTTCAGGCTTCAAACATAAAGATATAAAACTGTATTTTTTTGTGAAGAATCAACAACAAGTGGGACACAATCATGAAGTGGAACGACATTTATTGGATATTTCAAACTTTTTTAACAAATCAAAAACTGAAAAATTGGGCGTGCAAAATTATTCAGCCCCCTTAAGTTAATACTTTGTAGCGCCACCTTTTGCTGCGATTACAGCTGTAAGTCGCTTGGGGTATGTCTCTATCAGTTTTGCACATCGAGAGACTGACATTTTTTCCCATTCCTCCTTGCAAAACAGCTCGAGCTCAGTGAGGTTGGATGGAGAGCATTTGTGAACAGCAGTTTTCAGTTCTTTCCACAGATTCCCGATTGGATTCAGGTCTGGAATTTGACTTGGCCATTCTAACACCTGGATATGTTTCTTTTTGAACCATTCCATTGTAGATTTTGCTTTATGTTTTGGATCACTGTCTTGTTGGAAGACAAATCTCCGTCCCAGTCTCAGGTCTTTTGCAGACTCCATCAGGTTTTCTTCCAGAATGGTCATGTATTTGGCATCCATCCATCTTAATCCAAAACATAACGTTTTGCATTGTTGCCAAAAAGTTCAATTTTGGTTTCATCTGACCAGAGCACCTTCTTCCACATGTTTGGTGTGTCTCCCAGGTGGCTTGTGGCAAACTTTAAATGACACTTTTTTTAATGATATCTTTAAGAAATGGCTTTCTTCTTGCCACTCTTCCATAAAGGCCAGATTTGTGCAATATACGATTGTTGTCCTATGGACAGAGTCTCCCACCTCAGCTGTAGATCTCTGCAGTTCATCCAGAGTGATCATGGGCCTCTTGGCTGCATCTCTGATCAGTCTTCTCCTTGTATGAGCTGAAAGTTTAGAGGGACGGCCAGGTCTTGGTAGATTTGCAGTGGTCTGATACTCCTTCCATTTCAATATTATTGCTTGCACAGTGCTCCTTGGGATGTTTAAAGCTTGGGAAATCTTTTTGTATCCAAATCCGGCTTTAAACTTCTTCACAACAGTATCTCGGACCTGCCTGGTGTGTTCCTTGTTCTTCATGATGCTCTCTGCGCTTTTGACGAACCTCTGAGACTATCACAGTGCAGGTGCATTTATACGGAGACTTGATTACACACAGGTGGATTGTATTTATCATCATTAGTCATTTAGGTCAACATTGGATCATTCAGAGATCCTCACTGAACTTCTGGAGAGAGTTTGCTGCACTGAAAGTAAAGGGGCTGAATAATTTTGCACGCCCAATTTTTCAGTTTTTGATTTGTTAAAAAAGTTTGAAATATCCAATAAATGTCGTTCCACTTCATGATTGTGTCCCACTTGTTGTTGATTCTTCACAAAAAAATACAGTTTTATATCTTTATGTTTGAAGCCTGAAATGTGGCAAAAGGTCGCAAAGTTCAAGGGGGCCGAATACTTTCGCAAGGCACTGTATATTCTGAACAATAAATGATCAACATTTGATCAAATCTGGCAGCCTTTCCTCTCCTACTTGGAAGAGTCGGCGCTGTGAATTTGTACTTATTAACGCTCTCTCAATTGTAATATTTTAATCTACCTTTGGGCAGCATGTGCTGGTCCTGCCACCCGAGCAGTTGGGGGGGGGGGGGGGGGGGGACATCTTCCCACCTTCTTTCTACGTGTCCTTGTTTTGTATGACGTGTTTTGTATTATTTGGTTTGCACCCAGAACTCTGGGTCCTGTTGTTCCTGTATGCTCTTATGTTTAGATAATAATTGTATACCTGTCTTGTATACCTACCTATACACCAGTCTTGTGTGTTTAATAAAAAATATTTGAAACAAGAAAGGCACGAAAACAAACATCCAATCTGTATGGTAAACCACCTAAATTGATTACAAAGAGATGGTTGTCTTGATACCACACGACTATGCAGCTATGTAATCTGTGCATGCATTTGATGATTCACAAAGTGTCAGTATCCCACATGACACAAAGAAAAATCAGAGCAAGATATCAGAAAGGAATATGTCTCCAATTTGATTTTGCATTTCATTGCATCAGTTGTAGATTTATGCAAAGGCAACAGCGAATTTGGAGAATGTACACTACCGTTCAAAAGTTCGGGGTCACTTAGAAATGTCCTTGTTTTTGAAAGAAAGCACTTTATATCCATTAAAATAACATCAAATTGATCAGAAATACAGTGTAGAAATGGTCAATGTTGTAAATGACTATTGTAGCTGGTAAACTGCTATTTTTATGGAATATCTACGTAGGTGTACAGAGGCCCATTATCAGCAACCATCACTCCTGTGTTCCGATGGCACATTGTGTTAGCTAATTCAAGTTTATAATTTTAAAAGGCAAATTGATCATTAGAAAACCCTTTGCAATTACTTTAGCACAGCTGAAAATGGTTGTTTTGATCAAATAAGCAATAATGCTGGCCTTCCTTAGACTAGTTGAGAATCTGGAGCATCAGCATTTGTGGATTTGACTACAGGCTCAAAATGGCCAGAAACCAAGACCTTTCTTCTGAAACTCATCAGTCTATTCTGAGAAATGAAGGCTATTCCATGCAAGAAATTGCCAAGAAACTGAAGATCTCGTTCAACGTTGTGTACTACTCCCTTCACAGCTCAAACTGGCTCTAACCCTAATAGAAAGAGCAGTGGGAGGCCCCGGTGCACAACTGAGCAAGAGGACAAGTACATTAGAGTGTCTAGTTTGAGAAACCGACGTCTCCCAAGACCTCAACTGGCAGCTTCCTTAAATAGTACCCGCAAATACGAAGCTCAACGTCAACAGTGAAGAGGCGACTCCGGGATGCTGGCCTTCTAGGCAGAGTTCCTCTGTCCACTGTCTGTGTTTTTTTGCCCATCTTAATCTTTTCTTGTTATTGGCCAGACTGAGATATGGCTTTCTGTTTGCAGCTCTACCTAGAAGGCCAGCATCCCGGAGTCACCTCTTCACTCTTCACAAGCCTAAGATCACCATGTGTAATGCCAATCACGAGCTGGAGTGATGTAAAGCTCGCCGCCATTGGACTCTGAAGCAGTGGAAATGTATTCTCTGGAGTGATGAATCACGCTTCCCCATCTGGCAGTCCGGCGGAAGAATCTGGGTTTGGCAGATGCCAGGAGAATGTTACCTACCCAACTGCATAGTGTCAACTGTACATTTTGGTCAAGGAGGAATAATGGTCTACCCGGCACAGCCAGAAGAGGACTGGCCATCCCTCATAGCTTGGTTCCTCTCTAGGTTTCTTCCTAGGTTCTGGCCTTCCTAGGGAGTTTTTCCTAGCCACTGTGCTTCTACACCAGTATTGCTTGCTGTTTGGGGTTTCAGGCTGGGTTTCTGTACAACACTTTGAGATATCAGCTGATGTAAGAAGGGCTTTATAAATACATTTGATTGGATTTGAATGGTTGGGGCTGATTTTCATGGTTCGGGCTAGGCCCCTTAGTTCCAGTGAAGAGATTTTAACACTACAGCATACAAATGACATTTTAGACCATTCTGTGCCTCCAACTTTGTGCCAACAATTTGGGGAAGGCTCTTTCCAGTTTCTGCATAACAATGCCCCCGTGCACAAAGCGAGGTCAATACAGAAATGGTTTGTCAAGATCGGTGTGGAAGGGCTGGCCTGTACAGAGCCCTGACCTAAACCCCATCGAACACCTGTGGGATAAATTGGAACGCCGACTGCAAGCCAGGCCTAATCGCCCAACATCAGTTCCCAACCTCACTAATACTCTTGCGGGTGACCTACTCTTCGAACAAATGGTTCCAAAAGTGTTCTTCGGCTGTCCAATAGAAGAACCCTTTAAGCTCTGGAAAGGGTCCTACGTAGAACCCAAAAGGGTTTTACCTGGAACCAAACAGGGCACTTCAAATGGTTTTCCTATGGGGACAGCGAATAACCCTTTTAGGTTATTTTTTATAAGAGTGCTTTAAAAAGTATTGCAAAAGATAACGTTGGATTATGAAAACATTGTTAATTACATTTCTATTTATTTCCATTGTCAACAATTAAAGTTAATCTGCAACATATTCTTACATTTACGAGCAATGGCAAAAAATCGCCTTTTTTTCTTACATCTGCATACAGTAATTGTTTCATAATTCACCCACAGAAATTACATGCATAAAAAATCTGGGAGTACATAAAGGCCCATTGATTTATTTGATTTAATAATAGAGGTGTGAAGAGGTAGATCCTCATCAAGGACCTCTGAGCACAGAAAGCGATCTGGAGCGTAGTGGCCCTCTTGAAGAGTCATGTGATGGGTCAGATCTGGAGTGAAGCGAATCAGCGCATTACAATTTTATCAACTTGAAAAGGACATTCTTGTAGAAACTTTGGAATAAGCTTGGTAAAAGTGTTTCTATGGTACTAGTTAAAACCTCTCTAGGCTAGGGGGTGGTATTTTCATGTCCGGATGAAAAGCGTGCCCAAAGTAAACTGCCTGTTACTCAGGCCCGGAAGCTAGGATATGCATATTATTAGTAGATTTGGATAGAAAACACTCCGAAGGTTCTAAAACTGTTTGAATGATGTCTGTGAGTATAATAGAACTTATTTGGCAGGTGAAACCCCAAGGACAAACCAACCAGGATTGTTTTTTTTGAGGTCACTCTCTTTTCAATTAGTTTTCAATGGGAATCTAGAATTCTAAGGCAGTTGCTTGCAGTTCCTATTGCTTCCACTAGATGTCAACAGTCTTTAGAAATTGGTTGATGTTTTTCCTTTGAGAAATGAAGAAGTAGCCCTGTTCAGAACGAGGGTCATGTGAAGTGTATTGTTGTGGTTGGGGCACGTCTCCTGAAAACCCGCTCCACTTTTTTCCTCCGGTATTGAACACAGTTTGTCCCGTCTTAAATTGTACCGATTATTTACGTTAAAAAATACCTAAAGTTGTATTAGAAAAGTTGTTTGAAATGTTTGGACAAAGATTACAGGCAACTTATTAGATATTTTGTAGACATGTTGCGCGAGTTGGAACCGGTATTTTTCTGGATCAAACGCGCCAAATAAATTGACATTTTGGAGATATGACGACGGAATTAATCGAACAAAAGGACCATTTGTGATGTTTATGGGACATATTGGAGTGCCAACAAAAGAGGATCTTCAAAGGTAAGGCATGAATTATATCGTTATTTCTGAGTTTTGTGTCGCGCCTGGCGGGATGAAATATGATTGTCTGTGTTTGTTTGATGGGGTGCTATCCTCAGATAATAGTATGGTTTGCTTTCGCCGTAAAGCCTTTTTGAAATCTGACACAGCGGCTGGATTAACAAGAAGTTTATCTTTAAACCTATGTATAACACTTGTATCTTTCATCAATGTTTATGATGAGTATTTCTGTAATTTGATTTGGCTCTTTGCAATTTCACCGGATGTTATTTGAGACAATGCATTACTGAACATAACGCACCAATTTAAACTGAGGTTTTTAAAGAGGGACTTTATTGAACAAAACTGACATTTATTGTGTAACATGGAGTCCTGGGAGTGCCACCAGATGAAGATCATCAAAGGTTAGTGATTAATTGAATCGCTATTTCTGACTTTTGTGAGCCTTCTCCTTGGCTGGAAAACGTCTGTATGGTTTTTGTGGCTAGGCGCTGTCCTGACATAATCGCATGATGTGCTTTCGCCGTAAAGCCTTTTTGAAATCGGACAGTGTGGTTGGATTAACAAGAAGTGTATCTTTAAAATGGTGTATAATACTTGTACGTTTGAGGAATTTTATTTATGACATTTCTGTTGTTTGAATTTGGCACCCTGCAATTTCACTGGCTGTTGTGGAGGTGGGACACAAGCATCCCACAAATCCAAGAGAGATTAAAGAATTTTGTGGCAGTTACAGTGCCTACGGAAAGTATTCAGACCCCTTGACTTTTCCCACATTTTGTTAGGTTACAGCCTTATTCTAAAATGTATTACATAGTTTTTTCTTCTCATTAATTTACACACAATTCCCCATAATGACGAAGCAAAAACAGGGTTTTAGAAATGTTTGCTAAATTTAAAAAATGACTGAAATCACATTTACATAAGTATTCAGACCCTTTCCTCAGTACTTTGTTGAAGCACCTTTGGCAGCGGTAACAGCCGTGGGTCATCTTAGAATGACGCTACAACCTTGGCAAACCTGTATTTGGGGAGTTTTTCCCATTCTTCGCTGCAGATTCTCCAATGCGCTGTCAAGTTGGATGGGGAGTGTTGATGCACAGCTTTTTTCATCTCTCCAGAGATGTTCGATCGTGTTCAGGTCCGGGCTCTGGCTGGGCCACTCAAGGATATTCAGAGACTTCTTCCGACCCCACTCCTGTGTTGTCTTGGCCATGTTCTTAGGGTCATTGACCTGTTGGAAGGTGAACCTGAGTACTCTGGAGCAGGTTGTCATCAAGGATTTCTCTGTACTTTGCTCTGTTCATCGTTATAGCAGAGATGTCTTCAACAAAGAGCAACTTGAGCATAATGATTTGTAAAGCAAATCAAATCCTATTTAACTTGACTTTTTTTCAAGGTGCAAAACCCTTGTCCTGATTCAGACACCTCATTTGAGTCATGTAAAGTTTCTCCCATTTCTCTTTTGCTCATTCTCCCTGTTGTTCACTAAAACTCACACATGTGCACAGTTGCAGAGAAGAGGAAGAGATTTGTGAATTATACCCATTTCTAACACTGTTGGTGGCAGGAATAATATGACAGACAACTTTTGAACAATATAATATTTCTTTGCCTCTTTACATATACTTACATGTTTGTATATAACTTTCTTCTTTTAAGACTGCCAGGCTGTCCTCAATTGGAGAACCTATGTCCCGGACAATGTCCTCAGGATTATGGAGCGGTGTGTTTATAAAAAGTTGTTAGAATATTACATAATGTGTTATTATTAAGTAAAACATTACCATTTAGAGAGGTGTTAAACATTTTCATTATCCAACTGTCAAATTTTAAAATCCTCTTTCTTAATGTTTCAGATTGATTACCAATTAATGAATGTCTCGCTTCAATATGAAGGGACAGAGGAGAAAACATGCCTTTGATACCACTTTTAGTAGATTCTGACTGTTAAATACTATATTTTACTGCACGTTACTGTTATGTCGTATCCTGCATGCCCACATTATGCCAATCGTTAATTTAAATGTTTTATGCTTACAGTAAGTGTCATGAAGTGTTGCGGGCCCTCTGAAAAGTCACCAAATATACCCATGAGCCGTGTTGGAGAAGAATCAGGACATGGGTTTTGCATCTGGGGAAAAAAATGAGATAGGATAGAATTGGATTTGATTTGCTTTGCAATTATATATTATTAGAAGCGGTGCTATTTCAATTGGAAATACTTACACTACACTCTTAGAAAAAAAGATTCATCGGCTGTCCCAATAGGATAAGCCTTTGAAGAACCATTTTTGTTTCCAGGTAGAACCCTGTGTTCTACCTGGAAACAAAAATGGTTCTTCAAAGGGTTCTCCTATTGGGACAGCCGATGAACCCTTTCAGGTTCTAGATACCACTTTTTTTTCCTAAGAGTTTAAGATCAGAATCTTGAGCAGCTGAATGGCATGTCTCTTGGGGAATCCAGTCTTAGTGAGACCTGATGCAGACAACTTTTATGATCCACCCTGGGGTGGTAGGGTAGCTTAGTGGTTAGAGTGTTGGATTAGTAACGGAAGGTTGCTAGTTCAAATCCTCAAGCTGACAAAGTACAAATCTGCTGTTCTGCCCCTGAACAGGCAGTTAACCTGCTGTTCCTAGGCTGTCATTGAAAATAAGAATTTGTTCTTTACTGACTAGCATAGTTAAATAAAGGTTAACTTTTTTTTTTAAAGTACAAACCTTGCTCTTACAATGCTGGTTAGTAGGAAGCAATACACATTGAAGATCAAAGTATCAAACATTTTTGCACACAACTTACTGTAAATTAGTATGGATTTAAGGAGGGGTGGTTCTGATCTCTCCTTTCCCTGGGATGTGCCAGAATAGGTCACTGGTAACTGAGTGGGTGGCCAAGCACTGCTGTAGATGCCATGCATCCAGTCACTGACGTGTTTGCTGTTGACGTTACTCTTCAATGACACAGACCCCAAAGCAAATCAGGGGGAGGATTATATTTTTTTTCAAATATGTTATGCAGAGAGGTAGATGCTCATTCTCCCCTGTCTTCAGTCATTCTCTCCACAGAACAAATGGACAGGGTGTACTTTATAACCCAGCCCTAGCCTGTGGTTGACCAATAAAAATGGGTCAATGGCCAAATACCAAGTAGAAAATGTCAGGGTCAATGTATAAACAATTTGGACCAAAGAGAACTTGCCATGTAGCTATGAGTCCCGGACTGAAATTGCTCCCATGTCTCTGACCCATTGATCATTAATCCCCTATTACAGAAAAAACACTATTTCCATCTATTGTTACTACTCCAAAAAACAGTTATCAACCAACATAAGATGTATTTTTCATTATTCAAAAAGATATCATAAAGAAGACGTCTTAATCTGGCTATATGATGTCCCGACCAGATTTCAACCCGTGAAAGACGTCTAAATCACGTCGTATGCCCACTGGAATTGGGCATACAAATGCTGTAGCCTGTTTTGGTGACAATTTATTGATGACAGAAAATGTTGCATTCACAAATTATGATGGCATAATGTATACATCAATGCAATGCCAAATAAATGTCAAGCTTGAGATGTTAAATTGATTTAGCATGTCATCTTTGACATCTTAAATAGGATCCAAGCCATAAGTGGTTGACTGAAACATTGTCGCTATCTACTGGGAAGCATTGTTTATGGTGACTCACTGTTTTAAAATGGGTGGCAATTTGTATATGGCTAAATTCTTAAAGGCACTATGTATAATTTCAACAGCCTGACACTTTCACTTTGTTTGGTAACTTGATTGATGGAGCTGGGGAAGTACAGTCTAGTATGGGACAGGGTAAGGCATTTTTACTAAACATTTATCAGATATTCTTCAAGAATTAACATGTAGCCTATAATGAGCAATTGCAATTATTATTGAACAGCAGGAAATCTTTCAGGTTGTGCCCCTTAACACAAACAGTTCCAAGGCACTGATATTCTCGGTTTCCACGAGTTACCACAGCCACAAAGTAAAAATAGTCTATAGGCCTGTTATAAAACATCATAAATTAAGATCAAAAAGCACATTTTTGTTTTTAGGGTTAGGCATAAAGTTAGCAGTGTGATTAAGGTTGTGGTTAAGTTTAGGGTTAGATTTAAAATCAGATTTGACGTTGTGATAACTAGTGACGGCCAATATTCTTTAGACTTCAATTCCCATGCACCGCCATCAGGAGTTGGACGTCATCAGGAAGTAACATTGTCAGAAATATTTTGTTCATGGTTTGTTGTTGTTTAGCATAGATAGGTGTTTCTATGAAATAGAGTTAAGAGAACACAATTTAATACTTTAGACATTGTCACATCGCTATTTCTCTACATAGAATGCCAAAAGATAATTTAGCCTACGAAGCAGCAGTCATTGATTATGTTTTGATTTTAGAAAACCTTGTATCAACTTCAGTGTGTCTCCTATGCTACCTGCCCGACTGCATGGTGCCAACTGTAAAGTTTGGTGGAGGAGGAATATTAGTCTGGGGATGTTTTTCATGGTTTGGGCTAGACCTCTTAGTTCCAGTGAAGGGAAATCATAATGCTACAGCATACAATGACATTCTAGACAATTATGTGCTTCCCACTTTGTGGCAACAGTTTGGGGAAGGCCCTTTCCTGTTTCGGCATGACAATGCCCCCATGCACAAAGCAAGGTCCATACAGAAATGTTTTTTTGAGATTGGTGTGGAAGAACTTGACTGGCCTGCACAGAGCCCTGACCTCAACCCCATCGAACACCTTTGGGATGAATTGGAATGCCGACTGTGAACTAGGCCAAATCGGCAAACATCAGTGCCCTATATTTGTGCACGTGCTGCCCAAACTGCGGCCTTCCCGACTATAGGCATACCAATAACTGACAAAATAAAGGAAAAACTTGAGTAAATGATGGATACAAATGATGTTGAGGGGTGTATTTTCCTGGCATTGTTTGGGTCGATGTGTATAATCTATGTCGAGGAGCATTAAAGCTGTTCTGACAGCTTGTGGTGGCCAAACACCCTTATAAGTCACTATGTTGGTGTTTCATTGTGCTTGAGATAGTATTTAATAAATGAAACACCAACATAGTGACTTATAAGGGTTATAGGGCTGGAGAAATGTTACCTGTCTCAAATTCATAGACAGAGCCACCGGATGGAAGGACTGAGCATCCATGATATCAAAATTATAGTTTTAACCAACATTGGAGTACAACAAGCTTATCTTTTGGGTTCTGATTGGTATGACATTTGAACTACGCTCATGAGGCATTTATACACTGAACAAAAATATAAATGCAACATGTAAAGTGTTGATCCCATGTTTCATGAGCTAAAATATAACATCTGCGATATTTTCCAAGCTTATTTCTCTCATTTTGTGCAAAAATGGTTTACATCCCTGTTAGTGAGCATTTCTCTTCGCCAAATCAATCCATCCACCTGACAGGTGTGGCATATTAATACGCTGATTAAACAGTATGATCATTACACAGGTACACCTTGTGCTAGGGACAATAACTGCACAATTTAGAGTTGCCTTTTTTGTCACACAGCACAATGCCACAGATGTCTCCGTTCCTGACTGCAGGAATGTCCACCAGAGCTGTTGCCAGAAAATGTTATGTTCATTTCTCCTATGTTGTTTTAGAGAATTTGGCAGTATGTCCAACCAGCCTCACAACCACAGACCACGTGTATGTCGTAGTGTGGGTGAGCAGTTTGCAGATGTCAGTGTTGTGAACATAGTGCCCCACGGTGGTGGTTGGGTCATGATATGGGCAAGCATAAGCTACGGACAATGAACACAATTGCATTTTATTGATGGCAATTGAATGCAAAGAGATACCGTGACTAGATCCTGAGGCCCATTGATATGCCATTCATCCGCCACCATCACCTCATGTTTCAGCATGATCATGCATGACCCCATGTTGCAAGGATCTGTACACAATTCCTGGAAGCTGAAAATGTCCCAGTTTTTCCATGGCCTGCATACTCAAACATTTCACACATTAAGCATGTTTGGTACGCCCTGGATGGACGTGTACGACAGCGTGGTCCAGTTCCTGCCAATATCAACAACTTCGGACAGCCATTGAAGAGGAGTGGGACAACATTCCACAGGCCACAATCAACAGCCTGATCAACTGTGAACTATGTGAAGGAGATGTGTTGCATTGCATGAGGCAAATGGTGGCTACCAGATACAGACTGGTTCTCTGATCCACGCGCCTACTTATTTTTAAGGCATGTGTAACCAACAGATACATATCTGGATTCCCAGTAATGTGTAGAGATGATCATGGACTACAGGAAAAGGAAGGCCGAGCATGACCTCATTCTCATTGACAGGGCTGCAGTGAAGCAGGTAGAGAGCTTCAAGTTCCTTTGCGTCCACATCACCAACAAACTACCATGATCCAAACACACCAAGACGGTCATGAAAAGGGCACGATAATGCCTATTCCCCCCAGGAGACTGAAAAGATTTGGTCCTCAGATCCTCAAAAAGTTCTACAGCTGCACTATCGAGAGCATCCTGACTGATTGCATCACCGCCTGGTATGGCAAATGCTCTGCATCCGACTGCAAAGCGCTACAGAGGGTAGTGAGTACGGCCCAGTACATCACTGGAGCCAAGCTTCCTGCCATCCAGCAACCTCTATACCAGGCGGTGTCAGAGGAAGGCCCTAAAAATGGTCAAAGACTCCAGCCACCCTAGTCATTGACTGTTCTCTCTTCTACCGCACAGCAAGCGGTACTGGAGCGCCAAGTCTAGGTCCAAAGGCTCCTTAACAGCTTCTACACCCCAAGCCATACATTAAGAATGCTGAACAGCTAATCAAATTCTACCCCCCTGCGCTGTTTATTGTAATGATGGAGCAGTGAGTCGGAATCAGGTGAAACGTTTTAATAAAACAACAAAACCAGGAAATTGACACTAACAATACCAACTGGTGAGTGAACCTGGGAGAGTGACATAGAAAGGGGAGGAAATTGTGAAGGTAATGGAGTCCAGGTTATGTGTGTAATGATGAGTGCCAGTGTGCGTAATGATGAATCCCAGGACCGGTGGTTAGTACTCTGGCCGACGCCGTGCACCAGAGGGGAGAAGCAGGAGCAGATGTGACTGTACCTCCCATCTGATGTGCAGCTCCAGCCGCAGGACGACGCCGACCAGGGGGACAACCCCGGGGACGAAGAGTGGGTCATTCCGGGCGGCGAAGGTGGAAATCACGGATGATGTTGGGGTCCAGAATGTCCTCCACTGGATCCCAACACCGCTCCATACCCCTCCCAGTCCACCTGATACTGTGATCCAGGGATCTGACAGCATACGCTGGGCTCCCTTCGATATCCAGTGGGGGGGGGGGTGGAGGTGTGTCGTGGGGGACAGCATCAGCTAGGGGACAGGGAGATATGAAAAGAGGGTGAGATATTGTAGTGACTGGGTAATTGTAACTTGTATGTCACCTCATTGACCCTCCGGAGAACCTTGAACGACCCCACAAACCGGGGACTCAGTTTCTTGCAGGGCAGGTGGAGTGGGAGGTTCCTGGTTGAGAGCTAGATGCGATCCCCAGGATGGAACACAGGGGTCTCTCTGTGGTGACGGTCTGTCTGCTCCTTCTGATGATGGACGGCGCGCTGGAGTCTCATGTGCGCATTGTTCCACACCTCCTCCGCAAGCCGGAAACACTCATCTACCACAGGAGCCGTGGTCTGGCCCAGGGTCCACGGGGCCAGGGCCGACTAGAAACCCAACACACACTGGAAGGGGGTCAACCGATGGTCGGTGAGGATGACGAATGGTTCCGTGGCACCCTTGAGCCAGTGTCTCCACTCCTCTAATGCCAACTTCACCACCAAGAGCTCCAGATGTCATAAATTCCTCTCTGCGGGGGACAGTTTCTTGGAGAAGAAAGCACAATGATACACTTTTTGTCGGTCCCCCTGTCTTTGTGACAAAATTGGCCCCACACCCACCTCCGATGCATCTGCGTCAACCACAAAAGGTAGTGTGGGATCTGGGTAAGTGAAACGCCCCTTTAGACGAAAGGCCTCGTCGGCTGATGAGACCAAACTGACCTACGAGGCCCACCAATGAGGAGGGAGGTGAGAGGGGCTTAACCCCTTGATGGTGGTTGGGACTGGCCATGACTTTACCGCATCTACCTTCTTGTCCTCCATCCTCACTCCCTGCGGGCTGATTTGGTTGCCCAAGAAGGAGACAGCCCTCTGGAATTGGCACTTCTCCGCCTTGACGAACAGGTGGTTAGCCAAGAGGCATTCCAGGACTGCTCGAACGTGAGTGATGTGATCCTCCAGGTTGGTCGAGAAGATCAGGATGTCATCGAATTACACAATCATCTGATGTCCTAGCATGTCCCTGAACACCTCGTTGACGAATGCCTGGAACACTGGCAGAGCATTGGCTAAGCCAAAGGGCATAACCAAGTACTTGTAGTGACCAGACATCGTGCTGAACGCCGTCTTCCACTCATCCCCCTCCCGGATGCGAATGAGATTGGACCTGCGGCGTGCCTACAGTTTGTTGAAGAACCGGGCCCCGTGGAGCTGCTCGATGGCTGACGGCACCAGCGGGAGAGGGTACCGATACTTCTTGGTAATGTCATTGAGACCACGGATGAAACCATGTTGGAGCGCCTATTGAATGTTGAATGTAGCCCTCCATGGCCTGGGTGGAGGGTAGATGCGTCTGTGCAGAGGTGTAGCATCGGAAAACAGGTCAATGGCACAGTCCCAGGGGTGATGAGGAGGGAAACCGGTAGCGCGGGTCTTGGAGAATACCTCCCTTAGATCCTGTTATTCCTCCATGATGTTGGCCTGGAGGGCAACCACAGGACTCTCAACCGACGTGGAACCACAGGGGACAGGAAAGCAGGTCTTCTGGGCATTCAGGTGACCAGTTGGTGATTCTCATCCTCCACCATGAGATGGGGTAGGGTGAATAGGGTTATGATGCAGAAGCCAAGGTAGGCTGTGGATGATCTTGTGAACTGGTGCGTTGGTGATGAAGGGGATGTTTTCCTGGTGATTGGGCTCCACGGTGAGGGTGAGTGGTTGGGTGATGAGTGTGATGGTTCCGGATCCTAGAGGCCGACAGTCGAGACCTTGAACCTGAAAAGGAGAGAAGAGCGAGTAGGTAGTAATATTGAGAGCAGAGACAAGGGTCTAATCCATAAAGTTAGCAGCAGCGCCGGAATCCACTAACGCTGTAGACACAGGGCATGAGGGACAGTCAGCCAGAGTGACGGGTACTAAAGAGTCTAACAGGAAGAGCAATAGATTGAATACTCACTCCTGATTCAGGGGATGAAACTTCACGTGACCGTCCATCTACTTTTTTTGACCTTGGAATCAGAGTCCTCCCTGCTAATCAAGTGAGCAAACGTAGCTCTTTATTTTTGTGTAGAAAGCCTTTGCATTTTTTCTGAATCATATTTGTCCAATAACGAATGTAGTTTCCCTATCATTTGTGTCAAAGTGGCCATTACCAAACCCTGCAATTAAACACAGAGTGAAATCAATTGCACTCTTCTGGTCTACTACTGTGCCGGGTTCCAAATAATTAAGTTTCTCTCCTCCTTTGGCATAAAAAAGGCTAAGCTTTCTGCATCTTCGTTGTTTTGAGTCTGAGAAAGGGTTTATATGGAGACTGCTTGGTTAGCTGTAGTTACTTTCCCAGTTAGCTGGTGGCTGTATTGAAAGGGCATTTTTCCCAGGGTTTGCAGTGGTCTGTCTATTTGATGGTTATGAGTGCAGGGTCTATAGATATAGACAGTGTCCCTGGCCCAACCTCATCTACATGACTACATTACTTAGTGATGCGTTGTCTTCTGTTTCTGGGCATGTGGTGTGGGTGTTTGGTTCTGAATAGGTCGAACCTGACTAATGGTACACTTTCATGTTGCTTCTCAGTACTTGAATTCCTTTTTTGAATGTATCTAAAGTCTGTACCTCTCCATTAACTGTGTTTCTGTGTAGGAGTTGGAGAAGCTGGGCATGGGTCCAGAGGAGATACTGAAGGAGAACCCTCGTCTGATCTACTCATGCCTCACTGGCTACGGCTTGAGTGGAGCCAAGGCTGCTGGCCATGACATCAACTACCTCGTCATGTCAGGTAGAAACAACTTCACTGGAATAAAATTCGTATTATTTCTCTTGACTTTCCAACAGTGACATAAGATGTGGCTTCAGTTGAAAATCAAATATAGGAAAAACAGACCATTCAATAGCATATTACTTACGATTGATAGCTCTATAATAATTGAATAGTCTCGATGGCAACCATCTGGGTCGTTCCACGAATAGAGTACCTTTTTGCGTCCCTTTGATATTTTCAGTAGAACTTGTGTACCAATATTGAATTTTAAGAGCCTGTAACAGTACCTTCAGAAAGTATTCACACCCCCATTACTTTTTCCACATTTTGTCGTTACAGTCTGAATTTAAAATGGATTAAATTGCTTTAAAACATATATATATTTACAAATTATTTAAAAATGAAAAGTTAATGTCTTGAGTCAGTAAGTATTCAACCCCTTGTCCCCTGATTCCTCAGCTCTAGGAAGAGTCTTGGTGGTTCAAAACATTTTCCTTACAAGAATGATGGAGGCCACTGTGTTATTGGACACCTGCAGAAATGTTTCGGTACCCTTCCCCAGATCCGTGCCTCGACACAATCTTGTCTCGGCGCTCTACGGATAATTCCTTTGACCTCATGGCTTGGTTTTTGCTCTGATATACACTGTGATCTGTGGGACCTTTTATATATACAGGTGTGTGCATTTCCAAATCATGTCCAATCAACTGGATTTACCACAGGTGGACTCCAATCAAGTGGTAGAAACAGCTCAAGGATGATCAATGGAAACATGATGCGCCTGAGCTCTATTTTGAGTCTCATAGCAAAGGGCTGAAAACTTTATGCTAAAATTTCTAAAAACCTGTTTTCACTTCGTCATTCTGCGGCCTTGTATGTAGATTGATGAGGAAAATGTGTTTAGTTACTCAATTTTAGAATAAGGCTGTAATGTAACAAAATGTGGAAAATTTGAAGGGGTCGGAATACTTTCTGGAGGCACTGTAAGTTCAGGAGTAAAAATCTGTCACAACGTATTGCATGGACTCACTCTGTGTGCAATAATAGTGTTTAACATGATTTTTTAATGACTACATCATCGCTGTACTCCACACGTACAATTATATGTAAGGTCTCTCAGTCGAGCAGCGAGTTTCAAACACAGATTCAACCACAAAGACTAAAGAAGTTGCCCAATGCCTTGCAAAGAAGCACATCTATTGGTAGATGGGTAAAAATAAAGCAGGCATTGAATATTCATTTGAGCATGGTGAAGTTATTAATTACACTTTGGATGGTGTATCAATACACACACTCACAACAAAGATACAGGCATCCTTCCTAACTCAGTTGCCGGAGAGGAAGGAAATGGCTCAGGGATTTCACCATGAGGCCAATGGTGACTTTAAAACAGTTACAGAGTTCAATGGCCGTGATAGGAGAAAACTGAGGATGGATCAACAACTGTATAGTTACTCCACAATACTAACCTAAATGACGGAGGGAAAAGAAGGAAGCCTGTACAGAATAAAAAAATATTCCAAAACGTTCATCCTGCACTAAAGACACTAAAGTAATACTGCAAAAAGTGTGGCAAAGCAATTCACTTTTGGTCCTAAATACAAAGTGTTATGTTTGGGACAAATCTAATGCAACACATTACTGAATAATAATACATGGGACTTATATAGCACTTTTCAAGGACCCAACGTGTATTTACAACTGAGTACCACTCTACATATTTTCAAGCATAGTGGTGGCTGCATCATGTTATGCGTATGCTTGTAATTGTTAAGGACTGGGGAGTGTTTCAGGATTAAAAAAACTGAATGGAGATAAGCACTGGCAAAATCCCAGAGGAAAACCTGTTTGCCTGCTTTCCACCAGACACTGGGAGAGGAATTCACCTTTCAGCAGGACACTAACCTAAAACATGAGACCAAATCTACACTGGAGTTGCTTACCAAGAAGACAGTGAATGTTCCTGAGTGGCCTAGTTAGAGTTTTGTCTTAAATCTACTTGAAAATCTATGGCAAGACCTGAAAATGGTTGTCTATCAATGATCAACAACCAATTTGACATAGTTTGGAGAAAAAATAATAATGGACAAATGTTGCACAATCTAGGTGTGGAAACTATTAGACTTACCCAGAAAAACTCACAGCTGTAATTTCTGCCAAAGGTGCTTCTACAAAGTATTTACTCAAGGTGGTGAATAGATATTTCTGTATATCAAACATTTCTAAAAACATGTTTTCACTTTGTCAGTATTGGGTATTGTGAAAAGATGGGTGAGAGAATTTTAGAGAATTCAAGCTGTAACACAATGAAATGTGGAATAAGTTAAGGGGTAATGAAGTGCCCTTTAATATGGAACACAGGGAAAATTCAATTAATCTGATTTTTAGCCCACTTAACCCACAAATTTAATTTCACCATCGTTGTAAAGCCCTGGTTACTTTGTTGCTTTGACAAAGTCATTTCTGAAGACTATAATTTATTTTGCGTGATTAGTGATTCATTTACATTTCCCCTTATGTTAAGGTCTAACCTGTTAAGTGAACTGAACTCTGGTTTTAAAATGGTGACGTTATATGTGCAAAAGAAACAATGACATTTTTTTGTTTTGTGGTGAAAAACGGAGCAGGTTGAGCATAACACATCAACCCTGTTAACAATAGATAGATAGGCTAGAAATGTTTTAAGAATACATTTTTTGGGGAAGCTTGCATTCAATTGCCCCTCCATTCCCACTGTCACAATGGAAGTTATGGTGGATTTAAGATGAAAACGTCAAACCTGTTACTTTAATTGCCACTTACTATAGCCATGTTTATATGCGTTTTAATGTGGTCTTTATGACAGAATGTAAACATTTGGAGAAATAATGTTTTTTTTTTTTTTTTGGGGGGGGGGGGGGGGGTCATTTACATTGCCCAAAAGGCACTTATTGGTGGACCCATCTTTTGAACTCAAGCTAATTCAAACCTATTGTTATTAATAATGTATCATATTTCAATTATCATCTGGCATATAATTGAAGGCTATAAATTCAATGACTATGGTTTATTATGTAGCTAATGACTTTCCATTAGACTAGATGTTTATTTTAGATCATTTACAGCATCCTTTCTATGTACTGTACCATTGTCCATACAGACATAAAGGAATCTCCCTCCAATTCTGCCTAGCTTACTCCATGTATTCCCCTCCTCCTGTGTCAGGCTTGTTCTCCATGTTGGGCCGGAGCCATGAGAAGCCCTACGCTCCTCTGAACCTGGTGGCAGACCTTGCGGGCGAGGGTCTGACGTGTGCCTTCGGGGTGGTCCTGGTCCTGCTGGAGAGGACCAGGTTGGGCAGAGGGCAGGTCATTGATGCCAGCATGGTGAGAATGAGATCAGCCCAGTTGAGGTCTGAGCAGATCACGACCCTCAGTCCACTTCTACACCCACGGTGCTGTTCTCAGTACACCTACAGTAAATGCTTTCTAAAGACCAATAATTAAATAATGCTCTGTAGCTCCAGGTACATCTGTACAATGCATATCACAAGATGATAGACATACTGGTTTGTACGTTGCAGCATATTGTTTTTTGCCTAAAGAATGCCGTAGGATATAATGTTTATTTAATAGAAGAAAACTCTGAACCAGGGCCCTCAACAACAACAGAAACTTCCAAACTTTTTTCTCTGCTCCTGAAACCTGAACTTCAATTGCTAGGGTGCTGGCCCACGTGGGGAGAAATATAGAAAAAATAGTGTGGCACAGCTTCAAGAAAACAGTCGCTTTTAAACTAGGGATTTCATGGCTAATTGAGGTATGTCATTCATTCTGCTCATAGATTATGCATGTATGAACTACACACTGGCTACAAATCCAGCACAAAGCGATATGTTTAAAAATAATTTCTTAGTTGCCAAAGAACCGGAGCACGTCTTCAAATGCCAGTCAAATCTAGTACGTAGATTAGGTGGGATGTAGGATGTGCTCAAGGTTTGGTTTTATTGACTTTTGCCGCAGCTCACTGTCATATTTTATATGTTGTTAGAGCCATAGACGCTATGCCGCCTGAAGCCCCGTTTTTATTTTTCAATGAATATATTAACCTCCCCTCCGTGATCACTGTAAACAACATTACGTTTTGCTTAAGGCTTGTACTTTCGTTTTCCTCCAGGGATTGTGGGCACTTTTCCAAAGATAGAGATCACACTTTTAAGGTTAATACCATGCTGCAAAAAAAAATCACGGTTTTAGTTACGGGAAGAATCATAATATTGTAGCTCCCATATTCAAGGGTTTAATAACCTCATCATGTTTTACCATTCCAATCTCACTGAGATTATAATTTATGTAAACTACATATGTTGGTATGCAAACCTTAGGTATGCAGTCGGCTACATCCTATTCATGCCTGTGATATAGATGGCTGCTCTTTTGTCCTTAAGAAGTACACTTAATCTGCTGATAAATGCCTCAGTGAGGGGCCAAGACAGTCACATTGTTGGCTGGCAAGGCAATTAGCCCTAGTGATGGGCATTCCGGCTCTTTTCAGTGAGCCGACTCGTTTGGCCCAGCTCACCAAAAAGAGACTTTTGGCTCACAAACGTCTCTTTAAAAAAAATATGTTTTGTATTCATTCAAGTCAAACAGTTTGCAATAGTTTGACTATGATTAGTTTTAAAACAATTCTAATTAAATTATTAAATTAAATCACACTCTACCTTAAACACAATGTATTTAAAAATACATTGGTTTGTTATGGAAAATAATGCTATTAAACTTTTTATTTAAAGTGTAACTTTTTAATGTATATAAACAAAATGCATATAAATCGAACCATTCAAAACGAATACAATCTGAACAGCATAATTGAATATTGCACCATAACAAAGAACATTTTATAAAAAAATAGAAAAATGCAGCATCCCACAGATATAAAAACATGTAAAAAAGGATGCTATTACACATGTGCATTTAAAGTATAACTTTTTTAATGTTTATAAACAAACGGAATGCAGTCCGAACAACATAATAATAGAATATTGCACCATATCAAAGAAAAATAAATAACAATGTGCAAAACTGCAGCATCCCACTTAAAACATTAAACTGGTCCCTCTTTTCTCTCTCTTCTTTATTGCCATGTTATAACCAGCAGCACACAGCAATGCTGACCATATTTTGCTTTCATGAGAGATTTGCATTCAGAAATGCAAGCTGTCTCACTTTCGAGGGGCTGATGCGGTTTCTTCTCTCAGTAATAATTTGTCCCGTTTTCGAGAAGACCCTCTCAGAGGGAACGGATGTGGCCACTATGCAGAGTCTCCCTGTCATGACTTTAGTAAGCCGAGGGTAGACAGAGGCCTTGTTCTTCCACCAGCTCAGAGGATCTGCAGATCTCCTCCAAATAGGATCGGACCTCCATTATGGCATCTGCTGAGGGATTCCTTCGTGCTGCATCCCCAGTTGCTCTCTCGTCAAACAGCATCCAAACAGCAGACGTTTGTGGCACTACTGCTGGTGCTTCTGCTCCATCTGATCCCTCTTCTTCCTGCTGCCCTGGTGCCTGAGCCAGCTGACTGATGGGATTGTCCCTCCCTGCTGCTGAGGTTATTCTTTGAAGAGCCTCATCAATCACTCTGGCGTCACTGAAGGCTAACATCTTGAATATGGGGTCAAGTGCAGCGGTTTCTGATAGCACGTGATTATATTCCATTCTGTGGAACTTTCTGTCCATTGATGAACATAGGGTGTCCAACTCTGTCACATGTTCTGTGGTTACATTTGCTTCTCTCTGGCGTCTGGCTGTGATCCGATGCAGACCCTTACACAGGAGTATCATTTTTGAGGCTGGCACATAGCTGAATTGAGAGAACAGTAACTTATTAGTTCAGGTTCATGTTTTGTCTACTGATACTACATTCTCATTTATTGCTCACATACATATATAATACTGGATTAAATAACGATGTAGTAATAACTGCTTACTGTACCTCTGTCCATTGATCTCCACAGTGACATGATCAAAGGGTTCCAGGACTCTGCACAGCTCCTCCACCTCCCATTCCTCTTGTGTCAGAGCATCAACAGGTGCATTGACAATGGCCAGGGTAGAGATGATGGCATCCTTTGACTCAAGAAACTGCTTCAACATATAAAATGTTGAATTCCACCTTGTAGTGCAGTCTTGTTTAGGCCTCAGCTCAGGCATCCCCATCTGGCGTTGTGTAGACTTTTGTTTTCAGCACCTACTGTGCTCCTGTGGAAGTATTCCACAGCTGCTTTCACTTTGTCCACAGTGGGCTTCATCACCTTCCGAGCATCTCTTACTATCATGTTGATTGTGTCGGCAAGACATGGATGATGGGTCCATTTAAAAATGTCCATGGCTTTGGTTATGTTAGCTGCATTGTCGCAAACAGAACAGACCACTTTTCCATCTACTTGCCATTTTCTGGCCACTCTCAACAGTTCCTCTGCCATGTTCTCTGAGGTATGTCTGTCGCTGAACTCAAAAAAGTCCAGAAGACAGCTAGACATCGAAAAATCTTCAATGAAGTGACATGTAACCGAAATGTAAGAAGTGGTTTCCCTTGATGTCCAGCAGTCAGTGGTAAGGCATACTGCAGTAGCTTTTTGGACTCTTTCCCACACTGAAGTCTGTGTGCTCTCGTACAGTTGTGGAATAAGGGATTTTGAAAGGGTTTTCCTGCTTGGATTTAGACTATTTCTATAACTTCTAAAACCTCTGTCCTCCACGATCGGAAATGACTGGAAATTGGTGGCAATAATTTTAACCAATGCAATATCAATTTGGGCTTGTTTTTCTGCAGACATTGGCATAAACTGGTCCATAGAAGACTGCACTGCTGTGGGTCGTGGAGTAGGCCTACTTGACTGAGTGGATACATCTCCACGTGTGGAGGTGCTGCCTCCACCACTATCACTAGCAAGCCCGCTAGTTTCTCGAAGCTCTGCTACAGCTAGCTTCACAGTTAGGTGCACAGTTCGACATATGCCGGTGTAGGTTGTGCGTAGAACCGGCTTTATATGAGATTTTATTTTGGCAAATTCTACACTGTGCTCTAACATTGTCTACATTATTAAAATACATCCAAATGCTACTGGGCTTCTGACTCATTTTCCAGCTGTTGTTTTCACAGCTGTCCTTCCTCTCTCTCCTCAGCTGCTAAGTGTGTGACTGGGAGTGAGTTGGCTCAGCCCTCCCTCATGCATCTTTGGTTCATTGGTTGACACTGCGTGTCTGATAGACAGGAACAAAATGTGAGGCTGTTAGTCTGAGCAGATAGTCAGAACGAATGTGTGCTCTTGAGCATTTAGGCCTATATTATTTTATTACTTTTTTCGTTCTTTGAATTAGTTCATTCTATTCATTTACATCTTTTGATTAATCATATCTTAATTTTTAAATATTTTGTTAATAGATACGGCTCTCTGATATGTGAGCCGGCTCCCAACGTTCACCTACAAGAGCCGACTTTGAGCCGACTCGTTCGCGAACGGCCCATCAGTAATTAGCCCTGACATTGTGTTTAATGGCAATCATCTTAGAAGATGTCCATTACCTAACGCCACAGCCAATCAAAACCAGGCAAATATGGGCATAGCTGTGATTGTTGAAATCCTTAATGCAATAACATTATTTTTATGCAAACATAGTATGTCTTCCCAAACTATTTTCACAATTGAGATGGCTTTATTTCCTATAATGGTTACTTATTCAATGTCACGCCCTGACCATAGAGAGCTGTTTATTCTCTGTTGGTTGGGGCGTGATAGTGACTAATGTGGGTCATCTAGGTGATTAATGGTTTATGTTGGCCTGGTATGGTTCCCAATCAGAGACAGCTGTTTACTGTTGTCTCTGATTGGGGATCAAATTTAGGCAGCCATTTCCTCATTGTGCTTTGTGGGATCTTGTCTACAGATAGTTGCCTGTATGCACACCAGTAGCTTCACGTTTAGTTTGTGCTTGTTTGTTTTGTTTGGTGAGTTACTATTAATCAAAACATGTGGAACTCTACGCATGCTGCACCTTGGTCCAATCATTTCAACGAGCGTGACATTCTAGGCTAGGGCCAGTGGCTCTATTACATTATGATCTGCAATACACTAGTTACATTGAAGAAGCAAACTCTAAACTTGTGTTAATTCTGTCTTTTTGTCAGATTAACCATTTTGGTTAATTACTCATTCATAAAACATTCCTTACCCCAGAACACGTCAATGGGTGACTGACTATCCAGGAAAAGAAAGAAAAAGGAGAACTCTGTGCCTGCATTGATCTGAGTTTTATTCACGGGACAAACAAACAGGCTTATGTTTCGGCCTAGGACGCCTTCATATGTAATGAAGAAGATGGACAGACATGGCAGCTCTGCTTCTAGCTGCTAAGCAACTTCGCAGTATATATTATATATTATTTTTTTCTTACATTATTCGCCCAGAACATTTTTTGTGTTATTACATACATCTGGAAATATCTTTTGGATATCAGAGCGGCAGTAACTCACCAGCATTCTGACCAGATACGACTTTCCCAAATTGGATCCTTTGTTCGTACCCCCAAGGCAATTTAACCTTTTTGGGATAGGGGGCAGCATTTTCACTTTTGGATGAATAGTGTGCCCAGACTGAACTGCCTCCTACTCTGTCCCAGATGCTAATATATGCATATTATTATTAGTATTGGATAGAAAACACTCTGAAGTTTCTAAAACAGTTTGAATTATGTATGTGAGTATAACAGAACTCATATGGCAGGCAAAAACCTGAGAAAGAATCCAAACAGGAAGTGAGAAATCGATTTTTAAAACAGTGCCTATTGAAATCCCAGTGAGATATGAATGAGGATGCACTTCCTAGGGCTTCCACAAGATGTCACCGTCTTTAGAAACTGGTATGAGGATTCTACTATAAAGGAGGGGCTCATAATAGCTCTTTGAGTGAGTGGGCTGGCAGTGAGCCTCGGTCTCATGACGCGCACTCCGGACAGAGTTTGCTCTCGTTCCAATGCTTTTCTTCAGACAATGTAATTCTCCGGTTGGAACCTTATTGATGATTTATGTTAAAAACATCCTAAAGATTGATTGCATACATCATTTGACGTGTTTCTACGGACTGTAACGGAAATATTCAAGTTTTTGTCTGGAGGAAGTGCCTCATGAAGTTGGATTACTGGGCTTAACACGCTAACAACAAGTGGCTAAATGATGGGCTTTATGGAAATTTATGGAACAAATCAGTCATTTATTGTCGAACTGGGATTCCTGGGAGTGCCTTCTGATGAAGATCAAAGGCAAGTGAATATTTATAGTGTTTTTTTCCGAGCTTCTGTTGACACCAAAATGGCAGATATTCCTCTGGCTGTTTTGGGTTCAGAGCGCCGTTCTCAGATAATGCTTTTTCTGTAAAGTTTTTTTGAAATCTGACTCAGCGGTTGAATAGAGGTTAAGTCTATCTTTAATTCTGTGAATAACACTTGCATCTTTTATCAGTGTTAATTATGAGTATTTCTGCAAAGTCACCGGATGTTTTGGAATCAAAACATTACTGCACGTAACGCGCCAATGTAAACTGAGATTTTTTGATATAAATATGCACATTATTGAACAAAACATACATGTATTGTGTAGTATGATGTCCTATGAGTGTCATCTGATGAAGATCATCAAAGGTTAGTGATTCATTTTATCTATATTTCTGCTTTTTGTGACTCCTATCTTTGGCTGGAAAATAGCTGTGTTTTTGTGACTTGACTCTGACCTAACATAATCATATGTTGTGCTTTAGCTATTTTTTAAACCGGACACAATGGGTAGATTAACAAGATGTTTATCTTTCATTTGCTGTATTGGACTTGTTAATGTGTGAAAGTTACATATTTCAAAAACATATTTTTGAATTTCACGCGCTGCCTTTTCAGCTGAATGTTGTCGAGGGGTTCTGCTAGCCCTAGAAAGTTTAACTTATCCCAGAAGCTGCTCCAAGACGCCGCCGGCGGAGAAGAGGTATTCGGAGTGGACTTCTAGTCTGACTTAGGAGGCTGCACACGAGTATATTACTCGTTAATGTTCAGTCCCTGGACAATAAAGTAGACGAGCTCAGGCTGAGGATCTTCTTCCAGAGAGACAGGGACTGTAACATACTCTGTTTCATGAAACCATGGCTCCATCCGGATATACTATCCCCGTCCATACAGCCAACTGGGTTCTTAGTACATCGTGCAGACAGGAGTAAAGAACTCTCCGGGAAGAAGAAAGGCGGTGGAGTGTGTTTCATGATTAACTACTTATGGTGAGATTGTGATAACGTACAGAAACTCACATATTTTTTGCAAACAGGAAGTACCCGTGCTAAGGTCTATTCAACGCTGGTCTGACCAATCGGAATCCATCCTTCAAGATTTTTCTGATCACGTGGACTGGGATATGTTCTGGGTTGCCTCTGAGAATAACATTGACGTTTGCACTGATACGGTGACTGAGTTCCTCAGGAAGTGTGTAGGGAATGTTGTTCCCACTGGGACTATTAAAATCTACCCAAACCAAAAACGTGGATAGATGGCAGCATTTGCGCAAAACTGAAGGCGCGAACTACCGCATTTAACCACGATAAAGTGACTGGAAAAACGGTCAAATACAAACAGTGCAGTTATGCCCTCCGTAATGTATTAAACAGGCAAAGGCAAACCGTCAGTACAGAGACAAAGTGGAGTCGCAATTCAATGGCTCAGACACGAGACATACAGTACCAGTCAAAGGTTTGGACACAACTACTCATTCCAGGGTGGCACTGGATAGACCGGATCGTGCAGGCGCACTGGAGCTCTTGAGCACCGAGCCTGTCCAACCTTACCTGGCTCGATGCCCACTCTAGCCCGGCCGATCCGAGGAGCTGGAATGTACCGCACCGGGCTATGCACCCGCACTGGAGACACCGTGCGCTCCACAGCATAACACGGTGCCTGCCCGGTCTGTCTCGCTCTCCGGTAAGCACAGGAAGTTGGCGCAGGTCTCCTACCTGGCTTCGCCATACTTCCTGTGTGCCTTCCCCCCCAAGAAATTTTAGGGGCTGACTCTCGGGCTTCCTTGCCAGCCATGTTCCCTCGTATCGCCGGTTCCTCTCTCCGGCTGCCTCTGCTCTCCTAGCTGCCTCCACCTGTTCCCATGGGAGGTGATCCTTTCCCGCCAGGATCTCCTCCCATGTGTAGCAACCCTTGCCGTCTAAAACATCATCCCATGTCCATTCCTCCTTACGCTGCTCCTGCTGCCGCTTCTCCTGCTGCACCTTGGGGCGGCAACACTCCCCTGGCTTCCTCTGAAGAGGTGAAACAAGGATCGGACCAAAATGCAGCGTGGTAAGTGTCCATGGTTTTAATTGGAAAACTCAACATGAACACAACTACAAAACAAGAAATGTGAAAAACCGAAAACAGTCCCGTGTGGCACAAACACTGACACAGGAAACAATCACCCACAAAATACCCAAAGAATATGGCTGCCTAAATATGGTTCCCAATCAGAGACAACGATAGACAGCTGCCTCAACTTGAGAACCAATTTAGACAACCATAGACATACAATTTACCTAGACAGGGAACAGCCCCATAAACATACAAAACTACCTAGAAAGGAAACAGCCCCATAAACATACAAAACCACCTAGACGAGACAAAGTACATAAATCCCTCATGTCACACCCTGACCTAACCAAAATAATAAAGAAAACAAAGATAACTAAGGCCAGGGCGTGACACAAGGTAGGGTTGGTATACAGAAGATAGCCCTATTTGAAAAATGACCAAGTCCATATTATGGCAATAACATCTGAAATAAGCAAAGAGAAATGACAGACCATCACCACTGTAAGACATGAAGGTCAGTCAATCTGGAAAATTTCAAGAACTTTTAAAGTTTCTTCAAGTGCAAAAATCATCAAGTGCTATGATGAAACTGGCTCTTATGAAGACTGCCACAGGAAAGGAAGACCCAGAGTTACCTTCGCTGCAAAGGATACTCTAGTTCATTAGAGTTACCAGTTTGACACCCCAGCTCTACTGCATACATACTGTATATTTGTGTTCCTCATATCTTATCAGTTGCATATCACTTTTTATAGGCCTGGGATTGGATGCTGTCAATCTTCCTCCCCAGATGAGCATCTGTGATTGGCCAGAGCTGAGGCAGATCTTCACTTAGCAGTCTGCCACTAAGACCCAGGTAGGAGTGTGGTCGAGTGTTCGATGGGACGGACGCCTGTGTGACTCCCGTTCTCTCTGTTGACGAGGTGATCTCCCACCCCACAACCAGGAGAGGGCCTCCTTCCACAGGGACGCCCAGTGAGAGGTGACCCCGAGCCCCGCACCTGTCCTGTCCTGTCCCGCACCCCTGCTGACCCCTGCCTGGCCCGGGACACCTTCATAGGGGAACACACACGTCCCGTTCTAGAGGAGTCTGGATTCAAACCAGCAGAGGTAAAACAGTTGATCTTAGCTGGAATTATTGAGTGTAACGCAGACAAAGCACAGTTGTAGTTTGTTCCAGTCATTGGCAGCAGAGAACTGGAAGGAGAGGCGGCCAAAGGAAGAATTGGTTTTGGGGGTGACCAGAGAGATATACCTGCTGGAGCGCGTGCTACAGGTGGGTGCTGCTATGGTGACCTTATAAACCATTACATTTAATATTATTGCAGAGTGAATACTGACCTTGAATAAAAAAAAATCTGAACATTATCAGTTTTGACATGCCAAACAGGTCATAAAGGAAAGTAAATTACCATAGATACGGTGTGTTTGTACACAATCTCACTGTTTCAAGTGCAACTAGCATAATTTATCTACTGTAGCCTGATGGAATTGACTTCCGACGGGTGGTGTCACTCCTACGCATTGCTGGTCTCTTACTGTATCTGACACAAGAAAATGACCTGATGAACCACCTTGATAAGAATGTTCGCTTCATCCATAAAGGTAAGTCAAAGACCGTAGAGTTTGTGTGTTTGAAGTACAGTTCACAATTATGCTGTTTTCAAATGCCTCTAGCATAACTCATCAATGGTTAGTTAAGAATGTTCACTTCCTCCCCCCAAAGTAGTCTATCTATTGTCCCCTCAAACAAGTGACTGTATTGTAAGAATATTTCGAAGATAAATACACAACTCAGAGGACGAGAGGTCAATAGAGTACTAATGATCAATGGAAATGTTTTTTCTGTAATATCAATGAGTCAGAGACATGGGAGGATTTCAGTCTGGGACTCATAGATACATGGCAAGTTCTCATTGGTCCAAATTGTTTAAACACTGAACCTGAAAAAGGATACTTGTTATTTGGCCATTGGCCCAGTTTTATTGCAAGGATTTCTAATTGGTCAACCACAGGCTAGGGCTGGATTATAAAGTACATCCTGTCCCTTTATTCTGTGGAGAGAATCACTCTGAAGAGAATCACTCTGAATAGATTCACTGAGGACAGGGGAGAATGAACATCTACCTACCGCATGATTGGTACTCTTCGAGTAAACCTATTTTCCTCCACCTGATTTGCTTTGGGGTCTGTGTTATTGAAGAGTAACATCAACTGCTAACAGTATGTAGGCCTCACTCATTGGTATGCTTAACTCTGGAACGCAATGTGACTACGTTAGTATCCCAAGGACTCAAGGTCTGGTGAGAATGTGGCCTTTTAATCTGTCTGACTCTAAGCATCTGACTGCCTCCCCGGGTTGAGCCCCTCTGACGCCTCCTCAGCTTCCTCTGACGGGGGCGGCAGGAGGACAGGAGAGGGGTGGCGGGCAGGGCTCCTATAAGAAACTCTGTGAATTGCCTCAACATCTCACATGACTGTGGCAGGACGAGCTAGTTAGTGTCAGGAGAAATACAGTATTATGATTTATTATAAACTGAATAACCTTTTTTTCTTAATGGAGATGCAGTCGTATCAGGTGAGAGTCCATGGCTATCAGACATACTGTTCTAGAACTAGTCTTTGTTTTGTTAATAGTGGTTATGGAGTCGGGCAGCTTGGGTATGAGAAACCAAAATACTTTCAGGGCTCATATTCCCATGTCTTTCGCCTAATGGGCTGTTTTATAGAAAATGTACTATCACCTCTGAAATTATTGAGCAAAAAATACTGTGTATAAAATAAGTAATACAAAGTAATACAAATACTGAGCTATTTTGTATGCTAAAAACATTTAGATTTTTTTTTATACTAATAATTTAAAATTTTAATGGAAAATTCAATCAATCAATCAATCAAATTTATTTTATATAGCCCTTCGTACATCAGCTGATATCTCAAAGTGCTGTACAGAAACCCAGCCTAAAACCCCAAACAGCAAGCAATGCAGGTGAAGAAGCACGGTGGCTAGGAAAAACTCCCTAGAAAGGCCAAAACCTAGGAAGAAACCTAGAGAGGAACCAGGCTATGTGGGGTGGCCAGTCCTCTTCTGGCTGTGCCGGGTGGAGATTATAACAAAACATGGTCAAGATGTTCAAATGTTCATAAATGACCAGCATGGTCGAATAATAATAAGGCAGAATAGTTGAAACTGGAGCAGCAGCACAGTCAGGTGGACTGGGGACAGCAAGGAGTCATCATGTCAGGTATTCCTGGGGCATGGTCCTAGGGCTCAGGTCCTCCGAGAGAGAGAAAGAAAGAGAGAATTAGAGAGAGCATATGTGGGATGGCCAGTCCTCTTCTGGCTGTGCCGGGTGGAGATTATAACAGAACATGGCCAAGATGATCAAATGTTCATAAATGATCAGCATGGTCGAATAATAATAAGGCAGAACAGTTGAAACTGGAGCAGCAGCACAGCCAGGTGGACTGGGGACAGCAAGGAGTCATCATGTCAGGTAGTCCTGGGGCATGGTCCTAGGGCTCAGGTCCTCCGAGAGAGAGAAAGAGAGAAGGAGAGAATTAGAGAACGCACACTTAGATTCACACAGGACACCGAATAGGACAGGAGAAGTACTCCAGATATAACAAACTGACCCTAGCCCCCCGACACATAAACTACTGCAGCATAAATACTGGAGGCTGAGACAGGAGGGGTCAGGAGACACTGTGGCCCACTCCGAGGACACCCCCGGACAGGGCCAAACAGGAAGGATATAACCCCACCCACTTTGCCAAAGCACAGCCCCCACACCACTAGAGGGATATCTTCAACCACCAACTTACCATCCTGAGACAAGGCTGAGTATAGCCCACAAAGACCTCCGCCACGGCACAACTTAAGGGGGGGGGGGGGGCGCCAACCCAGACAGGATGACCACATCAGTGACTCAACCCACTCAGGTGACGCACCTCCCCCAGGGACGGCATGAGAGAGCCCCAGTAAAGCCAGTGACTCAGCCCCTGTAATAGGGTTAGAGGCAGAGAATCCCAGTGGAAAGAGGGGAACCGGCCAGGCAGAGACAGCAAGGGTGGTTCGTTGCTCCAGAGCCCCAAATTCCACCCCAAAACAATCTTTAGGTATTTGTTTCATTAGTTCATTGTTGACAAAGTCACAACATATTCACGATACAGTATGTAACTTAAAACATACAGAAATCAACCCGTATGATGCATTTTGTTGGAAAGCAGATTGAACCAGGTTTTCTTCTGGGATTTTGTCTGTGCTGTTTGTCTGGCAGTTTAATGTGTTTCATAGCCCGTAATGAGAGGGTTTCCTCAGTGTGTCTCGACAGAAGGTTAAATGTTCCTGTTATTTCCACTGGGCCATTTCCCTCCACCAAGTTGATTGCACAAGATGTTCAGCAATTATTCCAGAAAGCTCAATAGTGACCTTGAACAATAACAATTATAGAAACCACCTCACTGAGATGTGGACAAAATCCTGAGAGGAACTGGAGTCTCTCAACACCTGCAAAGAATAGGAATGCAAAAGATGGCATATCCTTACACCTGCAAATACTGAGACGTACATGTTTGGCCCATACCTCTTTTCAGAAACTGTATATCGTTGTTAATTTTCACGTCCATGTACAGTGGGGAGAACAAGTATTTGATACACTGCTGATTTTGCAGGTTTTCCTACTTACAAAGCATGTAGAGGTCTGTAATTTTTATCATAGGTACACTTCAACTGTGAGAGATGGAATCTAAAACAAAAATCCAGAAAATCACATTGTATGATTTTTAAGTAATTAATTTGCATTTTATTGCATGCAATAAGTATTTGATCACCTACCAGCCAGTAAGAATTCCGGCTCTCACAGACCTTTTAGTTTGTCTTTAAGAAGCCCTCCTGTTCTCCACTCATTACCTCTATTAACTGCACCTGTTTGAACTCGTTACCTGTATAAAAGACACCTGTCCACACACTCAATCAAACAGACTCCAACCTCTCCACAATGGCCAAGACCAGACAGCTGTGTAAGGACATAAAATTGTAGACCTGCACAAGGCTGGGATGGGCTACAGGACAAAAGGCAAGCAGCTTGGTGAGAAGGCAACAACAGACCGAGGGTCAATCACCCTCGGTCTGGGGCTCCATGCAATATCTCACCTCGTGGGGCATCAATGATCATGAGAAAGGTGAGGGATCAGCCCAGAACTACACGGCAGGACCTGGTCAATGACCTGAAGAGAGATGGGACCACAGTCTCAAAGAAAACCATTAGTAACACACTACACCTTTTTGTTTTCAGTGTATGCCTACTTTGTTGGTTGATATCCTCAAAATAGTTTTCAGTTATGCCGGATTTCAACTTCTCTGTAATAATACTACAATAAAAAGTGTGACCATTTCCAGTACTTTTGTTAAGATGATTATCTCCATTCTTCAACAGTTAGTGCTATTTTGGATCCTTGGGATTTCCTTACCCTAACCCTTGGGATGTCCATACCCTTACCCTAACCCTAACCTTAACACTTACCATAACCAATTAAATTGTCAACTTAAATTGGGTAGAGATGTACCAATGATCCCAGATAGCAAGGATCATTCTTCAACACTGTTGTAAAATGGGATCTGTGATATAGTAAATTGGGATCTGGGATATAATCATAATGCCACTGGGCCATTATGTGTTAGCTACAGTACAATATATTGTGACTTTCCTACAGTGGATGAAACTAAGCTTTGATGAAAGTTATTGTATTTCTTTGAGATCTAACCTAAGCCACAATGCATCTGACATTCCTAATAAGACAACACAACACCCAACTGTGATTCGTAATCACCAAAACTTGAATACCGCTGTGTAGGTTTTATTGCCATTGCAATCTGTCAGGCACTTGTTTCTCTCCCAAGATAAAGGATATTATTCTGTTTATTTGCTCTGTGCACAACATGATTATGACAATCTGATTCGCTACAGTATTTATTTTTGATGAGCATGAACACTAAATAACTCTTGTGATGACTAATACTAATATTTATGCAGTGTTAGATGGGGGGTATTAGCATAAAATTGATTAGGAGTTGTTTTTCTAGCCAGACAGTCATGCTGGTAATGTGTTGTTTTTCAGATTGAGTTGATTTTTTTGAAATGCAAATTGAAAACTATTTCTAACGGAGTTTCGATTTGAAAATGCCTTTACATTTTGTTCCAACATAATGCATGTGGTTTCAAAACAAACTCTTCCCTCCTATGTGGTGAATTAATGGTTGTATTAGCCCCAAACATGCTCTTGATAAAACAGTAAGTATAATGATGATCAAATGTATTTACGTGATATCAAGGTGTTAACAAATCTGACTCACTGTTTACCTCAGAAGCCCTGTAATATACACTGAGGGTACAAAACATTAGGAACACCTGCTCTTTCCATGACATACTGTAGACTGACCGAGTGAATCCAGGTGAAAACTACGATCCCCTATTGATGTCACTTGTTAAATCCACTTCAATCAGTGTAGATGAAGGGGAGGAGACGGGTTAAAGAAGGATTTTTAAGCCTTGAGACAATTGAGACATGGATTATGTGTGTGCCATTCAGAGGGTGAACGGGCAAGACAAAATGCCTTTGAATGGGGTATGGTAGTAGGTGCTAGGCGCACCGGTTTGAGTGTGTCAAGAACTGCAACCCTGCTGGGTTTTTCACGCTCAACAGTTACCTGTGTGTATCAAGAATGGTCCACCACCCAATGGACATCCAGCCAACTTGGCATAACTGTTGGAAGCATTGGAGTCAACATAGGCCAGCATCCCTGTGGGACGCTTTCGACAGTCCATGCCCCTACGAATTGAGACTGTTCTGTGTCTTCAAACTAATTGCTGAGGGAAAGATGTACCTCCTAAGGCAAATTGAAAATATTCAGCTGCAATACTCCACCAAAAACTAACACAGAGCATTCAGAAGTATTTCAGTTATTGAAAGTGATATTAATGAGTAATCTGTCACATAACTTGAGATGAAGAGGTATTCTCCTGTCTTTCTCCTCTTTTGCAGCGTTAGTACAGGATAGGTCATTGAAGAAGGTATGGGCCATCACCATAGTCATGTTTGGAGTGGTGCTATTTGACTTTGCAGCAAACTTCATCGATGGGCCAGTCAAGGCGTATGTCTTCGATGTCTGCTCGTACATAAACAAAGAAAGAGGACTGCACTACCACACCCTTCTCACTAGTAAGCAATGGTTGATGACATGCAGTAGCCTCCCTCCCACTTTGTCAAAACCTGGTGTTGGGTTGATTGGCTGACATATATGCTGTCTGGATTGATATAGGTTTACTTTGATATGTATTTATACTGAACAAAAATACAAACACAACATGTAAAGTGTTGGCACCATGTTTCATATGCACAAAAAGCTTATTTCTGTCAGCTTTTGCGCACACATTTGTTCACATCCCTGTTAGTGAGCATTTCTCCTTTGCCAAGATAATCAATCCACCTAACAGGTGTGGCATATCAAGAAGCAGATTTAAACAGCATGATCATTACACAAGTGCACCTTGTGCTGGGGGCAATAAAAGGCCACTGTAAAATGTGTAGTTTTGTCACATAACTCAATGCCACAGATGTCTCAAGTTTTGAGGGAGCATGCAATTAGCATGCTGACTGCAGGAATGTCCACCACAGCTGTTGTCAAATAATTTAATTTTAATGTGTCTACCATAAACTGCCTCCAAAATCAAAAGTAACAGTCAGTATCCTGTGTGGCCACCAGCTGCATTAAGTACTGCAGTGCATCTCCTCCTCATGGACTGCACCAGATTTGCCAGTTCTTGCTGTGAGATGTTACCCCACACTTCCACCAACGCACCTGCAAGTCCCAGGACATTTCTGGGGGGAATGGCCCTAGCCCTCACCCTCCGATCCAACAGGTCCCAGACGTTCTCAATGGGATTGAGATCCGGGCTCTTTGCTGCCCTTGGCAGAACACTGACATTCCTGTCTTGCAGGAAATCACGCACAGAGTGAGCAGTAGGGCTGGTGGTATTGAGATTTCCTGCCTCAGTCCAGCCTCTCTCAGCCATCCTGTACCTGTCCCGTGGGTGTGATGTTAGGATATACCGATACTGTGCAGGTGTTGTTACATGTGGTCTGCCACTGCGAGGATGATCGGCTGTCCGTCCTGTCACCCTGTAGCGCTGTCTTAGGCGTCACACAGTAAGCTGTTAGTGTGTTATCGACCGTTCCACAGGTGCATGTTCATTAATTGTTTATGGGTCATTGAACAAGCATGGGAAACAGAGTCTAAACCCTTTACAATGAAGATCTGTGAAGTTAATTCATAAAAATCCAAATATCTTTGAAAGACAGGGTTCTGAAAAAGGGACGTTTCTTTTTTGAGTTCATGATGGTGTGTGATGTATGGAATGCCGTTTGGGTCTTTGCGTGTCAAAAAATATACATGTCAAATAAGCTTGTTGACCAATCAGGACCTGAACATGACTCCACATCTTATAATAATTTAATTTGTTCATACATTTTTTATGTAGTTATTGCACATTGATTACACAATCACTCGCATGTCATATGTCACAACGATTCATCGATACGTATGCTATGACGCTGGTAAAGTTGTCTCGCGCACCTACAGTGCTGGTCATAAAATGCTAGATAATGTTCTTCCTCAAAAACATAGCAAAACGACCATCTGTTTCAGTAACTATATAGCTTGGTGTCATCATCTAAAATATTCCTAATTTACAAAGCTAGCCACAATAAGGATTAGCCACAATAGTGACTTTGCGGTTTGTCTTCAAAAGTATGTCATTGACAGTGATGCAAATGAATACAAATATTAGCATTATGGCATAGTTGAATAGATAATGCTAAACGAGGTTGGAATGTTGTTTAAATAAAATCAACAAAAGACAATTAGTTAATTTGACAATCTGTTGAAATCACACTGGATGTATTATACTTCAGAATTGCATTGGGGGAATACTTATTTCACTGTACAGCCTTACCTATGGATTGTGGATCAGTTACATGGGGTATCAGTCTCCTCAGTGATACCCAGAGACCATTATCATCGTAGCTCTTATTGCGGGATTCTGAAACAACTGTGAATTGAGCCACATTTATTGGCAAGTGTATTGTACACTATTCCAGAGGAAAAACAATACTGCCTGGATGTTTTGGAGTCTGAACTCTGAGGAGGACATTGGGAAAAATATATTGGGTATTGAATAGACTGATACCCCATTTCATTGATCCCCAATCCTTAGGTAAAGCTGTACAGTGCAATATGAATGTCAACACACACAATGGACTGACTGGGGAGGTGATTTCACACAGTCACAGTCCCGCAATAAGAGCTACAATGCTAATATTTGCGTAAATTCGTCACAGTTGTGTTCTGTGGGTGTCACTGAGTAGACTGATGCCCCATTTCATTGCTTCACATTCCAATCTTGTTTAACATTATCTAGTCTATATATGGCTTGATTCCACCAATTGTAACCTTCTGCATCACTTTTAAAGAGGTACTTTTATTTTGAAGGCAAACTGCAAATTCCACTATTGTCCATAACCCTTATTGTGGCTAGCTCTCACCACATACCTCAGTTCGGTCGAGCCTAGCGAGATGAAGCTAGCTGGCTGCTTATAACGTTAGCTTTGGGCAACAGGGTTAAGTAGCTGGCAGGCTATTTATTTTCATGAACTGAAGTTCAATTTCAATAGGCGAACATTAAGTGGCTACCTAGCTAATACTTACACACAAGGATTCCTAAATCATTGCTAAGAATAATGAAAATGACTGCAGTTTCCACTGGTCATTGTTTTCAGACTGGTTGTATTGGTTCTAGCTAGGAACCAAGCTACAGCTAGCTAGCTACCCCAGAAGTTGTGGTTGAACAAATAATGCTTTATTACCAATGTGGTATTGAAAACACAACGTTTGTGGCTGGTGTTTGCTTGTTTGCAGACTTTTTTGTACAGCTTTGACAGTGCTACTGATAGTTGTGGTGGCGCTAGGTTTGCACGTGCAAATTCAGCACACACAACATTCTATAATAGAACTGTGTTATTTGACGAGTCAAATTAAAGCTTATTTATTTGACGCGTCCTTCATTTCACGTGTATCTTTTTTGACATGCAAAGACCCAAACGGCGTTCCATAGTTTTGCATCATCAGGATGGTGTGTTTTGCATCATCAGGATGGTGTGTTTTGCATCATCAGGATGGTGTGTTTTGCACCATCATGATCGTGTCACATCTGCTCCTGCCACAGCCCCTAGTGGACATCCGGTGTCTCCTTGACCTGCAGCCACTCCTCCAGTACACACTCTCTCTCTCCCCGTCCCTTTCTGTATGTTTGTGATTGTGTGGTTGGAGACAGGTGTGCTGGAGCCAGAGCGGATCCTCACCAGCTGCATCCCGTTCCATAATCAAGACCTCTACAAATGCTCAGTCCTGCCACTTCCACTCTGCCAGATTGTAATCTCTGCTAAGTCAGTTTATGATTCTAGCTATTTATGATTATTCAAGATCCTGTTACCCTGCTGTGTCTGTTTCCCTACCCAATGCTGTTTATCCTCTCACTGCAGTTTTGCCACTCTGGTTCCTGTCTCCTGTTCCACATCTCACCACCCTGCTACCCTGTTCTGGATTCACCACACCACCACTCCATTGGATTCCTCTCTGGACCTGTTTACCCTGTTCCAACCCAGCGCACTCCAACCTCAGCCTCCACATCTAGTTTCCTACCACTCATCCGAGCTTCCCCGGATCTGCACTCCATATCTCCCTGTGTTACAATACATATCTTGGTTCATTCATCCCTGTTTCCTCATCCGAGTCTGCTCTTGGGTTCCCCTGTGTCGCTCCACCTAACAGATGGGGGGTTTTGCATCATCATGATGGGGTGTTTTGCATCATCACGATGGGGTGTTTTGTATCATCTGCCCATTCAGCACTGAGTGCACATTCAATGTGATGTAAAGACCTTTCAATGTGCTCTAAGGTTTGAAGCGCCTATTTAGTAACACGCAGGCAACACTCAGAGCTTGCACAGTCAGTCAGTCAATGAACAAGCATGTGAGGAGGTATTTGAGGGTACTAGCGAGTGAGTAAGTGGACTCAGTTGATTTTTATATTTTTTATTTTTTATTTAACCTTCATTTAACTAGGTGTTATGAGAATTATGTTCTCGATATTCATAAACCAATTCAATTAAACTACTCAGTCTGCAAACCAGGATTTGTAACAGACGGAGGCCCAGTCTACAATAGTCAAATGTTTCTGAAGTCCACAATACAAAGACATCCATTTTATAGCGCCGCACATACTTCCACACAAACAGCAGATATCATACGCACATACATACACACGAACAGTAGGTATCCTACGCACATACTGTATCAGTACCCAGCCGACAAAGATTAGGGACCGTGAGAAGCACTCCCTGTCCTTTCCCAAATCTCTCAGTGGCCCCTAGCCAGGGTCGGCACCAAATCTTGCTCAGACAGTCTGTGTTTAAAACCTGTTAGGGTTAGGGGGCAGCATTTTCACTTTGGATGAATTGCGTGCCCATAGTGAACTGCAGCCTACTCTGCCCTAGATGCTAATATATGCATAATATTATTACTATTGGATAGAAAACACTCTGAAGTTTCTAAAACTGTTTGAATTATGTCTGTGAGTATAACAGAATTCATAGGGCAGGCAAATTTCCAAACAGGAAGTGGAAATTCTGGGGCTGGTCGAATTTCAAGTCATCGCCTATTCACATCCAAACAAGATATGGATATGTTCGCACTTCCTACGCCTTCCACTGGATGTCAACAGTCAGTAGAATGTGGAATGAAGCCTCTAGTGTGATGTATGACCGGATGGGATGGGTAATGAGTCAGGGGTCTGTCAGAATGCCAGTTCCTGGTTGCGCACATTACTGTTGATATCGCCTGCGTTCCATGAAATGAATGCTCCGGTTGGAACGTTATTGGATATATATGAAAATAACATCATGAAGATTGATTCTCTACTTAGTTTGACCAGTTTATTCGACCTGGAATATAACTTTTTGAAGTTTTCGTCTAAGTTCGCCTGGACCAGCGCCAGCTTTTGGACATGTGAACTAACCGTGCTAGCAAAAGCAGCTAATTGGACACTACTAATGGACATTATGGAACAAAACAACGATTTATTGTGGAACTAGGACTCCTTGCACTGCATTCTGATGAAAGATCATCAAAGATAAGGGAATATTTATGATGTAATTTCATATTTCTGTTGACTCCAACATGGCGGAGAAATATTGTTACGTCTTAGCGCCGTTTTAGATTATTGCATGGTATGCTTTTTTCGTAACGTTTAAAAAAAATCTGACACAGCGGTTGCATTAAGAACCAGTGTATCTTTAATTATATGTAAAACATGTATCTTTCGTCAAAGTTTATGATGATTATTTCTGCTATCTGTAGCTCTCTGTAATTACTCTGGATATTTTGGAGGCATTTCTGAACATGGCGTCAATGTAAACAGAGATTTGTGGATATAAATATGCATATTATCGAACAAAACATAAATGTATTGTGTAACATGATGTCATATGAGTGTCATCTGATGAAGATTATCAAAGGTTAGTGATTAATTTTATCTCTAATTCTGCTTTTGTGACTATCTTTGGCTGGGAAAAATGGCTGCGTGTTTTTGGGGATTTGGTGGTGATCTAACATAAATATATGTTGTGTTTTCGCTGTAAAACATTTTAAAATCGGACATGATGGGTAGATTAACAAGATGTTTATCTTTCATTTGCTGTATTGGACTTGTTAATGTGTGAAAGTTAAATATTTCTAAAAAATATTTTGGAATTTCCCACGCTGCCTTTTCAGCGGAATGTTGGGGGGTGGTTCTGTTAGCGGAACGTGTGTCCTAGACAGGATTATTAAGATACTGTAGAGACATATTTGTACAGATATATTGTTTTACTGACTAAAACTACACCCATCATTATTAATTATGATTTTACTGACTAATCAATTTCATACAATTATATGGTTTCAGGGTAGAGTATATGGTTTCAGGGTGGAGTATTCTGTGTTGATGGAATTTGAAGTAGTGGTGGTCCACTTTGGCCAAAGACGTGAGGGTTTATGTTTCCTCCTGCTCGGTGTGTGCTCAGTGCAAGGCTCCTAGGCAGCTGCCCCGAGGGAAAATACAACCCCTTCCCGTTCCACAGCGGCCTTTGTCACACCTGTCGGTGGACTTCCTGACCGATCTTCCTCCGTCACAGGGCAACACCACGATCCTGGTCGTTGTGGATCGGTTTTCCAAGTCCTGTCGTCTCCTCCCTTTGCCCGGTCTCCCTACGGCTCCACAGACTGCGGAGGCCCTGTTTACACACGTCTTCTGGCACTACGGGGTGCCTGAGGACATAGTTTCTGATCGGGGTCGCCAGTTCATGTCCAAGGTTTGGAAGGCATTCATGGAGCACCTGGGGGTCTCGGTCAGCCTTACCCCAGGTTTTCACCCCGAGAGTAATGGGCAAGTGGAGAAAGTAAACCAGGATGTGGTTAGGTTTCTGAGGTCGTATTGCCAGGACCGGCCAGGGGAGTGGGCAACGTTCATTCCATGGGCAGAGATGGCCCAGAACTCACTCTGCCACTCCTCTACTAACTTATCGCCCTTCCAGTGTGTGTTGGGTATCAGCCGGTTCTGGTACCATGGCATCCGAGCCAGACCGAAACTCCTGTGGTGGACGAATGGGTGAGGCTCTCGAAGGAGACCTCGGGTGCCTGAAATGGGCTGAAGGGCGGCAGAAGGCAAGCGCTGACCGTCACCACAGTGAGGCCCTGGTGTTTGCACCGGGGGACCGGGTCTGGTTCTTGACCCAAAACCTGCCCCTCTGCCTGCCCTGCCGGTAGCTGGGTCCGCGGTTTGTGGGGCCATTTATAGTCCTGAGGAGAATAAACGAGGTGTGTTACAGGTTACAGCCCCCCCATATTACTGTATTAACCCCTCATTTCATGTGTCTCTCAGGCCGGTGGTGGCTGGTTCGCTTCAAGAAGCTGAGGTGCGGGAGGTCCCCCCGCCCCCCCCCCCCCCCCCCTGGACATCGAGGGGTCCCCGGCGTATGCAGTTCGGATCATACTGAACTCAAGGCGTCGGGTGGGGGGCCTTCAGTACGTCATGGATTGGGAGGGGTACAGAGAGATGCTGGGTGCCGGTGGAGGACGTATTAGACCCATCTCTTCTGAGGGAGTTTCACCGCCTCCACCAGGATCGCCCTGCACCTCGTCCTCCGGGTTGCCCTTGAGGCCAGCATCGGCGTGCTGCAGGAGCCGTGCGTCGGGGGGTACTGTCACGACTTCCCTGTTCGGGCGGTGCTCGGCAGTTGGCGACGCCGGCCTACTAGCTAATCACCTATCCATGTTTCCTTTTCCATTTGTTTTGTCTTTGGTTCAATCACACCTGGTTTTTATTTGCTTTATTTTCTGTGTGTATATTTACCCCTGTTTCCCCGCTTAGGTTTGTGCGGGATTATTTTCTTGTTTCACGTGGAGGCTTTCCTCTGTATTTTGTGTGTGTTTATTATAGTAAGGTGCGTTGTGGTTTTGCGCCTTACTTACTGTTAGTTCCCATTGTCTTGGACGTTGTTTTGGGGTATTGTACTGTACTGTTTTTTTGGACTTGCCCTTATTAAAATATACGCTACACAATCTCTGCTCTCCTGCATTTGACACCTTACCTACCTTCAGTGTGTAAACGCAACATTTGCATCATATGATGGTGTGTTTTGCATCATCATGATGGTGTGTTTTGCATTATGAATAAAAATGTATATACAGTGCCTTACGAAAGTATTCGCCCCCCTTGAACTTTGCAACCTTTTGCCACATTTCAGGCTTCAAAAATTGTATTTGTTTTCTGAGTGCCGTCTCAGATTATTGCATGGTTTGATTTTTCCATAAAGTTGTTTTGAAATCTGACACAGCGGTTGCATTAAGGAGAGGCACAGTGCCTTGCGAAAGTATTCGGCCCCCTTGAACTTTGCGACCTTTTGCCACATTTCAGGCTTCAAACATAAATATATAAAACTGTCTTTTTTTGTGAAGAATCAACAACAAGTGGGACACAATCATGAAGTGGAACGACATTTATTGGATATTTCAAACTTTTTTAACAAATCAAAAACTGAAAAATTGGGCGTGCAAAATTATTCAGCCCCCTTAAGTTAATACTTTGTAGCGCCACCTTTTGCTGCGATTACAGCTGTAAGTCGCTTGGGGTATGTCTCTATAAGTTTTCAACATCGAGAGACTGAATTTTTTTCCCATTCCTCCTTGCAAAACAGCTCGAGCTCAGTGAGGTTGGATGGAGAGCATTTGTGAACAGCAGTTTTCAGTTCTTTCCACAGATTCTCGATTGGATTCAGGTCTGGACTTTGACTTGGCCATTCTAACACCTGGATATGTTTATTTTTGAACCATTCCATTGTAGATTTTGCTTTATGTTTTGGATCATTGTCTTGTTGGAAGACAAATCTCCGTCCCAGTCTCAGGTCTTTTGCAGACTCCATCAGGTTTTCTTCCAGAATGGTCCTGTATTTGGCTCCATCCATCTTCCCATCAATTTTAACCATCTTCCCTGTCCCTGCTGAAGAAAAGCAGGCCCAAACCATGATGCTGCCACCACCATGTTTGACAGTGGGGATGGTGTGTTCAGCTGTGTTGCTTTTACGCCAAACATAACGTTTTGCATTGTTGCCAAAAAGTTCAATTTTGGTTTCATCTGACCAGAGCACCTTCTTCCACGTTTGGTGTGTCTCCCAGGTGGCTTGTGGCAAACTTTAAACAACACTTTTTATGGATATCTTTAAGAAATGGCTTTCTTCTTGCCACTCTTCCATAAAGGCCAGATTTGTGCAATATACGACTGTACGATTGTTGTCCTATGGACAGAGTCTCCCACCTCAGCTGTAGATCTCTGCAGTTCATCCAGAGTGATCATGGGCCTCTTGGCTGCATCTCTGATCAGTCTTCTCCTTGTATAAGCTGAAAGTTTAGAGGGACGGCCAGGTCTTGGTAGATTTGCAGTGGTCTGATACTCCTTCCATTTCAATATTATCGCTTGCACAGTGCTCCTTGGGATGTTTAAAGCTTGGGAAATATTTTTGTATCCAAATCCGGCTTTAAACTTCTTCACAACAGTATCTCGGACCTGCCTGGTGTGTTCCTTGTTCTTCATGATGCTCTCTGCGCTTTTAACGGACCTCTGAGACTATCACAGTGCAGGTGCATTTATACGGAGACTTGATTACACACAGGTGGATTGTATTTATCATCATTAGTCATTTAGGTCAACATTGGATCATTCAGAGATCCTCGCTGAACTTCTGGAGAGAGTTTGCTGCACTGAAAGTAAAGGGGCTGAATAATTTTGCACGCCCAATTTTTCAGTTTTTGATTTGTTAAAAAAGTTTGAAATATCCAATAAATGTCATTCCACTTCATGATTGTGTCCCACTTGTTGTTGATTCTTCACAAAAAAATACAGTTTTATATCTTTATGTTTGAAGCCTGAAATGTGGCAAAAGGTCGCAAAGTTCAAGGGGGCCGAATACTTTCGCAAGGCACTGTATTTACACAAAATAAATGCAGGTGACAGTGAGAGGACGTTTATTTTGTTTGCTGAGTTTATATCAGCTGTCTACAATGAGTATACCAAATATTTGGAACACCTTTAAATGCAGGGAAACTGAATTCCATTTTACCTCATTTCTGCCAGCATCTGTGCAACTAGAGGCGAAAAAACTCTAGATCACCTTTACACCACACACAGAAACGCGCACAAACCTCTCCCTCAGCCTCTCTTTGGCAAATCTAACCATAACTCTATCCTCCTGATTCCTGATTACAAGAAAAAAACTCAAACAGGACGTACCAGTGACAAGCCCAATAGATGGGTTATCTGACACTGTCACGAAAACGATGTGCACTGTTAAATGGGGAAGAGGTCCGTGAGTTGTTGTGATTCTGGATGGCCAGATAGCTACCACAATGACAAGAAACTGCCATGTGGGAAATCCCAAGTCACTCGTTTCAGGTAGTTTCATCTTGTTCTTGAAACCATTTCTTGTTTTGAGGTGTTTTGACTGATTTCATGTCAATGCTAACATGGCTAAAATTTACAAGCTATCCAACAACTGTAACGATGCATTTGAGGAATAACAAATGCTCATTGTGCAAATGTATTGACACTGAACAAAAATATAAATGAAACATGCAACAATTTCCAAGGTTTTAATGAGTTACAGTTCCTATGAGGAAATGAGTCAATTGAAATACAATCGTTAGGCCCTAATATATGCATTTCACATCACCGGGAATACAGATATGTATAAGGGCACATGGCGAGACCAAAATGCAGACACAGGAGGCAGATGGTTGAGCTCCAATATTTATTATACCAAAAGGGGTAGGCAAAGGGCAAGTCGGGGACAGGCAAGAGTTCATTAACCAGGTCAGAGTCCAAACAGTACCAGGCGATAGGCAGGCTCGAGGACTGCCTATCACTCAATCACAGGACCTAATGAAGAGATAAGTCTTCAATAAAGACTTAGAGGTCGAGACCGAGTCTGCGTCTCTCACATGGATAGGCAGAACGTTCCATAAAAATTGAGCTCTATTGGAGAAATCCTGCCTCCAGCTGTTTGCTTAGAAATTCTAGGGACTGTAAGGAGGCCTGCGTCTTGTGATCGTAGCGTACGTGTAGGTAGGCAGGACCAAATCGGAAAGATAAGTAGGAGCAAGCCCATGTAATTCTTTGTAGATCAGCAGTAAAACCTTGAAATCAGCCCTAGCAGGAAGCCAGTGTAGAGAGAACACATTCTTATTTACAATGACGGCCTACCAGAGAACAGTGGGTTAAATGCCTTGTTCAGGGGCTGAACAACAGATTTTTACCTTGTCAACTCTGGAATTCGATCCAGTAACCTTTCGGTAACTGTCCCAACTCTCTAACCACAAGGCTATCTGCCACCACATCATGTTTTGCACCATCATGATGATGATGGGTTTTGCATCATCATAATGATGGTGGGTTTTGCATCCTCATGATGATGATGTGTTTTGCATCCTCATGATGATGATGTGTTTTGCATCACCATGATGGGGTGTTTTGCATCACCAAGATGGGGTGTTTTGCATCACCATGATAGGGTGTTCTGCATCACCATGATAGGGTGTTTTGCATCACCATGATGGGGTGTTTTGCATCACCATGATGATGATGTGTTTTGCATCACCATGATGGGGTGTTTTGCATCACCATGATGGGGTGTTTTGCATCACCATGATAGGGTGTTCTGCATCACCATGATAGGGTGTTTTGCATCACCATGATGGGGTGTTTTGCATCACCAAGATGGGGTGTTTTGCATCACCATGATAGGGTGTTCTGCATCACCATGATGGGGTGTTTTGCATCACCATGATGATGATGTGTTTTGCATCACCATGATGGGGTGTTTTGCATCACCATGATGGGGTGTTTTGCGTCATCATGATGATGATGTGTTTTGCATCACCATGATGATGATGTGTTTTGCATCACCATGATGGGGTGTTTTGCATCATCATGATGGTGTGGCAAGTGACACTTTGCTTCTTGAAAACCTGCTGGGACTATATTAACAGTGGACTAATGAAAAAATACGATTTTTCCTTTAAGTTATCATGGAGTTAATGTGATTATTTTGACATTTTAGAAGTCCTTTTAGTCATGAGTAAACAGCACACGACCCTCAGAGCTCACTCAGTCAGTCAGTCAGTGATTGCGTGAGTGAACAAGCATGTGAGGAGGTATTTCAGTGTACTAGCGAGAGAGCAGGCGGACTCATTGATGGCAGGGAAACCGGCACAGGGTGGTGTGAGTTTGTGTATAGTAGGCTCTAATCCAGCAAATACTCAGTCATGGTTTGGAATTGAGAGAGGGGTGGCACATGACCTGCTAGTCACTGGTATGTGGAGGTGTGTGTGTTTTCTTCATACAGAGAGGATGGTTGTAATGATATTTTTCTTTTGTGTTGTTCATTTGCTTTGCAGTCACACGGCCTGAACAAAAAATATTCCTTGACCTTCGTTTTGACTACCCTCACAACTCACAAAAATGTATTAGCTTGTGAAATAAGAGGATAAATGCATGGAAATATACAAATAAAGAAACCAAAACATTTCATGTTGTGTTGAAAAAGGCCATGTCCAAGAGCTTTGAAGTATCTATGGATTATTATTTTAGAACTAGAGTTGTTTCCATCTCTAGATGTTTTTAGAGATTAGTGAAATGTATTATTTTTAAGCATGTGGAATATTAATAGGATTTATGGTTTTGGTTTTATATCCATTAATTCTAACTCGCACTGTATCTCCAACCATCAAATTAGAATACTGTGAAACTTTAATTCCTTGACAGAATAATTATTCTCATCTATGACTGCATTTTCGGCCGATTTATAAGGGTCTGTACTCCCAAACTTGTTGACTGTTTTTTATTCTAGGCAGTTACTGTAGCTAGCAGTTCAAGACACATTTCAGTTGAATGCATCCAGTTGTACAACTGACTAGGTATCCCCTTTCCCTTTCTCAGCTGTTAGCAGCCATTGGCCAGCAGTTTCTTACTGGCGATAAAAACGGATGATTGCCACCATTTTATGTTGTTGTTGTCATTACTCAATTATTTAATGTAACAAATCAAACACAACCTCAAAAATTCATGGTAATTAATGGTAAACCTGTTAACAATTCATGTAGACTCTGTGTTTATTTGAAACAGGCAATTATTTGCTGAAATGTATGCTGTTGCCCGGTTGTTTGAGACTTAGAAGAAAGAAAAAAAGATGGTAATGCAGATGTGACTTTTTCTAAACTGCTTCTTTGGATGGATACAAAATGGATAAAGTTGTACTAGTTTCTCTGCAATACCATACCGTTTACCATAATGGAAGGAGGGGGCTAGGGTTGCAAAATTCCGGGAACGTTCAATAAATGCCATTGTTTTCCTGAAATCCCAGTTGGAGGATTTTCAGGTTCAGAAGGGAATTAACAGGAAATCTAGAATTCTCCAACAAGGATTTCTGGGAAACCAGGGAATTTATTGAAAGTTCCCTAGAGGGGGCCAGTGAAACTATATATACATTACATACATATAGCCTACCATGTCTTTCTCTATATATGGCTCTAGAGAGGGTTTTTGATATTATAGTCAGGGAGTATGCACGAATGTGCAGTGACATTCGTGGTACACAAAATGCATAATTTATGAGAACGTTTAATTTGCAAGCAGGTTTCTTATAGGTAGGGTGCAACATTTAGGGAACATATTGTGTGTCCAGACTTAATGCAGGCAGACACTTGACATCCAATCCTAGTTTGACACACTCAAAAGTGCTGCACAATTTATGAGAAAGATTGATTTACAGGTTTCTCATTGTAGGGTACTGGTGTAAGAATTGAGGGAACATATGTCCAGATTATTGGGATATGTCTAACAGAACAGGCCACTTGTTCTGTGTGCAGGATCACACATACTACGTGACAAAACATATTTATCATTACTCTCAGGTTCTATGAGATAACCCAGCCTCAACATTGGATTGTGATATGAGCTTTATGTTCAGATGTAAGAAGCATTCTTTTATAAGTCAGACCTTGTGGGTATTAATACAGCACATGGTACAACCACTACAGGCAAATGTTTTTGCAGATAATCATATGCAATCCAGGAATTGTACTGTATTTATAAACATTTGCCTGAGGTGATTTTGAAAATATTAAAAATGTCCATGAAGATAGTGTACTCAATATCTGATGATTGCCTACATTTACATAATTTAGCAGACACTCTTATCCAGAGCAATTTACAGTAGTGAGTGCATACATTTTCATACTGGTCCCCCGTGGGAAACGCGCCAAGCTCTACCAACTGAGCCACACAGGACTTGGGCTATGACTAGTGGCCTTGGGCACCCATCACCTGACCTGATAACCAATCGGTATTGTGCATGTTGTCTTTTGCAGGGCTAGGGGGTGCCTTTGGGTACTTAATCTTAATCTTGTATTGCCGCTTTGCCTGTTTGATGGTTCAACTGAGGGCATAGCAGGATTCCTTATAATCATCTGGATTAGTGTCCCGCTCCTTGAAAATGATAGCTCTAGCCTTGAGCTCGCTGTGGATGTTGCCTTTAATCCATGGCTTCTGGTTGGGATATGTACTTACATTTACTGTGGGGACGACATTGTCAATGCACTTATTGATGAAGCCGGTGACTGAGGTGGTATACTCCTCAATGCCATTGGATGAATCCTGGAACATATTCCAGTGTGTGCTAGAAAAACATTCCAGTAGCGTAGCATCTCACCACTTCCGTATTGAGCAAGTCGCTGATACTTCCTGCTTTAGTTTTTGCTTGTAAGCAGGAATCAGGATGGTGGTGGCGTCATGGTGGTTACATTGTCATGCTGTGGGGATGTTTTTTAGCGTCAGTGACTGGGAGACTAGTCAGGATCAAAGGAAAGATAAACGGAACAAACTACAGAGAGATCCTTGATGAAAACCTGCTCCATAGTGCTCAGGACCACAAAGGTTCACCTTCCAACAGGACAACGACCTTAAGCACACAGCCAAGACAACGCAGGAGTTGCTTCGGGACATGTCTCTGAATGTCCTTGAGTGGCCCAGCCAGAGCCCGGACTTGAACACGATCGAACATCTCTGGAGAGACCTGAAAATAGCCATTCAGCGATGCTCCCCATCCAACGTGACAGAGCTTGAGAGGAACTGAAGAGAGGAAACTCCCTAAATACTCTAAATACACCATAAATACAGGTATTCCAAGCTTGTAGTGTCATACCCAAGAAGACTCAAGGCTGTAATCACTGCCCAAGGTGCTTCAAAAAGGTACTGAGTAAAAAGGGTCTGTTTTTAAAAAATACATTTGCAAAATATTCTCAACCTGTTTTCGCTTTGGCATTATGGGGTATTGTGTGTAGATTGAGGAAAAACCTTTTTTAAGCTGAAACGTAACAAAATGTGGAAAAGTCAAGGGGTGTGAATACTTTCTGAACGCACTGTCTCTCTTTGGACCATTGTGAATAGTCTGTATCCATAATAAAAATGTATCATCACTGTGTGAGACATACATGTATGTGTTTAAATGTCTCTTTTGTGTTCATACAATTGTACATACAGTGGGGCAAAAAAAGTATTTAGTCAGCCACCAATTGTGCAAGTTCTCCCACTTAAAAAGATGACAGAGGCCTGTAATTTTCATCATAGGTACACTTCAACTATGACAGACAAAATGAGAAAAAAAATCCAGAAAATCACATTGTAAGATTTTTTATGAATTTATTTGCAAATTATGTTGGAAAATAAGTATTTGGTCAATAACAAAAGTTTTTTTGTCTGTCATAGTTGAAGTGTACCTATGATGAAAATTACAGGCCTCTCTTATCTTTTTAAGTGGGAGAACTTGCACAATTGGTGGCTGACTAAATACTTTTTTGCCCCACTGTATGTAGGATCTTAATTTGGTGGTGAGAATTGTCCTGTAGATGAGCTTCGGAATATTCATAAATTCACTGGAAACCCGCACTAACAAGTGGCGGCCCATCATTCAGGGCAGAGCCCCACCTGTTTTGAGCCCCACCTGTTAGCTGAAAGAAATACATCTCTATTTTTTTCCTGTTTTGCATGTTATTTTGTCATTAATACGTGTCACATATCAGTTTGCAAACAATAAAAAACAATCATTGAGTTAGTAAAGGCGCATACGAACATACGTCTCTTATTTGCTTTCTTGAGTAAGACAGCTCCAAAATGCAGGTGTTTCAGCCTAGCTCAATGCTTTCCGTGGTGGTGAGGCAGAAAATACAAGGGTTGGTAATGTTCTCTAATTGCACTCTGATTGGTTGGCTCAGTGTTCTGTCACTCATGGGGACGCTATGTCACCGCAAAATCTACAGGGAGAGCTCAAAAGTTCAAGCCCCTTGGTTGCTACCATAGAGTTACTTTAGAAGTGCCCATCCAAGAAGACTCAGGGTCATTGGCTACAGATAAAATTAAGTCAAATCACGTTATATCTACTGTAGCTTTAATTGGACTGATCATGTCAACGTCACACATTCAAAATCTTAGCTAGCAAGCTAGACAAGCAGTCATCGTCATGAATCTACTGGCAAATGTTTTTTTTAAATTACAGAAATTCTATATAAAATGTATCGATGCTCTATGGCCATGGGACATTTAACATTACTCAACAAGTTGGAAATCGCAAATTCAACAATTTGTTTTCTTGGAAGGAATCAGTGGCTAACTACAAGTGTTGCAAACCAATCACTACCCTGCTATTCAGTGGAGTGGGTGTGTGGTATACGTTTGGGTTTAAGGGTCTCTTTCCCAGGCTTAAAAGGATAAACATTCAACACCATGGGCCAGAAAAGGTTGAATACATTGGCCATGCTGTCAATCCAGCATGACTTCTCCGCATTCAAAACTACTGGAAACTTGGAACTGGGAAATCTCAGAATTCAGTGAGTTCAAGACAACTGGGAACAAGCTCCAACTGGGGACATACGTTTTGAATGGTCATCCAACTTAGAATTCCAAGTCGGGAACGCGGGCCTCTTTCTAAATCTCCGACCTGAAGGTCACTGAAGTCATGATTCAACCGTGTTTTCTAAACCCAGAGAATGCCAGACTTTGATGACAAAGTTTGATGACAAAATTTGCCCACAAGGACCGCCGCTCCACCTTCCTGCTCAAGTGAGCACAGCAAGGTGAATCCACAAATGTATTGTATGCTGCTGCATAAATTATGTAATATACCAGGGAGATATGTATACTGTAGCAAAGAAAGTAATACTAAGTGTATGTTGTGTAGTAAAGTGTTAGAAGCCTATGTGCCTCACCCTAATAATCTTCCCCCCTCATCACTTAGCCTACTGTTCTGACTTGGTGATGCACATGCATCCTATAGCCTGTGTTAGAGAAATGTAATCTTTTTATATTTTAAGAGCATTCATTGCCTGCTTATATGCCCCTTTATTTCTCCTACAGTTCTGACTTGGTGTACAGGGAGAATACTGTAAGAATGGCCCGTGTTCTGAATTCTGTCGCTGTACATTTCAAAAGTCCTGAATAAATAGTTATATTGCCTACGTCCTTCCTAGCTCACTCATTAACGTCTTAGTAAAAATTACGGATTGCCTCTTATCCTCTCGTCATCCTCTTATTCCATAGTTTGTACATCTCAATTGTCAGTAGAAACCATATTTCTTTAAGCAAGTCAGCCATATCAGCTATGTTTTTTACAAAGGCGGTAAATGAGGCTGAATGATCTGTTTTGCTGCCAGACAAGGTTCTGCTGATAGCCAGGTGTAGCAATGGTAAAGATTCACTCCATGGTACTGAAAAGAAAGCCCTGCTGTGGGACAGCTTTATGTAGGCCCTAACTGTTTGTGGGCACCGTTTGTCACCGTTCTAGTACAATTAATGTATTGTTTAGTGTTGTGTAGCAGCTTTGCTGGCATGCATCAAAAAACATTTTGGGTTTTTGCCTCACCAAGATTTAGATGCTAAAATCACCACTGGCACTAACACACGGTCTAGACTAATTTTGACCAGCTAATAGCCTAACCACTGATCAAACAACATTATGGACAACATGTTAAAATCCTCTTGCTGCAGGATTATTTTGCTGTTATAATTCAGGTCAAATTAAGATCCTATATGTGTAGCATTGAAATTAGCTCTGGTGTGTGGCAATGGTGACCACTCCCCAGTCATTGCGAGATGTGAGAATTGTTAGAGGACAAGGGTCATGTAGTTATTCTTAGTTACCGGCGGCAGCTGGATTGCATGCATGGATACCTTGATGTTGGTGAGACCAGGCAGTCGTCAGGGTGTAAGACAGTCATTAAAAGTGTAACTCTGTGTTGTTGTTTTTGTTGCACTGTTTTGCTTTATCTTGGTCAGTTCGCAGTTGTAAATGAGCACTTGTTTTCAACTGGCCTAGCTGGTTAAATAAAGGTGAAATAAAATAAATAAATAAAGGTTATAACGTCACCTCGTTCACACAGATAAAGTAATTGAAATGGCCATTATACTGTATTACATGTATAGGTAGCTCACGTCCTGGAATTAAATGAATGATATGATCTCTAAGGCTCAGACAGTCATTCAAACCAGTGCTCTGAATGAGATTCATTGAAACTCAGACTAGCATTCAACAATTCAATTCAGCACCATAGCATTTGACAATGGTAATTTAATGATGATGGATATTTATGCCCAGTGTGTAAATATAGCTGGAAATTAACGATGACTTTGCAGAAGTAATTCAAAAATCTACGAAAAGAGTCAGGAAGTACTTACTATGAATCCTTGCTAAAGAAGACTCTTTTGCAGGCAAGGTTCTCCATTATCACAGTAGCCAGACAGGGCACTTTGGTGCAACCATATAGATTCTCATATTAATTTTCGATTTTGCAGAAGCATTCCTGTAAAGGTTTATGGGGAATATATTTTGGGATGATGATTCGAATAAATGTATGCTGTCATGACAATCTGTGTACACGTAAGCAATAGAAAAACGTTGAATCCTACAGAACACAGAACTATGGTATATTAAACCAGAACAAACTTAAAGAAAGAGCACATGGTTTTAAAAAAAAATTCTCACCCATTTCTTTAAATGTTTTATTTTTTAAATTCCCTCTCTTCCTGACTTGTTAAAACATATATATTTTCAGCATAAGGCTAGTGTATCTGTCATTAGCTACTAGCTTTCATCTGACGTCTTTGTTCTTATCTGACACCCTGCTGTTCCTTGTTCTTTTTTAAATTTCCTGTTTTTGACATTCACTGACTCCCTGCTGTTCTGTGTGAGACCCTCTGAAGTCTCATGATCTAATGATCTGCCATGTGTGTGTCTCTCTATTGTGTCTGCCTGCAGAAGTCTCATGATCTAATGATCTGCCATGCGTGTGTCTCTCTATTGTGTCTGTCTGCAGAAGAAGTCTCATGATCTAATGATCTGCCATGTGTGTGTCTCTCTATTGTGTCTGCCTGCAGCAGAAGTCTCATGATCTAATGATCTGCCATGCGTGTGTCTCTCTATTGTGTCTGTCTGCAGAAGAAGTCTCATGATCTAATGATCTGCCATGTGTGTGTCTCTCTATTGTGTCTGCCTGCAGCAGAAGTCTCATGATCTAATGATCTGCCATGTGTGTGTCTCTCTATTGTGTCTGTCTGCAGAAGAAGTCTCATGATCTAATGATCTGCCATGTGTGTGTCTCTCTATTGTGTCTGCCTGCAGCAGAAGTCTCATGATCTAATGATCTGCCATGTGTGTGTCTCTCTATTGTGTCTGCCTGCAGCAGAAGTCTCATGATCTAATGATCTGCCATGTGTGTGTCTCTCTATTGTGTCTGTCTGCAGAAGAAGTCTCATGATCTAATGATCTGCCATGTGTGTGTCTCTCTATTGTGTCTGCCTGCAGCAGAAGTCTCATGATCTAATGATCTGCCATGTGTGTGTCTCTCTATTGTGTCTGTCCGCAGAAGTCTCATGATCTAATGATCTGCCATGTGCATGTCTCTCTATTGTCCGCCTGCAGCAGAAGTCTCATGATCTAATGATCTGCCATGTGCGTGTCTCTACCCTGTTTCTGCCTGCAGAAGAAGAGGATAACTCTGAAGTCCTGTATCCTGGCTATGATTAACATACCCAGTCACTACCGCTGTCTCTGTGTCACTCACTTGCTGGGATGGACCATCTTCCTCTGCAACAGGCTCTTCTTCACAGACTTCATGGGACAGGGAGAGAGGAAGGGAGGGAGAGAGAGAGACCATTAAAGGACAAACTAATTATATCACTCAGACTACTAATGATTGCCCTTATTTGACAGTGGTCATAAGAGAACTTAATGTTTTCACTCCATTATGCGATCGAGGTTCATCACTGTGTTCATTAAAAGGCTTCCTGTTTATTTATTTAGCACCATCACAACATGCCCTGATTGGTGGGTAGTCTCTCGTCACAGCCTTGGCTGATTTGGTTCTGTGTGCCCAACTATTAATTGCTCTGTAATGAAGACATTGACAGACCGGCTTTATGGTGGTCAGGTCTCATCTGATCTGTATGCTGATGACTGCTCTTACGCAGGCTGCTGTCACATGGTGGTGGTGATTTAGTGGTTGAGACTGAGGCAAACTAAGCAGCAGGTCAGACCTAAACATACTGTGCTTTCACTGTATCAATAGAGAGCCGTGGCAGATGTTCTACACCTGCATTGCTTGCTGTTTGGGGTTTTAGGCTGGGTTTCTGTACAGCACTTTGAGATATCAGCTGATGTACGAAGGGCTATATAAATAAATTTGATTTGATTTGATGTGGTTTATGTTGTTGACACATGGGATGGAACTTGTTAACTGTTACAAGCTACTGTACAGCACATGCATTATAAGATAAATACATCATCGTCCTCCATCACTTCATGCAGGCACAGGCTTTTATCTTAACCCTCAACCACCATACCACCACTTATTGATTATATGTCAGAGGAGTGGGTAGAGATTGGAGAGACATATTGAATCAAACACCACATTTATGTAAGTAACTAGTTCAATTCGTATTCAGCTGTGGTGGTGACTTTGTCTCCATTGTGCATGTAATTATCATAATTATGATAATCATCATACTTGGTCATAAAGTGTGTGTAATAATGGTTATTTGTGTGTGATGACAGATTGTGTATAAGGGCAACCCGTATGCGGACCATAACTCTACAGCCTATGAGCGGTATGAGAGGGGGTGGAGATTGGATGCTGGGGTCTCTGTATCAACTCTGTCTCCTCTGCTCTCTATTCCTGTTGTGTCGCAGCATTCATAAGTAAGACATTATTGACAGGTAGCCTAGTGGTTAAGAGCATTGGGCCAGTAACTGAAAGGTTGCTGGTTTGAATCCCTAAGCTGACTTGGTGAGCATGGAGATGTGCCCTTGAGCAAGGCACTTTACCCTAATTGCTCCTGTATGTTGTTCTGGATAAGAATGTCTACTAAATGACTAAAATGTCAAACGTAAATGTAATTGTAGTCATCCAATGTCCACAATGTGATTTAGCTCCAGGGTATTCGTGTAGTCACCCAATGTCCACAATGTGATTTAGCTCAAGGGTATACGTGTAGTCACCCAATGTCCACAATAGAGCCGTAGCTAATATCCTTTGCGAATGTTTGTTTTGTTGTAAAGAGACTTACTTCACTCCTGATTCTAAAGCTTATGAGTTCATATCTTGTCTGCTCATGTCCAAACAACATAGGGAACTTTCCACAGAAGTTTGCTCCGAGCCTGCTTGGCGACTGTGGTATATGTTGTGTGACACACACTGATGTAATAACGCATACCCTTAAGCTAAGTCACAGCACAGAACGTATTCAATCATTCACTGCATAAGTGCATAGCAGATGCTTATAATTTCATTATTGTTCGGTAATTTATTTAATTAAGTAAGACTTACTTGTCTTATACTTAAACTCCAATCACTGAAAGTAGAGCATGGAGAACAAACCAAATTGATTTTCTGTCTATGGAGAATAGTGACACACATTTGCATGCATTAGATCCAATGCCGGTAAGCAGAACAGCAGGCCATCGTCATCCCATGTAACTGAATTACCAATGATGACGTGTTTGTTTATTCAGTGGCATTCACATTTTTGACACAAGGAAAGCAAAGTAATAAGGAGCACTATCGCAACACTTTGCTAAAATAGATATGGAGGGATAAGAAATGGCTTATTCAAATCCCAAGCAGATAGAATTTTTGTTGTGCCCTTGAGTAAGAAATCACTTCTCTATTTAGTTATACCTGCAGTCTTCTTAGACATGTTGCATGTTCTTACACAGTAGTATATACTGTAAAAATAAAAATAAATCTTACTTGGCAGTACCAATCCACATACCGTGTAAAGATGAAATCTCCCTCCCTCTCTTCCTTCTCTCTTTCTACGTCTGATGTGTCTTCAGATGTCCAGAGGCTGCTGCAGCCCTTCGTTGATCTGAAGGGGCTCAACTTTGTGGGATACTTTGTGTTTGGTCTGGGCATCAGTCTGATCAGCCTGATCCCCAACATCATCACCACCCTCATCCTGTCTTCGGAGTCATGTCCAGCACCTTGTACACCATCCCCTTCAACCTCATCTCAGAGTACCATCAGCAGGAGGAGGTCAGTACCCTCTCTCTCTCTCTCTCTCTCTCTCTCTCTCTCTCTCTCTCTCTCTCTCTCTCTCTCTCTCTCTCTCTCTCTCTCTCTCTCTCTCTCTCTCTCTCTCTCTCTCTCTCTCTCTCTCTCTCTCTCTCTCTCTCTCTCTCTCTCTCTCTCTCTCTCTCTCTCTCTCTCTCTCTCTCTCTCTCTCTCTCTCTCTCTCTCTCTCTCTCTCTCTCTCTCTCTCTCTCTCATTGCCTGGTTCCACGTGTTTGTCCAACTACAATGACCATAGGAGTTGGCAAGACTGCACAAACAGATATCGGACCAGGCTAGTCTCTCACCTCCAGATAGTTATCATGGAACTGACAGTGGGTTGTGCATTCTGGAGCTGTAAATGCTTACATTAAAAGTTAATAATGTGTAGAGTTTGCAAAATTCATCCACCACCTGTCTGCAGCTCAAATATGGAGTGATGCAAACAGCTGCCCTTTTAAACTTGAATGCTCACCATGTCATTTACCACAGTGGAGAGGTGACCTCCCCTTTTCCTTTTGATGGAGGTGTAAAGGTACTTTCCAATTATCTTTATTGATTGGCTCTATATTCTGGTTTCTGTCCAAAGTGTCATAAATCACTTGTAATTCACATAGCAAATGTAATCCCACTGTAGGTTGGTGTCCGTGGAATACTTGAATATCATCTATGCCAAATTACTTTTTACCCTAATTTCTTTTGAGTTTATTCCAAAACTGTCTAAATCAATACCCATCACCCTCCAAAGAAGAGGGAATTTACCTGCCAGCTTGGCCCGAAAATATTTTTGGGTATCACAGATTGTTCTGGCAGTTCTCACATAAAAACTTAATTGTGAGGAATGTGTAACTTGCTTTTTACATTTGTAACACATACAATGTTTGGGAAAATCATGCTGAAAGGGGCCATTCTTGGCCCTTTCAGAACCTTTTCTAAATCCACTTTGAGCCAGGAGAGATTGACATGCATATTATTAATGTTAGCTCTGCGTGTACATTTAAGGATCAGTCGTGCTGCTCTGTTCAGGGCCAATTGTAATTTGCCGATGTCCCTCTTTGTGGCGCTTTACCATATGCCTGGACAGTAGTCCGGGTGCAACAAAACTATGGCCTGTAAGTCTTGTTTTGTTGATAGCAATGTCAAGAAAGTAGAGCAGCGCTTTATTACGGACAGACCTCTCCCTATCTTAGCAATATGTTTTGACCATAACAGTTTACAGTATTTAAGGTGCTCCAATGCTTGGTAAATTAATCGCACAAAGTCAAAGACCTAAAAATCCTACAGCCTATCCCACCCCGAGCTGCAACACTGACAGGCTAGGGGCTGTCCACACTTGAAGAGCTGAGTGAATATTTGTTTTTAGAAGCTCTGTGCACAGGCATGACAGTTGGTATAATTTACTTGAAGCAAAAGTCTACTGCAATGAGACTTTGTCCTTGTGTTTCTTGGCTATTTACATTGTTATGTTCACAAGCTTGGTTGTTTTTCAATATTTGAGTTTCAACTGCTAGGGAAGAGAAGACAACGCAGCCACAGATAGAACAATGAGACAGATATTTCACCGGATGTGTAAATGTGAAGCAACCGCTTGGCATTTCCACTCACTACCCAATATGGTAATGAGAGGAAGCCCAGTGGCTGGCAGTGGGAGAAGATGGATTTTGGCCAACATTCTGCAAATGTTCTCATCGATAGTTCCCACTCTTCCCTAGTTTTCTGTTCCCAAAACTAAAATCTGTTATGAACAGAGTTGGCTACGTTTTAAATACTTTAACCTTTGTCAAAAAAAAAAAAAAATGTTGTTTAGGAGTGCAAAGGCGAATTTAGTTATTGCACACGTGCACTTCACAGAGTAGGCGTTCCCTAGTGGAAATATGCAGATGTATGCTAGAATGGGCTAATAGGACCTCCTTGCTTGTTCTGCCCACGATGATTCATTTGTTCCCATTGGAAACGACAGGCTGGGGTCTGTCTTGGTTTATTTATACAAATCTTTGACGCAGTCAGACTCTCATTCTCACAGGAGAATGACTCAAGTCGCATTGCTACGGAAATCTCCCACCCTTACAGGGACAGGTGAACATCTGTTAAACAATATACCACATTACTTCTTATTAGTAATGCATTTATTGTTTTAGAAACATTACAAAGCATGCTCATCCATTTTTGTTTTGTTGGTGTAATTTTTGCTGAAAAAAAAAGATTTTGTCTGGTAAAAATCTGAATGGCTGGTAGATTTTTTAATTTACCTGACACAGTGGCTGGTGGACAAAAAAAATACATTTTTGGCCCTGATAATACTATATTGAATGCATTAACAGAAATGACCATAACCAAACAAACATTGCAGATTAGAAATGATGGACAGTAACGGTAACTGTAGGCTACTAACTGGTGATATATGTAATGGGGAATTGATAGACAGCAAACAACGCACACAATGAAGTTATGAAACAATGAATACGCACAAAAAGGAGGTAGTGAGCACATCCTGGAGAGAGACGTACCTTGTGCATCTGAGCCACAATCCCCATATTCTTGGTCCGTGTCATCCCTGCGGCTTCTTCAATGGATTAGTCCACTGAGAGAGGCGCAAATCAGACAGGTCTGGTGTGATACTTAACTTGACATTTCTGCCATCCATCGTGAGATCGTGGGAGGACAACCAACCTTTCAATTAATGGCAATGCATTTCTAATATGCAATAAATGCTAGGTTACACAATTTCTTATAATAACAGTCTCCAGTATCATCATTTCCAAGCAAACAAAAACAGGGAGAAGGTCGTATCTGTAGACATGCTGAGATAAAAGAACATCCTCTTTGTCAGAATTCAGTCAGCCTTCACAAGATCAGGCAAGTCAGTTAAGAACAAACTCTTATCTACAATGACGGCCTACACCGGCCAAACCTGGACGACGCTGGGCCAATTGTGCTCCGCCCTATGGGACTCCCAATCACAGCTGGTTGTGAAACAGCCTGGATTTGAACCAGGGTGTCTTTAGTGACACCTCTAGCACTGAGATGCAGTGCATGATATTCAGTTTCACTGGCAGATACTGTAGTTTGTTATATAGATGGTCTTAAACTGCAGTAATGTATGTCTGAGATGATATGAACATGACTGGGCATTCAAAAATATCTGTATCCACTCATCATCATCAATAGCGTCTCCCAGGTCTTCCTCACATTTTAGTTTGACATGTTTTGTGTTATTGGGAAAAGCCTCTATCAACCTTAAATACAGTTTGGAAATCAACTTGAGGTTTGTCAGACTGCCTTAAAATAGTTTCAATCTTTGAAGTTTCTGGCTTGTCCAGTGTTTTCTGCACTGAGAGAATAAAGTGTTGTATCTGCAAAAGGTCACCTCAGCGACGTCACAGACTGGTCTTGCCTAGTTGCCTGGCCCTGATGAGACCCCTGTCACCATCTGATCCTGCTCAGATGAGGCATGACAAAGAATTACCTTGGTGTACATTTATACATTGTTTTATCCAATAATATAATCAATGGTTCTATAATTGAAATAAGCATTATCCCCAGATCCCAGACTGTAGCCCACCCATCAACTCAAGAAGGAACTTTATACATTCATTGATTGTAATTATATACTGCAAAATTCACCTGTTCTCCGTAGACTGCTCTTCCCTGGCTGTCTGACCCTGCTGGGACACCTGTCACCATCTGATCCTGCTAAGACTGACTGTGCACCATGACAGCATAGTCTGTAGAGCTGTTTATACTGTGTCAGTGTGAAAAGTAGGGAATTAGCTAGGGAAACCGAAAGATCAATAACGTTACATTGCTTTACTGATTCCAATAAAAACGCACATTGCACTGTCAAAAAAAGTCAGAATATCGGTCTTCAATCATTTGGCTGCTGGTTTCATTTTTTCATTCAGGTCTAGTGTGATTGAGGCAAAGATAATAGCTAAAGTTAGTAAGATAGCTACCTAATGTTTGCCAACTTATTGCTAGCTCTAAGGGTACATCAACTGACGAAAACTAGCCAAGTTAATTGCCTTCTGTTGAAACGGGACAAAAAGGATACAAAACATTTTCATACACACCCCAGCTGTTAGATACTGCTACCAGACAGATAACTCAAGCTGCACTGGCTGTGGTAGCTACTAACTAGCTAGGTAGTTCATTCTCTTCAGACAGAACTTCAAGCGAGAAAGGATGAAACATCACCATAGCTAAAATTACATGTTAGTTACACTACTAGTTCAGCAGTTACCTCGCCAGCTACATCAGTCAAATAAAGAGTAGCCAGTTTCTGCTCTGCTCGCTTTTACAACTAAGAGAAAATGCTCAACACACACAGCACACAACAGCTGCAGTGTCTTTCAGAATCTTTGCCTTCATGCAGCCTATCTGCATGCTCTGTGGTGTCCCCGTGGTACTAAATCTATCCAGCCTGCTGAAACCGCCAAACAGCCTATCTGTCGCATCTGCATGGTCCTAGAGCACACCAGTGGGACTTCTGGTATCACAGTGCAATGAAAAACTGGGGGAGACAAAATGCAATTTTAGAATGTGGAGGGTCATGCCCCCCCCGTCCCCTTTCTGTCCTTACAACCCCAATCTCACCAATTAACATTACTATAATAGTCTGGCCATAGTTCAGCGTTACCTGCTGAGCCTGTCAATGCTGAGTGATCAACAATTTGTTGGTCAGTATGTGACCTAAGCTAAGAGCAGGTGTGACCTTCACAACAGACACACGTCCCAAAAACCCTCCCCTCTCTTCAGACAGAGAGGACAACCTCCTCCTCTCCTTAAATCAGCAGTCAGCTGTAGAAACAATAACAAAGCCGTGTCCCAGGCCCTGGTTCGGTACAAAGCTGAGGGATGGGGCTGGAGAAATTTAACCACTCTAAAATTCATAAACAGAGCTTTGGATGCAAGGACTGACTATCCATGATATCACAATTATTGCTTTAACCATGTTTTAAGGCTATATAGTGTTTGTTTATATTTTCTTTGTTCAAAAATGTTGAAATAAAACCAGATGTTATTTGGGGTTCTGATGGACTAAGCTCATGAGGCATTTATAAGTAAGTTATATTCTTCAAAAATCAATGGGTACATATCATTAATTCATAAGTCCAAAAATGTATGTGGCTGATTGACCCTCTGAAATCGTTTCTGTTAGATACAGATAAGATTAGCATTCCTGCAACATTATTCTGAGAAATTAAGCTAATTGATTGCACCCAAAATGGCAATTTTAATTTATAGCATTCATATAATATTTAATAAATATAGTACCTAACATCTGATTTTTCTAACAATGAGTTAGGAATCCAAAGAAATGGTGAAAAGCCACCCAAGGACACCCCACGTCAATCCTACCATAACAACCAGTATATAGTATCAGTTCTCTATCTCTGACAAGTAGTATGGAGCTGCAGCTCAGAGTATTGTTTCTTCACCCTATGTAACATATTCTCAGTGAATTTGGTGATGTTCAGAGAAAATATTAATTGAAGTTGTTAGGTTTTTGTCCCACCCCACATTCTGATATTACCAGGTTCTGACCAATAGATGGTGGTGTTCCCTCTACTAGGTGAAAATCTGACACTTTTGTTGGCCACTGTTTCAAATGTTGTTTCACAAGTCAGTGCATTCAGAAGATATTCAGACCCCTTGACTTTTTCCACATTTTGTTACGTTACAACCTTACTCTAAAATGGATTCAATACCCCCCCCCCCCCCTCATCAATCTACCTACACACAATGCCCCATAATGACAAAGCAAAAACAGGTTTTAAGACATTTTTGCAAATTTATTTAAAAAAAAATGAAATATTACATTTACATAAGTATTCAGACCCTTTACTCAGTACTTTGTTGAAGCACATTTGGCAGCGATTACAGCCTCGAGTCTTCATGGATATGACGCTACAAGCTTGGCACACCTAAATTATATTTGGGGAGTTTCTCCCATTCGTCTCTGCAAATCCTCTCAAGCTCTGTCAGGTTAGATGGGGAAATTAGATGGAGAAATTAGTCATCTGAACAGAGGAAAACAAATCCCACAACTCACTGAGAACACAGGACATAGGATGAAGAAACAAAACTATTTGCCACAGCCCCATACTACTTGTCAGACATAGCAAACTAATACTACACTGAATAAAAATATAAACGCAACATGTAAAGTGTTGCTCCCATGTTTCATGAGCTGAAATATAAGGTTCCAGAAAGGTTTCATATGCACAACAAGCTTATTTCTCTCAAATATTGTGCACAAATTTGTTTACATCCCCGTTAGTGAGCATTTCTCCTTTGCCAAGATAACCCATCCACCTGACAGGTGTGACATATCAAAAAGCTAATTAAACAGCATGATCATTACACAGGTGCACCTTGTGCTGGGGGACAGTTAAAGGCTACTCTAAAATGTGCAATTTTGTCACACAACACAACTCCACAGATGTCTCAAGTTTTGAGGGAGCTCGCAATTGGCATGCTGACTGCAGGAATGTCCACCTGCAGTCAGGTTGCCAGATAATTTAATGTTAATTTATCTACCATATGCCACCTCCAATGCCGTTTTAGAGAATTTGGTAGTAAGTCCAACCGGCCTCAACCGTAGAGCACGTGTATGGCATCGTGTGGGCGAGCGGTTTGCTGATGTCAAAGTTTTGAACAGAGTGCCCAATAGTGGTGGGGCTATGGTATGGGCAGGTATAAGCTACGGACAATGAACACAATTGCATTTTATCGGTGGCAATTTGAATGCACAGAGATACCGTGACTATATCCTGAGGCCCATAATTGTGCCATTCATCCACCGCCATCACCTCATTTTTCAGTATAATAATGCATGGCCCCATGTCGCAAGGATCTGTACTCAATTCCTGGAAGCTAAAATGTCCCATTTCTTCCATGGCCTGCATTCTCATCAGACATGTCACCCATTGAGCATGTTCCACCCAATATCCAGCAACTTCACAAAGCCATTGAAAAGGAGTGGGACAACATTCCAAAGGACACAATCAACAGCCTGATCAACTATGCTGTGTGAAGTGTGTGTGGTGCTGCATGTGACAAATGGTGGTCACAGCAGATAATGACTGGTTTTCCCAGTCATGTGAAATCCGTAGATTTGGGCCTAATTTATTTCAATTGACGATTTCCTTATATGAACTCAGTCAAATCTTTTAAATGATTACATGTTGTGTTTATATTTTTGTTCAGTGTATATATACTTGTTGTTGGGGTGAGATTGGCATGTGGGATGGCTTTTCACCATTTCTTTGGATGCCTCATGTCTTACTCATTGTCAGAAAAAACGTTTGGCACCATTTGGATGATAGGTACTATATTTATTGAATATTATATGAATCCTATTAAAATGGCCAATTACATTTTATAATATATTTCAAAATGATAACGTTGCAGAAATGATAATCTTATCTCTTTCTAACTACAGAAACGATTTCAGAACAATCTGAAGTGGTGGGTGTCATGATTTGCTGAAATGACATGGAACTACCCAGATGTGAAACAGGCTTCGCTAAGACATAATGCTTTTCTATTAGTGTTTTGATTTAGAAGTGAACACAACCTTTCAGGATGTAAATAGGGAAAGGTTTGGCTTTGGATGGAAAAAGTGATTAATGAGATTATCTTCGGCCAATCTGCACTTTACCTTATATTCAACCCTTCCTGTCACCTTCAGTAAGGACATCTCTGGACAGCACTTTTCACTGGTTAGTGAAAATATCTATAAACTTAGGACAGTTTTGATCCAAATCTGAATTTGATCTAAATCATTTATATTGTTTATGTTAATATATCTCAATGAAAATCAATTTTCTTTTATATTTAATTAGCATAATCAATCTAAATTATTTGGATCAAATTCAAATTTGGAACAAAACTCTCCTGAGTTTAAAGATGTATACTATTTTATCCATATTATCCACCTGAGAACATAATGTACCGTAATAAAGTTCCAAATTACTAACTGTAGTCCAGTCTGCCGATGCACGAGGCTGATTAATTTCAGTAGAGATAATCCTTAAATCACTGCTTTCACTATAAATTGGGGAAATACTAATACTGCATAATAAAACAGATGGAATGATTCCAAACAAGTTCATAAGTTACAAAGCAAAAGTTCTCCCACCCGGTCAGCGGTCGAAGGCACTGCAGCTCAGTGCAAGAGGTGTCACTACAGTCCCTGGTTCAAATCCAGGCTGTATCACATCCGTCCGTGCTTGGGAGTCCCATAGTGCAGGGCACAATTGGCCCAGTATTGTCCAGGTTTGGCCGGGGTAGGCCGTCATTGTAAATAAGAATTTGTTCTTAACTGACTTGCCTAGTTAAATAAATAAACACATTTTAAAAATCCTCAATTTCACTACCATAGAGCACACATTTGTAATGTGCCTGCTTTCCACTATCCCCTCTGATAGATTAGTCAATTACACTGATTTATTTCAAACTCAGCTCCATTGCCTAGTAATCTATTGTGTTATCAATTTATTTACTCCCTATTGTAATGATGGGGCGGTGAGTCGGAAGCAGGTGCAGATGAAATGTTTTAATAAAACAACAAAACCAAGAACACGACACTAACATAAGGCAGGACATCAATACACAAGGACAATGCAAACTGGTGAATGAAATGGGGACTGACATATAAAGAGGAGGAAATTATGAAGGTAACGGAGGCCAGGTGTGAATCATTATGATAATGATTCCCAGGTGCACGTAATGATGAGTGCCAGGTGTGCGTAATGATGAATCCCAGGACCGGTGGTTAATATTCTGGCGATGTCGTACGCCAGAGGGGAGGAGCAGGAGCAGACGTGTCACCTACAGTATAGAGCAGGACATGAAAGGGATTTGTGTTAACTAGTTTATTGATTTGGAGATGAGGCATTGCTTCTAATTCTGCTTACCAGGCATGTTCACAAGACTCTTCCCCAGCCACTCTTACTCAAGTATTGTGTCACCATGTCTCCCATTCCCTTCAGTTTTACCACATGCTTTTCACTACATGTTTTATAGTGTGAACTGTGAATACGTTTGTCATGAATACATTTTGTTGTGTGTGCATATGTGTGTGTTTGCATATGTGTGCACATGTGTGTGTGCGCATATGTGCATATTTGTGTGGTGTGCACACTTGAGTGTGAGAGTGTTTCTTATGGAATTTCTAAAATGAATTTTTTCCTCTTGTGACATTATACTTATAAAAATTGAATTTTTTCCATCTTCCCACCAGGTGCAGAGGAACCTGGGGAAAGGTAATCTTGCTGGACAGGATCGAGGCACCGGCATGGATTGTGCAGCGCTCACGTGTATGATGCAGCTGGCTCAGATCATCGTAGAGGCGGGACTGGGTCGTTGGTCAACATGGCAAGAAGTGTGATTGTGGTGGTCCTCTTCACATCAACAATGTCTTTACTTGGTTGTCTGTTCATCGCCCTCCACATCAGATACGTGGAATAATCTCTTTTAATAAAGATATTTACGAAGACCCTGTATTAACCTGGTCTCCCTATATTCTTTAAATCATTTGAAGGGTTTTGTAAATGGCTTCAAAAGATGCATTATACAGTTGAATTTGGAAGTTTAAGCACACCTTAGCCAAATACATTTAAACTCAGTTTTCACAATTCCTGACAATTAATCCTAGTACAAAATCCCTGTTTTAGGTCAGTTAGGATCACCACTTTATTTTAAGAATGTGAAATGACAGAATAATAGTAGACATAATGACTTATTTCAGCTTAAATTTCTTTCATCACATTCCCAGTGGGTCAAAAATTTACATACACTCAATTAGTATTAGTATTAGGTAACATTGCATTTAAATAGTTTAACTTGGGTCAAACGTTTTGGGGAGCCTTCCACAAGCTTCCCACAATAAGTTCGGTGAATTTTGGCCCATTCCTCCTGACAGAGCTGGTGTAACTGAGTCAGGTTTGTAGGCCTCCTTGCTCGCACCCACATTCTCAGTTCTGCCCACAAATGTTCTATAGGATTGAGGTCAGGGCTTTGTGACGGCCACTCCAATACCTTGACTTCGTTGTCCTTAAGCCATTTTGCCACAACTTTGGAAGTATGCTTTGGGTCATTGTCCATTTGGAAGACCCATTTGCAACCAAGCTTTAACTTCCTGACTGATGTCTTGAGATGTTGCTTCAATATATCCACGTAATTGTTCTTCCTCATGATGTCATCTATTTTGTGAAGTGCACCAGTCTCTCCTGCAGCAAAGCACCCCCACAACATGATGCTGCCATCGCCGTGCTTCACGGTTGGGATGGTGTTCTTGGGCTTGCAAGCCTCCCCCTTTTTCCTCCAAACATAACGATGGTCTTCATGGCTAAACAGTTCTGTTTTTGTTTCATCAGACCAGAGGACATTTCTCCAAAAAGAACAATCTTTGTCCCCATGTGCAGTTGCAAACTGTAGTCTGACTTTTTTATGGCGGTTTTGGAAGTGTGGCTTCTTCCTTGCTGAGTGGCCTTTCAGGTTATGTCGACGTAGGACATGTTTTACTGTGGATATAGATACATTTGTAGCTGTTTCCACCAGCATCTTCACAAGGTCCTTTGCTGTTGTTCTGGGACTGATTTGCACTTTTCGCACAAAAGTACGTTTATCTCTAGGAAACCGAACCCGTCTCCTTCCTGAGCAGTATGACGGCTGCATGGTCCCATGGTGTTTAAACTTGCGTACTATTGTTTGTACAGATGAACGTGGTAGCTTCAGGCGTTTGGAAATTGCTCCCAAGGATGAACCAGACTTGTGGAGGTCTACACATTTTATTTTTTTTACAATTTCTTTTGATTTTCCCATGATGTCAAGCAAAATTACTTGCACTGAGTTTGAAGGTAGGAAATACATTCACAGATACATCTCCAATTGACTCAAATGATGTCAATTAGCCTATCAGCAGCTTCTAAAGCCATTACATAATTTTCTGCAATTTTCCAAGCTGTCTGAAGGCACAGTCAACTTAGTGTAATGTAAACTCCTGACCCACTGGAATTGTGATACAGTGAATTATAAGTGAAATAATCTGTCTGTAAACAAATGTTGGAAAAATGACTTGTGTCATGCACAAAGTAGATGTCCTAACCGAATTGCCATAACTATAGTGTGTTAACAAGACATTTGTGTAGTGGTTGAAAAACTAGTTTTACGCCATCCTAAGTGTATGTAGACATCCGACTTCAACTGTACAGTATATGTTACTGAGCATGGCAGAACTAACTGTGTGCAGATCAATGATTTCCATTCCACCTCCCTCTCTTCCGGTGTAGATGTTCTCAAAAAGATCTTGATAAAAACATATGAAGCATTCTAATGTTGTGCCCTTAGGCAAGGCTTTTAACCTGACTACTCTCCAACATCAATCCATCTATTAAAGCCTAAACCGTGAACCAAGTGGCTCCAGATTAATTCTGTCAGGCACATAAATCGAAATGTAATTAATAAAAATTAAGAAGTTGAACTCCTCTGAAAGAGATTTACACAGAAGCATGTATTGTGCAGTTTATCGCGTGGTATGCATCCATAGAGATGCAGTATGTCATGCGGTCTACCCTGAGGGTTATTGTCAATGATGTGCCCCTTGCAGTGCTCTTTATAGTTGGGACCGAGAGACTGAAAAACAGCTTCTATCTCAAGGCCTTCAGACTGTTAAACAGCCACCACTAACATTGAGTGGCTGCTGCCAACACACTGACACTGACTCAACTCCAGCCACTTTAATAATGGGAATTGATGGGAAATTATGTAAAATATATCACTAGCCACTTTAAACAATGCTACCTAATATAATGTTTACATACCCTACATTATTCATCGCATATGTATACGTATATACTGTACTCTATATCATCTACTGCATCTTTATGTAATACATGTATCACTAGCCACTTTAACTACGCCACTTTGTTTACATACTCATCTCATATGTATATACTGTACTCAATACCATCTACTGTATCTTGCCTATGCCGCTCTGTACCATCACTCATTCATATATCTTTATGTACATATTCTTTATCCCCTTACACTTGTGTCTATAAGGTAGTAGTTTTGGAATTGTTAGCTAGATTACTTGTTGGTTATTACTGCATTGTCGGAACTAGAAGCACAAGCATTTCGCTACACTCGCATTAACATCTGCTAACCATGTGTATGTGACAAATAAAATGTGATTTGATTGATTTGAGTGAGTAGGTGTCTGTCAAGCAACTTTACAGGTCACTGCACACCTCTGGCATGCCAATTTTTCCTAGAAGCAATTAGCTCAGAATAAAGGACTAACTGCTGGTGTATGCTCTTATAATATTCATGATTACAAGTGATGTCAAATAACTATCTCACACACTGCACCTCTAAATTGAACTCTGAAAGACAATGAAGGACAGAACATTCAGATAAATGTGGGGGGAGAGAAGAGGGTAAGATAGCCCACTGTTTTTTTCCACTTCAATTACTGACTTATAACATCTTTGTGCAACTTAAATAGATTCTGCACAACTGAATACATTCCCTACCGGTTAGATATATCCCAGTAATTGTAAAAAGGCAGTGCAAGTCATGTAAAACCAAGGAGCATGTGTAAGATTTATTTACCACATCACAGTTGTAATCTATCAAGCTGTGTATGTCAAGATGATCCAGGTCTTTATTTTGATGTGCCACACATAGACATTAAAGCCCACAATTTACATAAGATTAACCGACCGACTTATTTTACACATGAATGATGTGCATCTATGAAACACATTTCGAAGAGGGAAATGCCCGTTATTCAGTTGTAACACGATTGAGTGGCATTGGAAAAGGTCTCAACAATACATTTCTGAATCTGTCTAGGCAAGTTTTGGCTTCAATCAGTCCAGGGCATGACACTTCTCACTGATGCGTAAAATTGACAAAAATAGTGTTGATAGAAATAAATAAATACATGTATACATAATTAATAAATAAATAAATCGATCAACACATTAATACATCCAAACAAATCGACTTGGCACCGTTGACAGCTTGGTAGGCTGCATGTACTACGTACTGTTCGGGAGCATATCGTTTCTCCCATTGTAAATGACAACACCAGGTGGATAGAAAACCAAGGCTGGCTCTGCCGGACTTAACGGTACCAACGCATGTCCATGCTCGTCTTGCTCTGGCTTGGTCGTCGCCGTAAATGGTCTCATGTTGGTCACGGATGGAGAAGTTATTTGCCAAAAAAGTTTTTTCAAAGCCTTTCTGAACTCTCTTCTCATTAGACAATATAATATGGGGTTTAGACAGCTGTTAGAGTGCGCCAAACAGACAGACACTGGGAATACATATGCCTGCGTGGTGTAATATGCCCAACTGAAATGCACAAAGTTGAGTTTTATGAGAATTCCCCACGCCGTTAGTGCCTGGTTCGGCAACCAACAGAGGAAGAATGACAGAACCACTATAGTCACAGATTTTGTCACTTTGGAGCGCCTCTTTGCGCTGGAGGTATTCACATTCCTGGATGTGATGAAGCGCAAAAGCAGCAGGTAGCAGACGGAGATGATCCCCAGCGGTATTAGAAACCCGATCAGTACTTTTTGACTATGGTAAAGTCCAAGCCAGAATTGTGCGTCAACGGTGTCTGGAAATTTAACAAGGCACAGTTCCTCGTTGGAGACAGTCGCCGTTGTGGAGAACACCGCATGGGGCAAAGCTGCGGATATAGCAGCAACCCATATAACAACGCTCATAAAGCGCGCGGAGCAGCAGCGGTGACGGCGCCGCCTGCTCTTGAGAGCCGATGCAACCGACCAGTACCGTGCCACACTCATAGCAGTCAGGAAAAACACACTTGCGTACATATTCATCGCTGTCACGTAAGACACTATCTTGCACATGGCTTTTCCAAAAAGCCAGGTGAAGTCCAAAGCGTTCTCCACTGCCCAAAAAGGAAGAGTTAATACAAACTGGAAATCAGTCAACGCTAAACTCGTCACGAAAAAGTTAATGGACGATTTCTTCCATACTTGTTTAGACTTCATCAGATATAAGACAAGGATGTTTCCTATCAACCCCAAGGTACAGACCACAGAGTAAATCACTGAGATTATTATTCTCAGGACGGCGGATCCATCCCCGAATAAATAACTTTTCTCCAAATCAGACAAGTGAGCGTACTCTCCAAAGGACTGGTTCGTTTCGTTAAGCATGAAAGAGAAGTTGAAGTCAGCAACAGGATATAATCCTGAACCTTCCTCGCTTTGTTCCCCATGCATCTCCGACCTCAGCCCCTCACCGCTGCCGCTCAGAAAATCCATTTCATGTCCTGACAGTTGCCTCGGATGTTATGGGTATCCCAAGTGTCGAGACGCACCTGCTGCAGCTTGGTCTCTCTCACAATGTTATGGGTAGTGTTCTTGTTGAGTCTTGCAGAAACACACACAACAACCTGCTAGATGCCAAATCCGCTTTGAAATGGTCGAATCACGACCCCAGATGACCATTATCAAGTTTTGAACGGTTATATCATCATGAAGAAATGAAGGGACCCATCCTCTGAGTGTTAAGTGGGGTATGACTTGGAAGGATCTACCTGGGACGTGTCTTATTTAAACATCGCCGCAGGGATTGGACAATGTGCCTTTTTACGCATGTGCATTTATGGCGCTGGCTGCAGTGCTGGTTTTAGGGAGGTTGCTTACATGAGCGACAATGGATCTATCCAAATCAAATGGATCTATCCAAATCTCTTCTCCCCGCTGCAGTACATCTTTAATGGAACGAAAAGGGAGTCATAAACCATTTGAGCTCATGCATTATATCATAGACCCATAATTGTATTACTCTGCCATTAATCCTGGAGAGCTCCATATTACCTGAAAAACGTATGAGGTAAACTTAAGTTTGTGGCTTCAATTCCACTGCCACGTGATCTGCAGTTGTGTGAGAGAGCCATGCCTTCCAGTTAGGCTTTCCAGTACATTACATACATTTATGTTGATTATAAATAAAAATGTTATCTCAATCATCAACTGTAAACCACTTTTTGACAACTGTTGATGCAAAAGGGATTACTACATATAATGTAATTGATTGATTTGATGAAGTGAGATAATAAAACAATAATTATCTTTATCCTCCTCATCAGTTTTACTAGGCACGTCGCCCTGCTCCACATCCCCAACACTGTCTCGGGACTCGTCTGAAGTGGATAAAGCTGATATGGCAACTTCTGTCTGTAGCATATGAACCGTTTGAGCTACAAACTAATATGACCTACTATGGAAAGGGGAGATTCTCACGAACACGATGGTACTCTCCTTCTGAAGGCAATCCATACAAACAGGCCACTCCAGGACCTTGAGATGATTCTTACGGAGACACTCCTTAATTGCCCTGGCTGTGTGTTTCGGGTCGTTGTCATGCTGGAAGACCCAGCCATGACCCATCTTCAATGCTCTTACTGAGGGAAGGAGGTTGTTGGCCAAGATCTCGCGATACATGGCCCCATCCATCCTCCCCTTAATAGGGTGCAGTCGTCCTCTCCCCTTAGCAGAAAAGCATCCCCAAAGAACGATGTCTCCACCTCCATGCTTCATGGTTGTACTCATCCTTCTTCTTCCTCCAAACACGGCGAGTGGAGACCAAAAAGCTCTATTTTTGTCTCATCAGACACATGACCTTCTCCCATTCCTCCTCTGCATCATCCAGATGGTAATTGGCAAACTTCACAGACGGTCCTGGACATGCGCTGGCTTGAGCAGGGGGACCTTACGCACACTGCAGGATTTTAATCCATGACGGCGTAGTGTGTTACTAATGGTTTTCTTTGAGACTGTGGTCCCAGCTCTCTTCAGGTCATTGACCAGGTCCTGCCGGGTAGTTCTGGGCTGATCCCTCACCTCCCTCATGATCATTGATGCCCCACGAGGTGAGATCTTGCATGGAGCCCCAGACCGAGGGTGATTGACCGTCATCTTGAACTTCTTCCATTTTCTAATAATTGCGCCAACAGTTGTTGCCTTCTCACCAAGCTGCTTGCCTATTGTCCTGTAGCCCATCCCAGCCCAGTCTACAATTTTATCCCTGATGTCCTTACATAGCTCTCTGTCTTTGCCATAGTGGAGAGGTTGGAGTCTGTTTGATTGAGTGTGTGGACAGGTGTCTTTTATACAGGTAACGAGTTCAAACAGGTGCAGTTCAAACAGGTAATAAGTGGAGAACAGGAGGGCTTCTTAAAGAAAAACTAACAGGTCTGTGAGATCTGGAATTCTTACTGGCTGGTAGGTGATCAAATACTTATGTCATGCAATAAAATGCAAATTAATTACTTAGAAATCATACAATGTGATTTTCTGGATTTTTGTTTTAGATTCCGTCTGTCACAGTTGAAGTGTACCTATGATAAAAAATTACAGACCTCTACATGCTTTGTAAGTAGGAAAACCTGCAAAATCAGCAGTGTATCAAATACTTGTTCTCCCCATTAGGTTTTCCAGTTTCTTGAAATACTATGCAAATGAAACTTATTAAAAAATGAAATGATCTATTCATTCCTTTTACTAAACACTCTACTTACAGTAGTGAATGCATATATTTTCGTACTGCCCCACTGTTGGAATTAAACCCACAACCTTAGCATTGCAAGCACCATGCTCTACCATCTGAGCCACATCATCACATCACATCATCACAAGCCACTTGATGTCTCATTGTAGGCCTACTCAATTACTGTATTGCACATGTTTTTCTTCATGGTGATGGAAAGTCTACAGGTTCCAAACCTAGATGACCAGCCAATGTACAATACAGTAATATACATTTACATTATGTGGTTTGTAAGGATGGTAAATTAATACTGCAGAAAATTCATTTTAGAAATTCCATAAGAAACACTCTCACACTCAAGTGTGCACACCACACAAATATGCACATATGCGCACACACACATGTGCACACATATGCACACACAACAAAATGTATTCATGACAAACGTATTCACAGTTCACACTATAAAACATGTAGTGAAAAGCATGTGGTAAAACTGAAGGGAATGGGAGACATGGTGACACAATACTTGAGTAAGAGTGGCTGGGGAAGAGTCTTGTGAACATGCCTGGTAAGCAGAATTAGAAGCAATGCCTCATCTCCAAATCAATAAACTAGTTAACACAAATCCCTTTCATGTCCTGCTCTATACTGTAGGTGACACGTCTGCTCCTGCTCCTCCCCTCTGGCGTACGACATCGCCAGAATATTAACCACCGGTCCTGGGATTCATCATTACGCACACCTGGCACTCATCATTACGTGCACCTGGGAATCATTATCATTATGATTCACACCTGGCCTCCGTTACCTTCATAATTTCCTCGTCTTTATATGTCAGTCCCCATTTCATTCACCAGTTTGCATTGTTCTTGTGTATTGATGTCCTGCCTTATGTTAGTGTCGTGTTCTTGGTTTTGTTGTTTTATTAAAACATTGCCTTGTCAAGGTCTATATCTGTCCATTAACACAATACCCAGTGCACTACTTTTGTGAAAAAATATTTATAAAAAAATAATTATATATACAGTGCATTTGGAAAGTAATCAGGCCACTAGACATTTTCACATTTTGTCATGTTCCAGCTTGATTCTAAAATGGGTAAAAAATAAAAAAAAGTAAAAATCATCAATCTAAACACAATACCCCATAATGACAAAGCAAAAACAGTTTTTTAGAAATTTTTGCAAATGTATGAAATATGACATTTACATAAGTATTCAGACTCTTTACTCAGTACTTTGTTGAAGCACCTTTGGCAGCGAATACAGTCTTGAGTCTTCTTGGGTATGACGTTACAAGCTTGGCACAACTGTATTTGGGGAGTTTCTCCCATTCTTCTCTGCAGATCCTCTCAAGCTCTGTCAGGTTGGATGGGAAATGTCACTGCACAGCTATTTTCAGGTCTCTCCAGAGATATCCGATCAGGTTAAAGTCGGGGCTCTGGCTGGGCAACTCAAGGACATTCAGAGACTTGTCCCGAAGCCACTCCTGCATTGTCTTGGCTGTGTGCTTAGGGTCATTGTCCTGTTGGAAGATGAACCTTCGCCCCAGTCTGAGGTCCTGAGCACTCTGGAGCAGGTTTTCATCAAGGATCTCTCTATACTCTGCTCCATTCATCTTTCCCTCGATCCTGACCAGTCTCGCAGTCTCTGTCGCTGATATAACACCCCCACAGCAGGATACTGCCACCACCTATGCTTCTTGTGGTCTGAGAGTCCTTTGGGTACCGTTTGGCAAACTCCAATTAGGCTGTCATGTGCCTTTTACTGAGGAGTGGCTTCCATCTGGCCACTACCATAAAGGCCTGATTGGTGGAGTGCTGCAGAGATGGCTGTCCTTCTGAAAGGTTCTCCCATCTCCACAGAGGAACTCTGGAACCTTCGGGTTCTTGGTCACCTCCCTGACCAAGGCCCTTCTCCCCCGATTGCTCAGTTTGGCCGGGAAGCCAGCTCTAGGAAGAGTCTTGGTGGTTCCAAACTTCTTCCATTTAAGAATGATGGAGAGCACTGTGTTCTTGGGTACCTTCAATGCTACAGAAATGTGTTGGTACCCTTCCCCAGATCTTTGCCTCGACACAACCCTGTCTCTGAGCTCTACGGACAATTCCTTTGACCTCATGGCTTGGTTTTTGCTCTGACATGCACTATCAACTGTGGGACTTTATATACAGTAGATAGGTGAGTGCCTTTCCAAATCATGTCCAATCAATTGCATTTACCACAGGTGGACTCCAATCAAATTGTAGAAACATCTCAAGGATGATCAATGGAAACAGGATGCACCTGAGATCAATTTTGAGTCTCATAGCAAAGGGTCTGAATACTTATGTAAATAAGGTATTTCTGTTTTAGTTTTTTTTATACATTTGTACATTTCAAAAAAACTGTTTTCGCTTTGTCATTATGGGCTATTGTGTGTAGATTGCTTAGGCATGTTTTTTAATTAAGAAAAAAAAACAATTGAATCAATTTTAGAATAAGGCTGTAATGTAGCAAAATGTGCAAGAATGTAATGGGTCTGAATACTTCCTGAATGCACTGTAAATAGAGTCATTGAACACTGGTCACTTTAATAATGTTTACATACTGTTTTACCCACTGTTTATGAATATGCTGAATTCTGTCATGGCTCATCCTATATAACTACTGCTGTACACACCCTTTCTATTCATATCTGTCCATATTGTCTATACAAACCATTTATATATGCTGAGTATACCAAACATTAGGAACACGTTCCTAATATTGACAAGGTGTCAAAACTTTCTACAGGGATGCTGGCCCATGTTGACTCCAATGCTTTCCACAGTTGTGTCAAGTTGGCTGGATGTCCTTTGGGTGGTGGACCATTCTTGATACTCACTGGAAACAGTTGATTCATACCCCGTTCAAAAGCACTTATGGATTTTGTCTTGCTCATTTTAATCAATTTTAGAATAAGGCTGTGATCTAAAAAACTGTAGTACACGCTCCGAATGCACTGTAAATATATTTTATATCACAATTTTTCAGTACCCCTACTTCCTGTGGCTATTGGTGGTTTGTCCTTTCTGTTATACTTTGAGCAGTGATGAAAAGTAAGGGTTGAAAGAAGAAGAAAGCATTTGTTTTTCAAATAAAAGCGGAAGGTTAACATATGGGTTAACAGAGAACTGTGCTTTGCTGGTAAAACCTTTGAGCGACACAGTGTGATTATATTCACCTCTGAATAGAAAGCTTTGATTTAGCCCCGGGGAGAAAAACATGCATGATACCTGCTCCTCGATTGTAGAAACACATGTCCAAAAGCCATATCAAGACCCCCACATCTCTCTTGCGTTCTCTCACACACACACACACACACACACACACACACACACACACACACACACACACACACACACACACACACACACACACACACACACACACACACACACACACACACACACACTTTGTGTATTATGTAGGTGTGAGTGTCTCACTTGAAGGCATGTTTGTTATCGTTTACCGTCTCCTCTTCAGAATGGCCTCTAACAAAAGTTCACTTCCCGCAATCCTCTTTTCTATCACTGTCACCTGCCAACCTCTGTCACATACTCTTGAGGCATTGCAACTTAAAATAAGTCACTTTCCTTCAATTGTACTAGCTTGCTTTGAATACACATACTCAGTCGAATCAATTTGTATTCTGCTTAGTAGGAAATCATTTTTATTTTCTTGTTTTACCACAATACTTATTGAGGGTCTCACATCACAGGACCCAGAATAAGGGCTTTGGCACTCTTACTTACATAAAGCCCCTTGTCACCTGTGGAGCATAAGGCCTTTACTGTGACACAAACTGTAAGTGTACACAGGGTTGGGTAGGTTACTTTCTAAATGTAATCTGTTACAGTTACTACTTACCTGTCCAAAATTGTAATCAGTAACGTAACTTTTGGATTACCCAAACTCAGTAACGTAATTAGATTACTTTCCCCTTAAGAGGCATTAGAAGAAGACAAAAATGTATGTTACCAATTGAATGTCATCTATTGCAGGATACATCAATGTTAAAGTTTACATAGCTGGCCATATATGGATGTTCAATTTTACTTTATGGGTTGGTTATGTAGGCTTCTTCTAACCCATTGCTTTCTACTACATATAATACGATTAAATAATGCGATTAATCTTTACATTAAAATCCAAAGTCTATCAGTATTCCAGTCCTTCCAATAATTGTTATACCCCTTGATCTTCAAGAATAGGACTTGGAAATATGGAAGTATAGATTCGCCAAATTGTTTTACATGAGCATGACCCCAAAATTAAGGACTTATTAGCCAGCCTTACTCTGTTGTTTGTGATTTTCTTGTCATGGAGGACTGATTGGGCTCATTGATTCAAGTTGAAAAATGAATGCTGCGCTCATGGAATGGCATGCTTTGTGCACTACTGAAAAGTGCTATTTACACGTGAAAAAACAATGCCAAAGGCTGCATTTGCTAGAGGCCTATTGTCTACCTTTTGTTGGTGACAATTTGATATCTAGGTAATATGCAGCTGTTTAAACAATAACAAAACGGTTGTCCCACCTCTGTTTTGGTAAAAAGCTGAGGGATGTGCCTGGAGAAATGTAACCACTTTCAGATTAATAGGACTGACCATCCATGATATAAAAAAGTATTGTTTTAACCATGTTATGAGGCTATACAGTGCTTGTTTACATGTATAATGTTTACAAACATTGGAATAAAACAAGCTTATATTTTGGGTTCTCATGGAGTGTGAAAGTTGATCTAAGCTCAAGAGGTTATATTCTTCAAGAATAAATGTATATATATCTATAATTTATATGTCTAAAAATGTATGTAGCAATTACCGGATTACTCTTTTAAGTCTATCAAAAGTGTGCAAGTTTGAGCATGAGTCCATTCAGCCGATGGATTATTATTATTTAGATCATCATGAATTAGACTGAGCATGAAAGTCCCACTTTTATTCCATAGGCTTGGAACCGCACTATGCAGCTGTTGCAAGAGCCCATTTTTTCACTGGCTGTCCACTGGTGTCAAAAACAATGATTGACAGGCAGTTTAAACTTCTTGAATTCAACAATTATTGTGGTCAAAAACACATTTAGATTTGTGAACAGCCATCCACAACAACCACAATCAGTAATGCGCAAATAGTTAAATGAGAGAGCAGCAGTGTGATTCACATTAGTGCCCTACTGTATATAGTCAGCGGCGGTTCTAGCTTGTATGGCTCCCTGAGCGATAGAAAACCGATTGTGCAAATGTCACCATTAGGATCTTTTTTGTGCGGGCACCACACAAGATGCCGCCCCGGGTGGCCGCCCATGTCGCTTATACCTAAATCCGCCACTGTATATCAATAATAAGTGATATCCGTATCGCCGTAGACTAAACCTATGCTTTCATTCTTATCTCCAAGCATTTATTCAAGTTGGATAATCTTTGGATGCTGACAGCAGTCGTACCATTGGAAGACATAGCTTGGACTGTAGCCGACAAAAGCCTTTTCCTGCTCTTTTCCCGCGATCCATCAAACACATTTGGTGTGTCATCGTAGTGGTCTTTGATTTGTGGTCAAACTCGCTCAGGTGCAACAAACTTAAAATTGCCCTTTTTTTCAATGCTGATTTGAATGTCATTGAGAAAACAGAAAAGTGTCAAATATTTTTTCCCGCAGACATCCTTTCTGAATTTAAAAGTAATCCTTGAAGTAATCATCTAGTTTTTCAAAAGTGTCTGTTATCTGGTTACAATATTTTTGCTGGTTATGTAACGGATTACAGTTACCGTTTTTTTTGTAATCCCTTACATGTAACAGATGACATGTAATCTGTTACTCCCCAGCCCTGAGTGCACGTTATATACAACCATTTACAAAAATGCCTCTTAGGTGAAAGATTATAAAGTTTAGTTACACTTAAATTGAGTTCTTTCCTAATGCCAACCCAAGGTTATCATGAATATGATTTAGAACTTTACGCTATGTATTACATTTATGACAATCCTAGTCTCTGTTATATCACCTCATGTTCCTCTATGCTGCACTCTTTTTGACACTTAAATTCTCAGGTGGCATCGTACCTTCATCTTTAAATCAAATCAATGTTTATTGGTCGCGTTCATAGTTTAGCAGATGTTATAGCAGAGTGCAGCGAAATGCTTGTGTTACTAGCGCCTAATGCAGTAAAAATATCAAACAAGTTTTTTTCTCCTTCAGACTGCATTATTTATTCAAGAATATGTCATGACAGCATGAGAATAATCAGTGAATTCTGCTACAGCACTGAACACAGGGACATCTAAGAGCATGTTGTGGAGAGACACCCAGCTGATATGTAAAATTGAAGATTTGCCAGTGTGCTTTTGCTCTTTTGCTCTACTCGCTATGCAAAATCAACCACAAGTCAATGGTTGAGCCCTGGGAAGATGACAGTTTGTTTTGAAAATACTTTCAGTGAGAGACTTGGAAGAAGAGAAAAAGCAATATAACTTTTTCAGTTGAATAGAGTGCTTCCTCTGCTGTTTCTATTCAGGTGAGTACAGAAAACTACATTAATAATTTACATGATATGAATTAACTGGAGGCAAAATACAGTGTGTGAGGCATGATTTACTATTTCACATCTAATTTATAATATTTCCATGGCAAAATTATACCCTAGAGGTAGTTAGCTTGATCTTTTCCTATTACTTTTTTATTTTTGTTCATTTTCCCCAATTTGTAATATTTTGTTAGCAATTAAGTAATGCATTTGGCAGTAGTGAAGAGAAAGTCTAAATTAATTTCAGGTGATACAACACAGGTTACAATAATAGCTTTTTTTATTATTATTATTATTCACCACACACACACACACACACACACACACACACACACACACACACACACACACACACACACAGCAATCCCAGTAGAAGGGTTTGAAGGACATTGTGTAGGTGTCTTACATGAAAGCATGCTTGTTATCATTTATCATCGCCTCCTCTTGAGAATGGCCTCTAAAAATTGATCACATCCAGCAATATTATTTTCTGACACTGTCACCTGGCGACCTATGTCACATACTCTTGAGGCATTGCAACTTAAAATATGTCACCTTGCTTCAATTGTTCCAGCTTGCTTTGAAAACAGATATTCAGGTGAAACATCTTCAGCTGCCAATCTGTATTCTGCTTAGTAGTTTTTATACTGGACCAATTAAAATAATTGGTATTCTCAAAAACAGAAGAAAAATAATAACCCCACTCCCCTAGGACTCTTGATCGACAGCCTAGTCAATTCATTCAGAAAAAAATAATTGACCTCGAGGCTAACGGTAATAGGGTCGGTCAAAGAAGGAGCTGTGTCCCATGGGCATTCAAATGTATCTCTTATCTTCTTCTTCCAAACTTTGGACTGTCTCCTTAGGAAAAAATGCATATACTATTTTTACCCCTTTTTCTGCACTGCGCCCAGCCCGCCACAGGAGTCGCTGGTGAACGATGAGACAAGGACATCTCTACCGACGCTAGGCCAATTGTGCATCGCCCCACGGACCTCCCGGTTGCGGCCGGTTACGACAGAGCCTGGGCGCGAACCCAGGGACTCTGATGGCACCACTGCGCCACCCGGGAGGCCCCTTGGGAGGCCCCTGAGGTTTCTTATAAGGTATAATGCCAGCTAGCCTCCCTGTGAGATTTTAGTTGTACTGTTATTGTCATCAGATAAAACAGTGAGAGAAAGATACTGGGAACGTTTTGTAAACTCTTATTTTCTATGTGTCTGTCATCTTCAACTCAGAATTTGGGAAGAGGGTTGATGACCACAAGTTACTCATGCACACCACATAGTCCCAATACCTTGTTTGAACAGTTAACCTCACACTCTATACTGGTGGCAGATAGCCTCAAGGTTAGATCGTTGGGCCAGTAACTGAAAGGCCGCTGGTTGAAATACTGGAGCTGACAATTTGAAAAATGTGTTGCTGTGCCCTTGAGCAAGGCACTTAACCCTAATTGCTCCAGGGGTGCTGTACAATGGAGCCCCGGGGAGTTGAAATATGCAAAGCAAATGTTTCCATTACACACTTGTGTGTAACAGGACTAATATAAGCACCCCCCCAGTTATTATTATCTTTGTCATACGGCTGACATGTTTTTGTGTCTAACAGCAACTAACATTTGGCCCCTTCAATCGTTCAAAAGCAGTTGCAACAGTTATAGAAGTTGCAATTGATTTTCTTCATCTTTTATAAAGGTTGTCTGCAGTACATTTCCTCCAGTGAGTTTTCTTCGCCAACCATTGTTCATAGACCCAGAGCATCTGTAGTTAAAGTAGAACAAAGACATACTGAACTGTAGTTGCTTAGTATTTTCCTTGTCAATGAAGTGTTTGTGTGTGTGTGTGTGTGTGTGTGTGTGTGTGTGTGTGTGTGTGTGTGTGTGTGTGTGTGTGTGTGTGTGTGTGTGTGTGTGTGTGTGTGTGTGTGTGTGTGTGTGTGTGTTACTACATAGGACAGAAATTGTATTTCTAATTGCACAAAAACAAAACAGTCCATATCTGTGTCTACAACTGGAAAAATTTTCAAGGACAATTGAGTTGACAATGTCTTAGATGTCAACTTTGAGTGCCCAAGGAACCGGATTGGATGGTGTGCTGGACATCTCTGACAGAGCATAAAGAACAATCTGGACATTAATTGTCTGTTTGCTTGTCTATGATAGAACTAATGGGAAAAGAAAAATACAAGTGTCTTGAAGTTTAAAAGATCACCACAGAAAGTATAAAGATGAATATGTGTATAATCTGCAGGTATGAGGTAGGCCTAAAACAGAGACAAAGTTAATTAACAATGGATTAAGCAAGACACTTTTATCTCAGGTAGTGCGGCTGATAAGATATACTTCTTCGGGCTACTCTTCTTCAAAGAATTCTGAAATATGATGAAAGGTGATCTACTGTTGCACAAGACCCCTGTATCTGAACTGATAGAAAGGTAACAACTCAGCCCTAGGTCTAAACTTAAGTTTGATTGTCAGTGTCAAAAACGTTTAAAAGTGCCACATTTTACAGTGTAAGAGTTGCGTCTTTAAATGTTTGATATCTTTACACAGCGCTAACATTTCAAGAACGACAATGGATTAAGCAAGACAATATATTTAACATGACACATTAGAGATTTAGAAAATCCTCTGAGACAAAATCAAATCTTCAAACTCATACTCCATTGCCTTGAAAATAGTACATTAGTGTCTGTTATAAAAATAAAAATAAACATTGTGAGTGAACAGTGTTGACAGGAAGTATCTCTGCTCTGCTGTGTCTGACTGAGAAGCAAGCACTGGGTGGAGTCCACTAGCTTCCATAGCCAAAAAGTCAGATTGCACAGCCAAAAAGTCAACATGTGATTTTTGATCTTAATTTAAGTTTACGGTTAGGCAGAAGGTTAACAGTGTGGTTAAGGATGGAGTTAAGGTTAGAGTTAGATTTAAAATAATATTTTAAGAACATAAATTGTGGAAATGGGTGGGGTTTATTCCTTTGTGCACTGGGGAGAAAGCCCTTTTCTCAAAAAGCTTTTAACCTTTCTGATCTCCCCATCCCGGATCCGGGATCGTGAATACAGACTCAAGCTCATTACCATAACGCAACGTTAACTATTCATGAAAATCGCAAATGAAATAAATATGCTAGCTCTCAAGCTTAGCCTTTTGTTAACAACACTGTCATCTCAGATTTTCAAAATATGCTTCTCAACCATTGCATGTTCCACCAAAAAACAATAAACAACTCAATGAACGTAAAGCTAGGAGTGCAACATATGCAACACAAAAAGACAAGATCCCACAACCTAAATGTTGGAAAAGGTTGCCTAAGTATGATCCCCAATCAGAGACAACAAGAGACAGCTGCCTCTGATTGGGAATCACACTTGGCCAAAAACAAAGAAATATAAACATAGATTTCCCACCCTAGTCACACCCTGACCTTCCAAATAGAGAATTTAAAGGATCTCTAAGGTCAGGGCGTGACAGTACCCCCGGGTGGGCATCTACCCTCGGTGGCGGCTCCTGTTCGGGACGTCCCCCCCGCTCCCTACGCTGATCCCTCCACTTCTGTGGAACCGGACCGTGGATCATTGCCGGAGGCTCTGGACTGCGGATCGTTGCTGCAGGCTCCGGACCGGGGACCGTCGCTGCAGGCTCCGGACTGGGGACCGTCGACTGGAGGCTCCGGACTGGAGACCGTCGACTGGAGGCTCCGGACTGGAGACCGTCGACTGGAGGCTCCGGACTGGAGACCGTCGACTGGAGGCTCCGGACTGGAGACCGTCACCGGATACACTGGACCGTGGAGGCGCACTGGAGGTCTCGAGCGTAGAGCTGGCACAACCCGTCCTGGCTGGATGCTTACTTTCGCCCGGCAAATGTGGGGAGCAAGCACAGGACGCACTGGGCTGTGAAGGCGCACCGGAGACACAGTGCAATGAGCCGGCGCAGGATATCCTGGGCCGAAGAGATGCACCGGAGACCGGGAGCACTGACCCGGCTCAATCCGTCCTGGCTGAAAGCCAACTCTAGCACGGCAAATGCGAGGAGCCGGCAACGAGCGCACCGGGCTGTGAATGCGCACTGGAGACACAGTGCGCATCACCGCATTACGCGGTGCCTGAACGGTCACACGCTACCCACGGTAAGCACGGGGAGTTGGATCAGGTCTAAACCCTGAGTCCGACAATCTCCCCGTGTGCCCTCCAAATTTTTTTTTTGGAGCTGCCTCTCACGCTTCGGTCGTTGCCGTGACTCCTGGTCTCGTCGCCATTTCTCCCTTGCTGCTTCCACCTGTTCCCATGGGAGGCGATCCCTTCCGGCCAGGATCTCCTCCCACGTCCAGGATCCTTTGCCATCCAGGATGTCCTCCCATGTCCACTCCTCCTGGCCACGCTGCTTGATCCGTTTTTGGTGGGATCTTCTGTTACGTCCGTCGTTAAATGAAGACCAAGGTGCAGCGTGGTAGGTGTACATTTTCTTTAATTATACATGTTCCACCAAAAAACAATAAACAACTCAACGAACGTAAAGCTAGGAGTTCAACATAAGCAACACAAAAAGACAAGATCCCACAACCTAAATGTGGGAAAAAGGGCTGCCTAAGTATGATCCCCAATCAGAGACAACAATAGACAGCCGCCTCTGATTGGGAACCATACTCGGCCAAAAACAAAGAAATATAAACATAGATTTCCCACCCTAGTCACACCGACCTACACCTACCTACACTGACCTACCAAATAGAGAATTTAAAGGATCTCTAAGGTCAGGGCGTGACAATTGTCCATATATCACAAACCCCCGAGGTGCCTTATTGCTATTATAAACTGGTTAGTAACTTAATTAGAGCAGTAAAAATACATGTTTAGGCACGATGCAACCTTGAACCACCCAGTTGATAATGGTAAATAATGTATTGTGTCATTTTGGAGTCACTTTTATTGTAAATAAGAATATAATATGTTTCTAAACAGTTATGATGAGGGAGAAAGATACAAATACATAGATAGCAACTTGTCAAGACGCTGACTGTCCACGTGGTCACTTTTAAATGTTTCTAAACACTTCTACATTAATGTGGATGTTACCATGATTACGAATAGTCCTGAATTAATCATGAATAATTAAGACTGAGAAAGTTACAGACGCACAAATATCATACTTTCAAGTCACGCTAACCTTTCACCATTGCAATAGCAGGGGAAGATAGCATTTTGGGGGGTGTATGATATTTGTGCATCTGTAACGTTTTCACTCATCATTATTCACAATTCATTCAGGACTATCCGTAATCATGGTAGCATCCACATTAATGTAGAAGTGTTTAGAAACATTTAAAAGTGACCACGTGGACAGTCAGCGTCTTGACTTGTTGCTATCTATGTATTTGTATCTTTCTCACTCATCATTGTTCACAATTCATTCAGGACTTTCCGTAATCATGGCAGCATCCACATTCATGTAGAACTGTTTAGAAACATATTCCATTCTTATTTACAATAAAAGTGACTCCAAAATGACACAATACATTATTTATCCATTAATTTCTATAGGGCACAAAATAATCTGAAAAAAAACCCAACCAAAACAAACAGCGAATGCATCCAATAAGTTTGTAGTCACAAACTTGATTTATGGGAATATAGGAATATGGGACCAAATACTAAACTTTTGAATACTTGAAAAAACATAAGTGAATTTGCCATAATTCTTTTTCTCCCCGAAAATGGGGGGACTATGTACAGAAAGTTCTGTAATTTCTAAACGGTTCACACAATATGCATGAAAATACTCTCAAAGTAAATCTGACAGTCTGCAGTTTAACCTTATAGTCATTGTATCATTTAAAATACAAAGTGCTGGAGTACAGAGCCAAAATAACAAAAAATGCTTCACTGCCCCAGTAATTACGGAGGGCACTGTAAATACTGTACGTGCTAAAACACATGACACGTTTCTCCAGCTAGCTCACACTTTTTGCAAGCAGTGTAACAGTCGGAAAGAGACCAGAAACACAGTCTTGAAAAAACATCTTTCAAGTCAAAGTTGTCAAAACCAAGGTATCGTCTGCAGGTGGTGTGAACAGCATATTGGCTATGAGTTTGTATTTTCCAAACTTGAAGATCAAAACCACAAGAGAAAAAAAATAAACCACAGTAAAAGCAGAGCCCTGTCTTATCTCAGCCCCCTCACCGCTCATGCTGAACACATACAAGGTGCCTTCTTCCATGGACTCAGTGGGCTGCTCTACCAGGCCACAGGATGGAGAGATTCAGCAGAATCATATGTTTTGGGGAACACTAGTGCAAACCATCCTCTTGATTGCCTCTGTTTGGAAATTAGCAAGTAGTTACCTTTATGTCCATCTTTCAATCTGTCAGTGGCTGTCACGTTGTCTTACTCTAAAGCACTGTGCTGTACTGTATCTACTGTGACACAGCTTGCTCTGAGGTTACCATCGTGGGAGGACATGAGGTCAAGCCTCACTCCAAGCCATGGATGGTGTCCCTTCAGGTCTATAATGAGGTCTATAAAGATGGTGTCCCTTCAGGTCGATATAGTCACCTTTGTGGAGGGACTCCGAGACCAGTGGGTTCTAACAGCAGCTCAAATCAAATCAAATCAAATTGTGTTGGTCACATACACATATTTAACAGATGTTATTGCGGGTATAGCGAAATTCTTGTGTTCCTAGCTCCAACAGTGCAGTAGTATTTAACAATTCACAACAATACACACAAATATAAAAGTAAAAGAATGGAATTAAGTAATGTATAAATTTGAGGACGAGCAATGTCGGAGTGGCACTGACAAACATACAGTAGAATAGAATACGGTATGTACATATGAAATGAGTAAAGCAGTATGTAAACATTATTGAAGTGACTAGCGTTCCATTATTAAAGTGACCAGTGATTTCATGTCTATGTATGTTGTGCAGCAGCCTCTAAGGTGCAGGGTTGAGTAAACGGGTGGTAGCCGGCTAGTGATTACTATATAACAGTCTGATGGCCTTGAGATAGAAGCTGTTTTTCAGTCTCTCGGTCCCAGCTTTGATGCACCTGCACTGACCTCACCTTCTGGATGGTAGCGGGGTGAACAGGCTGTGGCTCGGATGGTTGATGTCCTTGATGATATTTTTGGCCTTCCTGTGACATCGGGTGCTGTAGGTGTCCTGGAGGGCACGCAATGTGCCACCGGTGCAGACCACACCACCCTCTGGAGAGCCCTGCAGTTACTGGCGGTGCAGTTGCCGTACCAGGCGGTGATACTGTAAGGGGTTGGTTAATTGACTGATAGCCTGTATTAACACCATGGTAATACAGTATCATATTTACAGAGTTCAGGCAAGGACACCATACATACACCGTACTGTAAAAATAATAGTTTTTTTGCTTTCATTTATATTGTGTGTGATTATACTATTTAGAAATGGCCAGTTCAGATGAAAGTATACTGCATAATGTGAACAAGAAAAACTGTGCCTTGAATTACAGTTTCTTTGGGGAGTCTAAGAAATCAGTGACAGCCCTCCTTGGAGCTCACTCTGACGAGCAGCAAAGACACACAGTGGGTGGACATAGAGGAGTACTATATGCCGGGCACCTACAGTGACAAAACATAGGCAGAAAACATCATGTTGATCAAGTTGAATTAATCACAGCAACTGTAGACACATTAGGGCCTCATTAGTAGAACATGCGGCATCAATAGTTCTATTCAGGTTGATGTCTGAATGTATTTGTTTATTGAAGATGCCATGAGGATGCTTGCATCATGTAGTGCAAGGTACACCAATATCCATTTCAGACATAGGATGTGGTATAGTATATTACCTTTAAAAGAAAAAGTCTGGATTTCATCATCACAAGATAATTACCTGGTACTGAACAGTAGGGGGGTATTTTTGTTCTTATTTTTACCTTTATTAAACTAGGCAAGTCAGTTAAGAACAAATTCTTATTTTCAATGATGGCCTGTTCAGGGGCAGAATGACAGATTTGTACCTTGTCAGCTTGGGGATTTGAACTTGCAACCTTCTGGTTACTAGTCCCAACACCATTAGGCTACCCTGCCGCCCCATATGGCAAGAGTCAAGACAACAAAGTCAAGACAACAAAGGCAGACGCTTGCCAGGTATGGTGTGTGGGGGTACTGATAGATCTAACTCTATTTATTACCACTTTTTTGCAACATACTGTGTGGGCATTTTTCCATGGTTAATTACCTTATGAACCAGTCAGATGCCATGAGGTCTAGCTACTTTTCATGAAAGATCAAATGTGCAACTAGAGTGGTGCCAACTTTTTCCTGACAGTTTTCTTTTCCTTTCTAGAGGATGCATGTTTCAATGAAAAATAGAGAGGGGCTTTTCAGTGGGCTTTTCAATGCATTCTCAAGCTGACTTGAAACTTAGGCAGGCTACATTAGGTAGGCTACATGGATGAGGTGAGGTAAACATTAAGCATTGGGCTGGGCAATACATGGTAGTCGCTGGATTTGTTCACACAGATTTTGGATGCCCATAGCACATTGACGTTATGCAAAGATGTGAAGATTCACAGGGCAAGAATGAACTACAGTATAAAGACCACAGCACAGCGAAGACCACAGCAAGGACAAGCACAATAATAACTTTTAACTTTTGTTTTGTTTGCAAAATATATTTCATTATGCAGTAAAACAGGTCCTGTCACTTAATAATTTACAAAATCCATAAAACAAGAAAAGCAGCTAGTTTGAAGGATTTATTTTCTCCGACAATAACACTATTCTCGGTCTACCATTATTTCTAAAATGAATATAGTGGTATTCTTGATTTTCCAAATATTACAACACCAACATCAGACTAAGGATGGATGAAAAGGACTAAAATATTAATGAGAGGAGAGACTCATGGGAGCAGAATTCTCGTTGCTGTAGGACTGCAGCAGGACTTTCAGTACCAATCTTATTCCCAAAAGACCTGTGGAAATTGGGGGAAAATATCAAGATAAACATACAAAATGTTGAAATATGACTGCTGTGCTATCATGAGATCCTTTTCTGTGGATGTGTCATGTCAAAGTAATGCTCGCCGAAAAGGCTTCTGGAAAAAGGCTTCAATCAATGTAAGAGCTGACAGTTTATTAAATCCAAGAGTAGAAGCCTAAAGGTGGGTTCTACTCTTGACAGAAAAGGCTATACGGACACTCCTGACCTGCAAACCAACATTTTATTACCGAATTGGTTCAAATTAAATTAAAGTTAGGATTAGGGTTAGGTTTAGGGTTACGGTTAGGTTTAGTGGTTTGGTTAAGGCTAAGGTTAAGGTAAGGGTCAGTTTTAGATGTTGGTTAGTCGTTTTACAAGTCAGGAGTGTCTTTATAGTCTCCCCACTATGACCGAGCCAAGCAATCTCTTCTCTAGGCCAAGAGAGGCCAGAGAGTGGCCATCTAATAGCCAGATAGACAAGCATTGAGGCATTCAGTTGCTGTTAGATGGGACATTAAAATGGGCAAAACGGGTGACCGAAGTGACTTTGAGCGTGATATGATCATCAGTGCCAGGCGCGCCGGTTTCAGTATCTCAGAAATGGACGGCCTCCTGGGCTTTTCATACACAAGGTGGTCTAGGTTTTACCGAGAATAGTGCGACAAACAACAAAACATCCAGTCAGAGGCTGTCCTGTGGGCGAAAACAGCTCGTTGATGAGAGAAGTCAAAGGAGAATGGCAAGTATCGTGCAAGCTAACAGGTGAGCCACAAACAGGCAACAGCACAGTACAACAGTGGTGTGCAGACTGGCATCTCGGAACACACAACTCGTTGGTCTTTGTCATGGATGGGTTATTGCAGCAGACGACCACACCGGGATCCAGTCCTATCAACTTAAAACAAGAAGCGGCTCCAGTGGGCATGCGATCACCAACACTGGACAATTGAGGAGTGGAAAAACAATGCCTGGTCCGACAAATCCCAGTTCCTGTTGCGTCAGGATTTGGCATAAGCAGAATGAGTCCATGGCCCCATTCTGCCTGGTGTCAACGGTACAGGCTGGTGGTGGTGGTGTAATGATGTGGGGAATTTTTTCCTGGCACGCGTTAGGTCCCTTGATACCAATTGTGCAACATTTGAACGCCACAGCATATCTGTAGCTGTTCTGGAGACAATGGGGGGTCTGACCTGGTATTAGATGGGTGTTCCTAATAAACTGTCCACGGAGTGTATATATCTCGAGAGCAGAGCATCTTGCACTTTACAGCCCACACACCCCTACACTATCTCAGCACCATAGTGAGGATGAATGAGTAGAGAGAAAATTACAGAGCATTACCACCATCTACTGGACAGATTTATAGAAAGCACTTCCCATATTGTAACAGCACCAACAGTGTAATCCCTGCAGAGTGTGCAACATTGATGCAATCTCACTCCAGGTATTATGCAGTCCTGACTACAAAGCCCACATAGGAGGGTTTTGGTGCAGTAATTGCCCAGCTCTGTTAACAGTTAAACAGAATGGAAAAAAAGGAGAAGACCGATACTATTCAATCCCTTTTTGCTCATGCCCCTCGTCAATTGCTAAAGTCTTGCCATAAAACTCTCAGTGGATATTTCACTGCTATTACATCATGAATGAGACTTGAGCAATGATGCTCCTTTAATCTCCAGGGTAGAGTTAGCTCAATATCCAATATGCTGAGGCAAAGTTGAGGTCAGCAATTTTACAAATTTCATGCAATTCTACTCATTTTGCCATGGGGTAGAGAGAAAAAATGTGCAATTTTACAGATAATTTCTTGCAATTCTACACATTTTGCCAGGACTTATGCCATATTTATAATATCTGAGTGAGAGTGATACAAATCAATCGGAGCCAACTGGAAGTCCCCTGTGTCACGCCCTGACCGTAGATTGCTTTGTATGTTTCTAGTTTGGCCATGGTGTGATGTGGGTATTCTGTTTGTATTTCTGTGTTTGGCCTGGTATGGTTCCCTATCAGAGGCAGCTGTCAATCGTTGTGTCTGATTGAGAACCATACTTAGGCAGCCTGGTTTCGTGCCTTCCGTTCCCAGTTAGAATTCGTCCATGATTACTACAAGTTTAGATAGCTGGTTTGACTAATTTACCAATCTTAAATTGTTAGCTGAGTGACTGTCAGTGACTGACATAACAAGAGAAAAACTGCTGATGAACAACCAAATTCCAACCTTGCACTATTCTACTGTTCTAACTATTAACAGTAAGTTGAGAGCTAACCGAGTTCCTATATACAGTGGGGAGAACAAGTATTTGATACACTGCCGATTTTGCAGGTTTCCCTACTTACAAAGCATGTAGAGGTCTAATTTTTATAGGTACACTTCAACTGTGAGATACGGAATCTAAAACAAAAATCCAGAAACACATTATGATTTTTAAGTAACTAATTTGCATTTTATTGCATGACATTAGTATTTGATACATCAGAAAGCAGAACTTAATATTTGGTGCATAAACCTGTGTTTGAGATCATACGTTTCCTGTAGTTCTTGACCAGGTTTGCACACACTGCAGCAGGGATTTTGGCCCACTCCTCCATACAGACCTTCTCCAGATCCTTCAGGTTTCAGGGCTGTCGCTGGGCAATACGGACTTTCAGCTCCCTCCAAAGATTTTCTATTGGGTTCAGGTCTGGAGACTGGCTAGGCCACTCCTTAGTTGCCCTGGCTGTGTCTTTCGGGTTGTTGTCATGCTGGAAGACCCAGCCACGACCCATCTTCAATGCTCTTACTGAGGGAAGGAGTTTGTTGGCCAAGATCTCGCGATACATGGCCCCATCCATCCCCCCCTCAATACATTGCAGTCATCCTGTCCCCTTTGCAGAAAAGCATCCCCAAAGAATGATGTTTCCACCTCCATGCTTCACGGTTGGGATGGTGTTCTTGGTTGTACTCATCCTTCTTCCTCCAAACACGGCGAGTGTAGTTTAGACCAAAAAGCTCTATTTTTGTCTCAGACCACATGACCTTCTCCCATTCCTCCTCTGGATCATCCAGATGGTCATTGGCAAACTTCAGACGGGCCTGGACATGCGTTGGCTTGAGCAGGGGGACCTTGCCTGCGATGCAGGATTTTAATCCATGACGGCGTAGTGTGTTACTAATGGTTTTCTTTGAGACTGTGGTCCCAGCTCTCTTCAGGTCATTGACCAGGTCCTGCCGTGTAGTTCTGGGCTGATCCCTCACCTTCCTCATGATCATTGATGCCCCACGAGGTGAGATCTTGCATGGAGCCCCAGACTGAGGGTGATTGACCGTCATCTTGAACTTCTTCCATTTTCTAATAATTGCGCCAACAGTTGTTTCCTTCTCACCAAGCTGCTTGCCTATTGTCCTGTAGCCTATCCTAGCCTTGTGCAGGTCTACAATTTTATCCCTGATGTCCTTACACAGCTCTCTGGTCTTGGCCATTGTGGAGAGGTTGGAGTCTGTTTGAGTGAGTGGACAGGTGTCTTTTACACAGATAACGAGTTCAAACAGGTGCAGTTAATACAGGTAATGAGTGGAGAACAGGGGGCTTCTTAAAGAAAAACTAACAGGTCTGTGAGATCCGGAATTCTTACTGGTTGGTAGGTGATCAAATACTTATGTCATGCAATAAAATGCAAATTAATTACTTAGAAATATTACAATGTGATTTTCTGGATGTCTGTTTTAGATTCCGTCTCTCACAGTTGAAGTGTACCTATGATAAAAATGACAGACCTCTACATGCTTTGTAAGTAGGAAACACTGCCGATTTTGCAGGTTATCAAATACTTGTTCTCCCCACTGTATATATATTATTAAATATATTTATTTTCAAATTGGTCTGGGGCCTCCTAGTGGCCAGGGGCTCTAAGAGACCGCTTAAGTCGCTTATGTCTGGGGGCCTTGACTGTAGAACAAAAATCTAACCAGGCTGGTGACAGCCTTTATGGTAATGTGGATTAGATGGACAGATGTAGGCTACCACAGGCAACTTTTGTTGCTTCATTAATCCAGCCAGATGTCTTTGTAACATGGCTTCATGCATGATTCAAATGCTGTAGGTCTGCCATGAAATAGCCTATATATCTGGTGAGGCTAGATTGCACTGATGTTTGGTTTCTAAATGTTTGTATAGTAAACCATTCTGCTGAGCTGAGAGAGCAAGAGCCTGATGATATCACAGATGTTCACATTGGATAAACATAGCATTAAAGCAGACATAAACCATCTCATAAGTAAAACAATTAATGTTAACAGTGAGAGAATAGATTTGCATCGGAGAAAATATGAAAAATAGACAGAAGGGCAGAACACTGTCTATTTGTAGCTTATACAGTAGTGTTGCTATTTTTGCGCATACCTATGCCTTTAGGAGAAATGTAGTGTGCTTTTGCGTACATGCTATTGCTGTCTACCTATTAGAGAAGTGTGATCAGTCACGTTGGTGTTGTAAACAGTGTTTACCTGTTGTAATTGTTGTCAAATATTACAAACACAAGACTATAATTCAATTGCACATTTAGCCTACAAAAGGTTTATTCACGATTGGGAATATGCAGAAATATTTGGTCACGGGGGAGGAATGACGTCACCATTTCAACTGGAGTAACACTCAGTGAGCTAGCTTCCGAGCAGAGCGATAGGCACTTGAATAGTCCAACTTTTAATGTATTCAGCCTGAACCTAGCCAGCATAGCCTATCTAGGCGGGCTATTTGTTCACACTAGCTAGCTATTCCTTTTCTGTTTGTCGATTCTAATTTTAATATATTTCTACTGACTGACAATTTAGTCAAATCTGTAGGCTGTCGAACAGAATATTACTGTGAGTCCCAACTTTTAAAGGGTAAGTGTGCAGCGTGTTCATACATTATTTACAAAGTTGATGCTAGACTGAATTGTTAGCTTGCTAGCTGTTCCTATCTTTTGCTAAAGAGCAAGCGTGGTTGAATGATACAAATGTATCAGAGTACAAATAAAATATGTTGCCGTTGAACGTTGTGCACTAATTGTAGCAATTATATACAGCAATCTATTGCTACAGGCTAACGTTACTGTGACCACCTCAAAATAACTTCAAACCGTGCCATGGGACTCGCGATGGATACTTTGTATCAGCCTTTACGTTCTGTCCCTTAGTTTGTTTTTATTCATTTGTGCTGGGTAGGCTATTGCGCGGATGAGTGCAAGACACGTTTATATTGCAAATGGTTAAAATTACACAGTTACACATGCATAATAATAAGGGCCAACTCTCAAATAAGTTACCATGAAATCAGAGAAAAGTGTTACATTTGCACATGTTGCCTCTCCCTGTTGCACTTTAGAGACGACTTATTAAAAGTATAAGATGTGTAACTCATTTTTTTTGTTTGTTTCAGAGGCTCACCTGGATACGTGGGAAACTGTATGGACCAGGCCTAAGATGAAGAGTTTTAAAGCAAAGTTTAGGAAGAGCGATGTAAGAACATGCATTACTTTTCAATGGGGTTTTGCGGTTGTGGTGGTATGTTCTTGCCTGACAGAATGCTTTCATTCATTCATCAATCCGTATGGCTCTGTGACTGTCATAGCAATGAAGCCCTCTGCCATAAAGTTATTTCAGTAACAGCCTCCATGGTAGTTTCTCCATAGTTGTGACTGAATCATTTGGGAGTGACTTTTCCAGGCTGTGTTTCCTAAAGATCCTACTAGGGAGTGACTAACTTCCATTGAGTGTGACTCATCAGTAGTCACAGTTAAATAGTTTCCTACTTAAATAAAGTTTAAATAAAAAATGAAGACAGTGACTGTAATCAGACGGCATCAGTGCCAGAGAGGAAGTGTGGCTATGAAGGGGGCGATTTAAACACTTTAAATTGGGTACATCCGTCATCTTGGATGAGTACGTACCTAATCTGGAAGCTGGGGATAAACCAAAAGTCAGGCAACTAGAGTTTTTTTTTTGTTGAACACATTACATTTCAGAACTGTTCCAATGTTTTTGACAGGTGGATTTTTAAGGCAGAATACCTTCACTGAAATATGTAGGAGTTGAAGATTCCTTCTGAGTCACTGGAATACTTTGAGTTTTCAAGAGGCCCAAGGCAGTTTTGGGGTGTGATTGTCTATAGGAAGTACTCTGTGCTTAGTACTATTAATGTGCCCATATGATATAGAGAAGATAAGATATATACGTAGAGTATAAACCTAGAAACCTTTATTAGCTTGTAATTATAAAAGTGAGAGACTATATACAAATATTATTTCCACAAATAACAGGGTATTGTATCTGATGCTGTTGTTGTAAAACATAACCATTGCTTATGGCTGACTAATGTATTTTAACAGTGGGAGTTGAAACCCGTGGGTGTTTTTCACATTTGGGTTGCTTAGGAACAGTCCGTCCGTATCTCTGTAACCATCCTCTTTGATAGTTAACACCCACATAACCACTTCTCACACTTGCTTTGCTATTAAAAAAAATAATATTCTGTCCACAAGATTGGCTACAGTTTACTGTTTCCACTGGTCCCGTTAGTGTTAGTAGATAGAACATTATCTAAACTGTGATCCGATAGTCAACTCTCATTCTCCCTGGTGAAACATGCCATTGGCGGTTGTGGAAGAGTCTTGGACTGAATACATTTAAACACACTTTCCAAAGTGTTCACTCATGAAAAAAATATCTGAAGCTGTTGAAGACCTGCCTTTTTAAAAACAGATTTATCATGTTTTGGTTGAATTCTGGTTTTGCATAGAATTCACCCCATCATATGAATTTACTAGTTGAGAAGTGTCTCATGAGAGTTTTTCAAGTTGAGCTATAGGCCCATACATATTCTATGTGGCCTATAGATGGACAGCCTTAGTCAATACCATACCCATGTGTCATTATGTCTATTGACTGAGAAAACCCTCCTCATATACTGTAGTAGTGGGGTTACTGTGGATCATCTAGCTCCACAGACCACATTCATTTTGCTTTCATTAATACCACATACTGTGCTTTTTATAAAGAGCTCATCAAGAGCAATAGCCCTAAAATAGAATCAGGATATTTTGTTTCTGTGTCAGCTTGACCTTGCAGTGGAATTCATTCCAGAGCCAGACATTCATTCTTTTCACAAAAACAAGGAGATCTGGAATGCCAGTATAAATAGTTTTATGAAGTCAGCCATTTGCCAAATAGCCCTTGTAATATAATAGTTATTTTATCCAAGGACTACCACAATGTTAGTGTCAAATCAATGCTAAATGTCTTTCAGGATCCCTTTAATCTACAACGATATACCTGCGATATATATATATATATTTTTTTATTTCACCTTTATTTAACCAGGTAGGCTAGTTGAGAACAAGTTCTAATTTATAACTGTGATCTGGCCAAGATAAAGCAAAGCAGGGCGACACAAAACAACAGAGTTACACATGGAATAAACAAACATACTTGATCAAGAATGATCAGGAATTAAGTGGAGTGTCTACAGTAATTAAAAAGTCTTGCTCAGCGCTTCCAGCTGTGTCTTTAAAGTTCATAGAGTACATCCTAGTCCCAGCTACCCTTCCCTATGCACCTCCTCCCCGCCCCCCTGTTTCTCACGGCCCAAGTGCATATTTTTGTTTTGAAATAGGAGACAGACCAGACAGTAATCCTCTAAAGGCATGTCCTCACCTGACACCTCCGGTCTGTTACAGGTTAGCCTATTTTGCTGCAACTTTATCTTACTGGTTAGGCTAGACCCTGTTGCAACAGTTTCATACAGGTTAGAGAGTGTTGCATTGACCTGAGGCTGTTACGAAGTGCAAGCACCTTCAAAACCCTAATTGGAACTGGATCATTTATTGTAGACATGTATTGACAGGGCCAGGTGGTGTAAATGTACTCTCCCAGTTTAGTATTAAACACATTTAATGTTGCATGAAGGAAACTGTTATATCAGGAAGCAAGCCATGTCTAAAAATAAGTTTCACTGGTAAAGAAAAAACAACAAACAGTAGCAGGTGTCTTACAGTTCCTAGCTATACAAGGTCATCCTAAAGGAGAAGAGCTCATGCATTTTTTTGTGTCTGTGAATACATTGTTAGAATTTTAGCCTAAGCCTTTTTGGCCCTGTTTTTGGCCCTGTTTTTCTGTCTCAGTAAGTCCGTCTGTGGTTAATGGCCAAGCACATTCCCAGAAACCAGGTTATATCCAGTCTGCTCCATCCTAGGCACCAATCAGAAATCCACAGCTGCATCTTGACTACAGAGCCAATCAGGAGAGAACTTGACACCTGGTCAAACTGCAGGTGACCAGTCATAGAATCTGTTAGTGGTTCAGCAAAAGGAATGAGACTGGCTGGGTGCATCAATGGGACAGGGAGGAGTTCAAGCCTTTTGAAGTACTACGATATTAGAGTCCTTGTGGAGCCCTATTCCTGAGTTCTCTGTGATTTACAGCAGCTAGCTCCCTTCTGGTCTGGCTAAGTTATCATGCACCACACCTATACATTTCACAATATTCCTCATTTGAATTATTAGTGAAATATAAATCTTGGGAGTGTAGTCAATGTCGTTCCGTTAATTAATATGAGAATCGTGCTTTTCCATCTAGATTTACCCCCACACCAGGGTATCGCCAGTGTTTTATGTTAATCTGAGCTCTAGTGTTATTGTGTTTCCTAAAGACTTGTGGTGAGCAGTATCAACAACCTCTGCATCACTCAAGACTGTTGCTTTGTGAGGAGGTGTTAACGTTCATAGTTAGCCATTGTTATGTAAATGACAGATGAAAAGTACCCAGGGCCTTGCCTTGGCTACTATACTTGCCACTATACTTGCCACAGTCAGAGCAGGTTGTCATCTTGGCCAGTGAGACACGGGTGTCGGTCCACGTAGATGGAAACAGAAAAGTCACTTAAACACCTTGGTAAATCCTTAGTGGAAATGTCCCATAGAGTGTTCTTACATTACCCTTCTCCTTCCCAGACAGACTCTTTAGCTTACTACCATACAGTTTAAACATTACACTGCTCCCAGCTGCCCTGCATTGGCTGCTCAGAGGGATTAAGTAAGGCTTGTAAAAACACATTGCCCCCTCCACAACCCTCTCCAGCCTGTGCCTAATTCATGTGTGTGGTGGATTATGCATCCTCGACTCACCAAACACAGCTGTCTGAATGGCTTAGAATGATCTCAGAGCAGACTGTCTCTTATCGCTGTCATCTCACTGAAAGGCCTCTTAATGGGGGACAATGACAGTAAACCAGTGTAGTAGGGCATTAATCTGGGCTGCCTGAAGGGGTGTGGGGGGATGGATCCTCGAGGCTTGTCTTAGGGGGGTCCCAGAGACAGCCCAAACACTGAATTGAGTCTATTAAAAATAGGACCATGCGATTTCTTTATCTGTTGTTTACAGAAGCAGAGAGACAGTAGGGGAACTTCTGGTCAACAACAGATGGCTTGACTCAGTAATTGTAGGTTGAGCTGACTCTAATCTTGAGCATGGTATATAATTACTCTGTGGATGTTGGAGATGTTTAGTGTGGCACTAATTCTGTCTCTGTTTGAACACAATAATGAGAAAAATGTGTTAATAAATCAAATGTTCCTTGCCTCCCTGGGCTCAGGCTTGTGTCGGTTACTGTATCGCCAGGAATGAGGTAATGGTACATGCCAATGATCACAGTTACTAGAGCAGAGGAAGAGAGAAATGTAAGCAGTGGGCACTAGAGAAGTCAAGGAAGGCCTCACTTTAACGTTAACTTGGAGCATATTGTGTTACTGGATCCATGGCAAGTGAACTGAAAGAGTTCAGGTGAAAAGCTTGGCATGAGATCAATGACAAGGTCATACTGCTATCTGTGAAAATTTGGCAACCTTGTGTTCATTTGTTGTTCTCATAACATTCCTCAGTCATCTGATTTAGCTGGTATTTTGTCAGTTGCTCCTACTACTGCATAGATTCAGGGTAAGGAGAAGAAGAAAGATATTCACATGCCTTACAGTAACCATGTTACATGTATGAATGTGTGTCTGTGAGGGAGAGGTGTTTTTCCTCAACCCCAATTTCTGAACAGGCATTCAGTCTTTTCAGAAATGTTTATTTATAGAACAGGCTATTTTTGTTAAAGGAAGTGTAGTACTCTGACAATTTTTTATATATGCTTCAAAAGTGACAATTAGGCCTCTGCTCTGGGACGTAAATGTAAGGAAACTCCAGCACAATGAACCTCACTCCACCAACTGCAATGGTTCAGAAAACCAACATCTTCACCAAGATCACATATGAGGGAAAACATGTTGTTCTTACTCTTCAACCCATAGCATATACATAGATCCATATGCCACGTTATGTCTGTGACTTTGTGTTTGGCTCCCTGCTCTCTCTCTGACTCAGCGCTCCTCCAACAACAGTCCCTTGTCTGTACTCTGCCTTGGCCTATTCAGAACCTTCACAATAAGTGAAGGCCATCTAGCCAAGCTCAAGAGTCAGCTCTGTGGTGATGGGGAGGGAACAACTGAGACTCTGGGACTTAAGGCAAAAGGAAATGTTGAAATTATAATATATAGCAGAAGTTTATATAGCAACTGTTGATGCCATGGCAATACTGTATACAGTAGAGTGTTTGCATGATTTTAATACTCCACATGTTTATTATCTGCGATTGCTAGTCTAAATAGGCTCTAAAGTTAATTTGACTAAATGTGCGGTTGTGCATTCAAACACATTTTTTGTTGTTTAATACCATGAGGTGATCTATGGGAAAATGTATGATTTTGTATGAAAAAAGAACACTGTTGTGCTGTAGTGTCTGAGAGTGGAAGTCTGTCTGAAACTTACCATATGGTCTTTGTTTAGCCACGATTTCTCTGTGGTTTCCAGTCCCTTATGTTAGAATTTCTGTCATGTAAACGGCTCGAGTCTATTTGAGACTGCTTAAGCAGTTTCAGCTGTTATTTAGTAGAATGGAGGCATTGTTTGGGGACATTGTGCATATGCTTTGTATTAGGAAGTGCTTGAAATGAACATTTAATTGTTTATCGTAAGGCTGTAGATACTATACTTGCCACACTTTCTACACAAACATGCATCGTTGTGGTGGTAGACAGACAATACCCATAGGGACACATTGGCATTGGTGTCAAAACTCGGGTCATCAGCTGTTCCTCTGATTGTTTTGTACAGTTTTCTTTGCTGAGACTGAGAGACATATGGCATTGCCTGTAGCAAGTTTTTGCTCCAGTATAAAACTTTACTCACATTTCAATTATGAAAAGCGTACTAGTCTACACGCAGTAAGATCATGGCTCTGGGGTTTCGGTTGTCTTTGGGGGGTCCAGAGCAGAGAGAGAGTGACTTTTACAGCTGCTGTCTGTCTGCACTTACTGGTATCAGTATAAATCTAGGCTGAAGATTTCACCAGCAGCCCGTAGTGGAAGTCGTTCAGACCAGACCCCAGACTTGGATGCTACTGTAGTATAGTGAGAATACCAGAAGCAGCAGGTATGTCTTACAGTATGTTGCTCTTATTGTGTGGAGAAGTAATCATTGAAGAATTGGCACAGTCCAGTATAGTGAGCATTGGATTGAGAACAAGTCTACATATTGGAAAATTTGGGTGGAATGGCAATCCAGAACACCCCATATACTTTAGTATTGTGTAGAAAGTATATGCCTTGTTTTGCAGTATTTGCAGGAATACTGATGTTGAAGGAACACACTTTCCATGGACTGCTTGATGTTGAGTTCATTGCCCTCTCCCTCTGTTATGGATTTCATCAATATGTAGAGCAGAAGAAAATCTATTGGGCTGCAGATTATGGCTTTAGTGTACTTTTGCCTTAAGGACATTGCATCCGGGATAGAGCTTTGCAAGATGTCCTCATCTTTGTTTGACTGGAAAACAACAGTGCAATTGAAGCAGTTTCCAGAAATGCTGCATCTGCATCTCTCATGGTTAATCTCTGCTATCCAGGGAAAGCTGTGCTGTTAAACTGGTGTGACCTAGTGAGCATAATTTACAGTGTGTTTATGATGTTGGCCCAGTTGTCTGCTGTACTGTAATGTAAGTGGTACGTTATGTTTATTACATACCTGGCACAGCTAGCAGACCCTTGCATGACCTGTGGCTAAATAAATTATGCACTACAGTTTTTTAGACAGACGGCACTCAGTCTTTTGATGCGTTATTGTTATTATGTAATTAGCAACATTGGTACTTGTTTTGTTGTTTTAGCCTCATACTCCGGTTACTGCTTGAGAGGATGTGGAAGTCTTCTGATGTAGACATTTCCTTTTTTGATTTTTGATCTCCCTCTTCCTAATTTAAAAAGTGGGTAAAACTAAACAAATACGTTGAGTGTAGCTGAAGGAATTACAACTTTGCGGGTCAGGTTTGTTTTTTCATTTGGAGACATGGGGGCCTCAGAGGACAGGAAATGGACTCTAGGACAGATTTGGAATAACATTTGATGTGAACATTTACATTCCCCTAATTAATGTCTATTTTCTTTTAATTCTCCAGGCTTCTTAGCAAAATGCTTATGATGACTTGGGATGCATTTGTATATTTGTGTTGCATTCAAAACTTATTTTGTTATTTGCTATGAGGATAAGCATTTAAAGTGATACAATGTGTCACCTAAATGTCTCCCAGAGACTAAATTGATAACCTGTTGGGGTTTTGACAGACACATCCAGTGAGGTTTACAGTTCTCACATAAAGTAGTCCCTCTGGACACCGTACTGTAACCGGACTCACCAGGGATAGAGCAGTTTGTGAAAAACATGCTCGGATGCATTACAATAATACAATTTCAAAAATACTCTCAGGCTACTTTATGGCAAATTTAGTAGGGATGCATGATATATCGGTGAACATATCGGAATCAGCTGATATGAACTAAAAATGCCAATATCGGTATCGGCCAATGTCTAGTTTAACGCCGATGTGTTAAACAGTTGTCAAAGCTGACGTGTATACCTATATAACTTAGGTACATGCCGTAATGACGCCACATAAAATGTTGCGCTATATGTGCAACACAGCATTGGTAACCTAGCCCACAATGTCTGCTGTGTGGATCGAGCAGTCATTTGAAAGAGTAAGAACATTTCAGTGAGACAATTCAAAGTGAAATCCATTAAAGCCAAGATAATGAAATTCATTGCCCTTGACAATCAACCGTTCTCTGTCGTGGGTGATGTTCGCTTTCGCCGACTGGTCGAGCACCGGTACACAATACCAAGTGCGCTATTTTTCAGATGTTGCCCTACCGGAGTTACACAGTAATAGCGTCACTGTTATTAGCTTGAAGACATACATACTTTGGAAAGCCATTTGGGTCTTTGCGTGTCAAAAAAGATACAGCAGCACTGTCAAATCTGTACAAAAAAGTCTGCAAACAAGCAAACACCGGCCACGAACGATGTGTTTACAATACCGCGTTGGTAATAAAGCATCATTTGTTCGACCGCAACTTCTGGGGTAGCTAGTTTTAGCTTGGTACCTAGCTAGCACCAATACAACCAGCCTGAAAACAATGACCATTGGAAGCTGCAGTAATTTTCATTATTCTTGGCAATGATTTAGGAATCCTTGCGTGTAAGTATTAGCTAGGTTACCACTTGCTGTTCGCCTATTGAAATTGAACTTCAGTTCATGAAAATAAATAGCTAGCCAGCTACTTAACCCTGTTGCCCAAAGCTAACATTATAAGCAGTCGTGCTAGCTTCATCTGGCTAGTGAGGCTCGACTGGACTTGGCACAATAGTGGAATTTGCGGTTTGCCTTCAAAATTACTACTACATACTTTTATTTTGAAGGCTAACTGCAAAGTCCACTATTGTGGCTAATCCTTATTGTGGCTAGCTAACTGTAGCTACTGAAACTGATTGTCGTTTTGCTATCTTTTTAGGGAAGAACATTATTTGCATCCATGAGCTAGCTAGCTTTTTTATGACCAGCACGGTAGGTGTGTGAGGCAACTTTACTAGCATCATAGCATACGTATCGATGAATCGTTGTGACGTGAAATACAAGTGATAGTGTAATAACGCCGTAAAAAATGTATGAAGGCGTTCAATTATTATGTGATGTGCAGTCATATTCAGGTCGTGATTGGTCAACAAGCTTTTTTGACACGTCAAATAGTGTTATCTACTGGTCATTGTTTTCATTTTTGACACGCAATGGCCCAAATGGTGTTCCATAGCAATGACCCAAATGGTGTTCCATAGCAATGACCCAAATGGTGTTCCATAGCAATGACCCAAATGGTGTTCCATAGCAATGACCCAAATGGTGTTCCATAGCAAAGACCCAAACGGCGTTTCATAGCAAAGACCCAAACGGCGTTTCATAGCAAAGACCCAAAACGGCGTTTCATAGCAAAGACCTAAAACGGCGTTTCATAGCAAAGACCCAAAACGGCGTTTCATAGCAAAGACCCAAAACGGCGTTTCATAGCAAAGACCCAAAACGGCGTTCCATAGCAAAGACCCAAAACGGCGTTCCATAGCAAAGACCCAAAACGGCGTTCCATAGCAAAGACCCAAAACGGCGTTCCATAGCAAAGACCCAAAACGGCGTTCCATAGCAAAGACCCAAAACGGCGTTCCATAGCAAAGACCCAAAACGGCGTTCCATAGCAAAGACCCAAAAGGCGTTCCATAGCAAAGACCCAAAAGGCGTTCCATAGCAAAGACCCAAAAGGCGTTCCATAGCAAAGACCCAAAAGGCGTTCCATAGCAAAGACCCAAAAGGCGTTCCATAGCAAAGACCCAAAAGGCGTTCCATAGCAAAGACCCAAACGGCGTTCCATAGCAAAGACCCAAACGGCGTTTCATAGCAAAGACCCAAACGGCGTTTCATAGCAAAGACCCAAAACGGCGTTTCATAGCAAAGACCCAAAACGGCGTTTCATAGCAAAGACCCAAAACGGCGTTTCATAGCAAAGACCCAAAATGGCGTTTCATAGCAAAGACCCAAAACGGCGTTTCATAGCAAAGACCCAAATCAAAAGAAATGGTAAAATCAAAAAAATTATAGACCTCCACAAGTCTGGTTCATCCTTGGGAGCAATTACCAAAACGCTCTGACTCCTAGACATGAACATACTTTGGTGCAAAAAGTGCAAATCAATCAGCAAAGGACCTTGTGAAGATGCTGGAGGAAACACACACATGAACGCAGCGGTCTAAGACACGGCATCTCAGTGCAAGTGGCGTCACTACAGTCCCTGGTTTGAATCCAGGCTGTATCACATCCAGCCGTGATACAAAAGTATCTATATTCACAGTAAAACAAGTCTTATATCGACATAACCTGAAAGGCCGCTCAGCAAGGAAGAAGCCACTGCTCCAAAACCGCCATAAAAAATCCAGACGACGGTTTGCAACTGCACATGGGGACAAAGATCATACTTTTGGAGAAATGTCCCCTGGTCTGATGAAACAAAAATAGAACTGTTTGGCCATCGTTATGTTCAGAAGAAAAAGGGGGATGCTTGCAAGCCGAAGAACACCATCCCAACCGTGAAGCACGGGGGTGGCAGCATCATGTTGTGGGGGTGCTTTGCTGCAGGAGGGACTGGTGCACTTCACAAAATAGATGGCATCATGAGGGATGAAAATTATGTGGATATATTCAAGCAACATCTCAATTCATCAGTAGGAAGTTAAAGCTTGGTCGCAAGTGGGTCTTCCAAATGGACAATGACCCCAAGCATACTTCCAAAGTTGTGGCAAAATGGCTTAAGGACAACAAAGTCAAGGTATTTAGTGTGGCCATCACAAAACCCTGACCTCAATCCTATAGAAAATTTGTGAGCAGAACTGAAAAAGCGTGTGTGAGCAAGGAGGCCTACAAACCTGACTCAGTTACACCAGCTCTGTCAGGAGTAATGGGCCAAAATTCACCCATCTTATTGTGGGAAACCTGTGTAAGGCTACCCAAAACATTTGACCCAAGTTAAACAATTTAGAAGCAATACTACCAAATACTAATTGAGTGTATGTACATTTCTGACCCACTGGGAATGTGATGAAAGGAATAAAAGCTTAAATATATCATTCTCTACTATTATTCTGGCATTTCACATTCTTAAAATAAAAAGTGGTGATCCTAACTGACCTAAGACAGGGAATTTTTACTAGGATTAAATGTCAAGAATTGTGAAAAATGTAGTTTAAATTAAAACATTCGGCTAAGGTGTATGTACACTTCTGACTTCAACTGTACATTCAGCCTCTTGCGAATTGAAGGAAAATGATGAAACACAGATTTCTGACTCGGATCAGGCTCTAAATTGTTTTACTTCTTTGCTAAACTGTATTGCAGACAAGTATTCACCGTTCAAGAACCTAAAGTTAAAGGATAGAGCTAATTCCTGGTTCACACATTAACTATCAGAAAACTTCAGGAGAGAAATTCAGCTTGGGCTGACTGATTCTTCGTCTGACTGGCAGTCCTTCAGACGCTTGAGAAATAGATGTCTATCCCCGATTAGAAAAGCTGAATGTACATACTACTTGAAATATCTGTGAATGGTATAAATCCAGCTGCCTTCTGGAAGATAGTCAAATCATTGAAACAATACTCCACCCCGTCATTGCCCCAGCAGGTTTTGACGGCCTCTGGTCCCATAATATTTACATTTTGTGGTGCTTTTAATAACCACTTTGCCTAAGCAGGCCACTTATTTACAAAAAAATTGCTTCTGAAAACTCTGATTCCAGTAGAGGGAGTCCTTAACTCACCTCAAGCCAGGTTGCAGAGAACGATACATTCCCAGATACACATTCCTCATTTTAATTTCTACCATTTTATGTCTGATGTACTAAGTGCCTTATTGAAGATCACTATTTAAAAAATCTACTGGGGCTGACTCACTTGACCCTTTCTGCTGCAGTTTTCTGCCACACTTATTGCAGAATCATTAACTTATATTTTTTACTTGACAATTGTTTCTGGTGTTATCCCTAAGATCTGGAAAATGGTACATATCCTCCCCCCTACACAAAGGCGGAGATCCTCATGATTTCGATAACTACCGTCCGATTTCCAAGCCATCTTGCCTTGACAAATTTTAGTATCCCTGGCCAACTCTCAGCTTTTTACTTCTCATTCTGTTCTTAATGAGCACCAATCTGTTTTTAGACATGGACATAGCAAAGTTTCAGCGGCTACACATTTATTAGATGATGTGCCTTATTGTTTAGACTTTAGACCATAAAAATCATGTACTGCCTCATTTATTGACCTGTCGAAGGCGTTTGATAGGGTTGATTATTTCTTAAGGTTGTCTGAAATAGGCTAGATTAGGCATCTTGCAATTTGTTCATGGACAGTCTAACGGACAGGACACAATGTGTGCATACCTTTTTTTAATGATGGTTTTCTTCTTCTTCAAACAATGCCAAACAAACACATATACAAGACAGCATACAAATGTTCTTTTGATGTTTGAGTGCATCACACCTGCCCAGACCCACCTGCTCACAACCCCATCTCCAGCGTCCTCATCACTCTCTGCCACATTTTATTTTATTTATTTAACCTTTATTTAACATGGCAAGTCAGTTAAGAACAAATTATCATTTACAATGACGGCCTACCCTGACCTCAAGCTCAACCATTTTGTTTCTCGACGTCACCCCCAGAAGGCATGGATTATTGAGTCATTGTTAGTTTTACACTTAAGACATGACTCTCCGTTGTGCTGTAGAATGAGAATTTTGTCTCGTATAATACATTCTATACATTAATTTATACTGGATTAAGCATACATTTTTGTTAATTGTAATTTTGTTAGTTATGTTCCAACATTCCCTCCATCTTGTTCCAATATAATTTATTTTTAAGTCTTTGTTCCAATAATTTAAAAAAAATGTCATGAATATCCTTTTCTGACTCAAATAGGATTCCTTCAAGATTGCTCTGATGTCCAAAATATTTCAAATATAAATTTCATCATATGTTAAGTTGCATATATTTGAACATTTTACATTGGTCAGTCCAAAATTGCTTTTTTAATTCTGTCATGAAAATAAATGTATTCATTAACAACAAATGTACAGATTCTACTATGTCTTTAGTTTTCCATGTGGACCAATGTATCAGTGAATCCTTTAAACCCATCCAAGGATTGTGTTTTTAGGGAGTGATATTGGTTCTTGTATAAAATAAGTTACATTTTCTTCCATATTGGGGGTGGCAGGTAGCCTAGTGGTTAGGGAATTGGACTAATAACCAAAAGGTTGTAAGATCAAATCCCTGAGCTGACAAGGTACAAATCTGTCGTTCTGCCCCTAAACAAGGCAGTTAACCCACTGTTCCTAGGCCATCATTGAAAATAAGAATTTGTTCTTAACTGACTTGCCTAGTCAAATTAAAATACAAATATTGTTAGTGTTCTTAAGAATGAAATTGTTAATGTTCTTAGCTCCATCCTTTGAAAATATACACGTGAAAAGTTTTTGGAGGTGAGCATGCACATCTTCAAATGTACCCATTGTTCCTCTTTAGTTTATTCAACTATATGTCTCAAGTAAAAGCCTTGAGTGGCGAGTTCATACAATTCCATATCTGGAAGGTTAAAACCACCCTCAGACTGTCACGCTCTGACCGTAGATATCTCTGTTTTCATTATATTTAGGTTAGGTCAGGGGGTGGGTATCCTAGCTTTTGTATTGTCTATGGGTTTTGTAGGTCTAGGTATTTGTATGTCTATGGTGGCCTGATATGGTTCCCAATCAGAGGCAGCTGTTTATCCTTGTCTCTGATTGGGGATCATATTTAGGTAGCCATTTCCCTTTTGTGTTTGTGGGTTCTTGTCTATGTTTAGTTGCCTGTCAGCACTAGTTTGGATAACTTCACGTTTCGTTTGTTCTTTATTGTTTTTGTTCGGCGTTCATTTAATAAATAGAGAATGTACGCATACCACGCTGCGTGTCTTCAGCCCGGTGCCACCTGTACCGGTCCCACGCACCAGGCCTCCAGTGCGCCTCCACAGTCCGGAGCTTCCGGCGACGGTTCCCGGCCCGGAGCTTCTGGCGATGGGCGGATCAGCGTAAGGAGGGGTTGCGTCCGGAGCCGCCACCGAGGGTAGATGCCCACCCGGACCCTCCCATATAGGTTCAGTTTTGTGGCCGAGAGTCCGCACCTTTGGGGGGGGGGGGGGGGGGGGGGGGGGGTACTACTATCACGCTCTGACCTTAGATATCTCTATTTTCTTTATATTTTGCCCATATAAAGTCTGTTATGACCAAGTATACACTACCGTTCATAAGTTTGGGGACAATTAGAAATGTCTTTATTTTTTAAAGAAAAGCACTTTTTTTTGTCCATTAAAATAACATCAAATTGATCAGAAATATAGTGTAGACATGGTTATTGTTGTAAATGACTATTGTAGCTGGAAGCGACAGATTTGTAATGGAATATCTACATAGGCGTAAACACCAGTCTCAACGTCAACAGTGAAGAGGTGACTCTGGGATGCTGGCCTTCTAAGTAGAGTTCCTCTGTCCAGTGTCTGTGTTCTTTTGCCCATCTTAATCTTTTCTTTTTATTGGCCAGTCTGGGATATGACTTTCTCTTTGCAACTCTGCCTAAAAGGCCAGCATCCCGGAGTCGCCTCTTCACTGTTGACGTTGAGACTGGTGTTTCGCGGGTACTATTTAATGAAGCTGCCAGTTTAAGACTTGTGAGGTGTCTGTTTCTCAAACTAGACACTAATGTACTTGTCCTCTTGCTCAGTTGTGCACCGGGGCCTCCCACTCCTCTTCTATTCTATTCTGGTTAGAGACAGTTTGCCATATTCTGTGAAGGGAGTGGTACACAGCGTTGTCCGATATATTCAGTTTCTTCCTTTCTCAGAACAAGAACACACTGACGAGTTTCAGAAGAAAGTCCTTTGTTTCTGGTAGAGGTCGACCGATTATGATTTTTCAAAAACAAAGTGTTGGAGAAGAAAGTAAAAGTGCAATATGTGCCATGTAAGAAAGCTAACATTTAAGTTCCTTGCTCAGAACATGAGAACATATGAAAGCTGGTGGTTCCTTTTAACATGAGTCTTCAATATTCCCAGGTAAGAAGTTTTAGGTTGTAGTTGTTATAGGAATTATAGGACTATTTCTCTCTATACGATTTGTATTTCGTATACCTTTGACTATTGGCATGTTATTATAGGCACTTTAGTATTGCCAGTGTAACAGTATAGCTTCCGTCCCTCTCCTCGCTCCTACCTGGGCTTGAACCAGCAACACATCGACAACAGCTACCCTCGAAGCATCGTTACCTATCGCTCCACAAAAGCCGCGGCCCTTGCAGAGCAAGGGGAACAACTACTCCAAGTCTCAGAGCGAGTTACGTCACCGATTGAAACGCTATTAGCGCGCACCCTGCTAACTTACTGGTTACACCTGCCTAATCTCGGGAGTTGATAGGCTTGAAGTCATAAAGAGCTCAATGCTTGAAGCACAACGAAGAGCTGCTGGCAAAACGCACAAGTGCTGTTTGAATGAATGCTTACGAGTCTGCTGGTGCCTAGCATCACTCAGTCAGACTGTTCTATCAAATCATAGACTTAATTATAACAAAACACACAGAAATACGAGCCTTAGTTTCCGGATTCGACCATATTAATGACCTATCATCTCAAACAAACATTTATTCTTTCAGTGAAATACGGAACCGTTCCGTATTTTATCTAACGGGTGGGTGCCCCCCCCCAAAATATATAGTCTAAATATTCATAATGTCATAATTATGTAAAATTCTGGCAAATTAGTTTGCAACGAGCCAGGCGGCCCAAACTGTTGCATATACCCTGACTCTGCGTGCAATGAACGCAAGAGAAGTGACACAATTTCACCTGGTTAATATTACCTGGTAAATATGCAGGTTTAAAAATGTATATTTCTATGTATTGATTTTAAGAAAGGCATTGATGTTTATGGTTAGGTACAGTTGTACAACGATTTTATAAATAATATTGGTATTTCTGTTAACCTGTAACATTCATGTCTACGTGGATGGTAATTATTTACTCCTGTGTCCTCTCAGTACAGCAGGCCATTCATGACCTTCAACGTGGTTTTGACTCCATTCAAAAATCGCTTACTGTTCTTAAACTAGTACTAAATGCTAATAAAAGCAACTTTATGTTGTTCTCTCGGTCTTGTTATATTGACCATGAGGACCTGCATATTTGCACATTGAAGGGAGCCCAAATTGAACACGTTCCCCATTATAAGTACTTGGGTGTTTGAAATGATGATAAGCATTGTAAATAAGAATTTGTTCTTAACTGACTTGCCTAGTTAAATAAAGGTTAAATAAAAAAAAAAAAGAATAGACCACACCTGTTGTTTAGGGTGGGGGTTATGTTTGTCCCATGTCTTTCTTTTCCCTGACCGTCATTTTAGCCACACAAGCCCCTCCTGATAATAATGTTGAGTGTTTCTTGTTTTTCCAGGGCCTGGCCCCGACTCAAAAGAGACCTGGGCCGTTTTACACAATCTCTCTCTGGGCTTTCGGTTTCTGAATTGATGTAGCTAATCTTGGTTCAGTTTTATATGCATCCAAAACTAATTGAAAATCTGTTCAATTGTTTACCCTTTGACCTTTTCATTAGTTTGAGTCTAAGCAAATGCCTCGAACCCCACTCAAACTGATCACCTGTCTCCCTGTTCATGTTAGACAAAAAAAGCATATTCCAGCCTGAGTTGACCCATGCCGACCCATCACTAATGTGATCCATGTCATTCTACTGATCTGTAGCTAGTGTTTGCATGCTGTTTGATGGGGCTCCCCTGATGCAGCCGGATACGGTATTCTGAGTTAAGAGTTCATTTGTTAAACTCTGGATTAGCCGTTGCTCCAGATTTGTTTTAAATGCTTGTAAATCTGCACTGGTCCCCTATAAGTTAGGCCCTAAGCTCTGAGCAGGGAGGAATTTCGTTCCTCTCACGCCTCGTGCAAGGGCTCATGGAAGTTGGCGCTGACAGACATGGCAGCTCTGCTTCTAGCTCCTAAGCAACTTTGCAATATTTTGTTTTTGTGTGTGTAATTTCTTACATTATACAAGCATTTTGCTTCATCTGCTAAATATTTGTATGTGACCCCCCCCCCCAAAAATTGTGATTTTAGTGTAGTGACTGAGTGTTCTATAAGTAAAGTGTGAATACTTTTTGAAGGCACTGGTAAGTGTGTATTACTGTGCTCTAGCATTTGCAAGCACTAATACATTACATTTAATTGCGGGGTTTACTGTTGTGCATTTTATGGCAACACAGCATCCAGTCATGACAATATTACAGTGGTTTTGAATTCCATTCCATGGAATGCCATGGAATGTCACTTCCTTTGAAACTTGAGCATTGCATTCTGCTTTATTTAATCCTCTAGTGTAGATCTGTCAAATATAATGTTATTAAGGCATCCACATACTGTACCACTGCAGCAGTAGCCCTCCTCCTGTGTGTCTGTCTCATCTACCGTATTACATAGTACAGTTACACGATATTGTTCAGTGTTCTGTTTGGTCAGTTCTGGAGCACATTAGTCTTTTTAAGTTTTATGTTCTTCTCTGTTCAGCTGCAGTTTGAGTAATGCTGGTGCAACCACAGTTCCACAGACATCCCCTGGGTGCAAATTAAAGAAAACTGAACTCTGGATGTGGATGTAGGTCGGAACGGAGCCTGCAATTTCTTTTTTCGCAGGCTCCTCATCAGAAGAAACACAGTATATGCAAAACAATTCATAATAACTGTGAAACAACTTTCTTCTATACCTTTTTCTAAACGTGAACATCTAGATGGAGTGTAGGCCTAATGGTCAGGGAGCTAATGTGGACTTTGACCCCAGTCTGTCTATATGTCAGAGGTGTTGGAGAATAGAACAGAGCAGGCTTGTCACCAAATACAGTAGCTACACTGTGTATCTTTATTCATCTGTAATCCTTGTGGTTAGTGTTAACCCTCCTACACATTCTGTCTGCAGCCGCTATAGTCCCTTTATCTGGCTGTCTGGTTCACTCCCTTACTTTACTTTACACTGACCGAGTCTGTTACTGTTTGTGTCTTGATCTGGTTCACCTCTTGCTGCAATACCACCTACTACTGGTTATTTTACTATACTGACCGATCAATCAAATTTCATCAATCAAATGTATTTATAAAGCCCTTTTTACATCAGTGGTTGTCACAAAGTGCTTTTACAGGAACCCAGCCTAAAACCCCAAAGAGCAAGCAATGCAGATGCAGGAGCACGGCGGCTAGGAAAAACTCCCTGGAAAGGTAGGAAGCTAGGAAGAAACCTAGAGAGGAACCAGGCTCTGAGGGGTAGAGATTATAAGAATACATGGCCAGTAAGGCCAGATTGTTCTTCAACATGTTCAAACGTTCATAGATGTCCAGCAGTGTCAAATAATAATCAGGGTGGTTATAGAGGGTGCAACAGGTCAGCACCTCAGGAGTAAATTTCATTTGGATTTTCTTAGCCAGGCATTCAGAGGTCGAGAGAGAGAACACAACAAACTGGATTAGCAACATGACAAGGTAGCTCTTCCAGTGAACAGGTCAGGGTTCCATAGCCACAGGCAGAACAGCAGAAACTAGATCAGCAGCACGACCAGGTGGAACATGTGGACTGGGGACAGGGACAGCCAGGAATCGTCAGGACAGGTAGTCTTGAGGCATGGTCCTAGGGCTCAGGTCCTCTGGGAAGGGGAGTAGAGAGAGAGATGGGATAATTAGAGGGAGCATACCTAAGATCACACAGGACACCAGATAAATTACACCAGATAGGACAGGTGACCCTAGCCCCCCGGGATATTGACTATTGCAGCATAGATACTGAAGACTTAGATGGGAGAGGTGGCCCTGTCCAAAGTGGACAGGGCCAACCAGCAAGGATATAACCCCACCCACTTTGCCAAAGTACAGCCCCCACACCACCAATGGAATATCAACAGTCCACCAACTTACTACCCTGAGACAAGGCAGAGTATAGCCCACAAAGATCTCCCCCTCTGCATGAGCCAAAACTGGACTGCAAGATCACGTCAGTGACTCGACACACTCAAGTCGAGTATAGTGAGAAAAGCCTGGCACAACATAATGCACCCCTCATAGGGACGGCATGGGAGAACGCAAGCAAGCCAGTAACTCAGCCCCCGTAATAGGGTCAGAGGCAGAGAATCCCAGTGGAGAGAGGGGAGCCGACCAGGCAGAGACAGCAAGGGTGGTTCATCATGGATAGGCAGACCATTCCAAAAATGTTTAGCTCTGTAGGAGAAAGCCTTGCCTCCAGCTGATTGCTTAGACATTCTAGGAACAATAACGAGGCCTGCATCTTGTGACCGTAGCATATGTGTAGGTATGTACGGCAGGACCAAATTGAAGAGATATGTAGGAGAAAGTCCATGTAATGCTTTGTAGGTTGTAGGCTTTGTAGGTACAATCTTGAAATCGGCCTAGGACTAGCTTTGGAGTAAAATGGCATGTTGGGGGGGTTCTAGTCAAGATAGCAGCTGAACTTTAGCACTGGCTGAAGTTTATTTAGTTCCTTATCCAGATAGCCGGAGTAGAGCATTTCAATAGTCTAGTCTTGAAGTGACAAAAGCATGGGTTATCTTTGCTGCATAATATTTTTACAAAAAGTTTTGGATTGTTGCAATGTTACGAAGATGGGAAAAAAAGCAGCTATGGATTTAAAATATATAGACACTACCATTCAAAAGTTTGGGGTCATTTGGAAATGTCCATGTTTTTGAAAGAAAAGCTACTTTTTTGTCCTTAAAATAACATCACATTGATCAGAAACAGTGTAGACATTGTTAATGTTGTAAATGACTTGTAGCTGGAAACGGCAGATTTTGTTTATAAAATATCTACATATGCGCACAGAGGCCCATTATCAGCAACCGTCACTCCCATTTATAATTTTGAAAGGTTAATTGATCATTAGAAAAGTTTTTCATTTATGTTAACACAGTTGAAAACTGTTGTGCTCATTTAAGAAGAAATAAAACTGGCCTTTAGACTAGTTGAGTATCTGCATGTCACGTTCGTCGTATACATAATGAGCTGACCAAGGTGCAGCGTGAGTAGAGTTCCACATTTATTCAAGTGAACCTTCAAAAAACAACAAAGAATAAACAAACATGAAGTTCGTAGTGCACATAGCACTAAACCAAAATGAAACAATATCCCACAAATGCAGGTGGGAAAAGGACCACACTAAGTATGATCCCCAATTACAGACAACGGTCATCAGCTGCCTCCAATTGGGAACCATACTCACACCAACATAGAAATTCAAGACTAGAACACCCCCTAGTCACGCTCTGACCTATTGCACCATAGAGCACCCCAAGGGCTCTCTATGGTCAGGGCGTGACAGTACCCCCACCCAAAGGTGCGGACTCCGACTGCAAAACCTGAACCTGGATGGGGAGGGTTAGGGTGGGCAACTAGCGTCGGTGGCGGCTCCAGTGCGGGACGTAGCTCCCGTTCAGACCGCGGATCTGACCCTGAAGCCGGGCTGAACGCCGTGCCCGGACTGGGCACCGGAGCAGAGGAAGGCTCCGGCCATGGAGCGGGACTGGATGCCGTGCTTGGACTGAGCACTGGCGCAGAGGAAGGCTCCGGCCATGGAGCGGGAATGGACGGCGTGCCTGGACTGAGCACCGGCGCAGAGGAAGGCTCCAGCCATGGCACCGGCGCAGGAAGCTCTGGGCCGTTGACAGTCACCAGAAGCTCTTGACCGTCACCGGAAGCTCCGGAACGTTGACCGTCACTGGAAGCTCCGGAACGTTGACCGTCACTGGAAGCTCCGGAACGTTGACCGTCACTGGAAGCTCCGGAACGTTGACAGTCACTGGAGGCTGAGGACTGTGAACCATCTCTGGAAGCTCTGGACTGTGAACCGTCGCTGGAGGTTACGGGCTGTAGACTGTCACTGGAGTTTCCAGACCGTCGCTGGAAGTTCTGGACCGTGAACTGTCGCTGGAGACTCCGGACTGTACACACGCACTGGTGGACGAGTGCGGGGCCCCGGCACAGGACGTACCGGGCTGGAGAGGCGCACTGGAGGCCTGGTGCGTGGAGCCGGTACAGGTGGCACCGGACTGATGACACGCTCTTCAGGGCAAGTGCGAGGAACCGGCACATGACGTACCGGGCTGGGAAGGTGCTCTTCAGGGTGAATGCGCTGCAGAATACACCTGACCAACATTTCTCTCCAATCTCCTTCCTCCAACAGCTCCATCGACTCCCCGACAGTCTCTGACTCTATCCTCGGCTCGACCGACAGCCCCTTGTGCCTCCCCCCAAAAATCTTGGGGTTTCTGTGGCCGCGGACCCCGGTGTCGTCACTGTCCTCCTATACTCCCGCCAAGGAAGGGTTTCGCATCCACCCATTATTTCCTCCCATGTCCAGCTCTCCTTTACCTCCATGGTACGCTGCTTGGTCCTGTAGTGGTGGGATGTTCTGTCACGTTCGTTGCATACATAATGAGCGGACCAATGCGCAGCGTGAGTAGAGTTCCACATATTTATTAAAGTGAACCTTCAAAAAACAACAGAATAAACGAACGAAGTTTGTAGCGCACATAGCCTAAACCAAAACAAAACAATAACCCACAAACGCACACTAAGTATGATCCCCAATTAGAGGCAACGACCATCAGCTGCCTCCAATTGGGAACCACACTCACACCAACATAGAAATTCAAGACTAGAACACCCCCTAGCCACGCTATGACCTATTGCACCATAGAGAACCCCAAGGGCTCTCTATTGTCAGGGCGTGGCACTGGAGCATCATCATTTGATAACAGGCTAAAAATGGCCAGAAACAAAGGACTTTCTTCTGAAACTCAGTCTATTCTTGTTCTGAGAAATGAAGGCTATTCCATGCGAGGAATTGCCAAGATACTGAAGATCTGGTACAGCGCTGTGTATTACTCCCTTCACAGAACAGCGCAAACTGTCTCTAACCAGAATAGAAAAGGAGTGGGAGGCCCCGGTGCACAACTGAGCAAGAGGACAAGTACATTAGTGTCTAGTTTGAGAAACAGACGCCTCACAAGTCCTCAACTGGCAGCTTCATTAAATGTTACCCGTAAAACACCAGTCTCAACGTCAACAGTGAAGAGGCAATTTTGGGATGCTGGCCTTCTAGGCAGAGTTCCTCTGTCCAGTGTCTGTGTTATTTTGCCCATCTTAATCTTTTATTTTTATTGGCCAGTCTGAGATATGGCTTTTTCTTTGCAACTCTTCCTAGAAAGCCAACATCCCGGAGTCGCCACTTCACTGTTGACGTTGAGACTGGTGTATTCTTGATAGATAAGATCTAAACCAGGCAGGAACTTGTCCTCGTAGACCTATTAGGGTTTTCAAAGAATGTGGTGAACGATGGGGTCGAAAGTGGCGCGAGGCATGAGGACAGACGCCAGAGCCTTGGTCTGTGTCTTGATCTGGCTCACTCCCTCACTAAACTGACTGTTAGGCCTGGCACAATAATCGTATAATAGAAAATGATGTGCAATAATCGTGAACAAAAAAATGTATACATAGATTGGGGTTAAGGACCTGCGTTAGACTAGCGTCCTGGCCAGGGGGTGTATTTGTACATCAAGTTGCCACACCCTAGAGAAACAGGAGATAGGTTCCTGCCCTATGAGCTGTCCCAGCTCGCACAAGCCAAGGCTACTTACTTAATACATTTTAGGACGGGTGGGATTCAACTTTATTTTCAAGTAGATATAGTTTAGAATAGCAGTTTTTTTATTCATGTAGAGGGTGAAATTGGTTAGAATTTTATGAACATAACAGTGTGGTCAGGAGAATCTTAATTTCCAAAAGTTCCAAGTTGTCAAAACCATTTTATTTTTGAGATGTCACCAAAGTATTCATTATGTATGTTGTAGATACTTTTCACAGATGCATTATGATACATTACAAGCTCAAAGATGTTTTCAACAAAATGACAATTAGCTATGACAATAACCGTTTTAATTTGCATGACAATTAATCGTTACCCAAAAATCAATAATCGCCGCAGCCCTACTGAATGTCTGTCTGTCTGTCTGTCTTACTCAACCCTCTCTGTCTATCATGTAACACTCACTGTATCAGATATTTAATTACCAGGAAATTGCGTGTGATGAGCTGCTGGATTTTACGGCTTGACTTTTCCCTACCCTCAACTAGCTGGCTGTAGTTTGCCTAGCCGACTGGAATAACGCTGGCTATTCCCAAATCTCTTGCAGAGCTGTTTCTCATTACGCTGCATACCAAAAATAGTGACAGACGATAACAGCCAGCAGACACCCAGCCCCTCTACAGTATCTATCAGAGCTGACCTCGCTGCTCTACTTTCCCCTGGCCCCTACTGTGGCCCTGCTGTGTACAAACTGCAGGTCACAAGGTCCTTCACCAGCACGGCTCAGATAGTGTTACAACAGCAAGGGATACATTCATTTATAAACCAAGCACTGTCAGCAGTAAGCAGTGAACACCACTGTTCAATCACAACACATGGACAAATTCATGCGGTATAAAATCATTTTTGTGAGTACATAAGTGTCTTCAGAAATTATTCACACCAACTTTTTCTAAATGTTGTTTTGTTACAGCCTGCATTTAAAATGAAGCCTACACACAATACCCCATTATGAATAAATGAATAAAAAATGAAAAGCGGACATGTCTTGAGTGAATAACTATTTAATAACCCCTTTGTTATGGCAAGATTAATTTTGAATAACTACCTCGTCTCTGTACCTCACGCATACAATTATCTCCAAGATCCGTCAGTCGAGCAGTGAATTTCAAACACAGATTCAACCACAAAGACCAGGGATGGTTTCAAAAAATCTAATCAAACTTTTTGTCACATGCGCCGAATAAAACAAGTGAAGACCTTACCGTGAAGTGCCTACTTACAAGCTCTTAACCAACATTTTCAAGAAGAGTTATGAAAATATTTACCAAATAAACTAAAGTAAAAAAATAATAAAAAGTAACACAATAACAACGCTATATACAGGGGGTACCGGTACCGCGTCAGTGTGCTGGGGTACAGGTTAGAGGTACTTTGTACATGTAGGTAGGGGTGAAGTGACTATGCATAGATAATAAACAGAGTATCAGAGTATCAGCAGTGTATAAACCAAATGGAAGGGGGTGGGGCGCGTCAATGTAATAGTCCGGTGGCCATTTGATTAATTGTTCTGCAGTCTTATGGCTTGGGGGTAGAATCTGTTAAGGAGCCATTTGTTCCTAGACTTGGCGCCCCGGTGCCGCTTGCCGTGCGGTAGCAGAGAAAACGGTCCTCTGACACCGCCTATTATATAGGTCCTGGATTGCAGGAAGCTTGGCCCCAGTGATGTACTGGGCCGTACGCACTACCCTCTGTAGCGCCTTACGGTCAGATGCCGAGCAGTTGCCATACCAGGCAGTGATGCAACTGGTCAGGATGCTCTCAATGGTGCAGCTGTAGATCTTTTTGAGGATCTGGGGACCCATGTGTTTTCTCGTGCCCTCTTCACGACTGTCTTGGTGTGTTTGGACCATGATAGATTGTTGGTGATGTGGACACCAAGGACATTGAAACTCTCGACCCGCTCCACTACTATTGATGTTAATGGGGGCCTGTTCATCCCGCCTTTTCCTGTAGTCCACTATTGTCTTGCTCACATTGAGGGAGAGGTTGTTGTCCTGGCACCACACTGCCAGTTTTCTGACCTCCTCCCTATTGGCTGTCTCATTGTTGTTGGTGATCAGGCCTACCACTATTGTGTCGTCAGCGACCTTAATGATGATGTTGGAGTCGTGTTTGGCCACACAGTCGTGGGTGAACAGGGAATACAGGAGGGGACTAAGTACACACTTGAGCGGCCCCAGTGTTGAGGATCAGCGTGGCAGACGTGTTGTTGCCTACCCTTACCACCTGGGGACGGCCCGGCATGAAGTCCCAGGGTCCTTAGCTTAGTGATGAGCTTTGTGGGCACTATGGTGTTGAACGCTGAGCTGTAGTCAATGAACAGCATTCTCACATAGGTGTTATTTTTGTCCAGGTGGGAAAAGGCAGTGTGGAGTGCGATTACAATTGCGTCATGTGTAGATCTGTTAGGGCGGTATGCAAATTGGAGTGGATCTAGGGTATCCCGGAGGATGCTGTTGATGTGAGCCATGACCAGCCTTTCAAGGCACTTCATGGCTACTGATGTGAGTGCTGGGGTAGTAATCATTTAGGCCCGCTGGCCCTGCGGGTTTATGAATTGTTGACCTGATTAAAGGTCTTGCTCACAACGGCTACCGAGAGCGGTATCACACAGTCATCCAGAACAGCTTGTGCTCTCGTGCCTGCTTCAGTGTTGCATAAAAGGCATTTAGCTCGCATCACTGGGCAGCTCACGTCTGGGTTTCCCTTTGTAATCCGTAATAGTTTTCAAGCCTTACCACATTCGACAAGCGTCGAAACCGGTGTAGTAGGATTAAATCTTAATCCTGTATTGACGCTTTGCTTGTTTGATGGATCATCTGAGGGTGTAGCGGGATTCCTTTTAGGTGTCCGGATTAGTGCCCCGCTCCTTGAAAGAGGCAGCTTTAGCCTTTAGCTCAATGCAGATGTTGCCTGTAGTCCATGGCTTCTGTTGGGATATGTACGTACGGTCACTGTGGGGACGTCGTCATCGATACACTTCTTGATCAAACTGATGACTAAGGTGGTATACACCTCAATGCCATTGGATGAATCCCGGAACATATTCCTGTCTGTGCTAGCAAAACAGTCATGTAGCATAGCATCCACGTCATCTGACCCCTTACGTGTTGAGCGAGTCACTGGTACTTCCAGCTTTAGTTTTTGCTTGTAAGCAGGAATCAGGAGGATCGAATTATGGTCAGATTTTCCAAATGGAGGGCGAGGGAGAGCTTTGTATGCATATCTCTGTGTGGGGTAAAGGTGGCCCTCTGGTTGCGCATGTGAAAACCTGGTGAACCTGAAAAACCGGCCACTAGGAGTGCCGCTTCTGGGTGAGCATTTTCTTGTTTATGGCCTTATGCTTATGGCCTTATAGAGTTGGTTGAGTGCGGTCTTAGTGCCAGCGTCGGTCTGTGGTGGTAAATAGACGGCTACGAATAATATAGATGAGAACTCTCTTAGTAGATAATGTGGTCTACAGCTTATCATACGGTACTCTACCTCAGGCGAGCAATACCGCAAGACTTCTTTAATATTAGACGTTGCGCACCAGCTGTTATTGACAAAAAGACACCCCCACCAGACAGCTTCTCTGTTCTGCCGGTGCATTAAAAATCCCTCCAGTTCTATTTTATCTTTGTTGTCGTTCAGCCACGACTCTGTGAAACATAAGATATTACAGTTCTTAATGTCCTGTTGGTAGTGTTAGGTTCTTATTTTTCAGAGTAAATAACCCACGGACACTAGAGAAGCTTTAACCAAGTTTAATTCTTCCCAAAGATTCTGTATAGCTGTAATCAGACAGCAAAACATTTCTCTCCAATGGTTATATACATCCTACTTCAGACACTCCCTCTCTCCAATCCTTAGTTTATGCCCAAGAGAAATAAGGTAACCAGATGCTAACCCTGATTACTCCCTTAAGGGGAACTGACCTCACCCCCTGACCAACTCCTCCTTCACCTAATCCACAGATATCCATCTGTCTGCCCTATATCAACACATCGCTCTCCTCCATCAAACACATTCCAAAACCTTCTGGCTTTCTACAGAGAACCCTTAACTTCTGACACAAAACCCATTATTTTCCACTCTTTCTATTCAAGGCATCTTCTCTATAATTTATTTAATATCTCAATGTTCAAAGTTTAGCCGATTTCAACAGTAGGATAATCGTACTTCATCAATTTTATTTTCCAATGATTGCATGTTATCAAGTAGAATTGATGGCAGTGGGAGTTTACTCGCTCTCCTACGGATTCTCAAAAGGCAACCGATTTGCGTCCTCTTTTCCTTTGTCTTTTCTTCACGCAAATGACAGGGATCTGGGCCTGTTCCCAGGAGAACAGTACATTTTTCTCATTGGACTCGTTAAAGGAAAAATCTTCTTCCAGTTCGTTTTGAATAATCCCACTTCTGATGTTCAAAGTTATTTTCAGTCATAAGAGACATTATGTTCAAAATAAGTAAAACAAATAAGTTACAAACCATGCCAAAAAATATTATTTTTTTGGCACAATTGGTTATGGGCATGTAAAACGTCAGCTATCCTCTTCGGCGCCATCTTAACAGATTCTGTGTTTTCCAATGCCTCGCAAAGGGCACCTATTGAATATTCCTTTGAGCATGGTGAAGTTAATTACACTTTGGATGGTGTGTTAATATACCCATTCGCTATTTATTTCATTTTTAAATGTTTTGTTTAACCTTTATTTAACTAGGCCAGCTAAGCCAGTTAAGAACACATTATTATTGACAATGAGGGCCTACCAAAAGGCCTCTTGTGGGGATGGGGGCTCAGATTAAAAATAAAAATATAGGACAAAACACACAACGACAAGAGACACCACAACACTACATAAAGAGAAACCTAAGACAGCTTCACAGCATGGTAGCAACTAGAGGTCGACCGATTATTTTTCAACGGCGATACCGATTTATTGGAGGACCAAAAAAGCTGATACCGATTAATCAGCCCATTTTTTAATTTTATTTTTCATTTGTAATAATGACAATTACAACAATACTGAATTAACACTTATTTTAACTTAATATAATACATCAATAAAATCAATTTAGCCTCAAGTAAATAATGAAACATGTTCAATTTGGTTTAAATAATAAGTGTTGGAGAAGAAAGGAAAAGTGCAATATGTGCTATGTAAGAAAGCTAACATTTAAGTTCCTTGCTCAGAACATGAACATATGAAAGCTGGTGGTTCCTTTTAACATGAGTCTTCAATATTCCCAGGTAAGAAGTTTTAGGTTGTAGTTATTATAGGAATTATAGGACTATTTCCCTCGATACCATTTGTATTTCATTAACCTTTGAATATTGGATGTTCTTATAGGCACTTTAGTATTGCCAGTGTAACAGTATAGCTTCCACCCCTCTTCTTGCTCCTCCCTGGGCTCGAACCAGCAACACAACGACAATTAGCGCGCGCTAACTTGCTGGCCATTTCACTTCGGTTACACGAGCCTCATCTCGGTAGTTGATAGGCTTGAAGTCATAAAAAGCGCAATGCTTGACGCACAACGAAGAGCTGCTGGCAAAACGCACGAAAGTGCTGTTTGAATGAATGTTTACGTGCCTGCTTCTGCCTACCACCGCTCTGTCAGATACTTAGATACTTGTATGCTCAGTCAGATTATATGCAACGCAGGACACGCTAGATAATATCTACTAATATCATCAACCATGTGTAGTTAACTAGTGATTATGATTGATTGTATTTTATAAGATAAGTTTAACGCTAGCTAGCAACTTACCTTGGCTTACTGAATTCGTGTAACAGGCAGTCTCCTTGTGGAGTGCAACAAGAGAGCCAGGTCGTTATTGCGTTGGACTAGTTAACTGTAAGGTTGCAAGATTGGATCCCCCGAGCTGACAATGTGAAAATCTGTCGTTCTGCTTCTGAACAAGGCAGTTAACCCACCGTTCCTAGGCTGTCATTGAAAATAAGAATGTGTTCTTAACTAACTTGCCTAGTTAAATAAAGGTGTGTGTGTGTGTGTGTATATATATATATATATATATCTCGGCAAATCGGCGCCCAAAAATACCGATATCCGATTGTTATGAAAACTTGAAATCGGCCCTAATTAATCGGCCGACCTAGTAGCAACACTAAAAACAGGTGTCCTTCCTAGCTAATTTTCCAGAGTGGAATGAAACTGCTCAGGGATTTCACCATGATGCCAATGGTGACTTTAAAACAGAGTGTAATGGCTGTGATAGGAGATAACTGAGGATGGATCAACAACATTGTTGGTACTCCACAATACTAACCTAAATGACAGAGTGAAAAGAAGGAAGCCTGTACAGAATTCACCTTACAGCAGATCAATAACTAAAACACAAGGCCAAATACTGGAGTTGCTTACCAAGATGACATTGAATGTTCCTGAGTGGCCTGGTTACAATTTTTACTTAAATCTGCTTAAAAATCTGTGGCAAGACTTAAAAATGGTAGTCTAGCAATGATCAACAACCAACTTGACAAAGCTCAAAGAATTTGAATCCAGGTGTGCAAAGCTCTTAGTGTTTTCACTTTATCATTATGAGTTATTGTGTGTAAATGGGTTATTTATATATATATATATATATATATATATATATATATATATATATATATAGTCCATTTTGAATCCAGGCTGTAACACAACAAAATGTGGAATAAGTCAATGGGTTTGAATCCTTCCTGAAGGCACTGTACATGCTAGAAATGTTGTATTGATATTTGATTTAACAATTCACTTTTTATGTTCCTGCAGTGCACAATATGTCATATTGTACATCTATAGGAGCTTTAAAAGGGCCTTTCTCCAGACTATATACATATCAGGTTATCTACAGATCACAGCTTTCAGATGCGTTGACTAGTCTGCTGTTACAGTACTTGAGCTTGATGTTTATAAGAGGATGCATCTCTACATATAACAACAATGTCAGATCATCCTGACAGTATATCTCCTTCACCACTTAACCACTACTAAGAGCAGGAGTTCTACAGGGCAGAAACATGCGTCCACTAATTGTTTCCGCTAGACTTGTCTCACCTAATGCTGTAACAGAGACTGGTCTGAGTTTATCAAAGAAAACCAGTTGTCTAAATCCAGATGCATGTTTGGGAAGTTGGAAACCAGTCAGCTGTAAAGAGGTTTCAGATTTCTTATTGGACTTATTTGTCCACTTAGGTATGTTAGTTTTTAGTCATACCCTGCTGTGTTTACCAGGTCAAATAGTGCCTTTTGCCGGTGTGGAGTTGGGTAAGGTTTGTTATTCCCAGACTGTCTTTGAGTTGTCTTCTGTTACAACATTCCCAAAATTGAATGTTGTAACATCATTTAACATTTTTTATTAGTCGTATGTACAGGATACACACGGGATACACCATCCAATGAAATGCTTACTTTCAGCTTCTTTCTTCGACAATGCAGCAACAAAAAGAAATAATAAAAGATTAGAATACGAATATAAAGTAAATTGCTCAGTGGAATAGGATAGTAATTCTTGCAGAAGTATAATACAGGAAAGCACAATTTATAGTAAAATATTTATACGTATTTTGGGGGTCAAGTGTTTAAATGAAAAAGGGGTGATTGACTTCAAATGGGTGTGAGACCGTGATCATCTTGGAATTTGAGGTTATGTTAATTGGCCAGGCCAATGTACATGGTCACCAACAGTACCATTGGGGGGGATTGGCACATATCAGACTCAAAAGAAACACTTGGTTTTTCTCTGCAACTTCACTATTAACATTACACTTCGTTATTATCAGTATAATTTCATTATTATTATTATTATTCAAGTTACTACCTCTAAATATTAGTCTAGTATACAGATGAAGGAATGTCAGATAGGAGAGGATTTCCGAAAAAATACAGATCCCGATATTGACGCACTAAACCATTCACACCAAGTTCGATGCGTTTTTCCCTCCACTTTTCCGAACAATTTGCACAAGGTCACCAACGTTTCTACGGTTAGCCACTTTGTGGCAATTCGTTGTTCAAAGTGGCTAGAGAGGATGGATGCAGTAATGAGAGAAAAATCATATACTACTGGAAAAATAATATGCTGCTGAGAAGATTAGAATATGGGCTATGCATCCTATAGGATGAATCATGAAAGGAGCTTGGCTACGTTTCAGTCTGTTGCACCCCATTTAATAAGAGAAGAAATTCAAAACTGGCTCCTGTCATCATTCCTAGCACATATGCAGACAAGACACCGCTTTTTTTCTATCAGATTAAAGAGATGAAGTCCACACAGTCTAGGCCTATTTCAGGGATACTTTCTGAATGGATATAGAGAATTAGTGAACTCATACATGCTCACCCACCCACCTAAAAATCCCCATCAATCAAAGCCACCTGCAGCACATTTCACTCAGACACGTAAGCAAATCAAATTTGTCCTTTACGAAAAACGTATTAACTTAGCTTCAAATCCTTTCTGTAGGATAGGAAAAAAATGGTCTACATTATAAGATGATGCTACATCAATGTAGCCTATCATATACACTGCAGAGAAAAGTTAAGGGTGATATTCAACGAGTGTACAAAAGATTAGGAACACCTTCCTAATATTGAGTTGCACCCCATTTTGCCCTCAGACCAGCCTCAATTAGTCAGAGCATGGACTCTACAAGGTGCCGAAAACGTTCGCCAGGGATGCTGGTCCAGGTCGACTCCAATGCTTCCCACAGTTGTGTCAAGTTGGCAGGATGTCCTTAAAGTGGTGGACCATTCTTGACACACCATCCCCCATATAAAGGCACTTCAATATTTTGGCTTGCCCATTGGCTTGCCAATTCAGCCTCTGAATTAGACACAAAATCCACGTCTCATTTGTCTCAGAGTTTAAAAATCCTTCTTTAACCTGTCTCTTCCCCATCATCTACACTGAGTGAAGTGGATTAAACAGTTGACATCAATAAGGGATCATAGCTTAATGATCAACCTGTCAATAGCATAATGATCAGCCTGTCCATAGTCTAATGATCAACCTGTCCATAGCCTAATGATCAACCTGTCCATAGTCTAATGATCAACCTGTCAATAGCCTAATGATCAACCTGTCCATTGATCAACTGGATCAATTTTAGTAAAGCAATGGCTGGTTATGTTGACACTACATTTTGAGTGAGTGCTTTATCTAAATTTGCGCAACCACTTATTGATAAGGTTAAACTCCAGCTGATATTTATTTTCTTGTCTTTTAGAGTTGCCTATAGCACAGGTGGTCTAGGCCTAGATTCACTTTAGTAGGCCTATAATATATAGCCTATTATAAACTGGTTACCAACGTAATTAGAGCAGTAAAAATCAGTTTTTTTCATACCCATAGTATACGTCTGATATACCATTTCTGTCAGCCAATCGGCACTCAGGGCTCGAACGTCCCAGTTTATAACAGACTGTATACCAGACCGTATACTAATGGGTTAGCTGCTGGTGCATCAAACAAATGTTGGAAAGAGGAGGAGATGTAGACAGATTAAGTTAGCAAATAAATTGCTTATAATCATTAGTAAACACTCCCGCTATTAGGTAAAGTTTATCTACATGTTAATACATTTTCTTTTTTATGTAGGCCTATTTAAACAGTTGACTTATTTTATTTCCATGGCGGTCTTTATCCGTAACCGTCAGTTACACAGTTATTCAATACCCATCACAGCCCTACCCCTCTGCTCTTTCTGCAGCTCATCTATGCATACCTGAGTTTACAGGCCCCTTCCTCATGTGGCAGTGTAGAGATGGTAGAACCCATAAGAACTAACAACATAGCTTAACTTTGAAATAGAGTAGGAAAGGACACCATGGAATAGCATCTCCTACCATTCATATACTTTAAAACCTCTTGGCCTTGTGAAATGTCTGTCTCATAGAAATCTTGACTTATGATGACACTTCTATTGAAGGATCATGGCCCTAAAAAAAAAAACTGAATTGATGCGAGCTACCAGACCAGACAGTTTATTTCAAAGCAGCACATACAGGTGCACCATCCTGATTTGACCCTGCTTCTCACAGCAGGAAAATAATCTTGCAGCAACAGGAAACGTAAATTATTATGTGGATTATTACATTTTTGTAGGGGTTGGGGCAAATCAAGTCATTAGGGCAAATTTTTAAGTGGAAATGACAAACTTTAGATTTTGCATTTCCTACTGTGCAGGATGTTCTATGTGACAAAAGAGTGATCAAATAAAGATGTCAGATCTGTAAAGCTCAGTACATGCGTCATGCACCTTACTTTCCCTCCTCCTGTGTGTGTGTGTGTGTGTGTGTGTGTGTGATAGATACTCTTTCCCCCCGGTTCATAACTCTTCTCTTTCAGACTGAGCCTCCCATCATCCTAACAGTTAAGCCAGTGCCTTAACCCTACGAATAGATGGAAGTGAATGGGTGCATGGCTGCTATAATCAAGCCTGTGTGTATGAGCATGCCAGACAGGGTAGGACAGAGTCAGTGAGGCCAGCCAGTCACCTCAAGAAGGAACACACAGCCCCCACTATGAGGTCAGGCTGGAGCCCTGTATGTCTTGACAGTCAAGCAGGGTTTCAAATGTGGGAAATTCGTTGTGAAAATGGACTGCAACTGAGTTTAGGACATTAGTCATTTTCGGTGCATTTCAACCGTTCATGGGCTCTGGTGAAATTCATGCCTATATAAATCTCTGCAGAGAAGCTTTCATTTGAGGCATTGATTTCATGGTTTAGGTGCAGGGGGATGCTGGCTTCCTTAGGCATTGTGTTATCACAGAAATACGATCCAATGGTTTCAGGTGAGAAAGCAAAGTATAGGCTAAGCGTTTCGAACTGAATGACTGTCGTGTCATGACTGGCCACGGTCTTCAAGGTTGAAAATATGTTGAAAGTGAAACAATCTTCTGTTGATGGTGTTGAAACAGAGCTCTGGTTCAGCATGCCTAATGCCTATATGCCATAATGAAACGTGTTTTCCTCAGGTTATGTAAGGGGAAGCTCCCTACTTAAGGATTAAGCATAAATGGGATAATCACCCTCTAGACTAGAGGTTACCAGAGAGACATGGCTGGCCGCATTCACAGGCTGAATTGTGTTAGGTTCACGGTGGAGTAAAACCAACAAACAGCTATGACGTCTTTCATCTTTTATGCTAATTGTCTACAACGGGTAAGGGGCTGTGGTTTTCGCCACACCAGGTTTGAACAGTAATGATTCAGTAATAGATATATTCAACTGTGAATGAGAAGCATTAACCTCTGATGTTTTATCTCTCTCTCCTCAGGCCCATGAATGGAGCAAAAATGATGAGCGCCTCATGGTAGCTGTGGAACATGGGGAGGTAGAGAAGGTGGCCTCCCTCCTCACCAAGAAAGGAGCCAGCGCGTTCAAACTGGACAGTGAGGGCAAGTCAGCGTGAGTATCAAGGGTTGAGGGACAGGGTTTGGTCAGACACAGATTAGAAACAGGGAATTGGGACCGCTTAGGATGTGTGTTGTGCAAACTGAATTAAGGGACAATGTGGAATATCAGTATAGTAATGTTTATTGTTAAAATCAATCACATTTCTGCTCATCTTCCCTGAAACATCTAACATTTCAATATTGATACCTTTTCAGTGCAGCAATGAAGTTACAGTACTTAGATATTCCCTCAAAGTTCTATAATGACACATCTACAATAGTTGATAGTGATAGAATTGCCCCCAGGCAAATGTTCAGATCGATAAGCCATAGTCCCTGTCACTATTGGAGATGCTACTGTACTGAACAGAACTGCCCTAGATACAGTATCTTGAGACGACTTCTGTTGAAAGAGGACTCAGTCATGTGGAGTTAGATTAGTTTGAGATTTTATCATGGTTAGAGACCTGTGATGGTCAATGGCCTTTCATTGATAGCCTATAAAACAAATATACAATTCCCATAATGTACAGTCGGCATGGTCTCCTTTGTGTGTTTAACAAGCTTCCAATTATCACGCAGCGTGATTGTGTCCTGATATTTTCCTGATTTCTATAAGCTCTGAATGGATGTGACCGCCATTTTAATTTTATTTATTTTAATTTTATTTATTATGCTTCCTAACTGGACCTGATAATGTTCATGTTTGACCATTAGGAAAATGTGCCTAATTGCATGATGTGTTATTGCAAGAACAAAGACATCGTCATTAATTAATACTGATTTATTGTCTTCTAGGAGTTAAATTGTCCACTAGTGCTTGTTATTAAAAATTAATCATATCAAATTGTATTAGTCACATGCACCGAATACAACAGGTGTAGTAGACCTTACAGTTAAATGCTTACTTTACAAGCCCTTAACCAACAATGTGGTTTAAAAAAGACGAATAAGAATAAGAAAGAGGCTATATACAAGGCGTACCGGTACAGAGTCAATGAGCGCGGGCACCGGTTAGTTGAGGTAATTAAGGTAATATGTACATGTATGTAGAGTTATTAAAGTGACTATGCATAGATAATAACAGAGAGTAGCAGCGGCGTAAAAGACAGAGGGGCAATGCAAATAGTCTGTGTAGTCATTTGATTAGATATTCAGGAGTCTTATGGCTTGTGGGTAGAAGCAAATAAGGAGTTGGACCTAGACTTGGCGCTCCGGTACTGCTTGCCATGCGGTAGCAGAGAGAACAGTCTATGACTAGGGTGGCTGGGGTCTTTGACAATTTTTAGGGTCTTCCTCTGACACCACCTGCTATAGAGGTCCTGGATGGCAGGAAGCTTGGCCCCAGTGATGTACTGGGCTGTACGCACTACCCTCTATAGTGCCTTGCGGTCGGAGGCCGAGCAGTTGCCATTCCAGGCAGTGATGCAACTGATCAGGATGCTCTCGATGGTGCAGCTATAGAACCTTTTGAGGATCTAAGGACCCATGCCAAATCTTTTCAGTCTCCTGAGGGGGAATAGGTTTTGTCGTGCCCTCTTCACGACTGTCTTGGTGTGCTTGGACCATGTTAGTTTGTTGGTGATGTGTACACCAATGAACTTGAAGCTCTCAACCTACTCCACTGCAGCGCCGTCAATGAGAATGGGGGTGTGCTCGGTCCTCCTTTTCCTGTAGTCCACAATCATCTCCTTACAAAGCATGTAGAGGTCTGTAATTTTTATCATAGGTACACTTCAACTGTGAGAGACGGAATCTAAAACAAAAATCCAGAAAATCACATTGTATGATTTTTAAGTAATTAATTTGCATTTTATTGCATGACATAAGTATTTGATACATCAGAAAAGCAGAACTTAATATTTGGTACAGAGACCTTTGTTTGCAATTACAGAGATCATACGTTTCCTATAGTTCTTGACCAGATTGGCACACACTGCAGCAGGGATTTTAGCCCACTCCTCCATACAGACCTTCTCCAGATCCTTCAGGCTTCGGGGCTGTCGCTGGGGAATACGGACTTTCAGCTCCCTCCTAAGATTTTCTATTGGGTTCAGGTCTGGAGACTGGCTAGGCCACTTCAGGACCTTGAGATGCTTCTTACGGAGCCACTCCTTAGTTGCCCTGGCTGTGTGTTTCGGGTCGTTGTCATGCTGGAAGACCCAGCCACGACCCATCTTCAATGCTCTTACTGAGGGAAGGAGGTTGTTGGCCAAGATCTCGCGATACATGGCACCATCCATCCCCCCCCTCAATACGGTGCAGTCGTCCTGTCCCCTTTGCAGAAAAGCATCCCAAAAGAATGATGTGACCACCTCCATGCTTCACGGTTGGGATGGTGTTCTTGGGGTTGTACACATCCTTCTTCTTCCTCCAAACACGGCGAGTGGAGTTTAGACCAAAAAGCTCTATTTTTTGTCTCATCAGACCACATGACCTTCTCCCATTCCTCCTCTGGATCATCCAGATGGTCATTGGCAAACTTCAGACGGGCCTGGACATGCGCTGGCTTGAGCAGGGGGATCTTGCGTGTGCTGCAGGATTTTAATCCATTACGGCGTAGTGTGTTACTAATGGTTTTCTTTGAGACTGTGGTCCCAGCTCTCTTCAGGTCATTGACCAGGTCCTGCCGTGTAGTTCTGGGCTGATCCCTCACCTTCCTCATGATCATTGATGCCCCACGAGGTGAGATCTTGCATGGAGCCCCAGACCGAGGTTGATTGACAGTCATCTTGAACTTCTTCCATTTTCTAATAATTGAGCCAACAGTTGTTGCCTTCTCACCAAGCTGCTTGCCTATTGTCCTGTAGCCCATCCCAGCCTTGTGCATGTCTCCAATTGTTGCCTGATGACCAGCTCTCTGGTCTTGGCCATTGTGGAGAGGTTGGAGTCTGTTTGATTGAGTGTGTGGACAGGTGTCTTTTATACAGGTAACGAGTTCAAACAGGTGCAGTTAATACAGGTAAAGAGTGGAGAACAGGTGGGCTTCTTAAAGAAAAACTAACAGGTCTGTGAGAGCCGGAATTCTTACTGGTTGGTAGGTGATCAAATACTTATGTCATGCAATAAAATGAAAATTAATTACTTAAAAGTCATACAATGTGATTTTCTGGATTTTTGTTTTAGATTCCGCCTCACAGTTGAAGTGTACCTATGATAAAAAATTATAGACCTCTACAACCTTTGTAAGTAGGAAAACCTGCAAAATCGGCAGTGTATCAAATACTTGTTCTCCCCACTGTAGTTGTGCATGCTCGCAGTACACGTTCTGGTAATCAGTCTTGTGAATGTTGACCTGTTTAAAGGTCTTACTCACATCGGCTGTGGGGTGTGTGATCACACAATCGTCCAGAATAGCTGGTGCTCTCATGCAAGTTTCAGTGTTATTTCCCTCGAAGCAAGCATAGAAGTAGTTTTGCTCGTCTGGTAGACTCGTGTCACTGGGCATCTCTCGGGTGTGCTTCCCTTGGTAGTCTGTAATTGTTTGCAAGCCCTGCCACATCCGACGAGCTTCGGAGCCGGTGTAGTACGATTCGATCTTAGTCCTGTATTAACACTTTGCCTGTTTGATGGTTCGTCAGAGGGCATTGCAGGATTTCTTATAAGGTTCCAGGTTAAAGTCCAGCTCCTTGAAAGTGTCAGCTAGCCTTTAGCTCAGTGCGGATGTTGCCTGTAATACATTGCTTCTGGTTGGAGTATATACGTACGGTCACTGTGGGGACGACGTCATCGATGCACTTATTGATGAAGCCAATGACTGATGTGGTGTGCTCCTCAATGCCATCGGAAGAATCCCGGAACATATTCCAGTCTGTGCTAGCAAAACAGTCCTGTAGCTTAGTATCTGCTTCGTCTGACCACTTTTTTATTGACCGAGTCACTGGTGCTTCCTACTATAATTTTTGCTTGGAAGCAGGAATCAGGAGGATATAATTATGGTCAGATTTGTCAAAATGGGGAGTGGTGGAGAGCTTTGTACGTGTCTCTGTGTGTGGAGTACAGGTGGTCTAGAGTTTTTTTCCCCTCTGGTTGCACATTTAACCTCTCTGGGATATGTGGGATGGTAGCGTCCCACTTGGCCAAAATCCAGAGAAAATGCAGAGCGCCAAATTCAAATAAATTGCCATAAAAATCAAACTTTCATGAAATCACACATGTAAGATACCAAATTAAAGCTACACGTGTTGTGAATCCAGCCAACATATCAGATTTCAAAAAGGCTTTTCGGTGAAAGCAAACAATGCCATTATCTGAGCATAGCACCATAGTAAACGAAAGAGAGAACATTTCAACCCTGCAGGCGTGACACAAAACGCAGAAATAAAAATATAAATCATGCCTTACCTTTAACGAGCTTCTTCTGTTGGCACTCCAATATGTCCCATAAACATTACAAATGGTCCTTTTGTTCAATTAATTCCATCCATATATCCAAAATGTTCATTTATTTGGCGCGTTTGATCCAGAAAAACACCGGTTCCAACTTGCGCAACGTGATGACAAAATATCTCAAAAGTTACCTGTAAACTTTGCCAAAACATTTCAAACTACTTTTGTAATACAAATGTAGGTATTTTTTAAAAGTAAATAATCAATAAAATTGAAGACGGGATGATCTGTGTTCAATACAGGAAGAATACAAACTCAAGCATGCTTTCTGATCTTGTGCCTCTATCAAACAGTCAAGTTCAAGATGGCCGTACTTCTTCATTACACAAAGGAATAACCTCAACCAATTTCTAAAGACTGGTGACATCCAGTGGAAGCGGTAGGAACTGCAAGCAAGTCCCTTAGAAATCTGGATTCCCAATGAAACCTCATTGAAAACAGGGTGACCTAAAAAATAAAAAAATCTGAATGGTTTGTCCTCGGGGTTTCGCCTGCTACATAGTTCTGATATACTCACAGACATGATTCATACAGGTTTAGAAACTTCAGAGGGTTTTCCATCCAAATCTACTAATGATATGCATATCTTATCTTCTGGGGATGAGTAGCCGGCAGTTGAAATTGGGCATGCTTTTCATCCAAAATTCCAAATGCTGCCCCCTATCCTAGAGAAGTTAACATGCTGATAGAAATGAGGTAAAGCAGATTACAATTTCCCTGCATGGACCTTGCAATTTATGTACTTGAGGAAGTGTAATTGGTGTTGAAATGTGGGCTATCTGAGGAAGCTGTTGTAGAAAACAGAATTACCCCTGAAATTTATCGGTCTGTGCCAGGCATATCAAACATGTTCGTCAGGCAAGTGTGTTTTAAATTGCTCTCCATTCTGAGGGGAATACATTTCACGAGAAAGGTCAATGAAATAGTCTAAACACTTGCTTATCTCAGTATTCCTGTATTAGATCATCTCTGTTCATTAAATAAGTGACAACAACTATTTGGAAGAAATGGTTTTGCTTTCTCTTCCAAATCTGTTATGCTGTTTCCTGTTTCAATGTAGTGAAGACATCCTCTATAGCAGTGGTAATTGCTCTGTCTTCGTGTTCTTCAGTGGAGGGGTCCTATGGGTAACCCAGCTGCCTGTGTTAGCTCTGTGTGTGTGTGTTAGCTCTGTGAGTCTGCGTGATGGCCTAGAGAGCAATGCTCATTGATCCACAACAGTGCACTAACCCTGTTCTAACAACACATGCGAAAGGCAAAGCTCAGAACATAATCAGTACTTTGGCGCATGCTGAATAAACTCATTCTCTAGCACAGAATTCAATAGTCCCCACACTACTTAAAATTTTCTTGATGTTTCCACCTTAATTAAAGAAGCAGATCTAGCCAGTGAAAATTATATTGACCGATGTCAATTACCTTCATTTTCATTTTATAGAAGGAATTGGAGGGATTTCTTTTTTCAGATTTGATTGCTGTACTTTCTGTTTATTCATCCAATGACCTGTTTAATCTCCCTTGTATTAGACTGATCATGTTGTTGCTCTGTGCTGTCTCTCTCTTCCCATACAGTCTCCATGTGGCTGCCACCCGTGGTCAAACTGAATGTCTGGCAGTCATGCTGGCCCATGGAGCAGACACATCTGTCATAGACGCCTCAGGTTAGTGGACTACAAACCTGGTACCGTGCCTGCCCAACAATGAATCAAAAGGCCACCCAGACTATTTGCATTGACACCCCCCCTCCCCCCACCCCCTATTTATTTTTAAACTGCTGCTACTCGCTGTTTATCATCTATGCATAGTCACTTTACCCCTACCTGCATGTACAAATGACTTCGACTAACCTGTACCCCCACACATTTACTTTGTACCGGTAGCCCCTGTATATAGCCTCGCTATTGTTATTTTATTGTGTTACTTTCTATAATTTTTTACTTTAGTTTATTTTGTAAATATTTAGCTGCATTTCTTGAACTGCATTGTTGGTTAAGGGCTTTTGAGTAAGCATTTCACTAAGGTCGACACCTGTTTTATTCGGCACATGTATTTGATTTGAGATCCAGATGAATATTTGAAGGCAGAGCTACTTACATAACGTGAGTCTATCCTGAGCATACTGTAGGTGAACATTCCCTGTAGAACTAATCTGCCCAAAAACTTTTCTCAAGTATGATTTTACTAATAGTTGTTACATATATTACTGCTAGTGGTTACAGATATGACTGCTAGTGGTTACAGATATGACTGCTAGTGGTTACAGATATGACTGCGAGTGGTTACAGATATGACTGCGAGTGGTTACAGATATGACTGCTAGTGGTTACAGATATGACTGCTAGTGGTTACAGATATGACTGCTGGTGGTTACATATTTAACTGCTGGTGGTTACATATTTAACTGCTATTGGTTACAGATATGACTGCTAGTGGTTACAGATATGACTGCTAGTGGTTACAGATATGACTGCTAGTGGTTACAGATATGACTGCTAGTGGTTACAGATATGACTGCTAGTGGTTAGAGGCTAGTGGTTATAGATATGACTGCTGGTGGTTACATATTTAACTGCTATTGGTTACAGATATGACTGCGAGTGGTTACAGATCTGACTGCTAGTGGTTACAGATGACTGCTAGTGGTTACACATATGACTGCTAGTGGTTACACATATGACTGCTAGTGGTTACACATATGACTGCTAGTGGTTACATATATGACTGCTAGTGGTTACAGATATGAATGCTAGTGGTTGCAGACATGACTGCTAGTGGTTGCAGAATGACTGCTAGTGGTTATAGACATGACTGCTAGTGGTTATAGACATGACTGCTAGTGGCTAGAGGCTAGTGGTTATAGATATGACTGCTAGTGGTTACAGATATGGTTACATATTTAACTGCTAGTGGTTACAGACATGACATGACTGATAGTGGTTGACTGCTGGTTGAAAAATTCATAAAAATCGGCACTGGACAATTTACCCCCCCCCCCCCCCCCCCCATCTTGTACACTTCTGCTACTCACTGTTTGTTTGTTACCTATGCATGGGCACTTCGCCCCTACCTACATGTACAGATTACCTCAACTAGCCTGTACCCTCGCACACTGACTCGGTACCGGTGCCTCATTATTGTTATTCTTTTGTGTTGCTTTTTATTTTAGCCTACTTGGTATATTTTTTCTTCTTCTTGAACTGCACTGTTGGTTTAAGGGCTTGTAAGTGAGCATTTCATGTTAAAGTCTACACTTGTTGTATTCGGCGCATGTGGCAAATAAAGTTTGATTTGATTTGTACTTGGGAGTTGAATGCAACGAAAATATGTCTTACCTGGATGTCTTTTTCTCCTCAGGTTTTAGTGCTTTACACCTCGCTGCCAAAAACAACCATCAGGAGTGTGCCAAAAAGCTTATACAGGTAAGATGGAGCTACTGAATGAATGAAACTGCAAACATAAATGGTGACCGATAACTCACTCACTGACTGTATCGGATGAAGCCATTGATTTGTTCTTGGGTAGTTCATTATCACCCTTATTGATGGGTGATTTCTATGCCGGAGAGCTAAAACAGTTGTGCTTGTTGTTGAATCACAATTTAAAAATGCACTCTGACCAATGTGAAGATGAGTTCACTGACTGACTGTAACACAACTTGTGATGGGAGACATGTGATATCTGTCTGTGTTCTGCCTGGTGATCCTCCGGTCTGTCCTAATGTATCTGCTGATCTAACACGTGAACCCCTCTCTATCTTCCACACAACCCTGATATAACCTCAGTTTAGCCATACATAAAATAACGCTATAAAAGGCTTCTGCAGGAGCAATATTTATAGCTTGTGGAAAACAGTACAGTACAGTGGACAGCTGGTTCAAGTCCTATTGTAGTTCAGGTATTTTTGTGTAGTTCAGATATTAAGAACACATTATCTGTGCATGAACTGTTGTTAGTTAGTATTATTCAGCATGTCATAACTGTGGTACAGTGAGGGTAAAAAGTATTTAATCCCCTGCTGATTTTGTACGTTTACCCACTGACAAAGAAATGATCTGTCTATAATTTTAATGGTAGGTTTATTTGAACAGTGACAGACAGAATAACAACAAAAAAATCCAGAAAAATGCATGTCAAAAATGTTATTAATTGATTTGCATTTTAATGAAAGAAATAAGTATTTGACCCCTCTGCAAAACATGACTTAGTACTTGGTGGCAAACCCCTTGTTGGCAATCAGAGGTCAGATGTTTCTTGTAGTTGGCCACCAGCTTTGCACACATCTCAGGAGGGATTTTGTCCCACTCCTCTTTGCAGATCTTCTCCAAGTCATTAAGGTTTCGAGGCTGACGTTTGGCAACTCAAACCTTCAGCTCCCTCCACAGATTATCTATGGGATTAAGGTCTGGAGACTGGCTAGGCCACTCCAGGACCATAATGTGCTTCTTCTTGAGCCACTCCTTTGTTACCTTGGCTGTGTGTTTTGGGTCATTGTCATGCTGGAATACCCATCCACGACCCATTTTCAATGCCCTGGCTGAGGGAAGGAGGTTCTCACCCAAGATTTGACGGTACATGGCCCCGTCCATCGTCCCTTTGATGCGGTGAAGTTGTCCTGTCCCCTTAGCAGAAAAACACCCCCAAAGCATGTTTCCACCTCCATGTTTGACGGTGGGGATGGTGTTCTTGGGGTCATAGGTAGCATTCCTCCTCCTCCAAACACAGCGAGTTGAGTTGATGCCAAAGAGCTCCATTTTGGTCTCATCTGACCACAACACTTTCACCCAGTTGTCCTCTGAATCATTCAGATGTTCATTGGCAAACTTCAGACGGGCATGTATATGTACTTTCTTGAGCAGGGGGACCTTGCGGACGCTGCAGGATTTCAGTCCTTCACGGCGTAGTGTGTTACCAATTGTTTTCTTGGTGACTATGGTCCCAGCTGCCTTGAGATCATTGACAAGATCCTCCCGTGTAGTTCTGGGCTGATTTCTCACTGTTCTCATGATCATTGCAACTCCACAAGGTGAGATCTTGCATGGAGCCCCAGGCCGAGGGAGATTGACAGTTATTTTGTGTTTCTTCCATTTGCGAATAATTGCATCAACTGTTGTCACCTTCTCACCAAGCTGCTTGGTGATGGTCTTGTAGCCCATTCCAGCCTTGTGTAGGTCTACAATCTTGTCCCTGACATCCTTGGAGAGCTCTTTGGTCTTGGCCATGGTGGAGAGTTTGGAATCTGATTGATTGATTGATTGCTTCTGTGGACAGGTGTCTTTTATACAGGTAACAAACTGAGATTAGGAGCACTCCCTTTAAGAGTGTGCTCCTAATCTCAGCTCGTTACCTGTATAAAAGACACCTGGGAGCCAGAAATATTTCTGATTGAGTCAAATACTTATTTCCCTCATTAAAATGCAAATCAATTTATAATATTTTTGACATGCGTTTTTCTGGATTTTTTGTTGTTGTTATTCTGTCTCTCACTGTTCAAATAAACCTACCATTAAAATTATAGACTGATAATTTCTTTGTCAGTGGGCAAACGTACAAAATCAGCAGGGGATCAAATACTTTTTTCCCTCACTGTACATGAAATTCAAAGCTTTGGTGTAGCAATTATGTACTAAAGCTATTTTTGTGATTTGATATTGATTGATCAGTTGGGAAGCTGAAGTCAGATGTAATACATATCCTTCCCTCTCTGGTCATACCTGTCAAATGAATGGCCAGCTAAGCCATTGCCCATACAGATCGACTTGACACACTGTCGGAAATCTGATGCAAGGGCACTATCATTAACTCCAATTAAAATGCATCTCAAAAACATCTGACATACTCTTAGCAAACAGTTCATTAAGGCTCAGTCACATTTTTCAGATCAACCATCACAGTGATAAAGAAATAATATGGTCATATAGATGTCGACCTAAACCTGTGTTTTCCCACCAGAGTAAATGTGTGTTGGATACTCTGGACTGCTCAGGGAAGACAGCCCTTCACCACGCAGGTAAGACTTGGTTAGAGATAACTTAATGAGTGTTATACCTATGATTAAGGGCTCTATAATGCCTACATAAAGGTATGAAAAGTTATGGCTGGGAAATTGTAATTTAGCCATTAATTAACGATTCAACCTGAAATTAGATGAATTTGTATTTCTTAAATTGACATCCATCAAACTAGGAGGATAATACGTCTCAATGATTCTTCTTCTTTGGCGCAAAGCAGCAGATAGCGTATCTACTAAGCACCTGATCCCCATTCCCCTCTTTCTGTCGTGGTCCTCCAGCTGCAACTATGACAGTACCAATCTATCTCACCATCCACCCATTGCACCCTGCTGTACCTCAGCTAAAAGGCCTGCTGATGATTACCGAAGATTAGCTGCAGCTCTAACACCAGACTACCCATTATGTGTACAGTAGATGACAGGAATGTTTCTAAGCCTGGAGTGAACCATACATGTACTGTACTCTTGAATGGCTCAGAGAAGAACATCTTTCGCTGTACACTCACTGTGACACTAGTCAGTGAATAGGCCACTTAGTTAGACAGATATTAGATACAGGAGTGCTGTTCCAGTTGTTAGTGTTTGTGAAATTGGAGGCATACTGGAGAGTTTCCTACCATTTTAGAGAGCTTTCAGCTGGCAGGGGATGCTTTTATCTTTGGATGAAAGACCTGGATCAAAGAGAACTGTATAAAGGACCATATCAATTACACAGAAGACTCTCTATTGCCAGGTTCTGCCTAATTATCTCCAGGGTCCCAACTTCCAGCTATGAACAACTGTAGGATAATTCCACCATGTTGGACACAGTGGAGTTCTATTCAGGCAATGAACGGCTAGATAAGTAGTCATGCCTGGCTCCTGTGGGAGATCAAAAACATGTTGTTTTGTATTAGTGCCATATATAACTCCATGGTAGACAAGGCATTTTAGGTGTTCAAATTATTATTTTATTTTCTCCCTCAGCTGCCAGTGGAAACATTGTGATTGTCCAAACCTTATGTGAGCGCAAGTGTCCAGTGAACGTCAGAGACATGGTATGTATGCCATTCAATCAGATACAGTCCAGTTCCCTCATTCAGTTCAAGTTATTGTTTGTATAGGGCTTCTTTGAATGTCTTCAACTCAAACTAAAGAAATAGGGAAAATACTTCCACATAAATGCAGCATGCAGTAGTCCTATTGTTCTGGTTCTGCTGTGCCTTAAACATGACAAACAAACTAACATCCTCTGACTGACTGACTGTGTGGGGGTGTGCATGTGAGTGTGTTTCTTTGGTTGATGTCATGTTATTGTGGTGTTAACTGTGTGTGATGTGGGTTTGCTGTGTGTGAGAGGCATGCATTGCGTATTTGTGTTGTGGTAGCTGGGCTGCGTCCCCGAATAAAACAAATCGTGGTTGACCGAGAGTCATCCTGTCTCTCGACCAATCGATTGGTTGAAATGTTTAAACTTATGTGTCCATTTATAGACACACACCCTATGTGTTTGAATAAAATTGCCTACATATGCTTGTATGATGCTTTAAGCACACTGTTTGATTAAATAATTAAGACACACAAATGACTCAAGAAAGAGCCCAATGGTCACACTGTTTAAAAAAATTACAGTGAATTACTGTGTGACTGGCGCATATTGTCTCGCTCTCCTCCCTACTGCAGCGAAAAGGCACCACAGCACAGCAAGTGTATTGCGCTGTCCATGCTAAAGCTGCAACATAATTTCAGCCATTTAGTTTCTTATTTGTTTCTGACTGAAAAGTTCTGTTTCCGAAATCCCAATTTTTTTTAGGAAAAACATTCCCTATTCCCTCAACCCTTGCTCTCTTTACGTGAAACATGTTAACCATCGCATGCATGTGACCAATAGGGCCTGACATCAGTAAATGGATTATTACAAACTCTCAAAAACAGTAACTCCTGACAGCAAAATGGATGCGGAGCATGTGAAACAGACACTTGAAATTGGCAAATGTTTACTGGTTGCTCAGGAGGGAAAGTGGAAGTCAGATCTGTGGAAGACTTAGACTTTGACTTAGTTGTGGAAACTACTGGAAATCAAGAAAAGGGGAGGGTATAGGAGCAAGCCTAGCATGAGTATTATGAGTATTATATTAAACTCTGTTGGAGAGCCTTTTGCATGTACTTTGTGCATTGGTGCGGTGATGATGAGGAAGGGAAGGCTCTCCTGGTGCATGGATCCCATGGTGAAGGTGAGTGGTGCTGTGATGTGGGTGATGATGCCAGATCCCACTGGTTGATTATCCAGAGCAAGGACCGGAAGAGGAGAGGAGAGTGGGTACGAGGAGAGTTTCATGAAGGAGACGTGGGCCTGGTCGATGAAGTTCCCTGCTGCACCGGAATCCACTAGAGCGGTAGACACAACACATGTGGGACACCCAACCAGTGAAATGGGAACCAGTGAAATGGGAACCAGGAGCGGTCTTTCGGAAAATGATGATCGCGGAGTACTTATGCCTTTCCTGGGAGTCTGATGATCAGATAACCGCCTCTCTGCTCTTATGGATCCCGGGCTGGGACGCACCGAACATCGCTGGAGTTGGTGCCCCTCCTTATCACTATATGTGCAGAGCCCCAGCTGTCTCCCATTTGACGCAGCTCTGCTCCAGGGAGGTGTGTGGACCCTATCTTCATGGATTCAGGCTCTCTCTCTGGATGGCCAAAGGAGGGAGGTGAGTGGTGAGGTGGGCACTGTCGCTCCCGAAGTAGGTTATCTAGACGGATGGCCATCGCGATGACTGCATCCAAGGATGTCCTCCCGACACGCCAACTCCATCTGGACCTCTTTGCGCAGTCCTCTCCGGAATAGATTTTACAATCTCGGTTGACCAACAGCCTATCGACCAAACAATCGACCAGCCGACTAAATGGGGTCAGCCCTAGTAGCAGCGAACTTGTGGTCTCCATTGGGGCGAGGTTACATGTCTGTGGTTTCTTTCAGCTCTGTGTTTTTCCTCCTCCTCTTTGGGATGTGTAAGGCCACATCCCTGCTGTTCGAGATGTCTCCCTCCCTCTCGCCAGCTTCACTGACCAACTCTCCCAGCACACATTCATTGACATCTAAAAATGCCCATGTTTTTTTCCCAATTACATTAATTGCAGCACAGGGGTCATATAAAGAGCTGTGAGGACTTTTATGTTTTTATTTTTTACAGTTATTCTGATCCAGTAATCTACAATGGAGATACATGTTTAAGAATGTATGACTTGGTATTATGAACTGGGTGGTTTGAGCCCTGAATGCTGATTGGCTGACAGCCAGGGTATATTCAGACTGTATACCACAGGTACGACAAAATATTTATTTTAACTTAACTGCTCTAATTAAGTTGGTAACCAGTTTATAATAGCAATTACGCACCTCGGGGGGGTTGTGATGTACGGCCAATATCCTCTTACAGCTACCCCCCTACTATTTTCAATTTCCGCCTGAAGACATACCCAAATCTAACTTCCTGTAGCACAGGCCCATAACCAAGGATATGCATATTCTTGGTTTCATTTGAAAGAACAAACTCTGAAGTTTGTGTAAATGTGAATTGAATGTAGGAGAATATAAGACAATAGATCTGGTTTAGATAATACAATGAAAAAACCATACGTTTATTATTTTAATTGTTGTATCATATTTAAAATGAACAAGACAAAACAAACATTCAGATAGGATGATGGGGACAATTTCAGTGAAAATCATTAGAGGGCAACAGTACCTGTGCAAAGTTTCAGAATGATAACTTCCAAAATGAGTGTGCTACATGACATTTATCATGAAGTCACCCAGGTGTCCCACACAAGTTGCCCAAATGTACCCAAGTGGCCAAATTGGTGAAGTTATACATTTTGAATGGAATAACTATATACAAAATACCAAAATGGTATTCTAACACCCCCCCACAAAAAAAAATAATAATTGAGAAAAAACATGAAGAAAAAATATATATACATTTACAAAATAGCACTTTCAATATTTGGAAAGACCCTCAGTCCTCAACACAATATTGTGCTGCTGATGCCAGGTGTCATATCAGTCTCTTTCTGCTGTAAAGCAGAGGGTCACCAAGCATGTGGTGCAGGTGATGCAGAAATACATTTGGGCAGATGAACACCACTTGTGGCAGGAGCAGAAGGGACAGAGGTAGAGGGGCCAGAACATGGTGCTGTGGTGCTTTAGCCAGCAAGCTCCTTGATGAGCAGCTCTCTGAAGGCTAGCTGTGAGATGGGGGGCTTTCCACAGCTCTTAGCCATTCCCTTGTGTAGGATGAATGCGTTCACCACAGCAATGTCGATGAAATGATAGAAGGTCTTGTACCATTTCATCGTCTTATGGAGAACATTGTAATAGCCTATCAGCGCATCTGACAGGTCCACGCCTCCCATGCTCTTGTTGTAGTCCTTTATTGCAGATGGAATGGGGACATTTTTTGCGGTCCATGCCCCAGTAGCGCTGAGACAACAGGTGTCCGGCTGGATGAACCAGCTTCAGTGGGTGATGGACACCTTGTCACTGGGGGCTCCCATTCGGAGTCAGTGTCACTGTGAAAGAAAATGTTCAATTAGAATAATTTCACATATGAGCCCTGTATCAACAGGTATAATAAACAGATATATATAGAGTACAGGGAACATACGGTTGAATATATTATTATAGACCCGCTAGATCTACTGTCTCATTTATATTATGATAGACCAGCTAGATCTACTGTCTATTTTATATTATGACATTTCAGCTAGATCTACCGTCTCTATTATATTATGACAGACTAGCTAGATCTACTGTCTTTAATATATTACAACAGACCAGCTGTATCTACTGTCTCCATTTCACTTTGGCCATTGTTGTGGGCCTGCCCTCCCCCAAACAGCCTCAAATAGGCTATTTCATGTGGGGGTGGGGTGGGGTGGAGCGGCAGACACACGCATCTCGGCCATGCTCCCTCTAATCCACTATGTGTATATACAGTGCCTTGCGAAAGTATTCGGCCCCCTTGAACTTTGCGACCTTTTGCCACATTTCAGGCTTCAAACATAAAGATATAAAACTGTATTTTTTTGTGAAGAATCAACAACAAGTGGGACACAATCATGAAGTGGAACGACATTTATTGGATATTTCAAACTTTTTTAACAAATCAAAAACTGAAAAATTGGGCGTGCAAAATTATTCAGCCCCTTTACTTTCAGTGCAGCAAACTCTTTCCAGAAGTTCAGTGAAGATCTCTGAATGATCCAATGTTGACCTAAATGAGTAATGAAGATAAATACAATCCACCTGTGTGTAATCAAGTCTCCGTATAAATGCACCTGCACTGTGATAGTCTCAGAGGTCCGTTAAAAGTGCAGAGAGCATCATGAAGAACAAGGAACACACCAGGCAGGTCCGAGATACTGTTGTGAAGAAGTTTAAAGCCGGATTTGGATACAAAATGATTTCCCAAGTTTAAATATCCCAAGGAGCACTGTGGAAGGAGTATCAGACCACTGCAAATCTACCAAGACCTGGCCGTCCCTCTAAACCTTCAGCTCATACAAGGAGAAGACTGATCAGAGATGCAGCCAAGAGGCCCATGATCACTCTGGATGAACTGCAGAGATCTACAGCTGAGGTGGGAGACTCTGTCCATAGGACAACAATCAGTTGTATATTGCACAAATCTGGCCTTTATGGAAGAGTGGCAAGAAGAAAGCCATTTCTTAAAGATATCCATAAAAAGTGTTGTTTAAAGTTTGCCACAAGCCACCTGGGAGACACACCAAACATGTGGAAGAAGGTACTCTGGTCAGATGAAACCAAAATTGAACTTTTTGGCAACAATGCAAAACGTTATGTTTGGCGTAAAAGCAACACAGCTGAACACACCATCCCCACTGTCAAACATGGTGGTGGCAGCATCATGGTTTGGGCCTGCTTTTCTTCAGCAGGGACAGGGAAGATGGTTAAAATTGATGGGAAGATGGATGGAGCCAAATACAGGACCATTCTGGAAGAAAACCTGATGGAGTCTGCAAAAGACCTGAGACTGGGACGGAGATTTGTCTTCCAACAAGACAATGATCCAAAACATAAAGCAAAATCTACAATGGAATGGTTCAAAAATAAACATATCCAGGTGTTAGAATGGCCAAGTCAAAGTCCAGACCTGAATCCAATCGATAATCTGTGAAAAGAACTGAAAACTGCTGTTCACAAATGCTCTCCATCCAATCTCACTGAGCTCGAGCTGTTTTGCAAGGAGGAATGGGAAAAAATTTCAGTCTCTCGATGTGCAAAACTGATAGAGACATACCCCAAGCGACTTACAGCTGTAATCGCAGCAAAAGGTGGCGCTACAAAGTATTAACTTAAGGGGGCTGAATAATTTTGCACGCCCAATTTTTCAGTTTTTGATTTGTTAAAAAAGTTTGAAATATCCAATAAATGTCGTTCCACTTCATGATTGTGTCCCACTTGTTGTTGATTCTTCACAAAAAAATACAGTTTTATATCTTCATGTTTGAAGCCTGAAATGTGGCAAAAGGTCGCAAAGTTCAAGGGGGCCGAATACTTTCGAAAGGCACTGTATACACACACAAACAGGCTATGGGTCATACACATACATACAAACATACCCCCACCCACAATGTATAGCCAACGTGTACTTTACACATTTCATTACATTTTTATATATTGCGACTAAAATAAAAAAAAATCACAAATAATATTTTATATTATTAATTTCAAACAACGGCATTAGCATGAGAAGAACTTACCAGTCCAAAACGATGTCCTCTCCGTTCAAAAAATATTCCTCCATTTGGGAATCAAAGCTATGCTAGCTAAATTAATCGCCCTCCAACAATCTCTGTCTCACTTTCCCGATCAATTTCTTCTAAAATTGTGTGTACATCTGTATATCTAGACTTAGATTTAGCTTTCCCTGACTTTGTCGCCATACTGATTGATATATAAACAGCTGAAGATGCGCTTTACCAAAATAGTGCTGTGCGTAACATGCGTGGCTTCTTCCAGTATGAATCTTCAATGGCGAATGACCCTCTTTACGCCGGAGTTTACTACATGGGTTGGTCTTCCAACATATAACCATTACATATTGCCGTTTACCTCAGCTTATTGGCTATCTACCCAGCTAGATTTCAAGACGATCAATGGTCATTGGGTTAAAATACAGTCAATCAACGAAACAGTGGTCATATCATTGGTGCACAATGATGGCATTACTTGTTGTCTGCAAATCGGTTTCTTTCAGTCAATACGTCCCGCGAAATGACGCATCATGTTTGGTTGCGTTACAAACATCCAGTTGATTGCAATGAAACCAAACATGACTGGATAAAGTCACGTTTAGTGTGTGTATTTACAGCGACTGTGTCGTCAAATTGAATGAGACGGAATTCACGACACAAGCGGTTCACAAAATGTTTTGTGTTAGGCTCTAAAATGGATTTTATCAAACAAAAGACATTCATTGTGTAACAATGAGCATTGGGATTGCAAACAGAGGAAGATAGTCAAAGGTAAAAAATTATTTTATTGCAATTTGTGATTTTGTTGCGCCTTGAAATCGTTTTTTTTATGGGGCTCTGTCCTCAGATAATCGCATCGTATTCTTTCGCAGTAAATCATTTTTTAAATCTGACAACGCAGTTGGGTTAGGAAGATTCTAGGCTTTCGAAACATGTGAGACACTTGTATTTTTATGAATGTTTAATATGATTATTTATGTAGCGATCACCGTATGTTGTCGAATTTAATCCCGCTAACGGGTTCAGTGCGCAGAGAGGATATTCCATGGCTAAGGGCTGTGTCCAGGCACTCCGCGTTGCGTCATGCATAAGAACAGCCTTAGCCTTGTTATAGTGGCCATATACCACACCCCCTCGGGCCTTATTGCTTAAATAACCAATACAGCACATTCAGAACTTCTGATTAAACTCTGCCATAGAGAATCATACTCTTCCTTTAGTGAGGGTTCGTGTTACATACAATCCTCAATACTTGATTGTTTTAAACGTTTCTCAAATCCTGCATTACCAAGTTTATAACACCTGAGAGAAAATTATACACACAACAAGATGGGATTTAGAAAACTATTTTGTTAACAAAGGAATCCATTTGGCGCAATCAAAGATTCTCCAAGGAACTAACTGGGCTCTGGAGGGTCCTGAAAGGGAGTCACACACCAGTCAGAGCATTTAAGTCCATTGTTTTCATGCCCCACTCAAAGCCGGACACGTCTTCATTACTGTGAGCTTGTTATCATGTCTGAATCCTCTAGATGGTAAACACACAAGATGACTGTGTTGTCTCTGTCAGAGAGCTATTGCTGCAATCAAAATTGTCTCTCTCAGAAACAATCAAGTGTAATGGTGTAGTGCTCCACAGTGCGATCTATCCATCAGATATAAATGGGCTTTGATGCCATCTGAACAGAGATACTTTAGCTGTGTGGGCAGAGCCTGCTGTTCAGACAGAGAAACAGTCGGGCCGGGAGATAGGGAGCAGTAGGTATCCTTGTTGAGAGGTTTTGTAACTTTACAGAGTATGACCACACTAGAAGGTGATGGAGACGGTCGTCAGCAAGGTTAGGTCAAAGAATGTAATTTGGCTGCATTTCACATTCAGTGGGATGAGCTGTAGCTTATGCACTGTGGACATGCGCACACACACACACACACACACACACACACACACACACACACATTTGTTTTACTATCCTTGTGGGGACCAAACAATTTATTCCCATTCAAAATCCTACTTTCCCTAAACCCTAACCATAATGGGTTACTTCGGGATTTTGACAATTAAGCCCTTTATCTACTTCCCCATAGTCTGATTAACTATTGGATACCATTTGTAAGTCTCTGCGTTGAGTATGAAGGAAGTTAGAGGTAGTTTTGAGGGCCAAAGCAAACTAGCGTTAGCGCAATGACTGGAAGTTTTTGGTATCTGCTAGCATGCTAGCAGTTACCATAGACTTCCAGTCATCGTGCTAATGCTAGTTAGAAACTTCCTTCAAACTGCACGCAGAGACATACAAATGGTATCCACTGGGTAAGTAGACAATGGGCTTAATTGACTAATTATCCCTTTAACCCGAACATTAACCCCTAAACCTAATCATAGTTCTAACCCTAATTATAACCCAAACCCTAAACTCTGAGCCTAAAATAGCCTTTTTCCGTGTGGGGACCAGCAAAATGTCCCCACAAAATGTCCTTGTCACACATAGAGTTCTTAAAGATTCACGGTCATGGAGGAGTGGATGTTTATAGTGTGGTTGTCTGTAAGCCATGTTCATGTCAACGTACCGATACAACACACAGAGACAGAAGTATCTCAGTATTATACAGGATGGTGATGAGGTGTAGTCACTCATGCCTTGCCTTTCACTTGCAAGTGGGACACATACATACATACAGTGTCTTCGGAAAGTATTCAGACCCCTTGACTTTTTCCACATTTTGTTACGTTACAGCTTTATTCTAAAATTGATTCAATTGTCCCCCCCCCCCCCCCCCCGCCCTCAATCTACACACAATACCCCATAACAAACACAGGTTTTTAGAAATGTTTGATTATTTATTAAAATATAAAAACGGAAATATACATTTACATAAGTATTCAGACCCTTTACTCAGCACTTTGGCACCTTTGGTAGCGATTACAGCCATGAGTCTTCTTCAGTATGACGCTACAAGCTTAGCACACCTGTATTTGGGGAGTTTCTCCCATTCTTCTCTGCAGGTCCTCTCAAGCTCTGTTAGGTTGGATGGGGAGTGTTGCTGCACATCTATTTTCAGGTCTCTTCAGAGATGTTCAATCTAGTCCATGTCCAGGCTCTGGCTGGGCCACTCACAGACACTCAGAGACTTGTCCCGAAGCCACCCCTGTGTTGTCTTGGCTGTGTGCTAAGGGTTGTTGTCCTGTTGATAAGTGAACCTTCTCCACAGTCTGAGGTCCTGAGTGCTCTGGAGAAGGTTTTCATCAAGGATCTCTCTGTACTGTGCTCCATTCATCTTTCACCCATCCTGACTAGTCTCCCAGTCCCTGCCGCTGAAAAACACCCTCACAGCATGATGCTGCCACCAACATTCTTCACCGTAGGGATGGTGCCTGGTTTCCTCCAGATCTGGTGCTTGGCTTCAGTCTTTTTTTCATCAGACCAGAGAATCTTGTTTCTAATGGTCTGAGTGTCTTTAGGTGCCTTTTGGCAAATTCCAAGCGGGCTGTCACATGCCTTTTATTGAGGAGTTGCTTCCGTCTGACCACTCTACCACAAAGGCCTGATCGGTGGAGTGCTGCAGAAATGGTTGTCCTTCTGGAAGGTTTTCCCATCTCCACAGAGGAAGATGGAAAACCATCAGGTGACCATCGGGTTCTTGCTCACCTCCCTTACCAAAGCCTTTCTCTCCCAACTGCTCAGTTTGGCTGGGCGGCCAGCTCTAGGAAGAGTCTTGGTGGTTCCAAACTTCTTCCATTTAATTCCATTCAATGCTGCAGAAATGTTTTGGTACCCTTCCCCAGATCTGTGCCTCGAAACAGTTTTTGCTTTGTCATTATGGGGGGCTATTGTGTGTAAATTGCTGAGGATTATATATATATATTTGAATCCATTTTAGAAAAAGGCTGTAACATAACATAATGTGGAAAAAGTAAATGGGTCTGAATACTTTCCAAAGGCACTGTAATTAATGTAACATTGTGGCTTTGCTAGGACCCTGTACCCACTCCTTCATGATTAACCCTCTCTATCTCTCTGTGTCAGGCCAGACAGCCTTAGCCACAGCTCTCTGTGTCAGGCCAGACAGCCTTAGCCACAGCTCTCTGTGTCAGGCCAGACAGCCTTAGCCACAGCTCTCTGTGGTGCACTGTGCTGAGTGCTGAGATTACACATGGCTTAATTGTCAGATTGTTACATAGGCTTCCTGGGCCCTGGCAGACAGCCTCTGCTCCGCTGGCCTCAATCACAGATGCCATCCTGTGGCTTTATTTAGGCATGAGGATCAGACCACCTATTTCTCATCCCCCCCAGACTGCGAGAGTATGAAAACAGTCACTCTCTGCGGCTGCCAGAGCTTTGTTTTTTTGTCATATAAATCCTTAGAAACCCGCATAATAGCTGTGCCCTTTGTGATATATGTTAGTAGTGTACCATTAAGCAAGTCTGACACATTTCTAGTGGACTCTGACATATTTCCTATCCCCATTTAGATTCCCCAGGAGTGTCAAATGTCATATTTGTCACACCTGCACACAATGGCTAGTAATGTTTCCTCTTTCCTACCAAGGTTGATTTTGTCCTCTCTCACCTACAGACATACAAACACTTATTAAAACTGTACAGTGTCGTCTGAAAAGATTCCCATGTTATTTACCAAAGGTCATTCCAGTGAATAAGAATAAGGTATGAGGTGGAAACTGTGTGGTCTGAACATAGTAAGCAACTTCTCCTTTTGATGACTGCTTATGTTGCGTCGATATGAGTCAAACTTTTATTCTAGTGTTCAAATTGACTACAAAGTCTACATAAGATAATTTTGGTCATAAATTCAGTATCGTCCAAAACTGAGATTTGCGAGATAATTAGTAATAAAAAAAAATGTATGTCAGAATGAATGGTACTGTAGCAGTTTTCCTTCGGTTGGTTTTTATTTCAATCCTACCCAAATTCCCACAGATTGCAACACCCAACTAATCATCAGTTTGGAGCACAGCTGCACGCCACCCGATCACAATGCCGATATCCCTAAGGGGATAGTTATGGACCATTAGTAAATTACACAATATACATGGGACAACATTTTAAACTATCAATAGCTCCAAATTCCAATGACATAAAAACCACAAACAACTATAAATTGTAGGAATTCATATACAAATAAGACAACAAAAAGGTGTGCAATATGAAATAATTGTCCAATTTATATTGTATAATTTATTGGCATTCTCTAACTGACCCTACAGACAGGCTATCCAAAGTCAAACCAACTTTTGCCACGGTTGCACACTGAACGGCTGAACCTAATTGGCGAAAGAATTTGGCTAGCTTGCTAGCTAGTCTAGGCTACTTCCAGACAAGACCTGGTTAGACTGTTTCAAGTTATCTAGAAGGGTGAGTGACTGTAACTCTGTACGGTTTTGGCGACGTGAAAGTACAAACGCTTCTCACTTTCAAACAAACACACAAGATAACCACATCAAAGCACGCCTCCAAAACCCAAATCTCGTTCTCAGTCGCATTTCCTAATGAGAAGAATTGAAACCGACGCTAAATCAGGAAGTTCAGCCCCCCTTTAAGCAGCTGTGAAAGTTCCATTTTATACACCAAGAATCATCGGAGGTCATTCTTGGTGTTTAAGAGCTGTCAGTGTTCTCACACCTGGCTGTCAGAAGGCTCACCACGTGGACATGGCTGGTTGTCAGCATATTTGACAAGTTATTATCTATGTATTTGTGAGTCTGCATCTTTCTCACTCATCATTATTCATAGTTCATTCAGGACTTTCCCTAGTCATGGCAGCATCCACATTCATGTAGGAGTGTTTAGAAACATATTCCATTCTTATTTACAATAAAAGAGAATCCAAAATGACACAATACATTATTTACCATTCATATCTATTGGGCACAAAATAGTCTGAAAAACAACCAAACAAACAGCAAATGCATCCAACAAGTTTGTAGAGTCACAAGCTTGATGTTGTCATTGTATGCTAGGAATTTGGGACGAAATACTAAACTTTTGACTACTTCAATAGACATATAAGAGAATTTGTCCCAATACTTTTGGTCCCCTAAAATGGGGGGTCTATGTACCAAAGTGCTGTAATTTCTAAACGGTTCACCCGATATGGATGCAAATACCCTCAAATGAAAGCAGACCATCTGCGTTTTAACTTCATAGTTCCTTTATCATTTCAAATCCAAAGTGCTGGAGTACAGAGCCAAAACAAAAGAAAATGTCACACTGTCTCTACTTTTGGAGCTCACTGTATCACCAGAGAAATCACTCAACCTACGGGTTGTGATGTTTGGTGTCCCTGGGGAAAGTACATTGGTGAAATTAGTTTTCCATTGGCTCCTGGTTTTAATCTATGGTCGAAGTTATGAAGTTAATTTGAAGTTGAGTATGAAGTCTAGCGTCAGCCATTAGTATTTCACGTTTATGGTTGTCCTTTTGTGTTGTTATGTAATTTTGAAACCTTTTCCATCTACCAGTGAGACAGTAGATCCATATGATCCTGTTAAGTAACGAGTCAACGCCCAGTGCAATGTGTAATGTTCCGTGAAGCGAAGACTGGGCCTGTAGATATTGCCTGACTCTGCTTTTGATGAGGTGTCAGTTTCCTGAACCTTGTTAATAAGGCAAGCCAAACCCTGGGAAAGAAAGGTAGAAATGAAAGGATAGACAGAGAAATAAAAATAAAAAAAATAAACACATGGCTGGCTGGCTGGCTGGCTGGCTGGCTGTGTTGTGTGCATTAGTTGATAGTGAGGACTGTCTGTGCGTCAGAGGAGAAGGGGCGGATGTTTGTGGAGGTGTAATGAGGGGTTTGTGTATGTGGGTGTGTGTGGCTGCCTGGTAGAGAGATAGAGGGGGGTAGAGTAAAGTTTTTATTTCTCTCTTTTTCCCTCTCGCTGAGCTGTGGGGGAGAATGGCCAACTCAGTGTGCCAAAAGGATACAATAAAAGGACTTGGCTGCTTTGCTTTCATGTGTTTCAGTGGAGGTTGGAGCTATAAAGTCATTCTTCTACTTTAGCAGGATGCTGAAGGATGTAGCCCAGCCTGTTACTGCTCATAGTGTTGTCTTTGGAATTGCATTGTGGTCATGGACTACATGACTGAAACAGCTTGTTTCTAGTATGGTATGCTTTCATTGCAGCAGACCAAACAATGTACTATCTTCTAGTATACACCAGCTGAATATACTGTAAAGCTTACATTCCAACCACTTCTTCCTCTTCTTCCTTTCACTTCCCGAGAAACAAGGTCATGGAGCCTTTTACAGTACATTATGTGAACTTCAGTATGTCAGTACAGTATGCAAACTTCTGTTCCGTGTTACTATGATCAAGGCATCTGTACACACTGTATGCAATATACTGGTAGTGAACTATGATGTGTGTGTGTCTTGCAGGATGGCCTCAGCCCCCTGCTGCTGTCCGCCAGACACGCCCATGCTGATGTTTGTAGCAGCCTCCTGGACTGGGGAGCTGACGTCAACGCGTGTGATAAGAACGGCAGGTAGGGAAGGAGAAATTTGTCAGATCTCACGTGCATTCTACTTCATAACTTAATTGAATCATTACAGGGTCGTCTTCAAGCACATTACATCAAAATACCCTGATGGTGATGTTGTGGTTGATGGTAATGATGGTGATGAGGATGATGATGATGAAGAATATGTTAATGATGAGTATGATGATGATTATACTATTTCTGACTGTTTGATACAGGACAGCAGTGATGCTGGCCAGTGAGAGCAGCAGTATGTCTGTAGTAGAGGTTCTGGTCCAGAGAGGAGCTGTTCTTCAGGCTGTGGACTCTTTGGGTCATGACGTTCTGCACTACGCCAAGCTGTCTGGCAGCAGTGAGATCAGGGCCGTCCTCACTGCCGAGTTGCACAGTGCACATTCAGACAGCGGTGAGATAGGAACTGTCTTTAGTACTGATCGAGCTTACTATGAGGCAATTAACCAGACACTAGCAGGACCTTCAGACTTAATTTCCCTTCAAATCCATTTGAGGTGACTGAAAGTTATGAAATTCAAGCTCTCGGATGCATGTAAATGGTTGTAACATGAAGCATTGTTCTATTGTTCACACTGTAAAGTTATAAAAAGAGAGATGCTTTGACTAGAAGAACTTCAGGCTTTTCTTTCCTTTCCTCCATAATCGACCCAGATACATCATTGACCTCCTTGTGGTCAAACTTTGAAATGCAACTTTTCAGTTGGCCTATCATGCAGAATTTATCCAACACTGCCATCTTCAGGCTGTGTCTTGAATGTTGTTCTTCCCCTCTCTCCTCCCTATACACAGACACCCCAAAGTCCCCCAAATCTCCTCAGGTAAGTTAGGTCAGCTTGTGCAATCTTTCTATCTTCTTCCAAGCTTCACAACTGCATCCAGTTTTTCCTAATCATTGAACCTACACACATTTAACTTGATATCAACGTGATAAATTACACCTATTAGTCTAATCAGAACGAATCGTACACATTACACAGTCAAACCAATCTCTTTCCACTGTAGTGTCATCATTGACAACCTTATCTTGAATGAGAGGATAGCTTTGTTTAAACCTTATGTTTCTTTTACGTAATGACTCAATTTGAAATGCACCTCAAGCAGCATGTATGAGCACGAATATAACCCCTTAGCTAAACAGATACATCTCCAGGGCCTTGTTACTCCTCGATAAATACCTTCTTTGATCACAAATTCTCCAAATGTTTGAGATTCTTCTCTTTCACTAACTAACCTAACTAAAAACTGCTGGATCGTTCTTCTGTTTTTGTTCTTCTCTTTATTCCCACTCCTTCACTCACACCTCAGCATGATCAAGTGGCTAGGTTAGGTGGCGATCGAAGCACAACTCCCAAAAAACGAAAAGCACCTCCACCTCCCATTAGCCCTGTGCAGGTAAAGGCATGTCTCTGTCTGTTTGTCATGTTGGTCGGTCAGTCTGTCTGTCTGTCTGTTGGTCTGCCTGTCTGTTTTTGGTCTGTCTGTCTCCCTTCTGTCTGGTGTCTTCCTTTTTGGGTCCCTTTTTCTGTCTGTGTGAGTGTATTTGTATGTATAGATAGTAATTACTGTGTCTATGGTGCAGAATGCAGGAGTAAACAATAAGAAATGTAATTCATGTTTCCAAACTTTCTAGATGTCTAGTCCCAACTCTCCCGCGTACATGACCCCAAATGAAACTCCAGTCTCCAGTAAAAGTTGTGGATTTGAAACATTTAATTATAAGGTACATGCACTTACAATCAAGAACATTTCTTATCAGTCATTAGGCCTCTCATTTGGTTGTTTTCCATCATATTTTATTTTCTGTGTCACCAACTTTTGTTTATGTTGGTTTTGCTCTCTCTCTCGCTCGCTCTCTGCATATCTTTCTCGCTCGCTCTCCCTCCCTCCCTGAATAACTTTCTCGCTCGCTCTCCCTCCCTCCCTGCATAACTTTCTTTCTCGCTCTATCTCCCTCTTCCCCTCTTTCTCTCTCCTATCTCTTTCTGTCAGGAAGGGGAGTTGCATGGCGTGTCTCAGAGGGAGGAGGTGGAGAAGCTACATGAGGAGAAGTGCATGCTGCTGGAGACCATTGAGAATCTGAAGCAGATTGTGGACCAGACTGTGACTATAAGCCAGACGGAGCCGGGGCAGGAGCCCAAGGCGAGTTACATCTACAGCGCAGGCCTTTAATATCACTGGCCTGCGCTGCTTTGATCTCAGTCCACTAGCTTTCTCGGTCCCATTTCTCTCTCTCTGGAATCCATTTACACAGCACAGCAGCTCAAAAACCCACACTGTAATCTAGTCAGTTATAGTACAAGTTAACCACCCGCTGCACTACTTTACTTAACAGAGTCTGAAATGTTGACTAATATTACTACATGTACCTCAGATATTACTAATGGAAGTGTGATGTAAGTTTCATGAGATGTCCCAAACTCCTTACATAATATTCCCTGGTGGTCCAAACCATTGTATGTTAACTGTATAATTTATGTTGATACAGGCAGAGGACTGTGGGAAGGCAGACTCAGCTCTGGTAGTGGCCCTACATGCCAAGATTACAGCTCTGTCTCTGGAGAACCAGCAGTTAGCCCAAATACTCAAGGTAAGCCAGATACTCAATATAACTTGTCATTCCAGGGACGAAGATATCCCAACATGGTGATATCCCTGTGTGGTGTTTACTGTAATTACACCTTCTACCTAAGAAAGATCCACTTAATAAGATCCTAAATAATCAACTAAATCTTGTTTACTTATCTTTCCCCATCTCATATTTCCTTCTATCTACATCTCTCTGTAGAAGCGTCCGTCTCCCCAGGGAGGTGAGGTTAGCCAAGAGGACTCGTCCCGCCCCAACAGTATGAACTCTAATGCCTCCTACCACATCACCCACAAGTCCCCCAGCGAGTCCCTGCTCCAGCCCCAGGGGACGGAGGAGGAGGACATGTCTGAGGGGTCTGCCCTGGAGCTCAGTAGCTCCTCCGTGAGACAAGAGGAGGAAGAGAGTGGGGAGCGAGGGAAGGAGGGAGGCGAGGAGGAGATCCGACTGCTGAGGGAGACCCTAGGGAGAGTCCACTCCAAACTGCAGGAGACGCAGAAGGAGAACTGCACGCTCCATGCCAGGCTCAAACTTGAGCAGGGGGAGGTGATGGGGAGGGAGGGGGAGGTGCTGCTGGAGAGTCTAGCAGAGCTCCAGGCCAAGCTGACAGAGACACAGGAGAAACACCAGCAGGCCAGAGAGGAGGTGCTGGCCCTCATGGCACATATTGAAAGAGGAGATGGTGGAGGAAGTGAAACGACAGAGCAAAAGCTCCAGAAACTGAGAAGCTCTCTGGAGCAGGAAGTGAAAGAGCTGAGGTCCCAGCTGGCCCAGTCAGAGCAGCAGAGGGAGAGTGATGTAGGCCGGATCAGAGAGCAGGAGGCCAGGCTGAAGGCAGCAGACGACAGCAGTGATCGGGAGAAGAGCCTGCTGGTGGACCGGTACCAGGAGGCGCAGGAGGAGATCAGGATGCTGCAGGAGGCTCTGAGGGGGACGGTCCCCGTGGAGGCTGCAGCTAAAGACTTTGAGGAGATGAAAGGCGAGCTGGGGAGCGTGATCGATGGGCTGCAGCGCCGCCTGCTGGAACTATCCAAGTCCTACAGTGAGGCCAAGAGTGAACTGAGCTCCACCAGGAACCATCTGGAGGAGATCCGGGCTGTCAAGTCTAAGCCTGGCAGCCCTGTAGCCTCCCCAGACAAGGAGCAGGCCATGCTGAGAAGCAGAGTAGAGGAGCTGCAGGCATCGCTAGCCGACACACAGAGCAAGTACTCAGCCTCTCTGGAGGAGATTGCCCTCCTGAAGCAGGAGGCTGAGGCTCAGGAGTCAGTGGCGTTATCTGACCACACCCAGATGGTGTCCTCTCTAGGCAGCGCTATCAAGGACTTGGAGGCCCAGGCAGATGCTCTAAGACAACAGCTGTCCCAGAGGACCTTGCAGGTGGACACCCTACAGAACAGACTGACCATGGAGAAGGACCACACACCGGAGGACTCTATATCACGGCTGGAGCACGAGCAGATGAGAGAGGGCCTGGAGAAGGAGGAGGGCAACCTGACGCAGCTCCTCCAGGGGGCCCTGAGGAAGCAGGATGAGATGGCTCTGGAGGCGGCTGCAGCGTGGCAAGAACTGAGGGAGGGGAGGAGTGAGAGGGAGGCCCTGCAGGAGCTGGCCATCAGCAGGGAGAAGGAGAACCACACTCTGAGCACCAAGCTCAGAGAAGCCCAGGATGCAATTGTTCAGCTGAAGAAACTGGTGGAGGAACATGTCAGCTCAGAGAGAGACAAGAATAAGAAGGTTTGTTATTTACTGCTTTCTGTTGGTAGAGTGCTTTATACAATGTTCAATGGTAATGAATAGCTAGCAAATTCCCTGGTTTGGCAAAGGAAACACTTAAAGGCCCAGTGCAGTCAAACACGTGAATTTCCTGTGTTGTGTGTATATATATTTCCACACTATGATTGGAATGATACTTTGAAATTCTTAAAATGATGATTATGCCCTTTTAGTGCAAGAGCTGTTTGAAAAGACCACCTGAAATTTCAGTCTATGTTTGTGGGATGGAGTTTTGGCCTGCCTGGTGACATCACCAGGTGTTAAATTAGTTAATAGACCAATAATAGACCGTTTTCAATTTTCTCGTCCCCACTCAGACAATTCTTGCTTGAGAAATTGCTCTTTGCTAATAAATGAATTTTAATTGAGAGCAATCAGGTACTTTAACAGTAAGGTACTTAATTGCTACTCAGAAATGATTTCATATTGAGATAGAGAACCTCTGCATTGGACCTTTAAAGAGTTTAGAGGTATCCCTCTATTTTGCTTTCTTATGACATTTTGTTTCGTCTTTGGTTATGATAGAAAAGCACTTTTGTCAAAGCACTTTTATTGATCCCCATGTTTGTGTCTCAGATTGATGACCTGTCGAGAGAGGTGGGGAAGTTAAAGGATGCCTTAAACAGCCTATCCCAGCTGTCTTACAGTGCAGGCTCAGCCAAGAGACAGCAGACCCTGCTGCAGCAGCAGCTGGACAACCTACAGCAGCAAGTCAAGCAGCTGCAGTACCAGCTAGGGGTAAGTCATACTCATTCAAACTATATATAATATGGCTTATTCAACCAACAATCAGTGTACTGCATTCAACCTCACTCAGATAGCATCAGAGACAGAAGACAGGATATACCATTTCACACAAATTCCTAAGACTAAATACTTTCCTGGAACATCTGTCAGACAGTTGGAAGCTAACAGTTGGGTGAGTTACTGTGAATCTCTGTACTGTCATGATTAGCCAATACCTTTAGTTTTTTAGAGCCAAGACATCTAATGGCCGGATACAGGGCAGCCTCCTCTGGTCCAAGACATAATGAGTCACAGGCATGTGTGGACTGGGCGGCCAAACTCCCACTGGCCAAAAACTGGTTGAATCAACGTTGTTTCCACGTCATTTCAACAAAAACATACGTGATGACATTGAATCAACGGGGAAAACTGATTGGATTTCCAAAAAGTCATCAACATAAGGGAATTTCATCTTTTAACCTAAATCCAATTACATGGTGACATGTTTTGTTGATTTCACATTGAATTTACATTAGTTGACAACTCAACTAAATGTACATTTAAAATAGATGTTGAACTGATGTCTGTGCCCAGCGGGCTGTATCTCCCCATCTGTGGCTGCTTCTCACAGGCTGCAGTACACACGGCTTCTTAGTTATTGACCACCCTGTTTCTTTGGAAGTACTTAGATAGCTATGACTAAAGACAATGTAGATGCTGATCTAGAAAGTCTACTGAAGATTATGCGTTTTTTTTATGTCACTGCTGGGGGTTTGCCTGAATATGCAGTCTTCATTTTTGATGGTTATCTTTCATAATTCTGAGCAATTTCAGCATGGTTTTATAGCTGATGGATATTTCACTAGCTAATTGGGTGGCAGGTAGCCTAGTGGTTAGGAGAGTTGGGCTAGTAATCTAAAGGTCGCTCGTTCGAGTCGGCTAGGCGATAAATCTGCCAATGTGCCCTTGAGCAAGGCACCTAACCCTAATCGCTCCTGTAAGGCACTCTGGATAAGAGCGTCTGCTATGTGTAAAAATAACACACTAACCTGTTTCTGCATCTCTTTACTATAGGAGTCAAAGAGGCAGCACCATGAGATAGTGTCCGTCTACAGGATGCATCTCCTATACGCCGTCCAGGTATGTTCTTATGCATACTGTGTACTCTGTATATGATCTCATATTAAACGTTGCAGGTGTGGTTTTAATGTTATGTCACCATTACTTTATTCCTTACAGGGTCAGATGGATGAGGATGTTCAGAAAGCCTTGAAGCAGATTCTGATGATGTGCAAGATGCCAACAGAAGCCAAATTAAGTGTCTGAACAGCCTATCTGTTTACTGACCATGCTGGAGAGGAGACGCATGGAAACTATATCCTTGGTCTCCTAACCTATCTGCTCTATCACACTACAGTGCACGTGTGCCCATCAAAAGCAAAGATAATGATAAAAATAAAATACATTCTTCATCTGTCTACAAATGTTGTCAGCAGGGAGCTATGAAGACAAAGGTAGGATGGCAGTCAATAGATTTGACTGCCATCCTACCTTTGAACTAGCAGTGTTTGTTTTGTAATGTTTTTTCGTTTTCTAGTCTGGCTAACACCTAACTCGAAGTCCTCCTGACTTCACAGTGTGAAAAGGCTATTTTGATGTTGTCGGCACGACCACTCACAGCCCCTGAGCGCCGTCCCTTCCAATACAACTGTTGGATTTTCAAATCCAAACAACGTGAGGTCTCAACCCCCCAGGAAAGAAGCCATTTGAGGGAACCAATCAAACAAAGCTCAACCTATTTCAGCGCAAATACTGCATTTACGAACAGACTCCTCTCCAGACCATTGTGTCACAGCTCTCTTTCGGCTGTGTACCATGTGAGTCGCGTCAGCCAGGCTAATGGTGTTCATGATATAATCAAAATAATTTTTTGGATCTCTGCATGCAACTTCCAAAATCAACCAAAGAAGAACACTGCTAAACGCTTTAGTGACACTTCAAATTATAAAAGTAATATTTTCAAATATATGCAAGATTTTTCAAGATACATTTATAAATTAAAACAAAGTTTGGCGGTTGTATTTTTTAACAACCCTATTTGGTGGTTTTTGTATGAATTCAATATTGTGTGTGATAACCTAGGCACTTTTTAGTGTCTGCAATCTGTGAATGCCAATTTTACCCAATTGTGGGTTTTTGTCCTCATTTACACCATATTCCCTTGGGAGTCTTTTTAACTCAATGACTTTATGAACCAAATTGACTTTTAAAATAATGAAAGCCACCTTTCGTTGCTTCAACAATTATACTCATTGAGCAATAATCCAGTACTTGAAGGGTGATGTGGTATCAGAGCTCTGGGTAGTCTCTCTGATGACAGAACATACCCATGTGACTAATGCACTTTCCTCATGCTGTCCTCCTGTTCAAACTCTATAGTCTGCAAGAATATATGGTCTCTGCAGATTACCTGTTACACCTTTGTTTTGTGCCAGCTCTTTTTGTGTTGAAGCCTGACAGATTTGTCTTGATTCTTGAAGGGTTTAAAAGTTATATTGCAGTGTTCTTCTTCCGTGCTTTTGTAATATCATTATAGTGTAAGCTGTATAAGGTATTGTTTCTTGATTTTTGGGGGGATGAAACATCCAACCATTTCAGTGTTGGTATGGCAGCATGAGAGGCTCTTGGGATGTTGAGCAAGTTGCTCAGCCTCATTCAATCCACTTCATCCACCTACTTACTATACCTGAGCAGTACAGTATGTATTGTATTGCGTTGTGGAAATTCATTATGCATAAGTAAGAACTCTAATCTCTCGATGACAGATGCTCGTAACATACAGTAAATGGTAGTAGCATCTGTCCACAGACTGTGGGATCTGACGACTAACGAGAAACTTTGTACCGGTATGCAGATTTTATGTCACTGATCATTTGGACAAATCACGATTTCGCAGGTGCCCACATCTTTAAAATTTCAGAAGGGGAGGGGATATTTGACCCCTAGACTTGCCCGAAACTGGCTGAGTTTATGTATAGAGGGGCAAAGACTTTGCTAGCCCAGTTAGTACCTTTTCTAACACATCTCCCCAAAAAATTTAAACAAGCATCTGATACAATCACTCAAGATTTTAGTACAGTGTGTCCTAGATAAGTATGGCTCCAATGTGTCTGTGGTGCTGTTTGTTGTACTGTATTACGTTTAAATCAAGTGCTGTATGATCTCATTGTAGCCTGATAAGTGTAACAACTGCACTATTTCAGCCCTTCACTTCCACTGTTGTCCTCTACAAATCATGTCTTTTCAACAGCCTAGGAAATCTGAACTCTTTTCAGTACAAGCAACTTTACGGTTGTACAACTGCAATGTTACAAGGAACAATGCAGCAGATGCATCCAATGATAAATAACTGAGTATGTTAGTGGGTTGAACACACAGGATTGTCACAATTACATGGAATGTGACATATCTTACACATAGTGTACTCCCATAGAATGATTACTGTGGTTGATGTACAATTACATCAGAGCTGTGATATGCAGGATAGCTCCAGATATGGATGACATACTGTACATAACCCAAACCCACCAAAGTGCTGTACTTGATGTTCTTATCATACATTTCTGCACTTAAGGCTCCTCTGATGCTGCACTGTAAACATGTTTTTTTTTTTTTTTTTTTACCTGGCAGTAAGTTACTGTAAAAATAAAAGTACAATATGTTACCATAAATTCCAAATAAACTTTGGTTTAACAGTACATACTGTACTTTTTTAGTTTTACAGTAACATACTGTAAAACTGCCAGTAAGTTACTGTAAAAACAACAGGATTTAAAAAAAAAAATTTTTTACAGCTTTTGTTTACTCATGCATCCCAATTCTGTTATTTTCTCCAATGGAGAAAAAAAGAAAGACCAATTAGTGGCAAAATATCAGTATTGAGATGCCTGTGTAAACGCAGCCTAAATGATTTAGGATTATGCACTACATCTTCATACTACTCATTGGAATACATTTCGAAATGATTACCTTTACAATATCTATGAGTACTTGATCTTTCAGACTAAGTACACGGTACAGACAGGAGTGAAGTTTCCCTTTTATCGCAGGTCACTAAGGCTGTGTTTAGACAGGCAGCCCAATTCTGATATTTTTTCCACTAATTGGTCTTTGGACCAATGACATCAGATCTTTTCACGTCAAACTATTTTCAGAGCTGATCTGATTGGTCCTTAGACCAATTAGTGAAAACAATATCAGAATTGGGATGCCTATGTAAACGCAGCCTAAGATTTTCTCAAATAACTCTTGTTAATAAGGTAAAAAGAAGTCTCCTCCCTCAATGACAGAGAAGTTAATAAGCGTTGCCTGAATGTTTTACATTTAGAAAGGGATAAGGAATGATACATGTCCTTTGTGCTTCCTGTTTTCCAACTTGTTTTTCTAATTCAAACAGATTTTTGTGTTTGTTTGCCAATTGCTTTTCACCCACTTCAATAAATTGTGAATGCCTCGCCTGTTCCCTTATCCATAAATATGGCATTGAATGGCTGTGGTGATTACTTTTCATTTCAACCCACCAGAGAGCACAAGGGCCCTTGATCAATTGATCAATAATCAATTATGATGACAGAGGGGCTTCTGCCAAACAATAAAGAATGTCTAGGCTCTGATTTCAACACACGCACACACACACACCACTTTTGGTGATGTAAAGCAGGTGGAAATAATTTGTTCTCTGCAAAACTAGCTTGTTATTTATAGAAGTTGTAGAGCATTAGATGGATGTTGATATGGGTAGCTGCTTAGGTTACCCCAGGCATGGATAGTTGTGTTAGATAATGGCTATTAGATAAGAATTTATCTCTACTAGCCTGACAGTAGACTACATTTACAGCCCTGATGCCATCCTCCTTTTGTATAAAAGTCTGGACTGTCACAATGCTCCATCTCAGGTATTATTAACGTCTGTTCCTCTCAGGCCTAGATTCAATCAGTACTGTGGAAGATCTGCGCTATAGCGCAATTTTAATTTATAGGCATTGTTCCCGTATTCGCTGAGACCGCATTCACGGTAAACTCTGCATATGTCCACTCAATCAGAAATGACCTTACAATTGCGGTATAACACAGATCTTTCGTACAACGGGTTGATTATAGCTCTGTGTCCAACACTCTTATTAGTATGTAAACCCACCCTGGAGGTTCCGATCAAACCCTTCTGAAAGTGGGAAAAGCTCAAAGTATTCTATCTAGTTAATACTTTTCTCCATATTGTGTTGCTTTAGCTATTTCTTTATTATAATTCAAAATCAAGCTTTATTTATACAGCACATTTCAGACATGGAATGCAAAAAACTCTGAAATATTTACTACACAACAAACAGAAGATAAAAAACTAAAGAATAACAATAAAAACTGCACGACTATAAAGCACTGCTGCTGTAGCCTCACTGACTGCTGCTGTACTCTAAATGACTGCTGCTGTAGCCTCACTGACTGCTGCTGTACTCTAAATGACTGCTGCTGTAGCCTCACTGACTGCTGCTGTAGGCTCACTGACTGCTGCTGTAGCCTCACTGACTGCTGCTGTAGCCTCACTGACTGCTGCTGTAGCCTCACTGACTGCTGCTGTACTCTAAATGACTGCTGCTGTAGCCTCACTGACTGCTGCTGTAGCCTCACTGACTGCTGCTGTAGCCTCACTTACTGCTGCTGTAGCCTCACTTACTGCTGCTGTACTCTAAATGACTGCTGCTGTAGCCTCACTGACTGCTGCTGTACTCTAAATGACTGCTGCTGTAGCCTCACTGACTGCTGCTGTACTCTAAATGACTGCTGCTGTAGCCTCACTGACTGCTGCTGTACTCTAAATGACTGCTGCTGTAGCCTCACTGACTGCTGCTGTAGGCTCACTGACTGCTGCTGTAGCCTCACTGACTGCTGCTGTAGCCTCACTGACTGCTGCTGTAGCCTCACTGACTGCTGCTGTAGCCTCACTGACTGCAGCTGTAGCCTCACTTACTGCTGCTGTACTCTAAATGACTGCTGCTGTAGCCTCACTGACTGCTGCTGTAGCCTCACTGACTGCTGCTGTAGCCTCATTTACTGCTGCTGTACTCTAAATGACTGCTGCTGTAGCCTCACTGACTGCTGCTGTACTCTAAATGACTGCTGCTGTAGCCTCACTTACTGCTGCTGCAGCATCACTTACTGCTGCTGCAGCATCACTTACTGCTGCTGTACTCTAAATGACTGCTGCTGTAGCATCACTGACTGCTGCTGTAGCCTCACTTACTGCTGCTGCAGCATCACTTACTGCTGCTGTACTCTAAATGACTGCTGCTGTAGCCTCACTGACTGCTGCTGTAGCCTCACTTACTGCTGCTGTAGCCTCACTTACTGCTGCTGCAGCATCACTTACTGCTGCTGTACTCTAAATGACTGCTGCTGTAGCCTCACTGACTGCTGCTGTAGCCTCACACTGCTGCTGTACTCTAAATGACTGCTGCTGTAGGCTCACTGACTGCTGCTGTAGGCTCACTGACTGCTGCTGTACTCTAAATGACTGCTGCTGTAGGCTCACTGACTGCTGCTGTAGGCTCACTGACTGCTGCTGTAGCCTCACTGACTGCTGCTGTAGCCTCACTGACTGCTGCTGTAGCCTCACTGACTGCTGCTGTACTCTAAATGACTGCTGCTGTAGCCTCACACTGCTGCTGTACTCTAAATGACTGCTGCTGTAGGCTCACTGACTGCTGCTGTAGGCTCAGACTGCTGCTGTACTCTAAATGACTGCTGCTGTAGGCTCACTGACTGCTGCTGTAGGCTCACTGACTGCTGCTGTAGCCTCACTGACTGCTGCTGTAGCCTCACTGACTGCTGCTGTAGGCTCACTGACTGCTGCTGTAGGCTCACTGACTGCTGCTGTAGGCTCACTGACTGCTTCTGTAGGCTCACTGACTGCTGCTGTACTCTAAATGACTGCTGCTGTAGCCTCACTTACTGCTGCTGCAGCATCACTTACTGCTGCTGCAGCATCACTTACTGCTGCTGTACTCTAAATGACTGCTGCTGTAGCCTCACTGACTGCTGCTGTAGCCTCACTGACTGCTGCTGTAGCCTCACTTACTGCTGCTGCAGCATCACTTACTGCTGCTGTACTCTAAATGACTGCTGCTGTAGCCTCACTGACTGCTGCTGTAGCCTCACTTACTGCTGCTGTAGCCTCACTTACTGCTGCTGCAGCATCACTTACTGCTGCTGTACTCTAAATGACTGCTGCTGTAGCCTCACTGACTGCTGCTGTAGCCTCACACTGCTGCTGTACTCTAAATGACTGCTGCTGTAGGCTCACTGACTGCTGCTGTAGGCTCACTGACTGCTGCTGTACTCTAAATGACTGCTGCTGTAGGCTCACTGACTGCTGCTGTAGGCTCACTGACTGCTGCTGTAGCCTCACTGACTGCTGCTGTAGCCTCACTGACTGCTGCTGTAGCCTCACTGACTGCTGCTGTACTCTAAATGACTGCTGCTGTAGCCTCACACTGCTGCTGTACTCTAAATGACTGCTGCTGTAGGCTCACTGACTGCTGCTGTAGGCTCAGACTGCTGCTGTACTCTAAATGACTGCTGCTGTAGGCTCACTGACTGCTGCTGTAGGCTCACTGACTGCTGCTGTAGCCTCACTGACTGCTGCTGTAGCCTCACTGACTGCTGCTGTAGGCTCACTGACTGCTGCTGTAGGCTCACTGACTGCTGCTGTAGGCTCACTGACTGCTGCTGTAGGCTCACTGACTGCTGCTGTAGGCTCACTGACTGCTGCTGTAGCCTCACTGACTGCTGCTGTAGCCTCACTGACTGCTGCTGTACTCTAAATGACTGCTGCTGTAGGCTCACTGACTGCTGCTGTAGGCTCACTGACTGCTGCTGTAGGCCCACTGACTGCTGCTGTAGGCTCACTGACTGCTGCTGTACTCTAAATGACTGCTGCTGTAGCCTCACTGACTGCTGCTGTAGGCTCACTGACTGCTGCTGTAGCCTCACTGACTGCTGCTGTAGCCTCACTGACTGCTATTGTAGCCTCACTGACTGCTGCTGTACTCTAAATAACTGCTGCTGTAGCCTCACTGACTGCTGCTGTAGCCTCACTGACTGCTGCTGTAGGCTCACTGACTGTTGCTGTAGCCTCACTGACTGCTGCTGTACTCTAAATGACTGCTGCTGTAGCCTCACTGACTGCTGCTGTAGCCTCACTGACTGCTGCTGTAGCCTCATTTACTGCTGCTGTAGCCTCACTGACTGCTGCTGTAGGCTCACTTACTGCTGCTGTAGCCTCACTGACTGCTGCTGTAGCCTCACTGACTGTTGCTGTAGCCTCACTGACTGCTGCTGTAGCCTCACTGACTGCTGCTGTACTCTAAATGACTGCTGCTGTAGCCTCACTGACTGCTGCTGTACTCTAAATGACTGCTGCTGTAGCCTCACTGACTGCTGCTGTAGCCTCACTGACTGCTGCTGTAGCCTCATTTACTGCTGCTGTAGCCTCACTGACTGCTGCTGTAGGCTCACTGACTGCTGCTGTAGGCTCACTGACTGCTGCTGTAGCCTCACTGACTGCTGCTGTAGCCTCACTGACTGTTGCTGTAGCCTCACTGACTGCTGCTGTAGCCTCACTGACTGCTGCTGTAGGCTCACTTACTGCTGCTGTAGCCTCACTGACTGCTGCTGTGGCTCACTGACTGCTGCTGTAGCCTCTGACTGCTATTGTAGCCTCACCTCCTGCTGCTGTTGCCTCTCTGACGGAAGTCCTTTAGTCTGTGGTACAGACAGGAAGCACAAATAAGATGTTTTTTTGTCTTTGCTTTGACTTCTTGGAAGTCATTCTCAATTGTTTCCTGTTATCAATCACCCTCCAGCTAGCTGCTAGCGAGTCATCATGTGGCATAGGAAGATATTGAGGCTGTGATGAGAATCTGATTTATCCTGAAGACATTCTATTGATAATTGAAATTGATAATGTGCTTCAGAGAAGTGGAAATAAGGATATTGTACCCTGCGGACATCTACTGTAACTTATGCACAGTCATGCTCCTGCTGACACACACTCATTTTATGTCCATATTATTGTGCCTTCAGACGAGCATGACTGGTACCTGCGGTTCTTTATGATTGTAATCTACCCTGAAAGTGGTTTTCTAATAGCATTCTAATTTCTCCTGAAACTCATATTAACATCACTGCTATACCTTGGTACAGGAAAGCTGTTCTTTTAAAAGATTCAGGGAAGTTAGGAGATGGGCTGACAAGGGTGGAGGGCACTCTACTTCCCCACAGGCCTGTGCTGACCTTAGGACATTGACAGCTCCTTTTGGTATGCACCCGACACACTCACGTCAACCGATTTTCCTTGCTGTGCCGTGGTCTCAGATGTGCTGCCAGCTGAATTTCGGGTAATTTATCCGCTCCATTTTCCTCTTCCCAGTGGCACGACCCTTTAGAGTTTCCTCCCCTGGCTCACTATCATCCCCCTAGGGCTAGAACAGAGAGCCACCACTATAAACCTCTGCCATATACTGACTGAATTATCCTAGCTCCTAGTACAAATCTCATGACTCATAACAATAGATCTTTATAACCTCTCAATAAAAGTTTTTTTCTGGTGGGCTAATGGCTGAATTGTTGCTACGAGAGGCAATGATAAAACCTGTAGAACTTCAAGGATTTAAGTCAACCACACTCCCATGTAGGGTTGCAAAACTCTGGTAACTTTTCCAGAATTCCCAGCTTCCAAAACAGGTTTTCTGGAAAACCTTGGAAATGTGGGAAAGTGATTTTGCAATCCTACTGCCATATTTCCTCAAATCAGGCAGTTTCGTGCAGGCACTAGGCCAGGGATCATCAGCTAGACTCAGCTGCGGGCCATTTTTTCTCTTGAGTGGATGGTCGGGGAGCCGGAACATATTTACAAATCATTTGTAGACCTCAAATTGACCGCAAGAAGCCCAAAGAGATATGTTTGACTAAAACATAATAATTTCAAACCTTGCTTACATTTGTATATTATCACGTGTCTCTCTATTTTGCATGAGAATACTTTGGAACAGATTTCTTAAATGAAAATTACTTGGTTGATTTCCTGTGTTTTTACAGTCTTTTATGTCCAACAATTAAATTATAATAATTCAAAAGAATTGTGTTCAGAAAACTTGGGGAGACAAATAAAACCACCTGCGGGCCATATTCCCCACCAGTTGGGGAACCCTGCACTAGGCCTTCCAGTGCATTGAAGCCAGTGCAAGATTGTGAGGTCCAACTCAAATCATTCAAATTAGTTTGACGAAGTTCAGGAAAATGGTTTTAGAATTATGGTTCGCATGCACTATGTTAATGGTGTCATTGACCATATATCTTTACTTCACCAGTGAAGAAGTCTACTATTTACCATATACTGTATTAAACATCTCTTATGGAAATGTGGAAACATCTTCATAGCAATTCTCTCAGCCCCTGGTAGGTGGCAGTATGGACTTACCAACATTATGGTCACACACAATATTGGCTAAATTATAGACAGAAGTTCAACTTTGTGTGCGTTATTGCTTTGTGAAGTCATCAAACTCAACTGCAGTAAAAGTAAGTCATACTAATCAATACCCTGTCTCTAGGCTTTGCATCTGGACTTTATAGGGACATAGAGGAAGTTTGGGGCAAATACAAATTATGAAAGATGTGTAGATGAAGTTGGCAATAAAGTCAGGTAGTCTAGTGGTTAGAGCATTGGACTAGTAACCGAAAGGTTGCAAGATTGAATCCCGAGCTGTACAAGGTAAACATCTGTTGTTCTGCCCCTGAACAAGGCAGTTAATCCACTGTTCCTAGGCCGTCATTGAAAATAAGAATTTGTTCTTAACTGACTTGCCTAGTTAAATAAAAATTATAGGTACAAATAAAAACTATGCTTGTAGAAAGATGATTGCTTGTCTCTGAAAAAGTTAAAGTTGTGCCTAATAGACTGGCCCAGAATCAGAACTGATTAATGTATTCACTGTACAAGACGCATGCTGCTAAATTGCTGCAAGATGGATGGCCAACTTCTTACCCATAGATCACACATAGTGTGGTGGTGCTCGCTCATGAACCCAGGTCAGGGAGGTTGAGTTCCACTGCCAATTTGCAATCAGAATTTGTGGAATCCTAGAGCCTGCTCTGGTACATTTACACACAGGTAGGTATGTGAGTTATAATGTGGGTTTGAAATGATCTATCCCACAGCGAATGGCAAATCTAATCATATACGGGCAAATAGCTTTCTCTCTTTATCTCTTATTTCTGTGTGTAACGACTGTATTCATGTGTGAGTATTCACTCATATAGCCTAACTTTATGTATTATTTAGGATATCCACAATGGTCTGCAGACATGCCTTTTCCCTGGGACGCAGGCTTTGAGAGTACACAGGGCAGAGACTCACTCATCACAGGTAGTGTCAGCACGCTGTGCTGCTAAACCAGGAAACCTACCATTGCCCTCTGGATCCTTAAATCTGCACACAGCATCCACATCAAGTTCTCATGCGCCTAAATCTAAACGTGCCACAACTGGTTTTCAAAACAAGTTAAATTTTATTATTAATGACAAAGAGAGCTTCAACCTGGGGGGGGGGGGACTTCTCAAAGGCTGGGCTTAAATAGCTCAACACGGTTTCTACTAAGGAAGTTTCTCTGAGCAGGGAGAACCAGAGAATGCCTCTGATTGTCTCAGCAGTAACTGCTCAACATACAGAGTTTACCCCAATCCTAAGCCGACCCCACACACACTCTGTTAGACACATGCTGTTAACAGAGGTGCTACCGCCTTGAACTAAAACCCTGGTCCCCTTTGACCTTAACCACCCGCCGAGGTGCCACTCTAACCCTAACCACACCAGCCCAATGTGCTTTGTTTGAACCCAGGGTGGCACATATAAAGCAATTAGCGCACCCAACTCCCTAAGAAATGGCTTCTTTAACATCCAGTCACACCTGATTCACCAAAAAGGTGTGGAAGCTGCAGTTGCACCGAGTCAAAAAACAAGCAAACAGACACCTTGGGGGAAGAGGTTAAAATGTTTGCAACCAAGTGACAGAATTTATGGGCACACTAAAGGTCTAAGAGTCTGACAACTTTGCCAAATTGTCTATGAGTGGCTTACTAAAAAGGTGAGAAGTGAGTGTCTGGAGGGGGGAATAATTGTGCTTTTAAAAAGGCCAGCGGTGTCGGTGCAGTGTTAGCAAACGTGTGAAGGGAACCCAGGGAGCAAGGGTTTGCTTCTTTAGCGTGGAGGGAGAAACTGCCTGGTTGGACAGGGGAAGGTGGAGGGAGACATACCGCCTGGTTGGGGAGGTGGAGGGAGACACAACGCCTGATTGGAGAGGGGAGGTGGAGGGAGACACACCGCCTGGTTGGAGGGGGATGGTGGAGGGAGCCACTCCGCCTGGTTGGAGAGGAGAGGTGGAGGGAGATGCACCACTTGGTTGGAGAGGTAAGGTGAAGGGAGACACTGCCTGTTTGGTGTGGGGAGGTGGAGGGAGACACACCGCCTGGTTGGAGAGGGGAGGTGGAGGGAGATGCACCACTTGGTTGGAGGGGAGGTGGAGGGAGACACACCGCCTGGTTGGAGGTGGAGGGAGATACTCCGCCTGGTTGGAGAGGGGAGGTGGAGGGAGACACACTGCCTGGTTGGAGAGGGGAGGTGGAGGGAGACACTGCCTGGTTGGAGAGGGAAGGTGGAAAGAGGCACAGACATCTGTCCAGGTAGCCATGGCCGTAACTACATATGAGGAAAACGAGGTTCGGACCTCTGTAATTGTTTCTATTTAAAAATATATATATACAGTGGGGCAAAAAAGTATTTAGTCAGCCACCAATTGTGCAAGTTCTCCCACTTAAAAAGATGAGAGAGGCCTGTAATTTTCATCATAGGTACACTTCAACTATGATATATATATACACTGAGTGTACAAAGCATTAAGGACACCTGCTCTTTCCATGACATAGACTAACCAGGTGTTCTTAATGTTTTGTGGACTCTGTGTATATTTTATACACAATAAAGAAAATAAATTATGCGTCAACATTTCCCAGCATCTCCCAGCATTGATTAATCCCCTAGAGTCAATGGCCCCGCCCAAGCAGAAATTAATTAGCATAATAGCAACATCCCCATCAAAATCCAGCTATTTAAGCTGGAGATATGTTTTTTTTTTTGCAATCCACTGCATCCACTGATTTCGCCCCTCTGCATCTGCAGTGAAAGGTGGCAGAGCTAGAGCGATGTTTGTCAGACCATGATACATTACGAAAATCAGTCTGTAGCGTCTGAACGGTTAGGCCTAGAAACTATGGAAAGATGGAAAGATGGGACTCTCATGAAAACTATGGTGTTCTCCGTTTTGCTCTACGGCCCCCACAAGCATCATGGGACTTGTCTGAAGTCGATACAGCCGATCTTCCAACTTCTGTCTGTAGCACAATAATATGACCCATATATGGAAAGGTGAGATTCTCACAAAAACGAACGTCAATTGTTTTGCTCTAGGACGCACACAAGCCTCACAACACTAGTCTGAAGGTAGCTGGACACCAGTTAAAAAATGTATGGAAGTACAGTATATATAGAGATAGGAGATAGTTCAGTGCCTAAAATAAGTGGTTAAATACATGTAAAATATATATATATACTGTACAGTACCAGCCAAAAGTATAGACACAACAACTCATTCCAGGGATTTTCTTAATTTTTTACTACTTCCTATATTGTAGAATAATAGTGCAGACAACAAAACTACAAAATAACACATTTGGAATAATTTAGTAATAAAAAAAAGTGTTAAACAAAGCTGAATATATTTTATATTTGAGATTCTTCAAAGTAGCCACACTTTGCCTTGATGACAGCTTTGCACACTGCTAATGGGATATGTTTTAATAAATGATTAGAATATTACACTCTGAAACCATATGATTCTATGAAATTGATTAGAATCATTAGATTATTTTAATGCTGTGTGGGTTTAGTCAGTAGAATGATATATCCGGGAGTGTAGTTCTTAATCAGAATGAATGTTTTGGTGACAATATGTCTAGTATTTTGATAACAGACTGTCTGAGCAAGATTCGGTGCCGACCTTGGCTGGGGGCACTGAGAACTTCCCAGGGTCTCCCCCTATCTTGAGGGAGGGTGGGAAGAAGTTATTCTCACAGACTCCCCTAATCCCTGTCGGCTGGGTAGCAGGACAGTGTGGGCGTAGGATACCTAATGTTTTGTGTGGAAGTATGTGTGTCGCTATAAAATGAAGGTCTTTGTACTGTGCACGCCAGAACGTTCCCGTGAATAAACATTTGACTATTGTAGACTGGCCTCTGTCTGTTTTCATTTCAATCAGTATTTTACCAATCCTGATTTAGCAGACTGAGTAGTTTAATTAAATTGGTTTATGAACATTGAGAACAATACTCATGACAATTGGTCCTTCGAGCCGGATCTCAAAACTGCCTATGTCGTCCAAGTGAACTGCTGAAAACCGTGCACGGGTGGATCCAGGATCCGTAAGACAGAGACCTGACCTCTGAATTGAGGGTTTATTTCAGGCTAGTGGTGAACTGGTACACGACAGAGGTGGTGACGAGATCTAAACTACATTTATTTTCCCAGTCTACGAGAAGGTCAGTAAATCTTTATTCACGATTTATGGGGAATTGACGCTCGGGCTACATTCAGAAATATATTTGATTGTTTTTGTGTAGTTTAGGTGTTGATTTTAAAAATCCCACAGGGCATTCTTACCTGGTGACCTATTTTTAGAATTTTGTGTAGAGAACCCTGATATAGGTAGTATTCTAGACAATTGGAAAATAGGAATTGGGTGTAGAGCCACCTAGGCAGCAGCAGAAGGGGGTCCGTAATGACCCAAGGTATCTGTGGCCACTACCAATAAACTATCTAATGTTGAGACCTAACCACTAAATTGGTCAACATACTGTACATGAAATTTTTTTTAAAATTAAAAAACATTAGCCGGTCTAACATACTAAGATCTAACAGTAATCGATCTGGAGTATATTAGCAGAAAGGTGAGAGTCAAATCTACTAATAATATGCATATCTTATCTTCTGGGGATGAGTAGCAGGCAGTTGAATTTGGGCATGCATTTCATCCGGACATGAAAATACTGCCCCGTCACCAAGAAGTTAAAACATATAAACTGAACGTTTTAATAGCATGTTTAGGTTAAATTGAGGGACTAATTCATTCTAAATAGCGAGGCGATTTCGATGTAATACGTTTTCTTGCCTAAATGGTCTGCTGGAATAACGTATTGCGAATGGAGTCATATTTAAATTGCTGAATCATAGAAGAGACTGTTACCTAAATCTAATGAATTCTAAATAATAATGGAGAGATAATTACGATAGAGTTGTGCCCATCTAAATATTTTTATTCTTATGGATTGACTGACACGTTATAAATTTAGCGAAGTACATGGTACTTTTACATTTGAGTAGAGAAAGTTGTAAAGTTTGGTTTTACTCTTACGATAGAATTAAAGCAGAACTCAGTTTGAGTAGGGGGTATATTTTTGCCCAGAGGCAGGAATAAGAGAGTTGGTTGCAGTGTTGCCAACTAATTTTCAGGGTAAGTTGCTGGAGGCAGGTTGATTTGTTGCTAAATGACGTTGTGATATCATTGCGTGATAACGTAAAACTGCGTCATTACGTAGAATACACAATAACGTTACTCAAATTGTTTACAGTTGTTCAGGTACAGACTCTCACTCTTTTCTGTACTTCTGCCAGTACAATTTTGATTGAGAGATGTTGATAGATGTTGTAAGTTCTGTTCAAGATCAAACATATGTGACTGACTATATTCATTGGGTTTTGCTTGTCGAACCCGTACATACGTACTACTGCTGCTGCAGTCAGCCTAGAATGATTTGCAATTCGCTGAAATTGCTGCTGCCTGGGCACAGACTGAGTGCCTGCTGCTGATGTCACTCACAATGCACTTTTGCAGCCAGGCAAAAGGGTGACTGAGGGTGGGACACAGAACATTGTTTGTGTCATTTAGACGGAAAATGTGTGCATTATAGCTTTGAGTCAAAAGTTGCTAAAAGTTCCAAATACATTTTTAAAAGTAGCTAAATTTGTCAGGGTAGTCTGAAAATATGCTAAATCTAGCAACACAATTGCTAGGTGGGCATCACTGGTTGGTTGTGCGCGCTGGGCTATATTTGGCTGTAAGGGATTCAGGTCTGAATAGTTGAATCGCAAAAGTTTTGTGATAGTTTCCGGTTACTGATTTTTGGTTTGATTGTTTAGGTAACACCAGTGCAATTGAACAGGAAGTTTAGGTATACTAACATTATAATCTGTTTCCATTACGTGGAACCATAACAGGTCCGCAAAGTGGATTGCAGGTTGAGGTAATTTTATTTTAAAGGGACAGTGCACACAGTTGTGTGTGTCTAATGGCAGGGTATTCCTATCAAGCATTTTGGGAGACTGTTTGCAGACAGACTGAATGGGTTTTACATATAACCATTGAGGAAATGTAAAACTAATGATTTGAGGGAGTACAGTGGAATTATCATTATTATTAGGTTTTGTTTGTAGTAAACATTCAGGTTTGAGGAGATTTCCATGTTTCCCAGCGACACGATATCTTAACCTCTAGTGACACCCCATCCCGTGAACGGGACCGTTGTCATCATCTGACACTAATTAGCATAATGCAACGGACATAAATATTCCTAGAAAATATTCCTATTCATGAAAATCACAAATGAAATATATTGAGACACCACAGCTTAGCCTTTTGTTAATCACCCTGTCATCTCAGATTTTCAAAATATGCTTTACAGCCAAAGCTAGACAAGCATTTGTGTAAGTTTATCGATAGCCTAGCATAGCATTTTGTCCAGCTAGCAGCAGGTAACTTGGTCACGGAAATCAGAAAAGCAATCAAATTCAATCGTTTACCTTTGATGAGCTTCGGATGTTTTCACTCACGAGACTCCCAGTTAGATAGCAAATGTTCATTTTTTCCAAAAATATTATTTTTGTAGGCGAAATAGCTCCGTTTGTTCTTCACGTTTGGCTGAGAAATCTCCCGGAAATTGCAGTCACGAAAACGGCGAAAAATATTCCAAATTAGCTCCATAATATCGACAGAAACATGGCAAACGTTGTTTATAATCAATCCTCAAGGTGTTTTTCAAATATCTATTCGATAATATATCCATCGGGACAATTCGTTTTTCAGTAGGACCGATTGGAGTAATGGCTATCTCTGTATTTTACGCGAGAATCTCTCTGGGAGCATCAGGTGACCACTTGCGCAATGTAGCCGCCTACAGGTATTCTTCAACATAAATGCGTAAAACTACGTCACAATGCTGTAGACACCTTCTGGAATACGGAGAAAGAGTAATCTGGTTGATAGCCCATTCACTGCTCAATAGGGACGCATTGGAACGCAGCGCTTTCAAAACATGAGGCACTTCCGGATTGGATTTTTCTCAGGCTGATGCCTGCAACATCAATTCTGTTCAGTTTTGGAAACTTTAGAGTGTTTTCTATCCTAAGCTGTCAATTATATGCATATTCTAGCATCTGACAAAATATCCTGTTTACTACGGGAACGTTTTTTTCCAAAAATGAAAATACTGCCCCCTAGTCACAAAAGGTTAAAGGGGTACAATCACATATGGAATATTATAAGTTTTGTTTTCTGAGTTTTAATTAAACGTGAATTCTTTAGATAAAGGGTTCTTTAATTTGTCTAATATAGTATGGAACACAACTGTAAAAGGGTGGTATGACCTTTGCTCTCTATCATGGCTTTCCGTTGTGGTCTGATCAGCCTCATGCGAGGGCCATTTGGATAATGAATTTGAGGTAATTTGTGATACTGATTTTAAGGTAAATGATAATTATGAACGAGTTCATAGCTCTTTGAAATAGTAGTAATTTGAACCAATGAGAAGAAAGAAAGGGCATAGCCTTGGACTGATGGTAGACTTATGTTAACTTCTTGACGCTACCAATCCCTTAAAGAGGATAATTATCATCAGCAACCGTTGAATAGCATAGCGCCACAGTCAAATAATATTACTAAAAATATTAATATTCATGAAATCACAAGTGCAATATTGCAAAACACAGCTTAGCCTTTTGTTAATCCACCTGTCGTCTTGCTTTACAGCGAAAGCAATCCAAGCGTTTGTGTAAGTTTATCGATCGCATGACAAAACATTAAGTACACTTAGCATCAGGTAGCTTGGTCACGAAAATCAGAAAAGCAATCAAATTAATAGTTTACCTTTGATGATCTTCGGATGTTTTCACTCAGAGGACTCCCAGTTACACAACAAATGTTCCTTTTGTTTCATTCATATTCATAATTTTTACATCCAAAATACCTCAGTTTGTTTGGCGCATTATGTTCAGAAATCCACAGGAAAGAGCGGTCACGACAACGCAGACAAATTCTAAATAATATCCGTAATGTCAACAGAAACATGTCAAACGTTTTTTCTAATCAATCCTCAGGTTGTTTTTAAAATATATAATCGCTAATATATCAACCGCAAATGTCTTTCACAGTAGGAGAGGGAAAAACAATAGCTGTCCAAGCTCTGTTGCGTGAGCGAAACTCATGTGACCACCTGACGCGATGTTATCTTTCTGGCTCATTTTCAAAATAAAAGCCTGAAACTATGTTTGAAGACTGTTGACACCTTGAGGATGCGATGGGAAAAGGAATCTGGTTGATATCCCTTTTAATGGAGCAATGGGAGGCTATGGAACATGGAGTTTTCAAAATAGAGGTCACTTCCTGGTTTTATTTTTCTCAGGGTTTCGCCTGCAATATCTGTTCTGTTATACTCACAGACAATATTTTGACAGTTTTGGAAACTTTCGAGTGTTTTCTATCCTAATCTGTCAATTATAGTCATATTCTAGCATCTGGTCCTGAGAAATAGGCCGTTTACTTTGGGAACGTTATTTTTCCAAACATAAAAATAGTGCCCCCTAGCTTCAAGAGGTTAAGTATTTAGAACCTAATCCAGGCCAACAGGACAGGGTTATATGACATCTGTGGTGATTCAGGATTATTGATAGGATCGTGATAACTTTAATCACTCTTTGTAATTACTTTAGCGATTGCCACCATAGACATGTTTTTTTCTAAAATCCATGAGTTCAGATAATGCCAAACAGTGAGACACTTAGTTGAGATTTGGAAACAACCCATATTTGATACTGACTGTTATGAGAAAGAGCGACAGACAGATAGGAGAAAGGGTAGACAGAGAAGCTCTCCCCGCACTGCTGAGACCTTGATGGTTGGGGAGCAGAGAGGAGAAGGAGGGGGGCTGTTACGGAGTGGAGACAAAAGGGGCCTGACACTGAACCATTGCCTAGAAATCATTCGGCAAAACAGGCCGAAATAGTAGCATCGACTAGTGCCTGTGAAAGCAGCACAGATAAATCCTAAAGTAAATAAACTAGACACTTGACAGAGAATTGTTACAGGATAGACATTTTTATTTCACCTTTATTTAACCAGGTAGGCTAGTTGAGAACAAGTTCTCATTTGCAACTGCGACCTGGCCAAGATAAGGCATAGCATTGTGAACAGACAACACAGAGTTACACATGGAGTAAACAATTAACAAGTCAATAACACAGTAGAAAAAAGGGGAGTCTATATACATTGTGTGCAAAAGGCATGAGAAGGTAGGCGAATAATTACAATTATGCAGATTAACACTGGAGTGATAAATGATCAGATGGTTATGTACAGGTAGGCGAATAATTACAATTATGCAGATTTACACTGGAGTGATAAATGATCAGATGATCAGATGGCACCTACCTGGTGCAAAAGAGCAGAAAAATAAATAAAAACAGTATGGGGATGAGGTAGGTGAAAATGGGTGGGCTATTTACCAATAGACTATGTACAGCTGCAGCGATCGGTTAGCTGCTCAGATAGCAGATTTTTGAAGTTGGTGAGGGAGATAAAAGTCTCCAACTTCAGCGATTTTTGCAATTCGTTCCAGTCACAGGCAGCAGAGAACTGGAACGAAAGGCGGCCAAATGAGGTGTTGGCTTTAGGGATGATCAGTGAGATATACCTGCTGGAGCGCGTGCTACGGATGGGTGTTGCCATCGTAACCAGTGAACTGAAATAAGGCGGAGCTTTACCTAGCATGGACTTGTAGATGACCTGGAGCCAGTGGGTCTGGCAACGAATATGTAGCGAGGGCCAGCCGACTAGAGCATACAAGTCGCAGTGGTGGGTGATATAAGGTGCTTTAGTGACAAAACGGATGGCACTGTGATAAACTGCATCCAGTTTGCTGAGTAGAGTGTTGGAAGCAATTTTGTAGATGACATCGCCGAAGTCGAGGATCGGTAGGATAGTCAGTTTTACTAGGGTAAGTTTGGCGGCGTGAGTGGAGGAGGCTTTGTTGCGGAATAGAAAGCCGACTCTTGATTTGATTTTCGATTGGAGATGTTTGATATGGGTCTGGAAGGAGAGTTTAGAGTCTAGCCAGACACCTAGGTACTTATAGATGACCACATATTCAAGGTCGGAACCATCCAGGGTGGTGATGCTGGTCAGGCGTGCGGGTGCAGGCAGCGAACGGTTGAAAAGCATGCATTTGGTTTTACTAGCGTTTAAGAGCAGTTGGAGGCCACGGAAGGAGTGCTGTATGGCATTGAAGCTCGTTTGGAGGTTAGATAGCACAGTGTCCAAGGACGGGCCGGAAGTATATAGAATAGTGTCGTCTGCGTAGAGGTGGATCAGGGAATCGCCCGCAGCATGAGAAACATCATTGATATATACAGAGAAAAGAGTCGGCCCGAGAATTTAACCCTGTGGCACCCCCATAGAGACTGCCAGAGGACCGGACAGCATGCCCTCCGTTTTGACACACTGAACTCTGTCTGCAAAGTAATTGGTGAACCAGGCAAGGCAGTCATCCGAAAAACCGAGGCTACTGAGTCTGCCGATAAGAATACGGTGATTGACAGAGTCGAAAGCCTTGGCCAGGTCTATGAAGACGGCTGCACAGTACTGTCTTTTATCGATGGCGGTTATGATTTCGTTTAGTACCTTGAGCGTGGCTGAGGTACACCCGTGACCGGCTCGGAAACCAGATTGCACAGCGGTGGGATTCGAGATGGTCAGTGACCTGTTTGTTGACTTGGCTTTCGAAGACCTTAGATAGGCAGGGCAGGATGGATATAGGTCTGTAACAGTTTGGGTCCAGGGTGTCGCCCCCTTTGAAGAGGGGGATGCCTGCGGCAGCTTTCCAATCCTTGGGGATCTCAGACGATATGAAAGAGAGGTTGAACAGGCTGGTAATAGGGGTTGCGACAATGGCGGCGGATAGTTTCAGGAATAGAGGGTCCAGATTGTCAAGCCCAGCTGATTTGTACGGGTCCAGGTTTTGCAGCTCTTTCAGAACATCTGCTATCTGGATTTGGGTAAAGGAGAACCTGGAGAGGCTTGGGCGAGTAGCTGCGGGGGGGGGGGGGGGGAAGCTGTTGGCCGAGGTTGGAGTAGCCAGGCGGAAGGCATGGCCAGCCGTTGAGAAATGCTTGTTGAAGTTTTCGATAATCATGGATTTATCGGTGGTGACCGTGTTACCTAGCCTCAGTGCAGTGGGCAGCTGGGAGGAGGTGCTCTTGTTCTCCATGGACTTCACAGTGTCCCAGAAGTTTTTGGAGTTGGAGCTACAGGATGCAAACTTCTGCCTGAAGAAGTTGGCTTTAGCTTTCCTGACTGACTGTGTGTATTGGTTCCTGACTTCCCTGAACAGTTGCATATCGCAGGGACTATTCGATGTTATTGCAGTCCGCCACAGGATGTTTTTGTGCTGGTTGAGGGCAGTCAGGTCTGGAGTGAACCAGGGGCTATATCTGTTCTTAGTTCTGCATTTTTTGAACGGAGCATGCTTATCTAAAATGGTGAGGAAGTTACTTTTAAAGAAAGAACAGGCATCCTCAACTGACGGGATGAGGTCAATGTCCTTCCAGGATACCCGGGCCAGGTCGATTAGAAAGGCCTGCTCAAAGAAGTGTTTTAGGGAGCGTTTGACAGTGATGAGGGGTGGTCGTTTGACTGCGGCTCCGTAGTGGATACAGGCAATGAGGCAGTGATCGCTGAGATCCTGGTTGAAGACAGCGGAGGTGTATTTGGAGGGCCAGTTGGTCAGGATGACGTCTATGAGGGTGCCCTTGTTTACAGAGTTAGGGTTGTACCTGGTGGGTTCCTTGATGATTTGAGTGAGATTGAGGGCATCTAGCTTAGATTGTAGGACTGCCGGGGTGTTAAGCATATCCCAGTTTAGGTCACCTAACAGAACAAACTCTGAAGCTAGATGGGGGGCGATCAATTCACAAATGGTGTCCAGGGCACAGCTGGGAGCTGAGGGGGGTCGGTAGCAGGCGGCAACAGTGAGAGACTTATTTCTGGAGAGAGTCATTTTCAAAATTAGTAGTTCGAACTGTTTGGGTATGGACCTGGAAAGTATGACATTACTTTGCAGGCTATCTCTGCAGTAGACTGCAACTCCTCCCCCTTTGGCAGTTCTATCTTGACGGAAGATGTTATAGTTGGGTATGGAAATCTCAGAATTTTTGGTGGCCTTCCTGAGCCAGGATTCAGACATGGCAAGGACATCAGGGTTAGCAGAGTGTGCTAGAGCAGTGAGTAAGACAAACTTAGGGAGGAGGCTTGAACGAACGCTCCAGGGAGAATTGGACATGTAGAGAATGAAAGGGGCGCTCCTACATGATAATGTCAGACATAAGGATAATTTACTAATCTTATCTTAAGTCATTGTTTAGATATGCGGCAATATTGATAGATGGCCGGAGCCATGTATCAAAGGGGGGATAGGATAGGACACTTTGTGGCCTATTGGATAATAATCAAAAAACATTTTTTTTTATAGCGTTCCCAACTTACTTGGCAGACACGATTATGGTAACTGAAATATTAGGTCCAGATATTATCCCTAGAGTTGGTTTACTAGGATCTATTTCTTTAAATAATGGATGACAGTTTAGCTAATCAGGTAGCACAAATAGAAGGCCAGAGTTGGGGACCAGAACAAGTAGGCATAGAAGTTGAAGATATACTAGCAGAACACATGAGAAGACTGTTTGTTAACCAAACCCGTATGTCCAAGATATTATGCTCTACAGGTGAATTACAGGAGAAGGTGATTCACTCAATCCAGTCCCTGAGGAGAAAAGACGGGAAGCAGCCACATTGGGAAGGGCCATACCAAGTACTCCTGATGACAGCCTTCGCGGTGAGAATAGCTGAAAGAGCTTCCTGGGTTCATATCACACATTGCAAGAGGGTAAGACACCCTGACACTGTCGAACAATCACAGAGTTAGGAGAAGAACCTATCCCAAAAGGATTCGGGGGTTACCTCTCTAACGAAGATTCCCTGACCCCGCCCTATCCTCCCTGTGTGCGTTCATAGAAGTGAAAGTATGGGCTGGCCTTCAGCTAATGATATGTTCTCCGGGAAAGGGTGGGGCTTTACAGGAGTGCTGATTGGTCTGAGCTGTCTTATCGTGGGAGCCATAATCCTAATATACCATGACCCATCCGAGAATGTAGAAGGTGGTAACTTGACCCATAGTTTAGACAATGAGGATTTTGTATTAACTAAGCATAAGAGATCACTTGATCTGGATGAACAGGAAGTGAGAGTCTAGGACTATGAGCCATTATTGAAGATATCTGTGCAGGTCACCGTGTAGTTCATGGAAACAGGTCATAGCCCACACAGGGAGAGCGAGGGCTATATAGATCCACTTACCCAGTATGGAAGGAGGTGGAGTACAGTGAAGGTGAGAGTTTTTGGCTGCAATCCGGAGCGAGAGAAGTATTGCATAAAGGTACGTATTACTATTAAAAACGTAAAGAAAGAGGATCTAGGGTTATGGTATGTTGGATTTGATCATGTTTTGTTTGATATTCTAGTACCATTCCGGGTAGAAGAGGTTAGGGCAAGTGATAGCTCTATAGTCAGCCAGAATACAAGCAGAGCCCCTGACAAAACAGAAACTGACAGTGGAGTCGTCCAGAGCCAAGGGCCGGTGCGGATAGTGCAGATGACAGATCTTAAGGAAGTGATCGAGGTGGAAACTGGTTATGGGGATTCTAACCTATGGTTAGAATGGATTCAATATACAGCCAGATCAATAGCGAAAGAAGAATGTTATGCCTGCGCCACAGAAAAACCTCAGTTGACAACCATTCCCTTTCCATTTGATGGAATTGATTCACCCAGGGGAATGGCCGGTATGGTAAAGCTGTTCATGAAGGCAGGGAAACCAGACAATGACAGTTGCATTGATCTGCATTATCTGTATCCCTATGTGCCCATGGTTGAGTTCCGAGGACTTTAGTAAGATAAAAAGGCATTGAGCGTATGTTTGGTGGTTGTGTGGAGGTATGAAACTGTGGCCTACCCTGCCAACAAATTGGACCGATATTTGTGCACTAGTGCAGTTAGGCAGGCCCTTCACCCTTATCAAACACAAAGACCTAGGGCCAGGTAGAAGAGAAAGAAGGAGTGCTCTGTCAGGATCTTTTGAGCATAGAGTTTACATTGATAGCATTGGAGTTCCAAGGGGGGTGCCTGATGAGTTCAAAGCTAGGAATCAGATATGGCCTGGCTTGGAAGGGTGGTGTGTGTGTGATATTCGGAGCCGAATGTTGTACTTTCATCCCCGATAACACAGCTCCAGACGGATCAGTGGCCAAGGCCCTGGCTGGTTTAACCACATTAGCTCACCAATTGGCAGAGAACTCTGGGGTAGATAATGCTCTAACAAATTGGTTTGATAGTGTGTTTGGGAAATGGAAAAATGTCACAATCACTGTGTTGTGGGCAACTATCACCTGTATGAGGGTTTTGGTTCTGTGTGGATGTTGTTTGGTCCCCTGTGTGAATGGCTTGCTTATCAGGACTCTGGAGAGGTCAATGACGCAACAGATGGTGAGCTCCAGCCAGTGTGATGACGAATACAGGCCTAGGAGATGGCTCCGTTTCTTTTAACTACGAGGAGCCCATGTTGCATGAGACTGTTTTTGAGGGTTAAGACTGTATTTTTATGAAGATTGTAATAAAAATCCGAACAGGAAGTGTTACAATTGGATATAGGCATATGATAGTCATTGATGAATATCGAATGTACATACATGTATCGGTTTGGATTAATCTTGGATACTATTTACGTTTCCATATAGTATATTAGTTATCAGTGTGTATTATTAAGTCATTAAGGGTGGATTGTTAATGGGATATGTTTTAATAAATTATTTGAATATTACTCTCTGAAACCATAACTCTGAAACCATATGATTGTATGAAATTGATTAGAATCATTAGATTATTTTAATGCTGTGTGTGGGTTTAGTCAGTAGAATTATATATCCGGGAGTGTAGTTCTTAGTCAGAATGAATGTTTTGGTGACAATATGTATAGTATCTTGATAAGATAAGATTCGGTGCCGACCTTGGCTGGGGGCACTGAGAACTTCCCAGGGTCTCTCCCTATCTTGAGGGGGGGCGGGAAGAAGTTATTCTCACGGACTCCCCTAATCTCTGTCGGCTGGGTAGCAGGACAGTGTCTATGCGGTCATTTTCACTTCCTAAGGCTTCCACTAGATGTCAACCATCTTTAGAAACTTCTTTGAGGATTCTACTATAAAGGAGGGGCTCATGAGACCTGTTTGAGTCAGTGGTCTGGCAGAGTGCCTTGGTCTCATGATGCGCGGTCACGAGAGAGTTAGCTCTCATTCCATTGCTTTTCTACAGATATAGGAATTCTCCGGTTGGAACATTATTGAACATTTATGTTAAAAACATCCTAAAGATTGATTCTATAATTAGTTTGACAGGTTTCTACGGACTGTTATATAACTTTTGGAACTTTTCGTCCGACGTTCTGCTGGACCTGCACGCGCGTTTGGATTTGCTTACCAAACGCCCTAACAAAAGGATCTATTTGGGCATAAATGATGGACATTATCGAACAAATCAAGCATTTATTGTGGACCTGGGATTCATGGGAGTGCATTCTGATGAAGATCATCAAATGTAAGTGAATATTTCTAATGCTATTTTTGACTAATGTTGACTACCCAATATGGCGGATATCGCTTTGGCTTCTTTGTTGTCTGAACGCTGTTCTCAGATTCTGGCATGGTTTGCTATTTCCGTAAAGTTTTTTTGAAATCTGACACAGCGGTTGCATTAAGGAGAAGTATATCTCTAATTCCATGTATAATAGTTGTATCTTTATCAATGTTTATTATGAGTATTTATGTAATTTGATGGGGCTCTAAGCTAAATCTTCTCATGTTTCAGAACTACTGAACGTAACGCGCCAATGTAAAATGAGATTTTTAAATATAAATATCCCCTTTACCGAACAAAACATACCTGTATTGTGTAACATGAAGTCCTATGAGTGTCATCTGATGAAGATCATCAAAGGTTAGTGATTCATTTTATCTCTTTTTGTGCTTTTTGTGACTCCTCTCTTTGGCTGGAAAAATGGCTGTGTTTATTCTGTGGCTTGGTGGTGATCTAACATAATCGTTTGTGGAGCTTTCACAGTAAAGCATTTTTTAAATCAGACACTGTGGCTGGATTAACATGAATTTTATCTTTAAAATGGTGCCTAATACTTGTATGTTTCAGAAATTAAATTTTTGAGATGTATGTTGTTTCGTATTTGGCACCCTGCAATTACATTGGCTGTTCCGCTGGTGGAACAAGGCCCCGCTAGCGGAACCCCTTTCCCAAAGAGGTTATTAACTTCTTATGGCTGAGATCCCGTTACCGGGAGCGATATAACAACAACCAGTGATAGTACAGGGCGCCATATTCAAAAGAACAGAAATCTTATCATTAAAATTCCTCAAACATCGTTTTCAAGGTAGTCTTGTTGTTAATCCCACCATAGTGTCTGATTTCAAATAGGATTCTCGGGGAAAGCACCACAAACGATTATGTTAGGTCACCAACAACTCACTAAAATACACAGCCAATTTTACCAGCCAAAGAGAGAGAGAGAAAAAGCACATATAGGGATAAAATGAATCACTAACCGTTGATAATCTTCATCAGATGACACTCATAGGACTTCATGTTACACAATACATGCATGTTTTGTTTGATAAAGTTCATATTTATCAGAAAATCTGAGTTTACATTGGCATATTCGATTCACTAGTTCCAAAAACATCCAGTGATTTTGCATAGCCACATCATTCAACAGAAATACTCATCATAAATGTAGATGATAATACAAGTTATACACATGGAATTATAGATATACCTCTCCTTAATGCAACCGCTGTGTCAGATTTCAAAAAAACTTTACGGAAAAAGAAACGCATGCAATAATCTGAGACTGTGCTCAAAAGTAAAAACACCACAGCCGCAAAGATGGCGTCAACATAAATAAGAAATGACATGATAAATATTCCCTTACCTTTGATGATCTACATCAGAAAGCACTCCAGGAATCCCAGGTCCATAATAAATGTTTGTTTTGTTCGAAAATGTCCGTTATTTATGACCAAATACCTTCTTTTGTTAGCAGGTTTGGTATACATATCCAAACGCTAATTCTGGTCAGCGTTATATCGGACAAAAACTTCAAAAAGTGATATTACCGGTCGAAGAAACATTTCAAACTTAGTACAGAATCAATCATTAGGATGTTGACTTAAGGAAGCCTACCCTTAGTCAAAGGCAATGCCCTTTCTTTCTTCACATTGGTCCAAATTCCAAATATGTCTAAGAACTTCAAACTTTATCATAATAATCAATTTCAGGAATTACCTTGAAATCAGTATTGCAAATTACCTTAAATTCTCCATCCAAATAGCTTTCCAATGAGGTGATCAAATCACAATGGAAAGTCATGATAGAGGTCATAGGTCATACAAACCCTTCAAAGAAGTGTTTCTTACTATATTAGACAAATTAAATAAAAATAGTCAAACATTTCCTACATGTTTTATCCCAGGTTCCCGGGACATTCCTTTATCAAAATAATTCACATGTTTAATTAAAACTCTAAAATTCCAATGAACTCACTCACTCTTTGCTCTCGCTCTGGTTGTCTCTGTCTCCCACTATCTTTCTGTATGTCCCCTTATCCTCTCTCCTTCCTTTCCCTTTGGTCTTACAGTTTCGGGAAATATGCCATAGTTTACGACAGTTGGAACAGGTACCTTGCAGTTTCTAGCAAAATGTCCAGTTTTATCACAATTAAAACATTTCCAATCGCTCCTGGTCCATTTACCACTGTCCTTCCCAGGTTTCCTACCCTTGAATCCTCCCCTATGCTGGTCTACAATTACCCCGAGAGTCACTATTACATACTCTGTTCCTTTCTGTTCTTTCTTCTCTATTCCTCCTCTGAGTCTGGCTGTAGGCGCCTGACCTTTTTCTCTCTGTTCTTGCCTTTGCCCCCCCTCCTATCCTTTCTGTCCTTATTCTTTCTACAGTCTCAGTGATTGTGGCCCACCTTATTGCAGTACATGCATGGTTCTTCACACTCCTTGGTAAAATGTCCTGGCTTGCTACAGTTGTAACATTTAGGTCCCTCTGTCTTCTCTCTTACGGGTCCTTTGTCTTTTCTCACCTCCACCCTTCTTGGCTATCTCTCCTAGAGTGGCCATAAGATACTCTTGGCTACTTACTTCTTATTTCTTAGTAAGTTCCTCTTTCTTTGCTCCCCCTGTTCTTTTTCTAGCTTCAGCTAGCCACACCCTAGCTGTGTCTAGCCCTTCTGCCTGTTGATTCCCTGTCTTGTCCCCACATTCCTTATGTACAGTGATTTTGCCGATTTTGCAGGTTTTCCTACTTACAAAGCATGTAGAGGTCTGTCATTTTTATCATAGGTACACTTCAACTGTGAGAGACAGAATCTAAAACAAAAATCCAGAAAATCACATTGTATGTGTTGCAGGATTTAAATTCCTCTATGTTTTAACACCCAATTCAAATTAAACACTCTGTCAATTCATAAGGATTTGTATGACCCTCATTTTATAGAAATGGACAGAGCCCAGTCTTAAAGTCAAACAGCAGCTTTTATTCACGAGAGTACTGCTCCTTACACATTTTACCACAGGTTATAAACTGAAAATGACGTCAGCGTTTTCTAAATGTTCCTTATGTTTTCCTTATGTACAGTGGGGCAAAAAAGTATTTAGTCAGCCACCAATTGTGCAAGTTCTCCCACTTAAAAAGATGAGAGAGGCCTTTTATCATAGGTACACTTCAACTATGACAGACAAAATGATTTAAAAAAATCGAGAAAATCACATTGTAGGATTTTTTATGAATTTATTTGCAAATTATGGTGGAAAATAAGTATTCGGTCAATAACAAAAGTTTATTTCAATACTTTGTTATATACCCTTTGTTGGCAATGACAGAGGTCAAACGTTTTCTGTAAGTCTTCACAAGGTTTTCACACACTGTTGCTGGTATTTTGGCCCATTTCTCCATGCAGATCTCCTCTAGAGCTGTGATGTTTTGGGGCTGTTGCTGGGCAACACGGACTTTCAACTCCCTCCAAAGATTTTCTATGGGGTTGAGATCAGGAGACTGGCTAGGCCACTCCAGGACCTTGAAATGCTTCTCACGAAGCCACTCCTTCGTTGCCCGGGCGGTGTGTTTGGAATGCAGGTGTGCCTTGTTAAAAGTTCATTTGTGGAGTTTCTTTCCTTCTTAATGCATTTGAACCAATCAGTTGTGTTGTGACAAGGTAGGTGTGGTATACAGAAGGTAACCCCATTTGGTAAACGACCAAGTCCATATTATGACGAGAACAGCTCAAATAAGCAAAGAGAAACTACAGTCTATCATTACTTTAAGACATGAAGGTAAGTCAATCCGGAAAAATGAAAGAACTTTGCAGTCGCAAAAACCATCATGCGCTATGATGAAACTGGCTCTCATGAGGACCGCCACAAGAAAGGAAGACCCAGAGTTACCTCTGCTGCAGAGAATAAGTTCATTAGAGTTACCAGCCTCAGAAATCGTCACCTTATATTGCACCCCAAATAAAAGTTTCACGGAGTTCAAGTAACAGACACATTTCAACATCAACTGTTCAGAGGAGACTGTGTGAATCAGGGCTTCATGGTCGAATTGCTGCAAAGAAACCACTACTAAAGAACACCAATAATAAGAAGATAATTGATTGGGCCAAGAAACACAAGCAAAGGACATTAGACCAGGGGAAATCTGTCCTTTGGTCTGATGAGTCCAAATGTTTTATATTTAGTTCTAACCGCGTGTCTTTGTGAGACGCAGAGTAGGTGAACGGATGATCTCTCAATGTGTGGTTCCTACAGGGAAACATGGAGGAGGAGATGTGATGGTGTGAGGGAGCTTTGCTAGTGATACTGTCTGTGATTTATTTAGAATTCAAGGCACACTTAACCAGCATGGCTACCACAGCATTCTGCAGTGATACGCCATCACATCTCGTTTGTGCTTAGTGGGAATATAATTTTATTTTGAAGAGGACAATGACCCAACACACCTCCAGGCTGTGTAAGGGCTATTTGAGCAAGAAGTAGATTGGTGGAGTGCTGCATCAGATGACCTAGCATCCACAAACACCCAACCTCAAACCAATTGAGATGTTCTGGGATGAGTTGAACCGCATAGTGAATGAAAAGCAGCCAACAAGTGCTCAGCATATGAGGGAACTCCTTCAAGACTGTTGGAAAAGCATTCCAGGTGAAGCGGGTTGAGAGAATGCCAAGACTGTTTAAAGCTGTCATCAAGGCAGTGGGTGGCTTCTTTGAAGAATCTCAAATAGAACATATACAGTGGGGAGAACAAGTATTTCATACACTGCCGATTTTGCAGGTTTTCCTACTTACAAAGCATGTCTGTCATTTTTATCATAGGTACACTTCAACTGTGAGAGACTTTAAAATTTAAAACAAAAATCCAGAAAATCACATTGTATGTGTTGCAGGATTTAAATTCCTCTATGTTTTAACACCCAATTCAAATTAAACACTCTGTCAATTCATAAGGATTTGTATGACCCTCATTTTATAGAAATGGACAGAGCCCAGTCTTAAAGTCAAACAGCAGCTTTTATTCACGAGAGTACTGCTCCTTACACATTTTACCACAGGTTATAAACTGAAAATGACGTCAGCGTTTTCTAAATGTTCCGTCTCCTCTTGACACTGGTGGAAAGGCGCTATAGTTCAAGCCTTCCCACCTCGCCTAGAGCCAAGGTCAGCCAGTGTAGATAAGTATTTGATACATCAGAATAGCAGAACTTAATATTTGGTACAGAAACCTTTGTTTGCAATTACAGAGATCATACGTTTCCTATAGTTCTTGACCAAGTTTGCACACACTGCAGCAGGGATTTTGGCCCACTCCTCCATACAGACCTTCTCCAGATCCTTCAGGTTTCGGGGCTGTCGCTGGGGAATACGGACTTTCAGCTCCCTCCAAAGATTTTCTATTGGGTTCAGGTCTGGAGACTGGCTAGGCCACTCCAGGACCTTGAGATGCTTCTTACGGAGCCACTCCTTAGTTGCCCTGGCTGTGTGTTTCTGGTCGTTGTCATGCTGGAAGACCCAGCCACGACCCATCTTCAATGCTCTTACTGAGGGAAGGAAGTTGTTGGCCAAGATCTCCCAATACATGGCCCCATCCATCCTCCCCTCAATACGGTGCCTTTTCCCCTTTGCAGAAAAGCATCCCCAAAGAATGATGTTTCCACCTCTATGCTTCACGGTTGGGATGGAGTTCTTGGGGTTGTACTCATCCTTCTTCTTCCTCCAAACACGGCGAGTGGAGTTTAGACCAAAAAACTATATTTTTGTCTCATCAGACCACATGACCTTCTCCCATTCCTCCTCTGGATCATCCAGATGGTCATTGGCAAACTTCAGACGGGCCTGGACATGCGCTGGCTTGAGCAGGGGGACCTGGCGTGCGCTGTAGGATTTTAATCCATGAAGACGTAGTGTGTTACTAATGGTTTTCTTTGAGACTGTGGACCCTATCTTCAGGTCCTGCCGTGTAGTTCTGGGCTGATCCCTCACCTTCCTCATGATCATTGATGCCCCGCGAGGTGAGATCTTGCATAGAGCCCCAGACCGAGGGTGATTGACCGTCATCTCTAACTTCTTCCATTTTCTAATAATTGCACCAACAGTTGTTGCCTTCTCACCAAGCTGCTTGCCTATTGTCCTGTAGCTCATCCCAGCCTTGTGCATGTCTACAATTTTATTCCCGATGTCCTTACACAGCTCTCTGGTCTTGGCCATTGTGGAGAGGTTGGAGTCTGTTTGATTGAGTGTGTGGACAGGTGTCTTTTATACAGGTAACAAGTTCAAACAGGTGCAGTTAATAGAGGTAATGGGTGGAGAACAGGAGGGATTCTTAAAGAAAAACTAAAAGGTCTGTGAGAGCCGGAATTCTTACTGGTTGGAAGGTGATCAAATACTTATTGCATGCAATAAAATGTAATGAGTTCAAACAGGTGCAGTTAATACAGGTCATGAGTGGAGAACAGGAGGACTTCCTGTTGTGACTAGGGGGCAGTATTTTCATTTTTGGAAAAATAACGTACCCAAAGTAAACAGGATATTTTGTTAGGACAAGATGCTAGAATATGCATATAATTGACAGCTTAGGATAGAAAACACTCTAAAGTTTCCAAAACTGTAAAAATATTGTCTGTGAGTATAACAGAACTGATATTGCAGGCGAAAGCCTGAGAAAAATCCAATCCGGAAGTGCCTCGTGTTTTGAAAGCTCTGCGTTCCAATGCGTCCCTATTGAGCAGTGAATGGGCTATCAACCAGATTACTTTTTCTACGTATTCCCCAAGGTGTCTACAGCATTGTGACGTTTTACGCATTTATGTTGAAGAATACCCGTAAGCGGCTACATTGTGTAAGTGGTCACCTGATGACTCTCAGAGTGACTCTCGCGTAAAATACAGAGGTAGCCATTATTCCAATCGGTCCTACTGAAAAACCAATTGTCCCGGTGGATATATTATCGAATAGATATTTGAAAAACACCTTGAAGATTGATTGATATAAACAATGTTTGCCATGTTTCTGTTGATATTATGGAGCTAATTTGGAATATTTTTCGCCGTTTTCGTGACCGTAGTTTCCGGTCAATTTCTCAGCCAAACGTGAAGAACAAACAGAGCTATTTCGCCTACAAAAATAATATTTTTGGAAAAAATGAACATTGGCTATCTAACTGGGAGTCTCGTGAGTGAAAACATCTGAAGCTCATCAAAGGTAAACGATTGAATTTGATTGCTTTTCTGATTTCCGTGACCAAGTTACCTGCTGCTAGCTGGACAAAATGCTATGCTAGGCTATCAATAACTTACACAAATGCTTGTCTAGCTTTGGCTGTAAAGCATCTTTGGAAAATCTGAGATGACAGGGTGATTAACAAAAGGCTAAGCTGTGTCTCAGTATATTTCACTTGTGATTTTCATGAATAGGAATATTTTCTAGGAATATTTATATCCGTTGCGTTATGCTAATTAGTGTCAGTCGATTACGCATGCGGGATGGGGAGTCACTAGAGGTTAAAGAAAAACTAACATGTCTGTGAAAGCCGGAATTCTTACTGGTTTGTAGGTGATCAAATACTTAAGTCATGCAATAAAATGCAAATGAATTTCTTTAAAATCATACAATGTGATTTTCTGGATTTTTGTTTTAGATTCCGTCTCTCACAGTTGAAGTGTACCTTTGATAAAAATTACAGACCTCTACATGCTTTGTAAGTAGGAAAACCTGCAAAATCGGCAGTGTGTCAAATACTTGTTCTCCCCAATGTATTTTACTACATACTGTACTACATGATTCCATATGTGTTATTTCATACTTTTGATGTCTTCACTATTATTGTACAATTTAGAAGAAAAAAAAGATAACTCTTGAATGAGTAGGTGTGTCCAAACTTTTGACCTGTACTGTACAGTTGAAGTCAGAAGTTTACATACACCTTAGCCAAATACATTTAAACTCAGTTTTCACAATTCCTGACATTTAATCTGAGTTAACATTCCCTGTCTTAGGTCAGTTAGGATCAACACTTTCTTTTAAGAATGTGAAGTGTTAGAATAACAGTAGAGAGAATGATTTATTTCAGCTTTCGTCACATTCCCAGTGGGTCAGAAGTTTACATACACTCAATTAGTATTTGGTAGCATTGCCTTTAAATTGTTTAAATTGGGTCAAACATTTCGGGTAGCCTTCCACAAGCTTCCCACAATAAGTTTGGTGAATTTTGGCCCATTCCTCCTGACAGAGCTGGTGTAACTGAGTCAGGTTTGCAGGCCTCCTTGCAAGCACACGCTTTTTCAGTTCTGCCCACAATTTGTCTATAGGATTGAGGTCTGGGCTTTGTGATGGCCACTCCAATACCTTGACTTTGTTGTCCTTAAGCCATTTTGCCACAACTTTGGAAGTATGCTTGGGGTCATTGTCCATTTGGAAGACCCATTTACGACCAAGCTTTAACATTCTGACTGATGTCTTGAGATGTTGCTTCAATATACCCACATCATTTTCATCCCTCAGGATGCCATCTATTTTGTGAAGGGCACCAGTCCCTCCTGCAGCAAAGCACCCCCACAACATGATGCTGCCACCTCTGTGCTTCACGGTTGGGATGGTGTTCTTCAGCTTGCAAAACTCCCCCTTTTTCCTCCAAACATAACGATGGTCTTCATGGCCAAACAGTTCTATTTTTGTTTCATCAGACCATAGGACATTTCTCCAAAAAGTACGATCTTTGTCCCCATGTGCAGTTGCAAACCGTAGTCTGTCCTTTTTATGGCGGCTTTGAAGCAGTGGCTTCTTCCTTGCTGAGCGGCCTTTCAGGTTATGCCGATATAGGACTCGTTTTACTGTGGATATAGATACTTGTGTAGCTGTGTCCTCCACCATCTTCACAAGGTCCTTTGCTGTTGTTCTGGGATTGATTTGTACTTTTCGCACCAAAGTCCATGCATCTCTTGGAGACAGAGCACGTCTCCTTGAGCGGTATGGCGGCTGTGTGGTTCCATGGTGTTTATACTTGCATACTATTTTTTGTACCGATGAACGTTCAGGCATTTAGAAATTGCTCCCAAGGATGAACCAGACTTGTGGAGGTCTACATTTTTTTTTCTGAGGTCTTGGCTGATTTCTTTTGATTTTCCCATGATGCCAAGCAAAGAGGCACAGAGTTTGAAGGTAGGTCTTGAAATATATTCACAGGTACACCTCCAATTGACTGAAATTATGTCAATTAGCCTATCAGAAGCTTCCGAAGCCATGACATCATTTGCTGGAATTTTCCAAGCTGTTTAAAGGCACAGTCAACTTAGTGTATGTAAACGTCTGACCCACTGAAATTGTGATACAGTGAATTATAAGTGAAATAATCTGTCTGTAAACAATTGTTGGAAAAATGACTTGTGTCAATCACAAAGTAGATGTCCTGACCGACTTGCCAAAACTATAGTTTGTTAGCAAGACATTTGTAGAGTGGTTGAATAACGAGTTTTAGTGATTTCTCTAAAGATTTAATATCATTAATAAGAAGTGAAAATGTATAGAATTGTAAAAAATGTGTTTGGCTATCTCATCTTAGTAAATAACGCTTACATTCCATTTACAAACAAATGTACAAAATTGTCCCATAGGCTCTGTGGTGTGAGTGGAGGCCAAGGAGTGAAATACTGTCCCTAATAATCTCTGAAATGTAACCATGAGATACTTTTGAACTGTCCACACAATCCTGGCTAATGCCTGTGGATCCATTCCAATACAAATGCTCAATTATCGCTTTGTCACATCTGAACCCCATTACTCTGCTGGCTTTTTCCCTACGACTCACTCACAGTCCATTATATTTATGTTTTATTATCAGTCTAATTCCTCAGCTGAGGGTCTTTCGCCTTTAATGTTATTAATGTTGAGCTTTGAGCCTTTGAAAAGGCTTCCTTAAGAAAATCTGAAAATAATTAAAGAGTGATTAATTATGTTTTATGGGACATTATGTTTCTCTCTTTCTGTCTGCCTCTGGAGAACTTGGCTTTAAGCAATATGCCTTAATTACAAACAAAAACAAACATATTAAGTACGTGTTATGTTTGTACCGTACTGTAATGGTGGCAAAATATCAACATGAGAAATTATTTTAGCATGACAAAGAAAAATTCTGATACAAATAGAGACATATTCCTACTCTCTTGCTATAATGATGTCATGTACTGTCCAAGCTACAGATTTGGGATCTTAATTCGAGCCAGTTTGCTACAGCAGGAAAAGAGTCCTGCAGCAATAGGAAATGTGAATTATTAGGTAGATTGTAATTAATGGACATTTTTGTAGTGGTTGATATATTTTTCCCAATGGAAAATCAAGTCTGAAATTTCTAAGTGGAAATTAAAAACTTCAGAAGCCCTTTAAAACCTCAAATACATTACAAGTTAAAACATTTCTGCATTGCGGGGAAGTTCTCCGGCAACAGGGTGATCAACTTAAGATCCTACACCTGTACTAGTAATCATCATTTGATGTAGGTAAAGTAATACACGTTACCTGCTTTGATTAATTTTAGCTGCGGAGGCAATGCATCAACATGTAGTTACTTAGAAGGACGGTTCTAGGCTTTTATGGTCAACAGTGCAACTTCCACCAAATGAATCATGCCATCTGCACCATATGTTTTTAATTATTTGGAAGAGTTATAGTCTATCTGCCAGGTCGCAGTTGTAAATGAGAACTTGTTCTCAACTAGCCTCCCTGGTTAAATAAAAGTGAAATAAATACAAATAAAAATATCTGGCCAACATACATGTCTCTCACAAAAAAAAACTGCAACTTGCTATTTCGCAACTTCATGTGCAGTGCTGTGTTACTGTCTCCCAGTACTGAATCACTTTATCTCAGATCACCAGCATGAATGTGTTTGATTTGAAACCAAACATGTTGGTTAGAGAAAGAAAAATCTAATAAAAATTCTAACATCATAGGACCACAGTCCATATTTTAGTTGGTGTTTTCAGCACAGAGTTCTGTACCTTTACTTTTTAAGTAAAGCAAAGATAAGAGAATACATGCTGTGAACCCAGGTTGAGGAATGGGTAACACATGGTTTGAAATACTCACTCTCTATTGGACACTTTAAACTCAAATCCAACCTTCCCTTAGTGGGACGTAACCCGGTTGAAAGTAGTTACACAGAAAAACAATGAGAGCAGTATAAAGATGAATGTCACCTCAAAGACTGGGTATTTCCATTATATGGGAAATTCCCCCTGGGGGACCCCTGGGTTTGTTTTGATCATGTCTGAGGGATTTCTAGAGTCAGTGAGATGTGTTTCACACATAATTGGCCATGAAGAGGGCGACACTGGGCTTCACACGCTGAACGATACACCCAATGATGGTCTTCACGCACCGAACAATATACCCAATGATGACTTCTGGTGTGCGAGATCTGAAAACAAAATGTAGTCCTGCTTTGTGGCCTCTAGGATATACCGATCGCACTGTTTTTTTGTGGGTAGATAAGATTGTCCTTGTTCGATAGATCCACTGGACGTCTTTCATCAACGGATTAATAACTAAAAATACAAGGTAACATGTTTTTTCCAGTCTCTGAAAGACTACAACTTGTGTGGGCGGTGCTCCGTGCTCTGGCCCTGTCCCTCCACCAAGGCGGGCTTTTTTGAAAGGAAGGTGGACACTAAATCAAATCAAATCAAAAGTCATTGGTCATACACATACAGTGGGGCAAAAAAGTATTTAGTCAGCCACCAATTGTGCAAGTTCTCCCACTTAAAAAGATGAGAGAGGCCTGTGATTTTCATCATAGGTACACTTCAACTATGACAGACAAAATTAGGGAAAAATAATCCAGAAAATCACATTGTAGGATTTTTAATGAATTTATTTGCAAATTATGGTGGAAAATAAGTATTTGGTCAATAACAAAAGTTTCTCAATACTTTGTTATATACCCTTTGTTGGCAATGACAGAGGCCAAACGTTTTCTGTAAGTCTTCACAAGGTTTTCACACGCTGTTGCTGGTATTTTGGCCCATTCCTCCATGCAGATTTCCTCTAGAGCAGTGATGTTTTGGGGCTGTTGCTGGGCAACACGGACTTTCAACTTCCTCCTAAGATTTTCTATGAGGTTGAGATCTGGAGACTGGCTAGGCCACTTCAGGACCTTGAAATGCTTCTTAGAAGCCACTCCTTCGTTGTTCGGGCGGTGTGTTTGGGATCCTTGTCATGCCGAAAGACCCAGCCACGTTTCATCTTCAATGCTCTTGCTGATGGAAGGAGGTTTTCACCCAAAATCTCACGATACATGGCCCCATTCATTCTTTCCTTTACACGGATCAGTCATCCTGGTCCCTTTGCAGAAAAACAGCCACAAAGCATTATGTTTCCACCCCCATGCTTCACAGTAGGTATGGTGTTCTTTGGATGCAACTCAGCTTTCTTTGTCCTCCAAACACGACGAGTTGAGTTTTTACCAAAAAGTTATATTTTGGTTTCATCTGACCATATGACATTCTCCCAATCTTCTTCTGGATCATCCAAATGCTATCTAGCAAACTTCAGACAGGCCTGGACATGTACTGGCTTAAGCAGGGGGACACGTCTGTCACTTCAGGATTTGAGTCCCTGGCGGCGTAGTGTGTTACTGATGGTAGGCTTTGTTACTTTGGTCCCAGCTCTCTGCAGGTCATTCACTAGGTCCCCCCGTGTGGTTCTGGGATTTTTGCTCACCGTTCTTGTGATCATTTTGACCCCACGGGGTGAGATCTAGCGTGGAGCCCCAGATCGAGGGAGATTATCAGTGGTCTTGTATGTCTTCCATTTCCTAATAATTGCTCCCACAGTTGATTTCTTCAAACCAAGCTGCTTACCTATTGCAGATTCAGTCTTCCCAGCCTGGTGCAGGTCTACAATTTTGTTTCTGGTGTCCTTTGACAGCTCTTTGGTCTTGGCCATAGTGGAGTTTGGAGTGTGACTGTTTGAGGTTGTGGACAGGTGCCATTAATACAGGTAACGAGTGGAGGACAGAGGAGCCTCTTAAAGAAGAAGTTACAGGTCTGTGAGAGCCAGAAATCTTGCTTGTTTGTAGGTGACCAAATGCTTATTTTCCACCATAATTTGCAAATAAATTCATAAAAAATCCTACAATGTGATTTTCTGGATTTTCTTCTCTCGTTTTGTCTGTCATAGTTGAAGTGTACCTATGATGAAAATTACAGGCCTCTCTCATCTTTTTAAGTGGGAGAACTTGCACAATTGGTGGCTGACTAAATACTTTTTTGCCCCACTGTATTTAGCAGATGTTATTGCAGGTGTAGAGAAATGATTTTGTTCCTAGCTCCAACAGTGCAGTAGTATCTAACAATTCACAACAGTACACAGAAATCTAAAAGTAAAATAATTGGAATTAAGAAATATATAAATATTAGGACGAGCAATGTCAGAGTGGCATTGACTAAAATACTGTGGAATAGAACACAGCATATACAGTTGAAGTCGGAAGTTTACATACACTTAGGTTGGAGTCATTAAAACTAGTTTTTCATCCACTCCACAAATTTCTTGTTAACAAACTATAGCTTTGGCAAGTCGGTTAGGACATCTACTTTGTGCATGACACAAGTAATTTTTCAACAATTGTTAACCGACAGAATATTTCACTTATAATTCACTGTATCACAATTCCAGTGGGTCAGAAGTTTACATACACTAAGATGACTGTGCCTTTAAACAGCTTGGAAAATTCCAGCAAATGATGTCATGGCTTTAGAAACTTCTGATAGGCTAATTGACATCATTTGGGTCAATTGGAGGTGTACTGTGGATGTATTTCAAGGGCTACCTTCAAACTCTGTGCCTCTTTGCTTGACATCATGGGAAAATCAAAAGAAATCAGCCAAAACCTCAGAAAAAACATTGTAGACCTCCACAAGTCTTGTTCATCCTTGGGAGCAGTTTCCAAACGCCTGAAGGTACCACATTCATCTGTACAAACAATAGTACCCAAGTATAAACACCATGGGACCACACAGCTGTCATACCTCTCAGGAAGGAGAAGTGTTCTGTCTCCAAGAGATTAACGTACTTTGGTGCGAAAAGTGCAAATCAATCCCAGAACAACAGCAAAGGACCCTGTAAAGATGCTGAAGGAAACATGTACAGAGTATCTAAAGACACAGTAAAACGAGCCCTATGTTGACATAACCTGAAAGGCCGCTTAGAAAGGATGAAGCCACTGCTTCAAAACCGAAATAAAAAAACAGACTACGGTTTTCAACTGCACATGGGGACAAAGATGGTACATTATGGAGAAATGTCCTCTGGTCTGATGAAACTAAAATAGAACTGTTTGGCCATAATGACCATTGTTATGTTTGGAGGAAATAGGTTGAAGCTTGCAAGCTGAAGAACACCATCCCTACCATGAAGCACGGGGGTGGCAACATCATGTTGTGGGGGTGCTTTGCTGCAGGAGGGACTGGTGCCCTTCACAAAATAGATGGCATCATGGATGAAAATTATGTGGATATATTGAAGCAACATCTCAAGACATCAGTCAGGAAGTTAAAGCTTGTTGGCACATGGGTCTTCCAAAAGGACAATGACCCAAAGCATACTTCCAAAGTTGTGGCAAATTGGCTTAAGGACAACAAAGTCAAGGTATTGGCGTTGCCATCACTAAGTCCTGACCTCAATCCCATAGAAAATTTGTGCGCAGACCTGAAAAAGCAAGGAGGCCTACAAACCTGATTCAGTTACACCCAACTTACTGTGGGAAGCTTGTGGAAGGCCACCCAAAAAGATTGACCCAAGTTAAACAATTTAAAGGCAATGCTACCAAATACTAATTGAGTGTATGTAAACTTCTGACCCACTGGGAATGTGATGAAAGAAATAAAAGCTGAAATAAATCATTATTTTCACTACTATTCTGACATTTCACATTCTTAAAATAAAGTGGTGATCCTAACTGACCTAAAACAGGGAATTTTTACCAGGATTAAATGTCAGGATTTGTGAAAAACTGAGTTTAAATATATTTGGCTAAGGCATATGTAACCTTCCGACTTCAACTGTACATATGAAATGACACAAAATCCTTTCTGCAAAATTGAAAAAACTGACTAGACTGTCATCTCTCATCAACACAAATTCATTTTTTTATGTTCTATTAGCTATATGGTAGCATTCAACCATACATGTTTTAACCGGAATATAGTGATTCGAAACAAAGATTTGGATTTTAGCTAGAAGCTCATCTACAGTCGATGCCAGCACCAAGAGGGCAGATGACAAATACGGTGGACGAAATTCTATTTCGTAGGAAGGTGGGGGGGAAATTTCATGAATATTATTAATGCGTCTCTGTAACGGCTTTCTTCTGTGGACAAAGGAGAGGACCAAAGCACAGCGTGGTTAGTGTTCATCATGTTTAATATAGACGATAAACGTGAACACTACAAAATTCAAAACAACAAATGTGGAAAAAAACAAAACAGTTCTGTCTGGTGCAGACACACGAAGACAGAAGACAACCACCCACAAAAACCCAACACAAAACAGGCTACCTAAATATGGTTCCCAATCAGAGACAATAACTAACACCTGCCTCTGATTGAGCCATTGGCCATATCAGGCCAAACATAGAAATGGGAAAACTAGACACAGAACATAGAATGCCCACTCAGCTCACGTCCTGACCAACACTAAAACAAAGAAAACACAAAAGAACTATGGTCAGAACGTGACAGTCTCGACATTAAAATCAAATCTAATTTTATTGGTCACATGGTTAGCAGACGTTAATGCGAGTGTATTGAAATGCTTGTGCTTCTAGTTCCGACAGTGCAGTAATATCTAACAAGAAATCTAACAATTCCACAACTACCTAATACACACAAATCTAAAGGGATTGAATAAGAATATGTACATATAAATATATGGATGACCGAGTGGCACATGCAAGATGCAATAGATGGTATAAAATATAATATACAGTGCCTTGCGAAAGTATTCGGCGCCCTTGAATTTTGCGACCTTTTGCCACATTTCAGGCTTCAAACATAAAGATATAAAACTGTATTTTTTTGTGAAGAATCAACAACAAGTGGGACACAATCATGAAGTGGAACGACATTTATTGGATATTTCAAACTTTTTTAACAAATCAAAAACTGAAAAATTGGGCGTGCAAAATTATTCAGCCCCCTTAAGTTAATACTTTGTAGCGCCACCTTTTGCTGCGATTACAGCTGTAAGTCGCTTGGGGTATGTCTCTATCAGTTTTGCACATCGAGAGACTGAATTTTTTTCCCATTCCTCCTTGCAAAACAGCTCGAACTCAGTGAGGTTGGATGGAGAGCATTTGTGAACAGCAGTTTTCAGTTCTTTCCACAGATTCTCGATTTGACTTGGCCATTCTAACACCTGGATATGTTTATTTTTAAACCATTCCATTGTAGATTTTGCTTTATGTTTTGGATCATTGTCTTGTTGGAAGACAAATCTCCGTCCCAGTCTCAGGTCTTTTGCAGACTCCATCAGGTTTTCTTCCAGAATGGTCCTGTATTTGGCTCCATCCATCTTCCCATTAATTTTAACCATCTTCCCTGTCCCTGCTGAAGAAAAGCAGGCCCAAACCATGATGCTGCCACCACCATGTTTGACAGTGGGGATGGTGTGTTCAGGGTGATGAGCTGTGTTGCTTTTACGCCAAACATAACGTTTTGCATTGTTGCCAAAAAGTTCAATTTTGGTTTCATCTGACCAGAGCACTTTCTTCCACATGTTTGGTGTGTCTCCCAGGTGGCTTGTGGCAAACTTTAAACAACACTTTTTATGGATATCTTTAAGAAATGGCTTTCTTCTTGCCACTCTTCCATAAAGGCCAGATTTGTGCAATATACGACTGATTGTTGTCCTATGGACAGAGTCTCCCACCTCAGCTGTAGATCTCTGCAGTTCATCCAGAGTGATCATGGGCCTCTTGGCTGCATCTCTGATCAGTCTTCTCCTTGTATGAGCTGAAAGTTTAGAGGGACGGCCAGGTCTTGGTAGATTTGCAGTGGTCTGATACTCCTTCCATTTCAATATTATCGCTTGCACAGTGCTCCTTGGGATGTTTAAAGCGTGGGAAATATTTTTGTATCCAAATCCGGCTTTAAACTTCTTCACAACAATATCTCGGACCTGCCTGGTGTGTTCCATGTTCTTCATGATGCTCTCTGCGCTTTTAACGGACCTCTGAGACTATCACAGTGCAGGTGCATTTATACGGAGACTTGATTACACACAGGTGGATTGTATTTATCATCATTAGTCATTTAGGTCAACATTGGATCATTCAGAGATCCTCACTGAACTTCTGGAGAGAGTTTGCTGCACTGAAAGTAAAGGGGCTGAACCATTTTGCACGCCCAATTTTTCAGATTTTGATTTGTTAAAAAAGTTTGAAATATCCAATAAATGTCGTTCCACTTCATGATTGTGTCCCACTTGTTGTTGATTCTTCACAAAAAAATACAGTTTTATATCTTTATGTTTGAAGCCTGAAATGTGGCAAAAGGTCGCAAAGTTCAAGGGGGCCGAATACTTTCGCAAGGCACTGTTTACATATGAGATAAGATTGTAAGAAATGTAAACATTATTAAAGTGGCATTATTAAAGTGATATATACATATGAGTATATACATATGAGATGAGTAATGTAAGATATGTAAACATTATTAAAGTGACTAGTGATCCATTTATTAAAGTGGCCAATGATTTCAAGTCTGTATGTAGGCAGCAGCCTCTCTGTGTTAGTGATGCCTGTTTAACAGTCTGATGGCCTTGAGATAGAAGCTGTTTTTCAGTCTCTCGGTCCCAGCTTTGATGAACCTGTACTGACCTTAAGCCTTTTTGAGTGCGTGACGTCACTCTTAGTTTTTACTAAAACACAAAACATGGAGGACAATTTCTCTCTCCTCAGATCTGAAACCAGTAATAACAATCAACTTCAATGACAGTTAACATAAAATAAAAATACAAATCTGACATTCCCGCGGCCCAAAAAACACTGTCGCAGAGGAGGGCGTAATAGCTAGCTACAGTGTTTGATTCATATCAGCTGTTTTCTTATAAAACAGTGCAGCTAGCTAGCAAAATGCTTATTTGTGATGCTAGCTATCCAACGTTTATCAAGACTCGGGAGCTAATAGGGACATAGGCTTCAGGAGCTAGCAGGTTAGATTTAATTCCATATTAGGCAACAACAACTGACTACTAGTTTGCTTTTAGCCAAATATGTTAAACACTTAGCTAGTTTATCCACTGACCACCGCATTTAGGAGAATAGCTATTTACTGAAATGTAGCTAGCTAGATCACTGGCCAGGCCACTAACTAATTGTGGACACATTACTTATTCTTTATTACATTTGTATTAACTTGCTTATAACAAGCAACACATAACAGACCATTTGTGGAAAGGTACAAATGAAAAATAGTGGGCTCTTTTTTTTAAAATGACTGGACAGTAAAATGTTTCATTTTTGTACCTTTATACCTTTATTTGTATTTGTATTTATATCTCCATTACCTGCTGCCAAGGCGGCAACTACTCTTCCTGGGGTCCAAACACACCAAAGCATCCACATTACATATAAAACAACAGATAAAACAGTGAACTATGTTTGTACTGAATGAGCTAAAGATATAACAGTACATCATATAACATCCCTAGACCACCACATATCCACAACACAAAATGCTCAATACCACCATACAACAATATCCTAATGTGTGAGTATGCATGTGGCTCTACCTTTGTGTGGGTCTCTTCACAGTCCCCATTGTTCCATAAGGTGTATTTTTACCTGCTTTTTAAATCTGATTCTACTGCTTGCAACAGTTACCTGATGTGGAATAGAGTTCAATGTAGTCATGGCTCTATGTAGTACTGTGCACCTCCCATAGTCTGTTCTGGACTGGGGGACTGTGAAGAGACCTCTGGTGGCATGTCTTGTGTTATGTATAGGTGTCCGAGCTGTGTGATACTATTTTAAACAGACAACTCTGTATATTCAGCTTGCTACAAAAACAAGCAATGATGAAGTCAATCTCTCCTCCACTTTGAGCCATGAGAGATTGACATGCATGTCATTAATGTTAGTTATCCGTGTACTTATAACCTGTTTGGGATAGGGGGTAGCATTTTCACTTTTGGATGAATAGCGTGCCCAGAGTGAACTGCCTCCTACTCATTCCCAGATGCTAATATATGCATATTATTACTAGTATTGGATAGAAAACACTCTGAAGTTTCTAAAACTGTTTGAATGATGTCTGTGAGTATAACAGAACTCATATGGCAGGCAAAAACCTGAGAAAAATCCAACCAGGAAGTGGGAAATCTGAGGTTTATAGTTTTTCAAAGCTTGGCCTACTGAATACACAGTGTCTATGGGGTCAAGTTGCACTTCCTAAGGCTTCCACTAGATGTCAACCGTCTTTAGAAACTTGTTTCAGACTTCTGCTGTAAAGGAGGGGGGAATGGGAGCTGAACATGGCGGATATTTCTTTGGCTGGATTGGGCTCTGAGCGCCGTACTCAGATTATGCTTTTTCCGTAAAGTTTTTTTGAAATCTGACACAGCGGTTGCATTAAGGAGAAGTCTATCTTTAATTCTGTGAATAACACTTGTATCTTTTGTCAGTGTTTATTATGAGTATTTCTGGGATTTGATGTGGCTATCTGCAAAATCACTGGATGTTTTGGAATCAAAACATTACTGCATGTGACGTGCCAATGTAAACTGAGATTTTTGGATATAAATATGCACATTATGAAACAAAACATACATGTATTGTGTAACATGATGTCCTATGAGTGTCATCTGATGAAGATCATCAAAGGTTAGTGATTAATTATATCTATAGTTCTGCTTTTTGTGACTCCTATCTTTGCCTGGAAAAATGTCTGTGTGTTTTTTTGATCATATGTTATGCTTTCGCTGTAAAGCCTTTTTGAAATCGGACATGATAGGTAGATTAACATGAAGTTTATCTTTCATTTGCCGCATTTATTGTAGCTGGGGATTTTAAGAAAGCAAATTTGAGGAAAACACTACCGAAGTTCTATCAACATATTGACTGTAGTACTCGCGTTGCTAAAACACTCGACCACTGCTACTCCAACTTCCAGAATGCCTACAAGGCCCTCCACTGTCCTCCCTTCGGCAAATCTGATCACGACTCCATTTTGCTCCTCCCTTCCTATAGGCAGAAACTCAAACAGGAAGTACCCGTGCTAAGAACTATTCAATGCTGGTCTGACCAATCGGAATCCACGCTTCAAGATTGTTTTGATCACGCGGACTGGGATATGTTCCGGATAGCCTCTGAGAATAACATAGACGAAAACACAGATACGGTGACTGAGTAAATCAGGAAGTGTATAAATCAAATCAAAGAAAATGTTATTGGTCACATACACATGGTTAGCAGATGTTATTGCGAGTGTAGTGAAATGCTTATACCCACTGTGACTATTAAAACCTACCCTAACCAGAAACTTTGGATAGATGACAGCATTCGCGCAAAACTCAAAGAGCGAACCATTGCATTTAATCATGGCAAGGTGACTGGGAATATGGCTAGGTTCTAAAGACTGTTGACATCTAGTGGAAGCCTTAGGAAGTGCAATCGGACCAAATGTACACTGTATCTTGGATAGGCAAAGACTTAACCTTCCAACCTCAGATTTCCCACTTCCTGGTTGGATTTTTTTCTCAGGTTTTTGCCTGCCATATGAGTTCTGTTATACTCACAGGCATCATTCAAACAGTTTTAGAAACGTCATGGTGTTTTCTGTCCAAATATACATATCTTAGCTTCTGTTTACTCTGGGCACCTTATTCATACACGATACTCAATACTGCCCCCCATCCATAAGACGTTAACAACACTATCAACAAGGCAGGTCCTACAGGCCCTTGTTTTGTCGCACCTAGACTACTGTTCAGTAGTGTGGTCAGGTGCCACAAAGAGGGACTTGGGAAAATGTAAGTTGGCTCAGAACAGGGCAGCACGGCTGGCCCTTAACTAATGCAGAAAACTCTAGAAAGTTGAGTGACGTTCAATCTCATGCTTCTATTAGCACACTGATATTTCTTCTGCAACGCAGTCCCAGGTAGCGCCCGTGCGCAGCTTAGTGGGAACATTGCTTGCAACCCTCCCAAACCATACTAATTAACCCTTCTGCAATAATAAAATAATAACTCTCTTCAGAACAGTATTTATGTAACTTTCTGTAGTAATTATGCCGTAAGGACACTTGCCAAGCACAAGCATATGAATAAGCCAATGGCAGGCAGGGAGAACTCCTGGTGCCCTCTGTGGAGGTGGAATGGAGGCGTGTTCCAGACACTATGAGTAATATGCTACACAGCCTTTGGATGTTTCTCATACAGAGACAATTTGATTAAGCAAAATCAGACTTAGTTAGTCAATGATTAATCAACTTAGTTATTTGGCTAATGCCGTCCGCAGTGATTTCCTGGAAACTCTGTGCTCCATTTACACAGCTGGATTTTTACAAGGTCTATCCTGGGATAACACTGCATTGCTTCATACAACTATGATCCATCTCAAAAGCCATTAAATCATATTTAGTTCTCACACTCCCGAGACCTGATATTCCTATGTATTACAAATCATTCCTATATATTACTATAGCATAATGGCATCTGTTATGCTCTTATTCCTACTGCGCTAATTTATTGTAGTCATAGATTGCACTCACTAATACAATTTAAATGGGACACATTGTTTGCAAATTCAAAAGTAAACAGTTTTTCTCATTGGCAAGAAACAAAAGTGTTGAAAACAAGAATCCCTTTGTATTTACTCAATTGACTCTCCATTATTATTAAGTGTTTTCCTGGCTGGACACACAGGCTGCACTGCACATCCTTCCTCTCCTCTGTCCTCCATCACACATAAAACTGATCCTGATTAACATGATAAACATCCTCTGCCTCCTTCACAAATCCCTATTAACATGTCTAACCACCTTTGCACACTTCACAAAAACCATTAACATGTCTAACCCCCTCTTGCACACTTCACAGATCTGCAAAAACATGTGTAACTCCCTCTGCACACTTCACAGATCACCATTAACATGTCTAACACCTTCTACATACTTCGTACCCTCTCCCACCATTAAACATCCCAAAGACCCAAAGACTGATTTCATGGTTGTGACTGAACGCATGGACATATATAAATGCTGAAACAAGCCAACATGCCGTGTCCCTGTTGTTAGCAGTTGATGTTATTCGTCAATAACACAGACCCCAAAGCAAATCAGGGAGAAGAACGTAAGGCGCCAATGTAAACTCTGATTTTTGGATATAAATATGAACTTTACCAAACAAAACTATTGTATTGTGTAACATGAAGTCCTATGAGTGTCATCTGATGAAGATCATCAAAGGTTAGTGATTAATTTGATCTATATTTCTGCTTTTTGTGAATCCTCTCTTTGGCTGGAAAAATGGCTGTGTTATTCTGTGAATAGGCACTCACCTAACATAATCGTTTGGTTTGCTTTCGCCGTAAAGCCTTTTTGAAATCGGACACTGTGGCTGGATTTACAACAAGTGTATCTTTAAAATTGTGTAAAATACATGTATGTTTGAGGAACTTTAATTATGGGATTTCTGTTGTTTTGAATTTGGCGCACTGCAGTTTCACTGGCTGTTCAAGAGGTGGGACGTTACCGTCTCATGTACCCTAGAGAGGTTAAACATGTATGGCAATTTAGCTAGTTAGCTTGCACTTGCTAGCTAATTTGTCCAATTTAGCTAGCTTGCTGTTGCTAGCTAATTTGTCCTGGGATATAAACATTGAGTTGTTATTTTACCTGAAATGCACAAGCTCCTCTACTCCGTCAATTAAATTAACCTGTTGCGACGAGCAATCCCGTATCCGGGATCCTATTTATAGCCTCAAGCTCATTACCATAACGCAACGTTAACTATTCATGAAAATCGCAAATGAAATTAAATAAATATATTTGCTTTCAAGCTTAGCCTTTTGTTAACAACACTGTCATCTCAGATTTTCAAAATATGCTTTTGAACCATAGCTAAACAAGCATTTGTGTAAGAGTATTGATAGCCTAGCATAGCATTAAGCCTGGCATTCAGCATGCAACATTTTCACAAAAACAAGAAAAGCATTCAAATAAAATAATTTACCTTTGAAGAACTTCAGATGTTTTCAATGAGGAGAATCTCAGTTAGATAGCAAATGTTCAGTTTTTCCAAAAATATTATTTGTGTAGGAGAAATCGCTCCGCTTTGTTCATCACGTTTGGCTACCAAAAAACCCAGAAAATTCAGTCATCAAAACGCCAAACTTTTTTCCAAATTAACTCCGTAATATCGACTGAAACATGGCAAACGTTGTTTAGAATCAATCCTCAAGGTGTTTTTCACATATCTCTTCGATGATATATCGTTCGTGGAAGTCTGGTTTCCCCTCTGAATCACATGGAAGAATACTTGCAGCTGGAGATTACGCACCAATTTCGACACAGGACACCAGGCGGACACCTGGTAAATGTAGTCTCTTATGGTCAATCTTCCAATGATATGCCTACAAATACGTCACAATGCTGCAAACACCTTGGGGAAACGACAGAAAGTGTAGGCTCATTCCTTGCGCATTCACAGCCATATAAGGAGACAATGGAAAACAGCGCCTCAAAAATTTTGCTCACTTCCTGTTTGAAGTTTCATCTTGGTTTCACCTGTAGCATCAGTTCTGTGGCACTCACAGATAATATATTTGCAGTTTTGGATACGTTCGAGTCTCTTCTTTCCAAAGCTGTCAATTACATGCATAGTCGAGCATCTTTTCATGACAAAATATCTTGTTTAAAACGGGAACGTTTTTTATCCAAAAATGAAAAGAGCGCCCCCTATCTCGAACAAGTTAACCAGGGCAAGGTGACCGGAAACATGACCGAATACAAACAGTGTAGCTATTCCCTCCGCAAGGCAATCAAACAAGCTAAGTGTCAATATATAGACAAAGTAGAGTTGCAATTCAACGGCTCAGACACAAGAGGTATGTGGCAGGGTCTACAGTCAATTACGGATTACAAAACGAAAACCAGCCCCGTCGCGGACCTGGATGTCTTGCTCCCAGACAGACTAAACAACTTATTTGCTTGTCAAGGACCATTTCACCTCCACCCTACCTGAAACCCTAGACCCACTCCAATTTGCTTTCCGCCCCAATAGGTCCACAGACGACGCAATCGCAACCACACTGCACACTGCCCTAACCCCATCTGGACAAGAGGACTACCTATGTGAGAATACTGTTCATTGACTACAGCTGAGCATTTAACACCATAGTACCCTCCAAACTCGTCATCAAGCTCGAGACCCTGGGTCTCGACCCCGCCCTGTGCAACTGGGTACTGGACTTCCTGATGGGCAGCCCCCAGGGGGTGAGGGTAGGTAACAACATCTACACCCCGCTGATCCTCAACACTGAGGCCCCACAAGGGTGCGTTCTGAGCCCTCTCCTGTACTCCCTGTTCACCCACGACTGCGTGGCCATGCACGCCTCCAACTCAATCATCAAGTTTGCAGATAGTAGGCATGATTGCCAACAACGACGAGACGGCCTACAGGAAGGAGGTGAGGGCCCTCGGAGTGTGGTGTCAGGAAAATAACCTCACACTCAACATCAACAAAACAAAGGAGATGATTGTGGACTTCAGGAAACAACAGAGGGAGCACCCCCCTATCCATCTTGAAGGGACACCAGTGGAAAAGGTGGAAAGTTTTACATTCCTCTGCGTACACAGCACGGACAAACTGAAATGGTCCACCCACACAGACAGTGTGGTGAAGATGGCGCAACGGTGCCTCTTCAACTTCAGGAGGCTGAAGAATTTTGGCTTGTCACCTAAAACCCTCACAAACCTTTACAGATACACAATTGAGAGCGTCCTGGTACGGCAACTGCACCGCCCACAACCGCAAGGCTCTCCAGAGGGTGGTGCGGTCTGCACAAACGCATCACTGGGGGCAAGCTACCTGCCCTCCAGGACTCCTACAGCACCTACAGGAAGGCCAAAAAGATCATCAAGGATAACAACTACCCGAGCCACTGCCTGTTCACCCCGTTACCATCCAGAAGGCGAGGTCAGTTGGCGAGATTCAGTTGGCCGTTTTATCTGTGGATTAAAAGCAGTGTTTCGCGCGAATGCTGCCATCAATCCACGGCTTCTGGTTGAGGAATGTTTTAATAGTTGCTGTGGGTACATCATCGCCAATGCACTTGCTAATGAACTCTCTCACCGAATCAGCGTATTCTTCAATGTTGTTGTTTGACGCAATGCGGAACATATCCCAATCCACATGGTCAAAGCAATCTTGAAGTGGGGAATCAGATTGGTCGGACCAACGTTGAACAGACCTGAGAGCGGGAGCTTCCTGTTTTAGTTTCTGTCTATAGGCTGGAAGCAAGGAGGGCGGGGGAGGGCCTTATATGCGTCGTGGAAGTTAGAATAACAATGATCCAGGGTTTTACCAGCCCTGGTAGCACAATCGATATGCTGATATAATTTAGGGAGTCTTGTTTTCAGATTAACCTTGTTAAAATTCCCAGCTACAATGAATGCAGCCTCAGGATATGTTGTTTTGCAGTTTCCAAGAACTAAAGCAAAGGACCTTGTGAAGATGCTGGAGGAAACAGGTACAAAAGTATCTATTTCCACAGTAAAATGATTCCTATATTGACATAACCTGAAAGGCCGCTCAGCAAGGAAGAAACCGCTGCTCCAAAACTGCCATAAAAAAGACAGACTACAGTTTGCATCTGCACATGGGGACAAAGATCGTACATGTTGGAGAAATGTCCTCTGGTCTGATGAAACAAAAATAGAACTGTTTGGCCATAATGACCATCGTTATGTTTGGAGGAAAAAGGGGGAGACTTGCAAGCCGAAGAACACCATCCCAACTGTAAAGCACGGGGGTGGCAGCATTATGTTGTGGGGGTGCTTTGCTGCAATAGGGGCTGGTGCACTTCACATAATAGATGGCGTCATGAGGAATTAAAATAATGTGGATATATTGAAGCAGCATCTCAAGACATCAGTCAGGAAGTTAAAGCTTGGTCACACATGGGTCTTCCAAATGGACAATGACCCCAAGCATACTTCCAAAGTTGTGGCAAAATGGCTTAACTGTATATACTGTGTCTAATACTCCACTCATATGCAGAGTGGAGAAACCTATGCACCATAAACCTGTCTATTCCTGGAGTAACTCCTTGTCAGAGAGATTGATTAGAGGGTTTTGCCGGAGGCCCTGGGACAATGGGAGATCAGGGGTGAGGGCTTAAGGGTCAGAGGGAGTGAGAAGAAAGTTACAAACAGGAAGATACAACTTGAACCACAGAGTAAGGCTACCTTCAAAACAAAATGTATTAAATGCATGTCCAATGCATTTGTTTCACTCTTTCCTATTGATGCATAGACATTGAAAACCATTGAGTTGCTGCATCTTTTACTCATCCATTTGCCTGAATGGAAAGCACCCTTATAGTCCTCAATAATCAACAATGTAAACGTTAACTCTCTTGCTCTCTCTCTTTCAAGAGCATTCAGTACCTCTATCCATCTATCTACAGGTGCTAGGGACAGACTGGTCCAAGGACCCCCAGAGGCTTCTGACCAACTACCTGTGATCTCTCCAGAGCCCAGAGAAGTAAACTCCAGTAAACTCTTACTAGTATACCTGATGCACTATGTAAACCTCCTTCACTATGGCAGTCTGCTTGTATGATGCTAACATATTGTCAAGGGCCACTGGTTGGATTTGATTTACTGTACTCACTCCAGAACTTATGCGCTCTTCTCACACTTAGTCTCCCAGACTTTTATAAAAACTATTGTGTCATGCCCTCTATTCCCAGGTCATTATGCTGGGCCATGGAACTCTAGAGCAGCACATCAAAAAAACGTGCCACCCTGTTGTCATCTATCAGACAGTTCATTGAGGAAGGATACAACTATCAAGGCTTTAAATGGTCAAATTTGGGGGATGACCACCAAATGCAATAAAGTTTTGTATAAACTACTAACCCTAAGACTGAAGAATAGGACAAATAGGCAGATAAGCAGATAGGCAGCCCTGGGCCTCCCGAGTGTTGCAGCGGTCTAAGGCACTGCATCGCAGTGCTAGAGGCGTCACTAAATCAAAATCAAATCAAATCAAATTTATTTATATAGCCCTTCGTACATCAGCTGATATCTCAAAGTGCTGTACAGAAACCCAGCCTAAAACCCCAAACAGCAAGCAATGCAGGTGTAGAAGCACGGTGGCTAGGAAAAACTCCCTAGAAAGGCCAAAACCTAGGAAGAAACCTAGAGAGGAACCAGGCTATGTGGGGTGGCCAGTCCTCTTCTGGCTGTGCCGGGTGTAGATTATAACAGAACATGGCCAAGATGTTCAAATGTTCATAAATGACCAGCATGGTCGAATAATAATAAGGCAGAACAGTTGAAACTGGAGCAGCAGCACGGTCAGGTGGACTGGGGACAGCAAGGAGTCATCATGTCAGGTAGTCCTGGGGCATGGTCCTAGGGCTCAGGTCAGTTGAAACTGGAGCAGCAGCACGGCCAGGTGGACTGGGGACAGCAAGGAGTCATCATATCAGGTAGTCCTGGGGCATGGTCCTAGGGCTCAGGTCCTCCGAGAGAGAGAAAGAAAGAGAGAAGGAGAGAATTAGAGAACGCACACTTAGATTCACACAGGACACCGAATAGGACAGGAGAAGTACTCCAGATATAACAAACTGACCCTAGCCCCCCGACACATAAACTACTGCAGCATAAATACTGGAGGCTGAGACAGGAGGGGTCAGGAGACACTGTGGCCCCATCCGAGGACGGGTTCGATCCTGGGCTGTGTAGCAGCCGGTAGACCAATTAGGCAGAGCACAATTGGCCCAGCATCGTCCGGGTTAGGGGAGGGTTTGGCCGACTGGGATGTCCTTGTCCCATCGCACTCTAGCGACTCCTTGTGGTGACCGGGTGCATGCATGCTGACTTCGGTTGCCAGCTGTACTGTACAGTGTTACCTCCAACACATTGGTGAGGCTGGCTTCCGGGTTAAGCGAGCAGAGGGAAGAAGCAGTGCGGCTTGGCGGGGTCCTGTTCCAGGGGACGCATGGCTCTCGACCTTCGCCTCTCCCGAGTCTGTACGGGAGTTGTAGTGATGGGACAAGACTAACTACCAATTGGATATAACGAAGTTGGGGAGAAAATGGGGTAAAAAAAACAACAAATAAATAGATAGGCAGCCCAAGTCAAATATTTTTTTCACTAATTGGTCTGTTGACTAATCAGATCAGCTCTGAAAAAGAGCTGATGTGAAAAGATTGCTGTGATTTGTCAAAAGTTATCAGAATTGCATTGCCTGTCTAAACGCAGCCAGGGACAAGTGAATATAAGCCAGTTCTTGTGTTTGTAGCAGTTTAAGTGAATTTGAGTGGCTACATACAGTACATGTCAAATGGCTGCGAGACAGATAAGGAGACAGACAAGTGAAGGTACCACTGAAGGCCCTTAGTATTCAGGCAGGCAGCTTGAAGTAGATGTGTGTCACCATCCAGGCCCTTGTCACAGCATGCAATGGTCTGATAGGGAGATGACAATAACTACATTATGTACATTTCAATGGGCATTTCACATACAACATCCAGTTCATAAGTATGGACTGTAATACCTCTAGGGTCTTGTAGTGGTCTGGCAGCATACTGCTTTGTAGTGATCTTACTCCCCCTCCACGTGAAATGCAATAACAAAAACATGAAAAACAATAAGCCTAGTCAGTCAGTAACTTGGCTAACTAGGCTAATTAAACACTCATGTAAATGTTCACATCAGCCAAATGATACGCAACCAATTGAGTCTAGTAGTCAATTTGCAGTTCAGTTGGGAGGGGCATTTTTCTTGCCAACTTTTTCAGGCAATATTTAGTCAATAAACAGGCAGGGGAATGCAGTAGTTTGACAAGTGTACAAAAGTCAGTAAGAAGTCTTTAAAATATAGCTAGCAAATATATACAGTGGGGCACAAAAGTATTTAGTCAGCCACCAATTGTGCAAGTTATCCCACTTAAAAAGATGAGAGGCCTGTAATTTTCATCATAGGTACACTTCAACTATGACAGACAAATGAGTAAAAAAAATCCAGAAAATCACATTGTAGGATTTTTAATGAATTTATTTGCAAATTGTGGTGGAAATAAGTATTTGGTCACCTACAAACAAGTAAGATTTCTGGCTCTCACAGACCTGTAACTTCTTCTTTAAGAGGCTCCTCTGTCCTCCACTCGTTACCTGTATTAATGGCACCTGTTCGAACTTGTTAACAGTATAAAAGACACCTGTCCACAACCTCAAACAGTCACACTCCAAACTCCACTATGGCCAAGACCAAAGAGCTGTCAAAGGACACCAGAAACAAAATTGTAGACCTGCACCAGGCTGGGAAGACTGAATCTGCAATAGGTAAGCAGCTTGGTTTGAAGAAATCAACTGTGGGAGCAATTATTAGGAAATGGAAGATATACAAGACCACTGATAATCTCCCTCGATCTGGGGCTCCACACGCAAGAGCTCACCCCGTGGGGTCAAAATGATCACAAGAACGGTGAGCAAAAATCCCAGAACCACACGGGGTGACCTAGTGAATGACCTGCAGAGAGCTGGGACCAAAGTAACAAAGCCCACCATCAGTAACACACTACGCCGCCAGGGACTCAAATCCTGAAGTGACAGACGTGTCCCCTTGCTTAAGCCAGTACATGTCCAGGCCCGTTTGAAGTTTGCTAGAGAGCATTTAGATGATCCAGAAGAAGATTGGGAGAATGTCATATGGTCAGATGATACCAAAATATAACTTTTTGGTAAAAACTCAACTCGTTGTGTTTGGAGGACAAAGAATGCTGAGTTGCATCCAAAGAACACCATACCTACTGTGAAGCATGGGGGTGGAAACATACTGCTTTGGGGCTGTTTTTCTGCAAAGGGACCACGACGACTGATCCGGGTAAAGGAAAGAATGAATGGGGCCATGTATCGTGAGATTTTGAATGAAAACCTCCTTCCATCAGCAAGGGCATTGAAGATGAAACGTGGCTGGGTCTTTCAGCATGACAATGATCCCAAACACACCGCCCGGACAAGGAAGGAGTGGCTTCGTAAGAAGCATTTCAAGGTCCTGGAGTGGCCTAGCCAGTCTCCAGATCTCCAGCAACAGCCCCAAAACATCACTGCTCTAGAGGAGATCTGCATTGAGGAATGGGCCAAAATACCAGCAACAGTGTGTTGAGGCATCTGCTCCTCAAACTAGACACTCTAATGTACTTGTTCTCTTGCTGAGTTGTGCAACAGGGCCTCCCACTCCTCTTTCTAGTCTGGTTGGAGACAGTTTGCGCTGTTCTGTGAAGGGAGTAGCACACAGCGTTGTACCAGATCTTCAGTTTCTTCACAATTTCTCGCATGGAATAGCCTTCATTTCTCAGAACAAGAATAGACTGGCGAGTTTCATAAGAAAATTATTTGTTTCTGGCCATTTTGAGCCTGTAATCAAACCCACAAGTGCTGATGCTCCAGATACTCAACAAGTCTAAAGAAGGACAATTTTATTGTTTCTTTAATCAGCACGACAGTTTTCAGCTGTGCTAACATAATTGCACAAAAAAGTTATTTTCTTTCAAAAATAAGGACATTTATAAGTGACCCCAAACTTTTGAATGGTAGTGTATATTATTTTCTAGAAATCTAGCTAACATTACACTGCAGTGATGATGGTGGGATTTACCTAGCTAGCTTTCCCCCAACAGTTTAAATGTAGCTAGGTATCTAGCTAGCTAATGGCATTTATAATCAATCAGATGGTTAACTAGCAAAAATATTAGTTTTCCCCTCGCATCTAAATCTGCCTGATAAAGCTAGCCAGATGATAGCTAGCTAGCCAGTCAAAGCTAGCCAGCTATGATGAATGTCTGAAGCCCGCTAGCTAATGCAATAGAGGCTGTCAATGCAATGGCTGGTCTAAAGTTCGTCTGAAATGTACCATTATATTTCACATCATAATCAAACTACTTTAATGCATTTTCAGAAAAAAAATATAGATGAACACAGATAAACGTAACGAATACTTTCAAGGAGATAGTTTTGGTATAATCGAGCCAATGGCTGTGGTTTTGGCATGGGGAACTGATTGGTCAAGGGTAAAAGGTCCTTCCCTAGAGCGCAAATCAATTTTTTACTTACAAATTTCTTTCTGCAAACGTTCAACACTCTTTTTGCGAGTTTACAAATATTTTGTTAACGTGACAAGAGTGAAAGAACTCCAAATGTATGCAGATTCAAAATCTGAAAGGGTATTTTCGATTCACAGCAGAATATTTATACTCGTAAATGGACTTGTAATAATTGAGAAAATAGATTATACCTGCACATTTTATTGAATGTATTCAAATGTCAAGTTACAAGTTTGTGACCGTTGTTAAATCATTCACACCTCATGATACAAGCTCGCAAAGTTAAATGACATTTGCGAATAGTACTTGCAACTACGAATCTCAATGTGCAACCACGAAATTCTAAATACAACTCACGTAGTTCTGTCATCATTATAATCCCATATATATACATTTTCAGAATATTGAAACACTTTTTTTGTTTTAAATAGATTGGTGTGTATTTTCACTTTCTAATTATGGCATGGGGTTGTTCAGTTACAGACACGTATTTGTTTAAAATCTATCACTTGATGGTTTCATTTCAGAGAGACAAATAATTGTGTTGCTAAACAAAATATATCCACCTCTGCAAGGTTATACACAGTTAAATTTGACAAAAAATAGATTGTTTAATAAAGAACTGTACATATCATACATTTGTATTGTCATTATTTACAAAGTTTATTTATTTACAAATTAATCAATAGAGTAATATGAGATTTGAGCTCTGGTCAAAAGTAGTGCAGTATGTAGGGAATAGGGTCTAAGTCTAACCAAACACTAAAGTAATATTTTAAACACACATGAAGAGACCCATAAGAAATCATTTCTGATGATAAAACAGAAAATTGAGAAGTTGATGGATATCGCATTTTGGAAATAAACTCTCCATATGCATTCATCATGTCTCGGCCCAACTACATAAATAACATGAGAAATTGCATTGCAGTGTTATAAATAATTGAATTTAGGCCATAGCGGAGCAGCTATTAATCAAGTACTAATCAGAAAAATCTGTTACTAATCAGCTACTGTATATGAGGTAAAAGTGAAGTTAAACAGATGCAGCTATTTATGGCTCCCTTGCTGACCTTTTTGTTAATCAATTGCATTTCTCTGAAATGAATCTGTTCCTAATTGCGGTTCACTGATGACTGTGCAAATTCACACATTTCTGAAATTCGCAGGCTGGTGACCAGATCATTGGTTCTGCCATTTGGAGTTAACATTGTTTTCTTCACTGACCATGTTTTCAGACTGGGTGAAACTCAAACTGCGTGGCTGTGAAATATCAACACTCCAGCTGGATGTCTTTCCACACTGACAGTTTGCCATGGCCTGTTAATGTTGTTTCATTTCCCTCAAGCCCGGAGATGGTCAGTCGGAGAAGATATGATGGAGTAGATGAATGATTTGATAAAAACAACATATGAAATCATGTTAGCTGGAGAAAAATAATACAGATTCCAAAAAGATTCCTTAAGGGCACATCAAATAATTATAATATCATGGCCATAATAATATCAGGAAAACAATCTCCCTATGTATTTGTGTTTTTGCTATGTTCTGTTTAATTTGTTTGTTTTGTGCTTAAGATGGAAACATTTAAATTAATACAAAAAAAAGTTATGAGTGAATGACTATCATCTTACTGTATGCCTGTCTCTGGGCCTGTACACAGTGCAATCACCATCCCGAGCATCCAACAATAGTTATTTATCCCATTACACTGTCTTCAGCTAGGGATTAAAATCCTAATGAGACATGATTTGATCAGGTTTTTAATTGATAGCCTACTGAAATATGACCATAATCCAGCTCTGTTGGGAGATCATCAGAACCTCATTGTTTATTTTACTCACAGTGGGTCTTAGCTGATGGGGCTCCAATCTAGCATGCAAACACTAATTGTATTAAATCAGTTGCTATATCAAATATGTTTTTGTAAATTATGTATTGGAGAAATACTGATGGAAAAATATTAGTCCTCACAATCTCTCAATAAAAATGGAGAGGACATTTCAATGTACTTACAAGTATTGATACAAACTACAGATTAAACAGAAATTGTATGGTGAACCCTCATAGTATATTAGTCTTGTTATACCCAGTAGCTGTGCATGGATAAAATCACAGAGGAAGCCAAGCCAGTTAAAAAGCCATATTACAACCTGTGTTGTGATAATTGCATTGTTAGCTCTATAACCCATTCGTTCATACGCCACTGTGATATACAAAAAGGCCATGACAACAAAAGTTTACAGTCAAGTGGCGTAATAAATTCAACTACACATAATTTTTGTTTCATCACAAAACTGGAGAGCAACATCTGTCCAGTGAACTCGACAAAGCAAATATTGCATGTAGAGTGCATTTGGAAAGTATTCAAGACCCCTTGACCTTTTCAACATTTTGTTATGTTACAGCCTTATTCTAAAATTAATTTAAAAAAGAATGTTCCTCATCAATCTAGACACAATAGACCTTAGTGAAAACCGTTTTTTAGACATTTTTGCAAATTTATGACAAATAAAAAACCGAAATACATTATTTACATAAGTACTCAGACCGTACGAGACTCGAAAATTGAGCTCAGGTTCATGCTGTTTCCATTGAACATCCGTTAGATGTTTCAACAACTTGAATGGAGTCCACCTGTGTTAAATTCAATTGATTGGACATGATTTGGAATGGCATATACATGTCTATATACAGTTGAAGTCGGAAGCTTACATACACCTTAGCCAAATACATTTAAACTCAGTTTTTCACAATTCCTGACATTTAATCCGAGTAAACATTCCCTGTCTTAGGTCAGTTAGGATCAACACTTTATTTTAACAATGTGAAATGTCCGAATAATAGTAGAGAGAATGATTTGTTTCTGTCATGTATTGTCATATTATGTCTTGTTCCTGTTCTTTCTCTTCACTCCGTCTCCCTCTGCTGGTCGTATTAAGTTACCTTCTCTTCCTCTCCTTCCCCCAGCTGTTCCTCATCTTCTCTAACTACCTCGTTCACCCTTTTCCCACCTGTTCCTTTTTTCCCTCTGATTAGGTCTCTATTTCTCTCTCTGTTCCTGCTTCTGTCTTTGTCAGATTCTCGTTTGAGTTTCTCATGCCAGAACCAAACTATCGTCTTGTTTGCTTCACCCTTGTCCCGTCCTGTCGGAATCTGCCTGTTCATCTGATGCTACGTGTGATCAGGTACCTCTGTCCTCTACGACCCGCGCCTACCCAGAGAGACCAGCAGTCTGTCGCCGCTAACCCAGCTATTCTCCTCTGCTGCTAAGAAGGGGACTCTAACCCAGCTATTCTCCTCTGCTGCTAAGAAGGGGGACTCTTCTGTAAATATCAGAAGGACTTTATGATTCATTTGTCGCCCTCTCTGCAGGTTGTCTATTTTGCCATTATATACATCTGAAGAGGATCTATGTCTTCCCTGTGTTTTGACATTAAATGACTCTGTTTTTGTTAAACCGCTTTTGGGTCCTCACTCACGTGCATAGCAGTTTCAGCTTTTATTTCTTTCATCACATTCCCAGTGGGTCAGAAGTTTACATACACTCAATTAGTATTTGGTAGCATTGCCTTTAAATTGTTTAACTTGGGTTAAACGTTTCGGGTAGCCTTCCACAAGCTTCCCACAATAAGTTGGGTACATTTAGGCCCATTCCTCCTCACAGAGCTGGTGTATCTGAGTCAGGTTTGTAGGCCTCCTTGCTCACACATGCTTTTTCAATTTTGCCCACAAATTTTCTATAGGATTGAGGTCAGGGCTTTGTGATGGCCACTCCAATACCTTGACTTTGTTGTCCTTAAACCATTTTGCCACAACTTTGGAAGTATGCTTGGGGTCATTGTCCATTTGGAAGACCCATTTGCGACCAAGCTTTAACTTCCTGACTGATGTCTTGAAATGTTGCTTCAATATACCCACATCATTTTCATCCCTCAAGATGCCATCTATATTGTGAAGGGCACCAGTCCCTCCTGCAGTCGATATAGGACTTGTTTTACTGTGGAAATAGATACTTTTGTAGCTGTTTCCTCCAGCATCTTCACAAGGTCCTTTGCTGTTGTTCTGGGATTGATTGCACTTTTCACACCAAAGGACGTTCATCTCTAGGAGACAGAACGCATCTCCTTCTTGAGCGGTATGACGGCTGTGTGGTCCCATGGTGTTTATACTTGCGTACTATTGTTTGTACAGATGAATATGGTACCTTCAGGCTTTTGGAAATTGCTCCCGAGGATGAACCAGACTTGTGGAGGTCCACAATTTTGTTTCTGAGGATTTGGCTGATTTCTTTTGATTTCCCATGTTGCCAAGCAAATAGGCACTGCGTTTGAAGGTAGCCCTTGAAATTCATTCACAGGTATACCTCCAATTGACTCAAATTATATAATTTAGCCTATCAGCAGCTTCTAAAGCCATGACATAATTTTCTGGAATGTTCCAAGCTGTTTAAAGTTACAGTCAACTTAGTGTAAACTTCTGACCCACTGGAATTGTGATACAGTGAAATATAAGTGAAATAATCTGTCTGTAAACATTTGTTGGAAAAATTACTTGTGTCAAGCACAAATTCGATGTCCTAACCGACTTGCCAAAACTATAGTTTGTTAACAAGAAATTTGTTGAGTGGTTGAAAAACTAGTTTTAAGGACTCCAACCTAAGTGTATGTAAACTTCCGACTTCAACTGTATTTACATTTTATATTTCAGTAGATAAATAGATTTTTATTTAGTTATAATGAGGTATTGTGTGTAGATTGATAAATAAAAACAATTTAATACATTTTAGAAAAAGGTTGTAATGTAAAAAATGTGGAAAATGTCAAGGGGTCTGAATACTTTCCCATTGCACTGTAAAAAACAGATGCATCACCTGCAGCATAGTCAAGCAAGTTAATGTTTTTGACAGTTTACTAAAGAACAACTGATTTAGAACCACGGAGTTACCACAAATCAGCACAAAGACAACAGGAGCACTGCCTCTGCTATTCCAGCTCCATTTCAACAAACATTTAAACATCATCAAATCAACAAGACCATATATGCTTAGTTTAATATACTGAAAACAAACTTAAAGATGCCAAAAACTATTTTGTCCGATCAATGTTGCTAAATATAATGTGGCTGTCCGTGGGACAGATTTCTGTGAGTGCGCACACAAGTATAATAGTTAAAGTTAGCCTACTAGGCCACATCTAGTCTACATATTGAACTTCAATCGTCTCAGGCCATTGGCACAACATATTAATTTTTGGTTAGATCAGAATCACTGTCATAATCATTGGCCTGCACAGAGAATTAATTCTATACCACAAGTCCAAATCCCCATCTCCAACCATGGCTTAGGAAAGGTCAGATTTATCAAACTAGCTACTGCATTACATCAATACAAGCAGACCAGAAACAGACACGTTTTTCTGGGCTGATGGAGGAGTTGGGAGAGAGGTGGGTTGGGAGAGGGGCGGGGGTATGGATGTGAGGGAGTTGGCAAGGAGGTAGGCTCAGGGCCTCCCTGATGGTACCAGGCAGAGGGTGTCAGCACGGGGAAGCCGTGTAGCTGAAGGATGGTTCCTGGAGTAATGAGCTCTGTGGTAGAGGAGGAGGCTAGCGCCTCTCAGAATGAGCAACAGTCCAGTCTTCATGAGACTTGCCAGCGCTCCCGCTATCACCAGACAGGATTCTCTTTCCCTCATCAACCCAGATCACATGCAGCAACTAGAGCCGATTGATTGTTCAGACAACAAAAAGGGGTCCCATAGGGGACTAGGAGGACTGGGTTAGAGTGACATCATGGGAAGGGGGAGACATGTTGACCTGACTTGAGCTCATCATTCTGCATAAAGGGTTATTTCTCTTTGCCTGGCTACCCAAACTCCTTGCTCCGGCCAAACACTTAGCCACTCCTACGGACGTTAGTTTCTTCTCCACAATGAGTCTGGATCTGAGTACCTCCCGGACGATTTCAAGAATGGCAAAAACATTCTAATCGTTCTGATTGTTCCTAGAAACCGATGGGTTAGGCCAGAGCCAGAACACACGTGGGTAAAGCAGTGGTTTGAAAATGTGTCATTGGCTTTTATACTCTGATAGGTTAGAAATGTTCAAATCACTGTTTACTTTGTTTAGTACAACACCCCTCATTTTGACATCACAACAAACAACTTCAATCATGGCAGTTTCAGACGACAGAACAGCGCATAGAGCAGTTTCAGACGATAGAGCAGTTTGAGTCATCAGGCAATATTTCTCTTGGGAGAAGACCTACTTGTCTCAATACAAACCGGCTGCTAAATCCTACTGTTACAGTGTTAGTCAGTAATACATGACCATTTCAAGGTGGTATGCCAAGAAACAGATATCAGATGGATATATCTCCTTTGACATATGGCGGGGGCCCATTGGGTGGCAACGTAGCTTAGTGGTTAGAGCGTTGGACTAGTAACCGAAAGGTTGCAAGATCGGATCCCCGAGCTGACAAGGTACAAATCTGTTGTTCTGCCCCTGAACAAGGCAGTTAACCTGTTCCTATGCCGTCATTGAAAATAAGAATGTTTTCTTAACTGACTTGCCTAGTTAAATAAAGGTAAAATAAAAACAAACCAAAAAAATATTTCTGGAGTGATAGGTATCTGCATATGGCTCATAGAGAATGTGTGAGCCATTTTACAAGCCTTTCATTGGTGTCCAGATAACCCCAGTAGATTATGTTGGAGGATCCAGACTTGTTTACCCGGAAGCCCCGTGTTGGGTTAACTACAACATTCACTAACAGGACACTTTCCACTGGTATTGACCCTAACGAATTCTTTAAGTGGTGTCTATAATCAAAAGGCTTTGTTTCTTCATAGCAAATGGAATAAAATGTTTACAATAATAAATGATGTTTTTCTGATTTATAAACCATTTGCAAATGAATAATAAACAGTCTATAACCTACATATGAACCCTTTACAAATCCTTTATAAAGGCTACTTTAAAGTGGTAACAGGTTTGCTAATGCAATACTATGACTCAGCATCTGAGTTCTGCTCATTGCTTAGTCACCCTCTGATGCCTTTGCAGATGTAGGATCTTAATTTGATCACCCTGTTGCAGGAGAACAGGACATTTTAGACGTGAAGTGTATTTGACGTTTAAAAAGGCTTCTGAAGTTTGTAATTTCCACTTTGAACGGAAAATGTATCAACCACTGCAAAAATGTCAATTAATTATAATCCACATAATAATCCACATTTCCTGTTGCTGCAGGATTATTTTTCTGATCCTACATCTGTAGCTTGGACAGCAACCAGGCATGGACTTGTGACTCATAATAATTGTTTTTATGTTTTGTAGTGCACAGTCATTTTCAATAAAAAAAATTATGTTAGGAACATGATACAACTAATTAACCAAGGAGTTGTGCAAATCCACTCCTCAGAACATCAGCCCTGAGTCATTACTGAGGGAACTGCCATTTGTACTGCAGCACCAGTCACGTTGGGGGAGGCAGAGAACATCGATACACACAGAACAGAAACTGAGACCAGGAGAAGGGTCAACGTCTCTGTTGTGAAGAATCTTGGATTGATCACCAAAGGAAACATGCTGCCTCAATGTCTTTCTCTCTGCTCTGTCATTGCTAATCATTGGGGTATGAATGTTTGATGTCTGTGCTCTGCTTATTTCAAGGTGTCCGATTCTCTTGATGAGGCTATTGGGCCTTGTCATGTTCCATTGGGTTTGATATGTTTGTGACTTTCCTCAAGTCACAGAAGCTTACATTACCACAAGGTGCTGAAGCAAGGATCAATGTCAGAGTGAGCGAGAATTAACTTACAGGTCATGCAGCACAGGTTTTGTATACTCGCACAACCCAAGTGTCTTTCATTTGGTTAGCGAGAAAACCTTTCCACTGGCTACTACTGTTTACCTCATTTCACCAAAGTCTCTTGCTCTCTAGCTAGTGGCTTCTGTGCAGCCTGCACCAATGCCCACATCACAGACAAACAAACAAACAATAAACCACTTTTGCCTGTACAAACATGCATGTAACATGTGTTTGTATGTTATAAGTCATGCCTGTGTTATTAAGTTGTTTCTTTATCAAAATTATTTGCTATCCATAATGTCTGTCATGTGGTTTGCATATGAACATCAAAGCGCAATGTGTTTCCCTCAATGTGGGGAATTTGGCCACCGTCAATACATTCTTGCTAAAGGACATCACAGTTGCAGTGAAAATGTCCCCGATATGACCCGTCTTTGAAATTCACGCAAATATGTGAGTGGTGGCTTTTACCCCTTTATTAATACCATTGTAGCAACAGGACCCTTTCAAGGAATTACCAAAAGTCTGTTGTCTGTCTGTCTAAATCAAATCAAGTCAAATGTTATTGGTCCCCAACACATGTTTAGCAGATGTTGTTGCGGGTGTAGCAAAATGCTTGTGTTCCTAGCTCCAACAGTGCAGTAATATCTACAGTACACAACAATACACACCAATCTAAAAGTAAAATAATCGGATTTAAGAAATATAGAAATATTAGGATGAGCAATGTCTGAGCCCGGAGTATATATATATATATACAGTACCAGCTAAAAGTTTGGACACACCTACTCATTCAAGGGTTTTGCTTTCTTTAAAAAAAACACACAAAAAAATATTCTACAATAATAGGGAAGACATCAAAACTATGAAATAACACACATGGAACCATGTAGTAATCAGATAAGTGTTAAACAAATCTAAATATATTTTATATTTGAGATTCTTCAAAGTAGCCACCCTGTTCCTTGATGACAGCTTTGCATACTTTTGGTATTCTCAACCAGCTTCATGGGTAGTCAACTGGAATGCATTTCAATAAACAGGTGTGAGGTTTAACAGTTCATTTGTGGAATTTCTTTCCTTCTAAAGCATTTGATCCAATCAGTTGTGTTGTGACAAGGTAGTGGTGGTATACAGAAGAAGAAGACCAAGTACATATTATTACAAAAACAGCTCAAATAAGCAAGCAAAGAGAAACGACAGTCCATCATTACTTTAAGACATGAAAGTCAATCTGGAAAATGTCAAGGCCGTTTAAAGTTTCTTCAAGTGCAGTGGCAAAAACTATCAATGATGAAACTGGCTCTCATGAGGACCGCCACAGGAAAGGAAAACCCAGAGTTACCTCTGCTGCAGAGGATAGGTTCATTAGAGATACCAGCCACAGATTGCAGCCCAAATAAATGCTTCACATAGTTCAAGTAAAAGACACAGCTCAACAGCAACTGTTCAGAGGAGACTACGTGAATCAGGCCTTCATGGTCGAATTTCTGCAAAAAAAACACAACTAAAGGACACCAATAAGAAGGTGGACATCTGTCCTTTGGTCTGATGAGTCCAAATTTGAGATTTTTGGTTCCACCGTCTGTGTCTTTGTGAGACACAGAGTAGGTGAACGGATGATCTCTGTATATGTGGTTCCCACCATGAAGCATGGAGGAGGAGGTGTGATGGTGCTTTGCTGGTGACACTGTCTGTGGTTTATTTAGAATTCAAGGCACACTATACCAGCAAGGATACCACAGCCATACTGGTTAAGTGTGCCTTGAATTATTATTCTGCAGCGATACGCCATCCCATCTGCTTTGCGCTTAGAGGGACTATAATTTGTTTTTGAACAGGACAATGACCCAACACACCTCCAGGCTGTGTAAGGGCTATTTGACCAAGAAGGAGAGTGATGGAGTGCTGCATCAGATGACCTGGCCTCCACAATCACCTGACCTCAACCCAATTGAGATGGTTTGGGATGAGTTGGACCTCAGAGTGAAGGAAAATTAGCCAACAAGCGCTCAGCATATGTGGGAACTCCTTCTAGACTGTTGGAAAAGCATTCCAGGTGAAACGGGTTGAGAGAAGAGTGTGCAAAGCTGTCATCAAGGCAAAGGGTGGCTACTCATATATAAAATATATTTTGATTTGATTAACACTTTTTGGGTTACTACATGATTCCATATGTGTTATTTCATAGTTTTGATGCCATCACTATTTGCCATCACTATAATGTAGAAAATAGGTCAAATTAAGAAAAACCCTTGAATGAGTAGGTGTGTCCAAACTTTTGACTGGTACTGTATATCTATCTATCTATCTATCTATCTATCTATCTATCTATCTATCTATCTATCTATCTATCTATCTATCTATCTATCTATCTATCTATCTATCTATCTATCTATCTATCTATCTATCTATCTATCTATCTATCTATCTATCTATCTGGGGGTGTGGACACAGAGCTAGGGTTGGGGTTCTGTCTGTCTGTCTGTCTGTCTGTCTAGGAATGTTTGGCCCTATTGTGCTGTTGACATAAAACCCTTGAAACTACAAAGAAAAATGACATGGGGAGGTGGTGAGTTGTTTGATTGGACTTCTCTGGTGATGGGGTTGAGAGATGGGAGGTGGGGATTGTCTTTGGAGCTCCTGATGACTTGATGGTGGTGGGATGTGATGAGGGGAAAGTCTGACAGACAGTAAACCCTTACCCCGAGACAACAGAGGCTCACTGACACCAAGGGCTATAGCCAAGACAAGAGGGAAAGTGCCAGAGAGCAGCAAGTGAGCTTGCATTTGATTCCATAAGGGGAAAATAATGACATAAACCATCCAACCACAGGCACATGGTCTAGGAGTAACAACATTGCATGGCCTGGCACCACCCCATTATCAGCAAACTATTTAGTTGGTGAACTAACTCTTTCATCTGAGTGTATCCTAATGTGGTGTCGTTATAGTTACGACTTAATAGATGTTGTGTCCATATGCTTTGTTTTGGGTTTGTTGTGGCAATTGGTTGCTTTCATGAAGAATTTTTGCTATCTGAGAGTAGTGGTTTATCGTTTACAACTACAGTTAAACATATTCTCCGGTACTTTTTTACACTTTTTAGCCAGTAGATCTGAAAGTAGCGCTCATGAGTCAAAGGTGGTCCCCGGAAAGTGCGTACTATGTCACAAATGTGCAGATATGTGCACTACATCATTGCTTTCTCTCTGCTGTGTGTGTGTCTTGTTAGCTGTCACTCAAATGGTGAGCAGTTGAAGCTCATTGGCTGAAACTCGAAATGCTAGGGGGCTGGCCCATGTGGGGGTAAATGTTGGGAAAATTAACAACACTTTAACACATTCATCCCAAATAAATAGGTTTAAAAAAAAGACTTACTAGTCGCCAAAGTACCAGAGCATGTCTTTAATGAGAAAACATTTGTTGTTAACTGGAGCAGGCATTGATGGAATTGTGTGTATAAACTGAATGAAAGAATGATATTACACAAAGATTTTGTATTAATCTTGATTATCTTCCTTGTTTGAATCCATACTGTGCAGACAGAGTAGACTACTGTACTGTACAGCTGGGCCTTGAGTCCATGGGCCATTGTTTGTAGGCCTACCTCAGAGATGTTACAAACCACATCACAGGCCTCAGGCTCTTCTGTTCATTTCAGTAATTCTCATGTCCATACCATTCAACTTCTTTGTCTTTTCTACCTGCATGATAAAGATAGTTATAAGAGAAACGACTGTAAGAAAAGATGATGAAAAGAGCCTCTGGGTTGTTTTTTCTTAGTGTTCCACCCCACTTGCGCAGGGAGAGACTGTCTGTGTGATTCCAGTTTACCACCAACATGAAAAGAGAAATGTACTGTGCTGAAGGACGCATTTAAGAGGAGCACAGATCTGAAACTGAGTCGTATAGTGACGAGTCTCAGAGCCTGGGATAACAAAGGCTTTTTCTAGCCTCTGTCCTGTGTTCTAGAGGATTTGATATTGGTGGATGAATGGAAACTGGACACCTCCTCTGTTACCAGCTCACGTCGGTTTGCAGCACAGCAACAGGGCAGAAGTTGCAATCAAAGATGTGTGTGATGCGATCCTCTCTAGACCTGGGGGTTTGAGGGTTTGACATGGTGTCCCACGCTAACTCAAATGGCTTCTCTTCAATGGCCTGCCCTATTCACAATGCTGCTTGTAGCTGAGAAAACAAAAGGAAGATTGTAGACAAAGCGCCGTGCTGATGTCAGTGAAAAGGTGAGCTACATGTTATTGTCTGTGATGAACTTGGTAATGGAAGGAGTGGATTAGGGCAATTCCATAGGGTATATTTAGTTTGAAAAAATGCCAGGGACAGCTGATCGAATCTGGGTAATCATACTGTCTAACATGTAGAGTAGATAGTGGATACAATGCAGCAATGGGGAATACTTCTTAAGAAGAATATGGGAGGCATCATAAATAATCCCATACTACACTTCATCCCCTTATAATCAACCCATTAGCCAAAATGTCCCTCAAACAGACTCTACTGTAGGAAAATGGTACCTTGTAGAGTCGCAAGTGTGATATCGGATACTGCTATATATCAATGAATACCTAGGTTGTACTGAGTGGTACACGATTCAGTTCACAATTCCATTTTTTTATTTTCTCTTTTACACGGGTGTCCTGCCTCTTTTTCTGTTCTGTTTTTACACAAGTTGTCTGTGTTTATAACAACAGTCATCATAGCCGTTTTAGTTGCCAAATTTGAGAGACTGTGTTTACAAGGGAGATGTTCTGTTCTATCTTATTAAATTGCCACTCCCTTTCAATAAAAGGTCTGTATAGAGTACTTCAATTGTTCTATCAATAGTGTTTACAGTACTACACACAGCAATGTTGATTTCAATGAAAACAGCTGAGGATTAACTTCATGCATATATTCCACTTTTCTGAGAATCAAAATCAGTTCAGAAAAGTAGGGTTTTGTCTTTAAATGTGTCTTTACAACCCCAGTAAACCCTCAATTGAATACATAGTTTAAAAAACACACACATATTCAGTATGTGGTATTAAACATAATGTACTTGAACATACAGTATATAATAAGAATAACAGAATAAATAATTGTATGAACTGACTTGGAATGTGTATAGTGCAGTGTCATGTATTTATTCAATGTCTTTCTGAGAAAGGTTACATTGGATAAACCTTTGTACTGAGAGGCCCAGCTGGTTTCCATCATGTTATAGAGGCTTGGGTATAATCCTGACAAGGCTATTAATATTAGCAACATATTTGCCCTGTCACAATTAACAGCTTAATTGTGCTAAAATGTACAAATCAGCTTTATTATACTGTAATAATAAGTCCCTAAATTCCAGAGTCAGGTTTGAAATGTTACTGTAACTTGCAGTTGTGTAAAGTACATACGTAAAAATACTTTAAAGTACTACTTACAGTAAGTAGTTTTTTTGAGTATCTGTACTTTACTTTACTATTTTTATGTTTGACAACTTTTACTTTTACTTCACTACATTCCTAAAGAAAATGATGTGCTTTTTACTCCATTAATTTTCCCTGACAGCCAAAAGTACTTGTAAAATGTTGAATGCTTAGCAGGACAGGAAAATGGTCCAACTCACACACTTATCAAGAGAACATCCCTGGTCATCCGTATTGCCTCTGATCTGGTGGACTCAACAAACACTTTATTTGTAAATGGCGTCTGACTGTTGGAGTGTGGCCCTGGATATCAATTATTGAAAAAAAGCTTAATATAAGGAATTGGAAATTATTTATACTTTTACTTTAACTATTGATACTTAAGTACATTTAAAACCAAATACTTTTAGACTTTTGGACTTTTTACTCTTTTACTGAGTCATTTTCTATTAAGGTATCTTATTTTTTACTCAGGTATGACAATTGAGTACTTTTCCACCACTGGTAACTTATGATATTGAAAGCATGAAACGATTTCATGAAGTGCAAAGTTTTTGCCATTTGGTATACAGCTATGTGATGTGCTGAACAAAATGTAGTGTGGTCTGTCAGCTGACCTAAAGGAGTCTGGCCCAGTTTAACCTGATCCCTGAAACAGAGCCTAACTACTCTATGGAGGAAAGAAGGGTGTCTGGTTTCACCTGAGAGATGATAAGGATGTGAGGGGTTGGGTCGTGGAACACTGGAACACTTGCACAATTTAGCTCAGCTCTGTGTGTGTTTGAGAGAGAAGCTGTGTTCGAATACTCATACTAACCGCACTAACCGTACTATTTGTGACGTGAATTGAGTATATAGTATGCTTATTGGTCATAGTTAGTATGCCAAACGTTCCCGGATGTTGTACTAAATTCGCCAAAATATGAAGTATACACACAGAGGACACTATTTCCATACTTTATGGCCCATAATGCAATTCTTCAGGAAATGGGTGTGGCTTCACATCATTTCCAGATTTTAAAAAAATGCTGGAAAATCTGCAGTTAAAGTAAAACAAGAGCGGATACAAATTCATTGCTTTAACTAATTATGACAAATGTTAAGAAAATGCTGAGAAATGTAATAAAATAATGACGTTTCAAATAAATTAACTCACACATAATATCGGCTGATAATTTGTTAGCTATGCTGTGCTTACAAACCACATAGTGTATCATTACAGCTGTATGAACCGGTATGTTGTTAGCTAGCTACCTAACGCTAGTTAGCTACTTATACATCAAACTTGCCAGTATATTAACTATAAGCTATCCAACTAACTAGCCAATGTTAATAGACTTGATTATTCCCGTCATTCTTAGCTTAGCTAAATGGTATAGTTGTTGTGCATTCTCAATGGACATTCAGGTGCTTTCATAAATTCGCTCTGGCTATCTACTCCGAGTGTACCAGAGCTCAGAATAATTTATTTACTAGTGCTCAATACCCATTGAATATGGTCGGTGTCAGTAAACGTCGGTAAAAGAGCGGAATTAAATTGTTGTCAGCATCACTGTTACAGTCACCTACATTCTGGATAACATGAAAACTGACTAACTAGCTCTGCAAGGGGGAGTAAATGGTCAGAGTGGTCTCATTTGTGACTGGAAGTAGCTAGTAAGCTAGCCAACGTTAGCTTGGGTGCTTGACTGCCGTTGTAAGGTCAGAACGCTCAAATAAACCCGAGCATCCAGTGTGCGCTCCAAGAGCAATACGCTCTGAGAAAGAGAGAGAGAGACAGTGAGAGAGATAGAGATGGATACTTCTCCACCTTAGTATAGCAGAGCAGTTAACCCTAAAAACGGTCTATCTACACACTCATTAGAAGAGACAGGGGCTAAGCACAATGAGGTAAACTGTTCAGGTTCTATGAAAGAGACATCTGGAGCGGTATCAGCAACTTCAAATGACTGAGCACTGAGCAGATAGAATAGTTTTATTTGTAACTGATTAACTCGAGATTAACGTCAGAATATGGTGCAACTTGAAATACATAACAATAATATTGTAATAGTTGAAGAGTCTACACCAGGGGTGTCAAACTCATTTCCCCCCGGGGCTGCATTCGGTCTTCAACATGGTTTGGAGGACTGCAGTGATTTAAAAATATATGTATTTTCCTCACTGTCAAAATGAGCAAAAAATAGTCCTCTATTCATTGTTTTGGGAGTTTTCAATGATCTGTCTAGCTTTCTTTTAGGATATTTTTGACGAGCTGGAAACTGTCAACAAATTGTATGGAAGTAGGTCCATTATTATTTCTACACAGTTTAGATTTGGTTTTAAGCATTTTAAAGTATATTGAGTTTATTTCCCCATCCCGAATAGTTCTTTTAGAAAAATATTTTATTTTTTATTATTTTGTTACTTGACTCAAATCACCCGTGGGCCAGATTGGACCCCCGGCCGGATCCAACCCATGATCCATATGTTTGACACCGCTGGTCTACATGTTTGAAATGGGACCCAGAGAGGTTAAGAGTTGACTGTACTGCAGTTGAACCCTTCAACCTTGAATGCTGATAAATAATTGGAGTGAGGACACAGCAGCCATGTGCGTCAGTAACCCTAGGCAGGCACTGATAGAGCTTCCTGTGTGTCCCCATCCATCCATCCCCCCTCCTCCTCCCTGGCCCTCAACAGGGCCACCAACACCAGGGTGACAAAGAGCCAAGACCTCCCGAGACAATGATTCCATTACCACGTGCCTCAGATTTCCGTTGACTCAGGAGGGCTTTGTTCTGACAGAAATAACCCACAGTCCACTGTGTAAAGGTGTCCAATAGGATCGGCTGCTGGAGGAAATGTACTGTATTATTAAGATGTTGAATACTAGATATCTGTGCCTGACATATGACTTGTTACCTATGAAGTGAACTCATGGCTCCCATCTCCTATTGAATCTGAACTATAGGAGGTCTCCTTATTCCAGAGGGCCTGGGAGTGTTTTGGCCTAATTGCCCCTAGCCTCTTCCCACTTACGCACACCTGGCGCTCATTTAAGAGCTTCCGTTCCTAGGACTCCATATATGCCATAGAAGAGCTGGACATCGGTTAAATCCACGTAGGGGAGGTGAAGCTTGCACATGACGGCTGACGCAATGATTAATCACAGAACCTAGAGTCCGATGGGAATGCCATGTCTGCCTCCCACAGCTTAAACACTCCACCACCTCCCACAATTAAAGTACATTTTCTTGAACTGTACCCAACCTCTGGACCAATGTTAAAGGGATGGAGTCCTCAAAATACAAATGTACATGATGTTTCACTTATCTCGGCTGTAGGCGATGCCTAGAGACAGTTTTGGGATATTTAGCTATCTTCCTGAGATCCCGTACTATATAGTCATTGCACGAGTTCCGATCACTTTGAAAATATATCTAAAACATCTTACAAACAGGCTAATTAAAATGTTATCATAGGTAAGTAGACATTACTTTTTTTTAAACGTAATGTTCAGACAGGAAGCAGAACTTGAAACAGAAAAACAGTTCTCTGTAGCAACAGCCTTCTAGGGGATAGGGGTGTGAGTGTATATTGACATCTCTAAAGCTCTTTATCATCCTATCAGCATCACTTCAGACATTCCCCGTGACTTTGAAGGCAACAGTCAGTCAGACCTTTATGAGTCACATGAAATTATATGAAAATTATTTGAAAGGTCTCACTCTGCTCACTTTTTAATGATATCACCGATGATTGGTTACAGCCTTTTGCTTTGAACGTTCCACTTAGTGAAATAAACAATGGTATCAAGAATAAAAACAATCAACACATGTTTTATTTTCATAGTTAAAAAAAATAATAAAATAGATATCACAACCCCTTGCCTACGTGACTTTTATGGTCCTGTAAAAGTCCTGGAAAGTATATCTGCTGATTAAACCACAAGGTCTGTCCATCGCCTCTCCCGATTCCCTGAAATTGAGGAATGGCTTTGTACAATGATTAATTAATCTGCTCACTCGCTTTCCCTGAAACTAGAACTAATCATGCCAAGAAGGAGGGAGGTGCAGGAATCAGGAGCAGGAGAGCAAAGAAGTCTTAGTGGCACAATAGTTTATTTAGAAGTCCCAACTCAACAACAACATGGGGGGGAATACGCCCAAACGAGGTCGCCACACACAGGGAAATAAACGCTACACACGGAGGAGAAACCTCTACTCCAAAACATATACCAAAACGGTGCAACTGCTGTGAGAAAGAAAACCCTGTGGTGCAGACACGCACCCCTAACAAAGTAACCACAGCAAACAATCCCGCACAAAGACTAGCAGGCAGCGGAGGTTAATTAACCCACCGAAATCAACTACTAGGACACAGGTGTAAACAAAACAGACAGACACAAACAAAAAGGAAAATTGGATCGGTGGCAGCTAGTAGGCCGGGGATGACGACCGCGGATTATTCACCAATAACCAACACTTCCACCATGAATATTTCAGCACTGCCCATCTAATGTTTTTCTCATGAGGTTTTAGATCACTTATTGGTATGAGATAGAGATGGAAGGTTCATAGAATCTGTGTGTTATTTTAATCCCGGCAAGTAGAAAAGTGACCACTCATCCTTGAATATTTTCCCGGTGTTTACAAATGTTCCATCTCGAGAATAAATCACTGTTCTCCCAGGTAACCCGGTATTTCCCGCCAAAACCGTAAGTGTCATTCAAAAGAATTATAAAGCATACAAATGTCTGGATTTGATTAGAGCTTTTATCAGCATGAAAATTCAAATCTAATGTTACCTGAACCTGATGAGCCATATATTAAATACATTTTGTGAGCCCTACATTAACCACATTGAATGAGCCCTACATTAGCCACATTGAATGAGCCCAAGCCCCAAAAAGCCCAAATGATTGTGCCATTATCCAATAGATATATGATATAGGCTACTGCACATTACACACGAGAGAAAAACATAAAAGCCCATAGATGCAGCTAGCTATATGCTCTCTTGGGTAAATAAATGAAACAAGCTCCAGTAGGCCAATCTTTTTGAGCGTGAACTGTATTACTGTACTGTATTGTATTATACTGTATTATGGAATTACGCACATCGTCATTTTTTAATTTTCAATTTTATTTCACCTTTATTTAACCAGGTAGGCTAGTTGAGAACAAGTTCTCATTTCCAACTTCGACCTGGCCAAGATAAAGCATAGCAGTGTGAACAGACAACAACACAGAGTTACACATGAAGGAAACAATAAACAATAAACAAGTCTATAACATAGTAGAAAAAAAATAATCTATATACATTGTGTCCAAACCATGATAACGCAGAAGAGAACATGTGATTCTGGTGCAGCACATGTGTCCCTTAAAGTTACAAGCATGAGCTAGCAAATTTGATTTGAATTTTGAAATATAATAGGTCCTATTTGTATAATTAGTAGGCTGAGACATATTTATTCTACCTTTCATTATATTTCCCCTAATGTTATTAACCTATACCTCGTATTTCTCTCTCTATTATTGCTTCATTCCTCCCTCACTTTTGACAGTTAAATGAAATAAGTTTTGTTGTCCTTATCTTCATCATTCCAATTTCATCCTTGAATAATATAGGAGTAGAATTAGATGCAGAAGGCTTTCACTTCTCTTCATGAAGATTGAATGGTTATGGGTCTGAAAGAATAACTGCTATAGCCTACCACCATTGCGTGTTCGCTCTTCTTTCAATCTACCCGGGAGTTCTATTCACTGCTGTAATTAATATTCAGCAAAAAAGAGCTTGTGTCTTTAAATAGTCTATTGGTATAAGAAATGCTAAAAAAAAGTATGTCCAACAAACTTTTCTAGTCTAACTTTTCCTGCATGGGACTCCAAGAGCTAAGGAGCTATTTTTAAGGAGAGGCCAGGAGAGCACAGGTGCTTACATATCGTGCATGAGATAGAGGCTAAAAGATGCATAACCCATCATCAATTAGCTAAATATAAGGCTAATACAGCATTGGATGTATAACCTGAACGAGGTAGGCTAGGACATATATAAGGCTATATATCAATCTAAAATGGGATCCAATTTCAATGGAGTTGATAGAGAGAGAGAAAGACTGCTAGAGAGTGCTCGCACGTGCACTGATTAAAGCAATGATATTCAAGAGATAAGATGTTTTAAAACTCTGGAGCTGCAATTAAAACAATTATAATCTTAAAAAACAAGGTGACCCCTGAAAGCTGGCTGGAGATGAGTAAATTAGACTCACATTCAGTATTTCTATTACTGTAGCATAGGCTATGCTGCAGCAAATGTAGGCCTACCTGTTACAAGATAAAAAGTTGCCATGATGAGATGAATTGACTCCATACTGAGATGGACTGTCTGTTCCCACCCTGAGCGTTGATTCATCATGGAGAGGCCGTAGAGAAGCCAGATTTAAACATTGCATATAATTGAACAGTTCCGTTTCACGCCATGCTGTTCATATAAATAATTTATTATAATTTACTGGTTTCTCAAAGTTACTTTTCTCGGGAAAAGGGAGTAGTTTTGGGCGGTAAATCCTGGTGAATCTCGGTAACTAGGTCCCCGCCATTCAACCCTAATCATTACATCTATTTCAGGACAGTTTACATATACCTCATGTATATTCTTCCTCTTTCTCTGGTGTTTATGTTTTTAAGCTTGCTATTGTTTGACTGTATGGATTAGTGTAATAACTCTGTTAGTATATGGATACCAAGACAGATGTCATTGAATCATGTCTTTGTAACAGATGTCTTTGCATCACATATATAATTAAGAGCATTATAACCTCATTTTGAGTCATAATTCTCAATATAACTTATATAATTAACTCACTTTACCAGATATAAGGAATACATATTCCTGTCATCATAAAACTCAATTGAGCACTAAGTAGCCTTGTTGATAATAGAACTGGGTTGGACGCTACTCTTACCATTCTTGTGGTTTAGTTATACAGGTCTTATACCAGTCTAGGCCTTGGGGACCAGTCATAACTAACAGTCATCTGTTTTGAGCTGGTGGAGGACAATAGTACATGCTTTGTCATCCTATGAATAATTGTCAGTAGCTATTGCCAACATAGTGTATGTACTCATGAGGGAATTGCTGAGACAGTCCAAAGTTATGGGAACACACACTGCAGTTGGTTGACATCAATCTCACTGCTCACTGGCCGCAGCAAATGAGGAGATGATCGGAAACATTTAGCAGCATTAAGCGTATCAGGATCAGATGATGGGAGAGTCTCTGAAGACAGAGAGCAGTAATTCACCATTCACAGGTCCCCAGGAGAGGAGGAAGAGAGGGGGAGGGAGGGAACATGGGAGAGAGAGAGAAAGAGAGAGAGATTGCGAGGGGGTGGGGGGTTAGACAGAGCGAGAGAGTTAGGGAGAGAGCGCTATGTTAAGATGACTGCACTAATGTAAGTCGCTCTGGATAAATGCATCTGCTAAATAACAAAAATGTCAACCTCATCTCAGAACATTTCGTATTATTCTTGAGGTAATTCCGAGACACTCCATTTAGTATGATATGTTACGTTTCGTATGTTATGTATTAACTTGTGGATGTCCATCACCCATTTCGAATGATAGGAGAGATTAGATGGAAAGACAGGCAGAGTAATCATAGAAGACCAAGGGGCATGCAGTGTGATAAGTGGAAATGTCCAAAATAGCCAATGTTAAGTAGCTTGTCTCAATTAGATAAAAATATGTAATAACAAATTCTTAAGAAATAATCTTACTGCAGTGTTTCCCTTCACCTTAGAAAATGAAATATATGTTACAAGACTTCACTAGATGTTCTATAGTCAGAATAAGAACCAGATTCCTTCCTTATACTTTATCACCTAAAGTTCAGCTCATAACATTGAATGACATTTACCGATGTAATGTTTTCTTAAGACTCAGATTTAACTTTCACTTGAACCATTCTGTGATTTGTAACTCACATATGGAAATGGCAGAACATATTTTCTTCACGTTAACGTACTAAAACCTTTTGGGATTTCAGTACTGGATCACATACCTATAATGCTCTATTCATACCCATTTAACATTTAATAACATCATGTTTGGTTTTCTAATGGAGGACAGGAAGCTGAATGTATATATAATAACTTCATCATCACGGCAGAACATGTCTTTTTTTAACTACCCCCCTGTTTACTGTTTCTTAAAGGAGGTAAAGTTATATAAACAATCTTTGAAATTGGTTGAATCCAAACAACCCCTTGATTTTCATAATAATTTCTGTAATTTGATTCCTGAATAGACCACCCTATGTATTTGTGTTTTTTTTACTTATTATTTATTTAGTTTTTATTTGTACAAGGTTGCTCAGTCTGTGTATAGAAATACATGTTATTGCTATACAGTGCGTTCAGAAAGTGGTCAGACCCCTTGACATTTTCCACATTTTGTTACATCACAGCCTTTATATAGACAGGTGTGTGCCTTTCCAAATCATGTCCAATCAATTTAATTTAACACTGGTGGACTCCAATCAAGTTGTAGAAACAGCTCAAGGATGATCAATGGAAACAGGATGTACCTGAGCTCAATTTCGAATCTCATAGCTAAGTGTTTGAATACTTATGCAAATAAGGTATTTGTGTTTTTTATTTTTTATAAATGTGCCAACATTTCTTAGAACCTGTTTCGCTTTTATCATAATGGGGTATTGTGTGTAGATTGATGAGGAAATGTTTTTAATCAATTTTAGACATTTTAGAATAAAGCTGTAATGTAACAAAATGTGGAAAAAGGGAAGGGATCTGAATACTTTCCAAATGTACTTGGCATGGGTCCTCAGATCTTCAAAAGGTTCTACAGCTGCCTAATCGAGAGCATCTTGACTGGTTGCATCACTGTCTGGTATGACAACTGCTCTGATCGCAAGGCACTACAGAGAGTAGTGCGTACGGCCCAGTACATCACTGGGGCCAAGCTTCCTGCCATCCAGGACCTCTATACCAGTTGGTGTCAGAGGAAGGCCCTAAAAATTGTCAAAGACTCCAGCCACCCTAGTCACAGACTGTTCTCTCTGCTACCGCACGGCAAGCGGTACCGGAGCACCAAGTCTAGGTCCAAGATGCTTCTAAACTGCTTCTAAATTTATATTTCTATTTCTACTTTCTTTTTTTTATTATTATTATTTTTTAGGTATTTTTCTTAACACTGCATTGTTGGTTAAGGGCTTGAAAGTAAGCATTTCACTGTAAGGTGAACCTGTTGTATTCGGTGCATGTGACAAATACAATTTGATTTGATTTTGATTTGATGTGAATTATGCCTGTTTGATTTTTGAAAATGTCCCCCCCCCAAAAAAATCGAAGAATAAATAAAAAATATGTAATTATGTAGCCTGCCTCAAAGGAAAGATTTGTTTATCTCATTTGGAGCACATTGTTATTCTGAAGACTGACACCACATCCTTGCACATCCTTCCTTATCTTCTGAAGCTATTTCAAAATCTAATTTACTATGTTTCCAATTCAGAGACTCATATGGATTGGGTTTAAAGTGGGTAGATGTTTGCTGGCTTTCCAAGTGGGATGCGATGCGGCCTGGTTTGATTGGTTTGTCAGAATTCTTTAGCTAAGTGAATCTCAGGAAACGTTGTTCCGTTCCAAGTACTTGATCGCTAGAAAAAGCATGCAATATAAGTATATTGCTACAACAAGTCTGGGGTTGATAAGGAAAACAAATTAAATCAACAAGATAAACTGTGGGAGATATTGTCTCTGATGGACTTGAAGGTCAATTAGACCATCCTTAACCACTTAGTCAGGGACCCTTTCACAGTAACTTAACCTAAATCCCGTTGACTGCCCCTTGTTACTGTACTGTTGATGTACTACATTTAAGCTTGAATCTATATGCCATTACAATAGCAGACTGTAGGCTTCAACTTCATTTAACTGCTTGGCTGAACTGCTATGAAATAATTAGACCCAATTGTGTCATTCAAGACATGACCTAGCCTTAAACGACATAGCCTCCAGTAAAGAGACTATTTCAACAGTCAGTCAACTCTTACATATTAGGGTCTGAGATTAAATATGAATCAAAAAGACGGGTGTGTAATTAATACGATATTTTATCAGCTATATTGGTATGCCTTTCAACTGGTACAAAAATCCATGAGAAGTGGTCAGTTTTATGAAATGGCACTGCCTGAAACAGATTCTCTCTCTATAGCCAGAGTGGAACACCTGACAGAGGACCCACAGGAAGACCTGATCCAGGCTGGAAACCAGGTAGAATTTCACCCCCTCCTCTTTGAAGTAACAGAGACGGATTCAGACCCCTTATTATCCTGATACCATCTACACTTAGACATGTAAGTTAGCGATTCAAATCTATGGGGACAGATTGGATTGCGTTAAATAGTGCCATTTTATAGTTTTCTCAGGCTCTCCTGACTTTCTCAAACGGGCGCCGCTAACAATGAGGAACAGAGCTGAACATTCAGTAGCAAAGACTGTCTGGGAAAAAGATATCCCTTTTTGACAGATAGTTTTTTGGGGTCGATGTTTCCATCATTCACTATGACGTGGTGGGTCTTTAGGACCAATCTAGCAGACATGATATGGACAGAGGGTTCAAATGAATTACACTCACATAGTGTGAGAGTATTACAGAAGATTTGTTGTGAATTATGTGCTTCATAAATACACTTTGTGTCCAGATGAAAACATTGGCTAACGTCATACAGTATGACCGCAGTAAGGGTTGACTGACAATGTGTATTAATGATGTTACACTGTATCTACCTCTGTGATTGTTTCCACGGTTTCCCTAAGCAGCTTGGAGGGCAAATCACATATCTGGTGTTTCAAAATATCCAACAAATTGTTCTCTTGTGTGACAAAAAGTGTTTTCATCAAGGATAATCAGACAGCAGACTACCAGAGAGGTAGTTGAAAACCTGACAGCCAGGGGGAAAGGAGGGGGAAGGGCATTTTATTAAGTGAGATGATAATCGGATTGTAGAAACAACCATGTAGGAAATGGGATTCAAAGGAATTTTTCGATTATGACTTAAGTTCTGTTTTGTTAGTTTTTAACCCTGTCGATAGGATTTATTTCACTAGAGGGACTCTGTGAAGTTTTATGTTATTCTTTATCACTCTATATCACTTTCTTTTTTACTGTGATGGATAATACTGCTAGCTCACAACATTGAGTAACATGAGTGGTTCTGGAGACGCAGCCATAAACTAGAATCAGAACTGACCATAACTTAATGACTTCTAGAACCTATGCATGTGTGTATTCCTAGAAGTGCTACTTCTACTCCAAACAATTGTGTAAATGTGCTTGTGAAAGCGATGTACTGCCATGTGTTGTCATTCTACACCAATGAATTTAGCACAGTGTGGTACAGAACAGATGTCCTCTCTCTCTCTGGTATCCCCCCTGTCCTGCCCCTCCCTCCATCCCCTCCCCCAGAGTGCCTGCAATGTATCCCATGGTTTGTTTGGCCTCTCTCTCCCAGCCGTCTTGGGGATGTTAGCGACACTCTGACGTGTCTGTAATGCAGGTATAGAAGTTACGCAAGATTTGAGCCATATTCCCGTGGATGAATAAGGTCAAAAGGCTGAAGTCCAAAAACACCACAACAAAAACCAGCAGTGTTGATTAAATAAAGTGTCAAATGTATTGATAACAAAAGTTGGACTCTTACGATAGAGCTCCATCCTTAAAGGCTCCACCCGTCACTGAGCAGTGTCAGGGTCTTGAGAGACATGCATGACATTTCTTTGGCAGCAGTGGAAATGGCTTTAGCATGACCACCTAAACACAAGCTGTTTGATAGGTAGGGAAAGGACCGGAGATCAGGCTTTTGTCTGGCAATGTGAAAAGGAAATTAAACAACAAACGAACCAGACATGAGACCTAGATTCTTTGAAGGGTGAAATCGACTCACACACGGAAGGTCTACTTCAGGTTTTAAAAGCGTAGTAATTGACTTGTTTATAAAGTAATATATGTGGAGTGGAGTGTCTGTCTGTCCACATCTTTGTTGCTGAGTATCTCAACTCCGTCCATACATCTGTACTGAGTTGAGTTGCGATGAGTGTCGGCGGAGTGTACCGTGCATTTCACATGAGAGGTAGCTGCGTTCCTTTGCTTTTCTGAAGAAAAAGGAATTCTCTGGTTGGAATATTATTGAAGTTTTATGTGAAAAACATCCTAAAGATTGATTCCGTACATCGTTTGACATGTTTCTACGGACAGTAACGGAACTTATTGAAATTTCGCCTGCAACTAGGGAACGCGCTTCATGACTTTGGATTTGTTTACCAAACGTGCTTAAACGTACAAAAATTATGTACATTATCGAACAAATCAAACATTTAATGTGGAACTGGGATTCCTGGGAGTGCATTCTGATAAAGATTATCAAAGGTAAGTGAATATTTATAATGTTATATCGGATTTCTGTTGACTCCAACATGGCGGATATCTCTATTTGTTTTCTGAGCGCCTTTCTCAGATAATTGCATGGTTTGCTTTTTCCGTAAGGCTTTTTTAAAATCTGACACAGCTTTTGCATTAAGGAGAAGTGTATCTATATTTCCTTTTCTAACAATTGTATTTTCATCAACATTTATAATGAGTGTTTCTGTAAAATGATGTGGCTCTCTGCAATATCACCGGATGTTTTTGGAACTAGTGAACATAACGCGTCAATGTATACTGAGATCTTTTGATATTAATATGCACTTTATCAAACAAAACATACATGTATTGTGTCACATGAAGTCCTATGAGTGTCATCTGATGAAGATCATCAAAGGTTAGTGATTAATTTTATCTCTATGTATGCTTTTTGTGACTCCTCTCTGTCTGGAAAAATGGCTGTGTTTTTCTGTGGCTTGGCTCTGACCTAACATAATCGTTTGTGGTGCTTTCACTGTAAAGCCTATTTGAAATCAAACACTTTGGTGGGATTAACAACAAGATTACCTTTAAAATGGTATAAGATACATGTATGTTTGAGGAATGTTTATTATGAGATTTCTGTTGTTTGAATTTGGCGCTCTGCACTTTCACTGGCTGTTGTCATATCAATCCCGTTAACGGGATTGCAGCCCTAAGAAGTTTTAACAGTGAAGGAGTAGCCCGTCTTTGCACGGCTGATCATTTTTATCAAAAACTATGGATTCTCTCTATAACAACTAGGACAAGCACAGGTACACAGTAAACATTAAAGAATGGATATGTATAAAACAGTGGCGGTCGGTGACATTTAAGATGAGGGAGGAAGATTTTATTTTTTTATGCGCATGGCCTTATTTCTATTACAACATATTGGATGACTGTCATTCATATTCCATTCACCCAGTTCAATGCCACGTTGTTAGGTTTAGGCTACTACATGATGCTCAAATGTTTCCTACACCCATCATGCTACAACCTAACCAATGAGTCAATATCATTTTTTTTGTAATCAAGGTGATAGACAGTGACCCATTCAAGACTGCCTTGCACATGCTTGCCTGCATCTAGCATATCTAGGGTGTAATCATTAGTCCAACAGTTACAAAATAAAATGTATATTGGACAAACCTTCATGTTATAACCACTAACCTCTACACACAGCCTACATCGTTGTCGCCATATTAGCTTATGTCATAGTCAACACAGCTACTAAAAATAATGTGTTAGTAAACCCGCTACAATCATGCAGTACAGTGTACAGTCAGAAAGCAGTTTAGCAGTTACACTGGTGGGCCCCAGTGGCAATAGATTAATAAAACCAAAAGCTTAATTTGGAAGAGTTCCAGTGTTGGATAGCCATAACCGGCTAGCTAACATAGCATCCCTCTGTGTTTGAGCCAGGTTTTTGTGTAGGCTAAACTAGCTAGCTGCATTCGCTAGTGCTTCTCCTTCATTTTGTAAAATAATAATTTGTTCAAAACTGTTCAGCTATTGTCTTTCTCTTTGAGTCATCAATTCACCACATTTTTGCTGCAGTGCTAGCTAACTGTAGCTTATGCTTTCAGTACTATATTTATTATCTGATCCTTTGATTGGGTGGACAACAAATCAGTTCATTCTGTAAATGCTCTGATAGGTTGGAGGACGTCCTACGGAAGTTGTCATAATTACTGTGTAAGTTTATGGAAGGGGATATTTTTGGTATTTGGTATTTTATTAGGATCCCCATTAGCTGTTGCATAAGCAGCAGCTACTCTTCCTGGGGTCCACACAAAACATGAAACATGATACAGAATGACATAATACAGAACATCATTAGACAAGAACAGCTCAAGAACAGAACTACATATATTTTTTAAAAGGCACACATAGCTTACATATCAATGCATACACACAAACTATCTAGGTCAAATAGGGGAGAGATGTTGTGCTGTGAGGTGTTGCTTTATCTGTTTTTTGAAACCAGGTTTGCTGTATATTTGAGCAACATGAGATGGAAGGAAGTTCCATGCAATAAGGGCTCTACATAATACTGTATGTTTTCTTGAATTTGTTGGGGACTATGAAAAGGCCCCTGGTGGCATGTCTGGTGGGATAAGAAATGATGATTGTGTGTCAGAGAACCATAAGGCTCCTAGGATTTGTATTGAAGTCAATGTACTCAGAGGAGGACAGCAAATAGCTGTCCTCCGGCTACACCATGGTGCTACCTACAGAGTGCTGTTGAGGCTAAGACCAAGTCCATATTATGTCAAGAACAGCTCAAATAAGCAAAGAGAAACTAAAGTCCATCTTTACTTTAAGAACTTTGAAAGTTTCTTCAAGTGCAGTCACAAAAACCATCAAAAACCACTATATGATGAAATTGGCTCTCATGAGGACCGCCACAGGAAAGGAAGACCCAGAGTTACCTCTGCTGCAGAGGACAAGTTCATTAGAGTTACCAGCCTCAGAAATTGCAGCCCAAATAAGTGTTTCACAGAGTTCAAGTAACAGACACATCTCAACATCAACTGTTTCAAAGGCTCCTAACCAACTGTGCTATTTTGTTGTTTTTTCTCACGTTGTTTGGAACTCATTTTGTACATAATGTTGCGACTACCATCTCTTATGACCGAAAAGAGCTTCTGGCCATTAGAACAGCGATTACTCACCTCGAACTGGACAAAAAAAATGTATTTAATGAGTTTGACATGAGGGATATACCGCTTTGTCAAGACAAGGCCAAAATCCCTGTCATCAGCGTGAAGAAAAGATGGAGGAATTTGTAAGAATTCGCTGACGAGTAGGTAAACCACCACTTCCCTCCGTACTATTGGCCAACGTGCAAACATTGGAAATCAAACTGGACGATCTACGATTAAGATTATACTACCAACGGGACATTAAAAACTGTAATATCTTATGATTCACCAAGACGTGGCTGAATGACGACAAGGAAAATAAAGAGTTGCCTGGCTTCTCCGTGCATCAACAGGACAAAGCAGCTATGTCTGGTAAGACGAGGGGCGGGGGTGTGTGTCTATTTGTCAATAACTGCTGGTGCGCATTGTCTAATATGAAGAAGTCTCGAGGTATTGCTCCCCTGAGGATGAATAACTCATGATAAGCTGTAGACAACACTATCTACCAAGAGTTCTCATCTATATTACTCATAGCCATCTATTTACCACCACAAACCGATGCTGGCACTAAGACCGCAATCAACGAGCTGTATAAGGCCATAAGTAAACAAGAAAATGCTCATCCAGAAGATGCTCATCCCAAATTTCCACCATCATGTCACATGTGCAACCAGATGGGAAAAAAAAATCTGGACCACCTTTACTCCACACACAGAGACGCATACAAAGCTCTCCCTCGCCCTCCATTTGGTAAATCTGACCATAATTATATCCTCCTGATTCTTGCTTACAAGCAAAAACCAAAGCAGGAAGTATCTGTGACTCACTCAATATGGAAGTGGTCAGATGACGCGGATGCTACGCTACAGGACTGTTTTGCTAGCACAGACTGGAATATGTTCCGGGAATCATCCAAGGGCATTGAGGAGTACACCTCCACAGTCACAGTCATCAATAAGTGCATTGACAACGTCGTCCCCACAGTACATACATTTTCCAACCAAAAGCCATGGATCTGGCAACATCTGCACCGAGCTAAAGGCTAGAGCTGCCGCTTTCAAGGAGCGGGAACCTAATTCGGACGCTTATAAGAAATTGCGCTATGCCATCAGAAGAAGTATCAAACAGGCAATGTGTCAATACAGGACTAAGATTGAATCCTACTATACCGGCTCTGACTCTCGTCGGATGTGGCAGGGATTGAAAAATATGAAAGACTACAAATGGAAACCCAGACGACCTAAATGCCATTTATGCTCGCTTCGAGGCAAGCAACATTGAAGCAAGCTTGAGAGCAACAGCTGTTCCGGGCGACTGTGTGATCCATAGACCATGTGAGCAAGAACTTCAAACAGGTCAACATTCACAAAGCTGCGGGGCCAGACAGATTATAATGACGTGTGCTCAAAGCATGCGCAGACCAATTGGCAAGTGTCTTCACTGATATTTTCAACCTCTCCCTGACTGGGTCTGTAATACCTACATGTTTCAAATAGACCACCATAGTCCCTGTGCCCAAGAAAGCGAAGGTAACCTGCCTAAATGACTAGCGCACCGTAGCACTCACATCAGTAGCCCTGAAGTGATTTGAAAGGCTGGTCATGGCTCACAGCAACTCCATCATGGAAACCTTAGATCCACTTCAATTCGCATACCGCACAACAGATCTCCAGATGATGCAATCTCAATCTCACTCCACACTGCCTTTTCACACCGGGACAAAAGGAACACATATGTGAGAATGCTGTTCATTGGCTACAGTGCAGCATTTAACACCATATTGCCCACAAAGCTCATCACTAAGCTAAGGACCCTGGGACTAAACACCTCTTTCTGCAACTGGATCCCGGACTTCCTGACGAGCCGCCCCAAGTGGTAAGAGTAGGCAACAACACATCTGCCATGCTGATCCTTAACACGGGGGCACCTCAGTGATGCGTGCTTAGTCCTGTACCCCCTGTTCTTCCATGACTGCGCGGCCAAGCACGACTCCAACACCATCATTAAGTTTGCTGACGACACAACAGTGGTAGGCCTGATCACCAACATTGATGAGACGGATTATAGGGAGGAGGTCAGAGACCTGGCAGTGGGGTGCCAGGACAGCAACCTCTCCCTCATTGTGAGCAAGACAAAGGAGCTGATCATGGAAAAGAAGGGCCGAACATCCCCCCCATTAACAGTGAGGGAGAGACATTGACGGGGCTGAAGTGGAGCGGGTCGAGTGTTTCAAGTTCCTTGGTGTCCACATCACCAGTGAACTTTCATGGTCCAAACACACCAAGACGGTTGTGAAGAGGGCACGACAACACCTTTTCCCCTCAGGATACTGAAAGGATTTGACATGGATCCCCAGATCCTCAAGAAGTTATATAGCTGCACCATCGAGAGCATCCTGACCGGTTGCATCACCATCTGGTATGGCAACTGCTTGGCATCTGACTGTAAGGCGCTACAGAGGGTAGTGCGTACGGCCCAGTACATCACTGGGGCCAAGCTTCCTGACATCCATGACCTGCATACTAGGTGGTGTCAGAGGAAGGCCCAAAAAATTACCAAAGACTCCAGTCACCCAAGTCATAGACTGTTCTCTCTGCTACTGCACGGCAAGCGGTACCGGATCGTCAGGTCTAGGACCAAAAGGCTCCTTAACAGCTTCTACACCGAAGCCATAAAACTGTTGAACAATTAATCAAATGGCCACCCGGACTATTTACATTGTTATTTTCTTGTGTTGCCTTTTTAAAACTTTTGTTTATTTAGTAAATATTTTCTTAACTCTATTTCTTGAACTGCATTGTTCTTTAAGGGCTTGTAAAGAAAGCATTTCACGGTAAGGTCTACACTTGTTGTAGTCGGAGCATCTGACAAAAACATTATTTTTTAAAAATATATATACATTCAGAGGAGACTGCGTGAATCAGGCCTTCATGGTCGAATTGCTGCAAAGAAACAACTACTGAAGGACACCAATAATAAGAAGAGACTTGCTTGAGCCAAGAAACACGAGCAAGGAACATTTGACCAATTGAAATCTGTCCATTAGTCTGATGAATCCAATTTTTTTATTTTTGGTTCAAACCGATGTGTCTCTTTGCGAGACGCAGAGAGGTGAACAGATTGTTGGAAAAGGATTCCTCATGAAGCTGGTTGAGAGAATGCCAATGGTGTGCAACGCTATCATCAAGGCAAAGGGTGGAAATGTTAGATTCTTTGAAGAATCTAAAATCTAAAATCTATTTTGATTTGTTAAACACTTTTTTGGTTACTACTACATATGTGTTATTTCATATTATTCTACAATGTAGAAAGAAAAACCCTTGAATGAGTAGGTGTGTCCAAACTTTTGACTGGTACTGTTCAGTGGTACACTCCGCCGACACTCATAGCAACTCAACTCAGTAGAGATTTAGACATTTATGGAGTTAAGATACTCAGCAACATCTTTTCCTTACTTGGTTAGACTGTTTTGTTGTAATTTATGAGGAGGTTCCATTCAGTCTAGCCATGGTCAAGTATTAGATACTATTAGATACTACAGCATTAATAATGGATATTTTTGAGAGTGTTTTTTCTTTGATCTGTATTAATATATGTATTTATTTTATAGGTCTTTCTGTTTCCTGTTGTTCATCACTCATGATGAAAGGATAAAGAGCAAACTCCTCAACAAATATATATTTCTTAAAAGACATGAAGACAACACTCCTAGCTTCACCCTTTATGGAAAATACCAGAAACGGCCAGATAAGACTGATGTTGAGAGAGACCTGACCTGTCTGGCAACATTTCCACCACTGAAAAAGGAAGACAGCGAAAGACAGGAAAATAGAGAAATGTAAAAGAGGAAAGATGACATGTACATAAGATAGAGCGGTAGAGATGGTGTTAAGGGAATAGGAAGAGAGAGTTTCTACAATTCACTCCTAACCTGTTCTGAGGAACTGGTAGTGCTTGGAAGGGGAGGGAACAGGGTGAGAGGGAGGGGGTAGAGGAGAGAGATAGAGAAAGAGAGAGAGAGAGAGCGAGAGCGGGGGGGGGTGATAGGAGGGTAGAAAAAATGGCCTCTCACACACACACACACACACACACACACACACACACACACACACACACACACGCACACACACACACACGCACACAGACACACACAGGCAACTAAGCAACAGAGGAAGAAAAACTCACACACATAGATCTTCAAAGCCACAAGTTTCATAGACTGACAATTATCCTAAGAGATTACATCTGGGGGATTGCGTCAGATAAATAAGGTGAGAAGAGGGGCAAGACTCAGTCACCTCAGCGCAGCAAGACAGACAGACAGACAGACAGACAGACAGACAGACAGACAGACAGACAGACAGACAGACAGACAGACAGACAGACAGACAGGGATAGCAGCTCAGAGAAGAGAAAAGAAGCAGCACTCCACCACTCCACTCAAAGGGACTCGGCTCAGAGAAACGGAGAGAAGAGAAGGAGAGCTCCAGCTCACACTCTACTCTAACTCTCTCAGAGGGACCAAGGACACAGAAAGCCAGCGCTACCGCTCTCACTCCCTCACATAGAGGAGCACAGCACAGCAGAGAGAGAGAGAGAGATACACTCCAGCGAAGAGTCTCCATTGCACAGACAAGTGACTTCAGAGAAACAGCCAAAGAGAACAGAAGAAAACCAAGGATTACATGGGTCCCTTTTTCTCCCCTCCTTGGATTCTTCATTTTGATGAGAAAAAGCTTTAGTTTTTCTGTTTAGAAATTGTTTATTTTATTCATTTTTTAAACATTTTTGCTGTCTCCCCGTCCCCTCTTCTAACCCTCCCCTTATCTCATCCTCTCCAGAGGTGGTAGAGGTAGTTTCTCATTTGTATTTAATGAGGAGAGTGAGCGGTGGAGGGCGAGAGGTGTTTTGAGTTATGGCCGTTGACACATTCCTTTGGAACACGAGAGGAATAAGCAGCAGCAGTGTTGTCGTCGTCAGCCGCCGGGGGTTTCATCTCCCGCTCTCAGCCCTTCTCCCTCTCCCCTCTCCAGCATGGTCCTTTCTGTGAGCCTCTCTCCAGTCCTCCCAGCTCCAGTACAATGTCCAGATGGACAGTGACTAAGGGTGCCGCCGCCTGGTCCTGCATTCGTCTGTCCCTCATCTCCACAATGCTCGTCCTCCTGCTCTACCCGTTGCCCTCCACGTGTCATCACAATGCACCTGGGGTCGCCACTCACTCCATGCTGCGCTTGCCCAGGGTGGCCAACACCTCTTCAGCTACTGTTGTGGGGAGGCATGTGCGCAGCTATAACCATCTCCAAGGAGACGTGCGCAAGAGGAAACTCTACTCCTATCAGAAGTTCTTTCTCAGGATTGATAAAAATGGCAAAGTCAATGGCACCAAAAACAAAGATGATCTCTACAGTAAGTAACCCCATAAAATATGCACTCCCTCAGCTTATGTTCTGTGAGTTTGGCTTCTTTTCTCTCCCCTCTCACATGTGGGTCTCATAGAGTTTGTGGGGTGGTGGTTTTCCCCCATTGTTATGGCATTGCTCTCAGATTTTTCTCCACTGCACATTTACACATAATAGGAACCTTACCTGGTATTCTGGTGGGCAGCAGTGGTGGGCAGCAGTGGTGGGCAGCATAGATCATGTGTAGCCTGTGTTTCGTGTCTCTCTCTCTGCCTGGGCAGCATAAGGTTCTGGAAGCAGCATGTTGGTTGCCTCAGTTACTCAGTGTACTTTCCTTTAGAGCACGTTAACTGGAACCAATTAGAAATAGCCTGAAGAACCCTTTTTGTCTCTGAGCAAATATCTAAAAAATCAACATCATCCCTGGGGCTCAGGGATCACATCCCTGTATGTTTTCTTTTGTGACTTATTATATCACTTTATTATAGGTCATAATACTAGTGATACTAGTGGCATATATGTTATCATTGTTTTCATCAACCTCATCCCTTCCCAGTTGCCGTAGCCGTATCCTTTACCCTTTATGGGCATGGCTGACATGGATCTCTCTAAGTGCTTGTATCCATTCACACGCCCCTGCTGAGAATGACACCTCAGCTCCTTGTCATGCTGCTCAAAACGCTACAATTGCCTGCCTGGGTGCCGTAAAGTTTACTATGCAGTGAGCAATACACCAGACACCCAGGACAACACTCGCAGCACCTGACCGCCACAGTCTCTCTGTCCAAACTGGCTGTGCACTTTCTGCCAGCGAACTCTGAACACACTGTGGCCCTAATAAAAGAAGGCTTTGCCATATGGAGCCCATGTGGTGTGAGGCTTCTCCTCACTGACAGGCCCACTCAAACGCTGAGGCTGTGCAAGACATGGCTGAAGGAATGTCAATTAGCAGAGCTTCCTCTCGCCTTCAGCGCTCACAGTGCTCACAGTTCAACCATTAGAATCAGACGTGTCAAAAAACACCAAAAGTTCAAGCTTTGAAATCAGGTCACGACATTAACACCCAGGCGTTGAATACTTAGATAGTTTGAAAGCCACTTTACAATATTCTATAGGGGCGTCTTTCTTGTTTATTGAAAGATAGCGGTAAAGAAAAAACTAAAGAGAATATTAAGTGTCCAATGCATGCTGCATGTGAGTTGTTTCCACCAATAGCCAACCACATGTGAATATAATGCGCTTGTCATTAGCTCCCAGAATGACCTTAGGCACAAGTCTGGCTGGTAATAATGCTGAAACCAGATGCACAGAGCACTTCTTGGGGAATTCACATCCCATGCAGACCTAATACTGCCCCATCTGAAGTGTAGCTAGACTGGGCCAGGAATGTCTGGGAGGGGGGTTACTCGCCACTTTTTTAGCCTCTAAGGAGATTTATACACACAAACATCTTATATGAATCTAAAAGTAAAATGCCCACCAGGTTGCAGCAATGTCCTGTGTCCCGCTGACTTGAAACCCATCAGTTTGTGGTCAAAAGTCAAAGATGTGGCACAAGACGTGGTGATAAGCACGTTTTGGTTTATTTATTCAGAAACTGTAGAAACTACAGTTTAAAAACCAGGTCTCCTGGTTTGGTCCTAGAAAGGGGGTCTTGTTGACTAGTTGAAATGTCTCAAGGTAGCAGGAAGATAGAGCTGCAGGGTAATATTGCCATATGTTGGTGGTGATGATAAAGATCCTGAGGGAGCGATTATTTTCTCCTTGCTCTGCAGTTTGTCCAGTCATAAACCCTGACAGTGGGACAGCTGAAAAAGGATCCTAAGTCTTTATTGAGCAGTGGAAGCTAGATTGTTCTGAGTACATGTTCATCTAGCCTGTCACCTTCTCTTAGTCTATTTGTAGCCTGCAGCATCATGGAATTCGTTTTCTTGTTCAAATTAACCAAATATCAGAAGACTTTCCTCATCAGGACTGAGATGTGATGTTCTGTGCTGAAATAGGTTCACTTGGAGTGTCTCCAGAAAAATGTGTGAAACTGTGTCATACTTTGTGAGGAAAAGCAGATATTGAGTAGGTGTGTCTGTCTGTAAACTTAGATGTCATGGTAGACTGATGCGTGGCAGAATATGGTGAAATTGGTTCTAATTACACAGTGTGGGACCAGTAGACATTGCCTGGCCAGGCCTCCACTGCCCACAGAATTGTAGCCTGTTAGGGTCTTTAGCCTCAGCAGCTTTGATGTGCCCATGTACGGAGGCTAAATGTTTACGTACGGTAGAATCAAAAGCCAAATGAATGAAAGATCTTCTAATTAAATTAAATTAAAAGTCTGATAACATATCTTTCTGGAGAATGATATGATAATTAGTGCTTTTGTTTATTTGTATAAGCGTAGGTCAGTTTAAGCCAGACCTTTCGAGAATCATGGCACATTTCTTTAGGTGCAGGGTGAGAGTTGGTCCTTAGTTAAATATTCTTGGTAGAAATACCTAGGTAGGACACACTACTTGGGCACAAACCTGGTTTCTTAGAGCCTCTTTGTGTGCTGTGTTGGTCAGGTCTGTGCTGCAGCCTGGCCAGTCTGTTACCCAGACCCTTTCTCTCTCTCTCAGCCGGGCCCTCCACAAAAGACCCATCTATGCGCTGTTTGAAACCCAATCCAGCCCATATTGTGTGATTCCCTTTCAGAATCCATCTGCTCAGTATCACTTTGTCACACTGTGTTAGCAGATATTACTCTCCAGTATTAGAATAGTATAGCACTGCATGTGTGAACCAAACAAACAAGCTTATTTTCCTACTGAATCCTCCAATATGTCCATTATTTTTTGTGTTTTTCGAATGTCACCAAGCAATAAGAAACTGTTTTTAACAGATGGGCGTCTTTTTCCTTAGTCATTCTCTCGGATTTGACATCTGGACCCCTTTCCTCTCCTCTCCGTTGCTTATCAATGAAACAAACTGGAATTGAATAAACACCCTCTAATATACTTAACTCACCCACAGTGGACTATGGTCTGAAGTTATATACTGGGGGATGCTGGGGAGGAAGGGGGCCTGCTAATGAGCATCATTAGACCCTGACAGTTTTGATTGAGGGGACTTAGCAGTTTAGGGTTCAACTGCAGGTTGGATTGTGAGCTCCCCAGTCAGTCTCTTTCCAATCATGTTGTCAACTTTGTGGGGTGTACTTCACGGAGGGGACAGGCAAGTAGCCATCCATCCCCCTCTCACCCCATTCAGCCCTTGCTCAAATCTGATGCTGCTTAATTAGTATTACAGAGGATCCCTGCCAAAACGGGCTGTTCCGAAGCCAAACTCATTTGTTCGTGTCAAGTTCTAGGGCATTAAGAGAACATTGATGTGTTGTGCTCCCGGATGAGATGCTGGTGCATAGCAAACACAGTTTATTTGTAGTAGCAGCACTTCATCTGTCATGTCATGGTTCACTCCTTTCCTTATATAAGGACCCTGGACATTGTGTTTTTTCATTTTATATTGCATCATTTGTTACAGATACTGTACCTCTAGATCTGATATTCAACTTGAACCATGCACTTTTAACTGATGCCTTAATATACACTACTGGTCAAAAGTTTAAGAACACCTACCCATTCAAGGGTTTTTCTTTATTTGTACTATTTTCTACATTGTAGAATAATAGTGAAAACATCAAAACTATTATAAAAATATTGATAATACAGAAAATATTATAAAATTCAAGGGCTTGTTTCGATTCAACCAATTTCAAAGATTGTTTATATAACTTTACCTCCTTTAAGAAACAGTAAACAGGGGGGTAGTTAAAAAAAGACATGTTCTGCCATGATGATGAAGTTATTATATATACATTCAGCTTCCTGTCCTCCATTAGAAAACCAAACATGATGTTATTAAATGTTAAATGGGTATGAATAGATCATTATAGGTACACTACCGGTCCAAAGTTATAGAACAACTACTCATTCAAGGGTTTTTCTTTATTTTTACCATTTTCTACATTGTAGGATAATAGTGAAGACATCAAAACTATGAAATAACACATATGGAGACATGTAGTAACCAAAAAAGTGTTAAGAATCTCAAATATAAAATGTATTTTGATTTTTATTAACACTTTTTTGGTTACTACATGATTCCATATGTGTTATTTCATAGTTTTGATGTCTTCACTATTATCCTACAATGTAGAAAATAGTTTTAAAAAATACAAACCCTTGAATGAACTGTTGTTCTAAAACTTTTGTCCAGTAGTGTATATATTTGTATTTTATTTTCATTATTGCTATTTTTATACTGTCTGTGTGTGTTTGTCCTGTCTGATGCACCCTGTCATCCATGAAAGAATTGCCCTTCTGGGAATAATAAAGTTGTATTATATTGTACTGTATAGCCAAGGAAGTGAGACTTGACTGAATCTAAAGCTCCTCTGACTGACCCAAAGTGACCCTATAACTATCCAACCTTTAATAGTGGGTGTTATCCTCTGCTGGCCTGGCTGGCTGGATCTATCGCAGAATGCATCTCTTTCTGAGAAGATTTGTGAAAGGAAATGGTTCTGACAAGAGGTATCATCTTAAGTGTTGCAAATGAGGTCTCAGTGTACAGCCCTCAAATTAAACTCTGGACCTTGAAGCCAGTTCCACTGCATTTTTTCATGGTTCCCCTCTTATCAGATTCAGATTGTTTAATAATCACATGTACAGGGTTGCAGATGTGATTGCAGGGTGCAGTGAAAATCTTAGGCTTCGAGATCCAACATCAGAGACTGATTGAGACCTGGGACACCAGGTGGGTGCAATTAATTACCAGGTAGAACAGCAGGCTCCGGACCTCATAGGGTCAGAGTTGAATACCTCTGGCACAGAGGATGGGGGGACTAGGTAAATCTAGAACTTTTATGGTTCCACCAGATCCTGGATGATGGAGGACGGGGGCTCTGATGTTCCATGGCTCAGCATTAGAACCATGTCTTAGGAAAAGGGCAATGGAATAGGCTATAGACTAGTGGTACCTTTGGCAATGGACTAATATGATTGGTTGGTGATGATCAATCAAAAGGGGTGAGTGGAAGTTGTAGAAATATTTGTTTTCCTAATAGTTATGTGTTTATGTTCTCATTTTCTCAGCCGATAATTACAGTTATTGGCTCTTACGTGCTTCTTCATGAGCTTCGTGGTGGTGCTGAAACACAAAGCTGTGTGTTCCCTCACTGGTTTGCATTCTCTTAGCAAGTGGAAGTGTGGTTGTGTGTCTCTTGATAATGTGTTTATGCGAGGATAGAAAGACACCATGATGTGAAATGTGTAAGTAAATGTATGTTGTAACAGCACCCGTCTGCACCACACGGATGGCACTTTCTCTTGAGTGTTCTCCTTCTGTCTGTGGTTATAGTGCACATTTATGGTTCTCCTGGGAAATCTTAACCACACAGGCAATAAAAGTGAGTTATGAGGAGTGTGTGGATGTACAAAAGGTTAGTGCCAGCATTTATTTTTATTATATTTGACCTTTGTAGACTTTCTCTTTTCTGATTCATGAATAATGACCGACTGTTTGACCAGGGGTTTGGAGAATGTGAATTCCAGCAGTTCTGAATGATGTCTAATTTACTGTTACGTCCCGTCCTTTAATATTTAGTATTAGAAGCAACATGTTTAGGGATTATTTTATTCTAGACCAGGGGTGTCAAACATATGGCCCGTGGGAAACAAACTCAATCTACTTTAAAATGACTAAAACCAAATCTAAACTGTGTAGAATGATAATGGACCTACATTCATACAGTTTCTTGACTGTGTCCATCTCGCTAATTATCACCTACATGAAAGCTAGAAATTCAGGGAGCATCAAACATTGCAAAAACGATAGATAGAGGACAATTTTTGTTTCCTTTTGAGGTCGAGGAAATATTACCAATTTTCAGTGATGCCCTATGGACCTCGTTGAAGATCAAATGCCGCTCCCAGGGAAAAATTAGTTTGACCCTCCGGTTCAGGATTCAGGATAAATTATTACACGGGAGTAATTTTTTTGCGTTGCTTATGAAAACTGTTGTACAAACATTCTGAGTGTTTCCATATGTGTTATTTCATAGTTTTGATGTCTTCACTTTTATTCTACAATGTTGAAAATAGTAAAAAAATAAAGAAAACCCTTAAATTACATTTGACTGGGACTGTAGGTTCTGGATGGCAGGAAGCTTGACCCCAGTTATGTACTGGGCTGTATGCATTACCCTCTGTAGCACCTTGCGGTCGGATGCCGAGCAGTTGACATAGCAGGCAGTGATGCAACCGGTCAGGATGCTCTCGATGGTGCAGCTGTTGAACTTTTTGAGGATCTGGGGACCCATGCCATGTCTCCTGAGGGGGAAATGGTGTTGTCATGCCCTCTTCAAGACTTTCTTGGTGTGTTTGAACCATGATAGTTTGTTGGTGATGTGGACACCAAGGAACTTAAAACTTTAAACCTGCTCCTCTACAGCCTCGTCGATTTGAACGGGAACTTGTTCGGCCCTCCTTTCCCTGTAGTCCACAATCATCTCCTTTGTCTTGCTCACATTGAGGGAGAGGTTGTTGTCCTGGCACCACACTGCCAAGTCTCTGACCTTCTCCCTATAGGCTGTCTCATCGTGTCGGTTATCAGTCCTACCACCGTTGTGTCATCAGCAAACAACTATTTGTTGTGATATTTGTGTTGTTTGTTCTATAACCTATTAGTTCATATGCCTTGCCACCGTGATATATAGGCCTAAAGCCGAGACAATAAGAAGGCAGAATAAATTCAACCACTCCTTTGTTTCATCACAAAACCAGAGAGCAACATCTGTCAGGTCCACAAAGCATATTGCATGTAACAAACATTTGTGCTCCCAAGTAGCGCAGCGGTCTAAGGCACTGCATTTCAGTGCAAGAGGAGTCACTACAGTCCCTGGTTTGAATCCAGGCTGTATCCCATCCGGCCTTTATTAGGAGTCTCATTGGGCACAGTTGCCCAGCGTTGTCCAGGTTTGGCTGGACTAGGCCATCATTGTAAATAAGAATTTGTTCTTCACTGACTTTCCTACTTAAATAAAGATGAAATTAAAAAAGAAAGAAACCTACAGCATGGTCAATCAAGTTAATGTTCCCACATTTTCGGACTACTAAACAACTATTGATATAGAATACCGGAGAGTTACCTTAAGTCACAAAGAAAACCAGAGGTGCTTCTAGCACCATTTCAACTTCAACATTTCAAAATAATTTCAAAATCACCTATGATTAGTCTACAGTGACAAATAAAAAACAAAAACAATTTAGTCCAATCAATGTAAGCTAAATATCAGGTGGCTGTCCATGGTACTGATTTCTCTCTCTCTCTCTGTGTGTGTGTGTGTGTGTGTGTGTGTGTGTGTGTGTGTGTGTGTGTGTGTGTGCGTGCGTGCGTGCGTGCGTGCGTGCGTGCGTGCGTGCTTGCGTGTGTAAGTTAGTGGTGAAAAGGTACCCATTTGTCATACTTGAGTAAAAATACAGATACCTTAAAAGCACAGATACCCAGTAAAATACTACTTGAGTAAAAGTCTAAAAGTATTTGTTTTTAAATATACTTAAGTATCAAAAAGAAATGGAATTGCTAAAATGTACATATCAAAAGTAAAAGTATAAATAATTTTCATTTCCTTATATTAAGCAAACCAGACGGAACAATCTTCTCATTTTTTTATTGACGGATAGCAAGGGCACACTCCAACACTCAGACATCATTTACAAACTAAGCATTAAAATGTTGTGTTTAGTGAGTCCGCCAGATCAGAGGCAGCAAGGATGACCAGGAATGTTCTTTTGATAAGTACTTTTGATAAGTACGAGTACTTTTGGGTGTCAGTGAAAATGTACGGATTAAAAAGTACATTATTTTCTTTAGGAATGTAGTGAAGTAAATGTAAAAGTTGTGAAAAATATAAATAGTTAAGTATAGATACCAAAAAAAACTACTGAAGTAGTACTTTAAAGTACTTTACACCACTGCCTCCTACACCATCTCCACCCCCTCCACCTCCTCCACACCCTACACCCCCTACACACCCTGGTCGACAGACTTGTGTTGACAATTTCTGACTGTAAACCTTTCAGCCAGTATCTCCCTTATCACAGAGGAAGTTGGAACTGTTTAAAGGGGTTGTGCATGCACTTAGATTTGTAAAGGCCTATTACAGAAATCTGTTTATAGTGTAAGAGTTATGATTCATAGCGACATTGAAACTCAATGATTGAAAGCAAGCCAGTACTTTACAAAGTTCAAACTTCATAATTTTGCTCATCTTCAACTAACCCCTCTTGAACCCTTCTCAGGAAAAAAAGGTTGATCAGGGTAGCTTAGCTTTGTCTTCAAAACATCTTCTTCTAGTTTCTGCCCCCTCATTTGCCCAATTTAGAGTTCAACATGGAGGTATGGCGGTCCAGATGTATGCCTAACCTTTAACCCCATTACTTAAAGAGAGGGTCATTTGTGCCAGGCTTAGTCTAAGGGGGAACACAACTGTCTCCTCACTATCATTGTGTCCTGTCTGTCTCTAACAAGCTGCAGTCAGAGAAAAACAGGGAGAGAGAGAGAGAGAGAGATGCGGTGGAGTGGTAGAAAATTATGAAAATTATGATACCAAATTGTCATACTTGAGTAAAGTAAAAGATACCTCAATAGAAAGTTACTCAAGTAAAAGTACATGTAAAAAGAATTGCTAAAATATAGTTAAGTATCAAAAGTAAAAGTGTAAATCATTTAAAATTCCTTATATTAAGCAAAGCAGACGGCACAATTTTCTTGTTTTAAAAATGTACGGATAGCCAGGGGCACACTGCAACTCTCAGACAATATTTACAAAAGATGAATTTATGTTTAGTGAGTCCACCAGACCAGAGGAAGTAGGGATGACCACGTGTTATCTTGATAAGTGCGTGAATTTGACAATATTCCTGTCCTGCTAAGCATTCCAAATGTAATGAGCACTTTTACAATATTTGCTTTATGAAAAAGTAAAAGTTGTCAAAAATATAAAAAGTAGAGTACAGATACCCCCAAAAAGTGTAGGAGTTAAGTGTAGGAGTTAATACTTGTGTTCGCGTTGTTTTGCAGTGAATAAATGTTAGTTCACACAGGGGCCTTGACAACTTGTGACAGCTAAACTCAGCTGAACCTCTTATTGATATCGCCACACATGAACCCCAATACATGGTTTGACTTCAAGCAAGGCTGTTTAAAGGCCCAGTGCAGTCAAATCTCTGTTTTTCCTGTGTTTTATATTATATAGTACAACAGCAGATACAACTAACACTGTAAAAGTGTGAAAAAAAATGGATGTGTGTTATTTCCTGATAGTTGCTGGTTGAAAATACAATCTACACAGGACCTTCCATGCAGTACATTTATTAATGCACCAACAATAAATAGAGTTTAAAACCTCTCTGCCATTAACAGCTCGTTTTCCGTTTTCCCCTCCACACTCCACTCCCAGACAGTCCTAGCAAAATACTTGCTTGAGAAATAGTTTTTTGCTAAAATGCCATGCTGCATTGGGCCTTTAAGTACTGTTTCTACTCAAAATTCAAATAAGGAAAGCTAGCAGTCTATGTGGTAACTCTGACCAAATTCGCTGGGGATAAGGGGAAACTGAGGCATGGCTCTAGGGGTCACAGTTTTCCCCTATTCTTTAAAAATCATTATTTAAGTATATTGTTTCAGCACTTTCCTGATATTCACCCATCAATTTACTCTTGTGTCAATCATTGACTCATCTGAACATGTTTGAAATAAGACACAGATTACGTGAATCGCATAGTCCTGCCACTAAACCATCCAGCCACCTCTTTATTCTGTGTCTTCCAGCAACCTCTCAGCCCTTTGTAAATTATGGATTATTTACCATGGGATTTGAAGTTGGCAATCTTTATTTTGATGAAATGGTTTAGAATTTTCAATGTCTACCTTATTTGCTGAAATAGTGCAGATTCAAAACGCTTACAGACGTGCAGGAATTTACTTGTTCCTTAAACCAAACCAGAATGTCAAAGGCTCACAATTCATCAGAATGCTTCAACAGAAGAGCAACCTTTGAACATACTGTCAGCTCTGCAACAGTATGTTGTTGCCCAGAGCCCAGGATTGGTAAAGCTACTTGGCAATTTCTCTTTTTTGGAAGATGCACTGCTAAGTCTAACTTGGATAGGCCAATGTAGTTGAATAGTAAGCTGTCCAGGGAGGGAAAAGTGAGCATGTTTCATGTGTCTGGGTGCTGCAATGTTACAAACATTCACTAGGTCAGGTCAAAGTTGCAAATCATCGAGAACCACAGACATCACAACACATTCAGAGATGTGTACACACGCACACACACACACACACAGAGTGTGGTGGGACAGATGGAAGTTGGTGAGCGAGAGAGGAGAGAGAGTCTTAATGGAATCATCAAAGGTAGCGCAAGGAGACCAGTGCTCCGACCAGAGACGCATCTGGACGGTCGTCCCATTTTAAAGGAACAGGCAGGAATGCCAGCTAATTACCCATTGCATGCGTGAGAGGGGGGCTGTCCCTGGGCAACTCGTGGCTGGAGCAGGAGCCCTGGATCTTATCCGTCACAGATCCTATATCCCGATACCCACTGCTTTACTAGCTACTAATGCAACACGTTCCCACACTAGGCCAACACTGGTCCAACACTATCCCCATCCACATGGATGACTGCTCTCACATTTATGGGGGGGGAACAGAGGGGGAACAGAGAGTGTGTGTGTGTGTGTGTGTGTGTGTGTGTGTGTGTGTGTGTGTGTGTGTGTGTGTGTGTGTGTGTGTGTGTGTGTGTGTGTGTGTGTGTGTGTGTGTGTGTGTGTGTGTGTGTGTGCGTGCGTGCGTGCGTGCGTGCGTGCGTTTTTGTGAATGTGTCACATACTCAATACCTGCCCTCAATCTGGAGGGATCTAAAACAACAAACAGAAAACTGTAACACAACAGACATAGGAAAAGCTGTTGATGCACTTTCAGGAGGAAATGTTGAAAGTTGTGGTGATAGGTCTGGAGCGGATTAGTTTGTTAGGCCTACTGCTTGAGTGCTGCAGTGTATGGGACTTTTCCCAGCAGTTAAAAGGCATCTGGACTTCAAAAACATGGCACCTTAAATCCCAATGACCCCAGGTTCACTACATAGCATAACATAAAGAGTCTATAAAATGTCCAGAACAATTGGAATCACAACATTATGTTTACGCATGCATACCGTTTAGAAAATTCAAGAAAGGTTCTTAATTAATTTTCCAGATCAAACCCATAAACACACATGTGTCCAATGACATGTTTTGACATTTACCAGCAAAGATTTGGTGCTATACCATGCTGCAGAACCAATAGCATTGGGTAAATCACATTATCTGAGAAGACTGCCTTTTTTTCTAAAACCAGCGTGAATATCAACATGCATTTCATTTGGTCTTCAATGTGCTTAAAACCACCATGACATAATACACAAGTACTATTACCCGGCATGGTAAACTGATCTCAAACCATGCTAATGTGAATGTTCTGTCTCAGAGAAATCTAATGCTATCTGTTGGCTGGAAAACAGAGCTCTGGTATTTGAAACATCACATTTATACTCAGTACAGGTTCATATTTTCTTCCAAATATCTGGATTGTCTTTTAATCATGCTTTGGTGCCAGGTTGACAGTGTGGTGTCAATATTAGTCCCCCGTGTATGACTGCAGTGAATGCACGTTTCAGGCAAAGAAAACAATATTGACAGCAGGACGGATTGTATTAGAGAAGTATTAGATGTATAATTTCTGTGTGGAGATGGATCTATAACACAAGTTGACTTGATTTGAAAGGCATCTCTAATGTTACTAAGCTAACTTAACTGTCGCTAGGTGAAGAAGCAGACAGTGAACAGGTGAACCAATACATTCACACCAGATCCATAACACACTGTCATGCCAATCTACCGCCCTGGATCAGTTACCGTCATACAGATTTAGCCAGTCACCAATGAGTTACTACCAATTTATAATCCCCATCGTTGTGTAAAATATCTGTCACAAGTCACTAATGAATAAAAATGTATTGAGTAGTCAATAGTCATAAATTACAATGACAGTGAATGGTGAAAACATCAGACAGTTTTCTTTGACACAAGCCTTTGAACGCCTTGTGCTTGTCTGGTTAGAGTGGGATATTTTCCGGCTTTATCAACCCCAATACTACATTACTTTTGAAGTATAAAATTCCCTCAACACCACAATGTCGTTTTTGTTTCCCAATGGATCTAGTGCTCTCTCTGCCCCTAATGCTGAAGCTGTTCCATGGACATGAACCCCTGTGCCATGGTGAATTTGACAGAGCATCAATCAGGCTGTCACCAGTTGTCAGAGGGAAGATCTCTCAGATGTTAGTCACTTTAACCTCAAGGAATGCATATCAAACTTGGGATTGTTGAAAAGTGAAAACAAAACCTGGAGTGTTTTTATACTGAAATCGAACGGTTTTACAATTAAAACGCAGACAAGTACCTTACCTTCTCACACCCAGTTGTAGGCCATCCAATGGGAGCAGAGCAGCAATATAATCTTAGGAAGGGCCTAGAAGATAAACTGCGGAAACACTTTCACAGCCCTCCTTAACCTTAAAGTCCTGCTCCAGTCTCCTTTTCAGTTAATTTATCACCTGAGTTAGTTAACAACAGGCACATCTCAATAGGTGGTCAAGGTAAGCCATTACATGGCACAAATGGGGGAGGGGTCTTTCCTCTATTGTTCCTCAAGCACGGGGGGATGCCAGTGACATCAGAGGGCACCATCAGGCCAACTCCTTGAAGTCTGCACAAAAACACACTATTTTGTTCTAAACATTTTTTTTTTACCATGAAGTGTGTGTACATAACTGTATTTATACATGGGATCTTGTTTTTCAAAAGGAAAAGGAAAAAACTGGAGTCACCACTAACCATGTTTAGGAGGCAGGGGGGAGTGTGTAGGGGAGGTGAAGGGTGTAGAGGTGTTGAGGGGTGTAAAAGGAGGTGAGGGGTGTAGAGGAGATGGGTGTGTACATGAGTTGAGGGGTATAGAGGTGGTGAGGGGTGTAAAGGTGGTGAGGGGTGTAGAGGTGGTCGGCAGAGGAGAGCTGTGCTGCTCTGCAGTGTAATGAAGCCGGTCCTAAAGAGAGCCAAGTCCTGTGGAGGCCAGATCAAAGGTGTGAAGCACTGCTGTCAGGAGCCAGCTCAGGGTCAACACTTGACCCCCAGCCCCACTCCCTGCCCTGCCACTACCCCAGTCCCACCTCCTCAGCCCCTCCTTCCTGGCAACTACCCCAGACCCCTCCCCTGCCACTACCCCAGTCCCCCTGCCCAGCCCCCCCCTGCCTCCCCATCCCTGGCCTGCCACTACCCCAGTACCCTTCACTGCCACTACACCAGCCTCAGCCTCCCTGCCCTGCCACTACCCCAGTCCCCCAAAATCCCTGCCCTCCCACTACACAATGCCAGCAGCATACCACCCTGTGTACCACTGCTGGCTTGCTTCTGAAGCTAAGCAGGGTTGGTCCTGGTCAGTCCTTGGATGGGAGACCAGATGCTGCTGGAAGTGGTGTTGGAGGGCCAGTAGGAGGCACTCTTTCCACTGGTCTAAAAAATATCCCAATGCCCCAGGGCAGTGATTGGGGACACTGCCCTGTGTAGGGTGCCGTCTCTCGGATGGGACGTTAAACGGGTGTCCTGACTCTCTGAGGTCATTAAAGATCCCATGGCACTTATCGTAAGAGTAGGGGTGTTAACCCCGATGTCCTGGCTAAATTCCCAATCTGACCCTCAAACCATCACGGTCACCTAATAATCCCCAGTTTACAATTGGCTCATTCATCCCCCTCCTCTCCCCTGTAACTATTCCCCAGGTCGTTGCTGCAAATGAGAACGTGTTCTCAGTCAACTTACCTGGTAAAATAACGGATAAATAAAAATAAAAAAAAAACCAGCCCCAGCTCCATCCATGCCACTACACCAGCCCCAGTCACCTCCCTTGCCACTACACCAGACATAGCCCCCTCCCCTGCCCTTGCCACTATACCTCCTACCACTAGCCCAGCCCAGCCCTAGCCCCTCCTACCTACTCCTGTAGAGTCGTGAACCAGCCCACTGATAATATGCTTCGCCAACAAGTTTCAGAACCAACCCCAAACCCCAACCCCCAATCCCAAACCCCAACCCCAAACGGTGCCTCTTTAATAGGGCCTGAGCTGTCTCTACACCCCAGGATCTGGAAGGTTAATTGGAAAGACATGCCTGTCATGGGGGCAACAAGTTGGAGTTCCCAGGACAACTATGCACACAGTCTGGGGTGACAACATTGGTGGTCTTGTGGCATCTAAGCTGCTTGAACTTTAGTATAGAATTGGTGTCTGGTGTTGATGAGAAAATGTAAGGTTTCTCTCAGAATAGGGCATGCAATGTATGTGCTGTAGTAGATTCTAGGGATAGAAATGGGGAGGCTTAGCAGTAAAGTCATCTGGATGAAGCTACAAATGTTGAGGTAATTATGACAAGATGTGTTAATGTGAGTTCTGTCACCATGCCAAGAAACCACGTCCCTCTGTGGAGATAGAAGGTCCGTGGGCAGGGACAGGAGGAGAGAGGCCACCTACAAAGCCTAGGGTATAAGGCAAGGCTGCTGCCAATGGGAGTCACACCAGGCAGATGACTCGACCACCCAATGGACAGTCAGTGAACAGAACTGAACTGAGCCACCAGCTGTCTGCTCTTCAGTAACCCTGTAATTAGCAGACCTGGCCTCTGCTAATGGTACTGTAGGAGAAACCCCAGACACACACATTACTCAAATACTGTGAACACATCAATCAATTGAGGTTGAAAGAGATAGAAGTCACAACTTACCTTATCCAAACTAAGATATTTCAGAAATGTTTTACCTGAGCTCATACAATATCCCGATACATCATACACACACTCCCCCTTCTTGTGTGCAGTGGTAAATTCCTTTATTGAGGCAAGCAAACATTGGACCACAAATCTAGGTAGCATAAATACAGTTTCATACAGTGAAATGAGGTGGAAAACTGATGTTGGACTCTGTTAAAGTCTTTTCCATCTCTGGAACTAACCCTTCATTAGCAATGAAGAACGCAGTCGACTGTTACAGGACCTTGGAGCCTGGTTTTACTGAATCTGCAATATAAAACTAACACAGTCCTGCTATATACACAGGTGTTTTTCTTAGTAGTTTCAGAAAAATGTTGATTGCAGAATGTCAGCACCTTATTTTCTTGTTCATTAAGAAAACTCTGGTTATTACACTTTCAATATTGGTCACAAAACTTAAAAGTCCACCCTCACAAAACAAAAATGTCAGTTTTGGTCAACGTGCCAACAACAGGGAGAAAAAAACAACCCCCCAAACATAAAAAGATAACAGATTGAGGAGGCAGGAACAGAGGGCAGAAGGAAGAGGAACAGACGTAGACTGTCATCCAATTATCCCTCCTTCCCATCCCCTGTTCATGAAGCTGAGGAAGGCAGAGGAGCAGATAGCAGGCCGATAGCCTTAACACCACTCAATAGCTGTGTGCAACCAGAGCCCATACGGAAGGGGCTCTCTCACGCCCGCCATGTATAGAGAAGCCTGTCTAATCTGTCTGTTGAATGGTGGCCACACTGCTTGTTTTGCCGGTTCACAGGTGCAGATGAAACCTCTCCGCCTTATGAAATATGTCCATACATATGCAGGATCTTAATTTGAGCCAGTTCCCTACAGCAGGAAAATAATCCTGCAGCAACATAAGGGAAAATCAAGTCTGAAATGTCAAAGTGGAAATCACAAACTTCAGGAGACTTTTAAAACTTCAAATACACCACAAGTTTAACATTTCCTGCATTGCAGGAAAGTTCTCCTGCAACAGTGTGACCAAATTAAGATCCTACATCTGTATGTTTTCACACTCCTCCTTTGGAAGTTTTTGTCTTTTACTGTAGAAGGAAAACTAGGGGATGGGAGTCTGACTAGAAGTCATGACCTTTGAGTAGAATCAACAGCTGGAGACTGTATTGGTTCAAAGGTGAAGTTTACACGGAAGTCCCTGGCAGGGGTAGACTAGAGTCTCCAAGTGAGATACTCTTCCTAAAAACTGTTAACCATAACATATAACCCAGTACAGTACAGGGACAGAACACATAGTCCAAAGAGGAAGATACCACTGATCAAAGAACCCTGCAACAGCCCTCCTCAAAGCAAATCAAATCAAATTGTATTGGTCACATACACGTAATTAGCAGATGTTATTATGGGTGTAGCGAAATGCTTGTGTTGCTAGCTCCGACAGTGCAGTAATATCTAACAAGTAATATCTAACAAATTACACAACAAATACCCAATACACACAAATATAAGTAGGAATGAATTAAGACTATATACAGTTGTGGCCAAAAGTTTTGAGAATGACGCAAATAAACATTTTCACAAAGTCTGCTGCCTCAGTTTGTATGATGACAATTTGCATATACTCCAGAATGTTATGAAGAGTGATCAGATGAATTGCAATTAATTGCAAAGTCCTCCTTTGCCATGCAAATGAACTGAATCCCCAAAAAACATGTCCACTGCATTTCAGCTCTGCCACAAAAGGACCAGCTGACATCATGTCAGTGATTCTCTCGTTAACACAGGTGTGAGTGTTGACGAGGACAAGGCTGGAGATTACTCTGTCATGCTGATTGAGTTCAAATAACAGACTGGAAGCTTCAAAAGGAGGGTGGTGCTTGGAATCATTGTTCTTCCTCTGTCAACCATGGTTACCTGCACGGAAACACGTGCCGTCATCATTAATTTACACAAAAAGGGCATCACAGGCAAGGATATTGCTGCCAGTAAGATTGCACCTAAATCAACCATTTATGGGATCATCAAGAACTTCAAGGAGAGTGGTTCAATTGTTGTGAAGAAGGCTTCAGGTCACCCAAGAAAGTCCAGCAAGTGCCAGGATCTTCCCCTAAAGTTGATTCAGCTGCGGGATCGGGGCACCACCAGTACAGAGCTTGCTCAGGAATGGCAGCAGGCAGGTGTGAGTGCATCTGCATGCACAGTGAGGCGAAGACTTTTGGAGGATGGCCTGGTGACAAGAAGGGCAGCAAAGAAGCCACTTCTCTCCAGGAAAAACGTCAGGGACAGAATTCTGCAAAAGGTACAGGGATTCTCTGATGAATCCCCTTTCTGATTGTTTGGGGCATCCGGAAAAAAGCTTGTCCGGAAAAGACAAGGTGAGCGCTAACATCAGCCCTGTGTCATGCCAACAGCAAAGCATCCTTAGACCATTCATGTGTGGGGTTGCTTCTCAGCCAAGGGAGTGGACTCACTCACTATCTTTCCTAAGAACACAGCCATGAATAAAGAATGGTACCAACACATCCTCAGAGAGCAACTTCTTCCAACCTTCCAGGAACAGTTTGGTGTTGAATAATGCCTTTTCCAGCATGATGGAGCACCTTGCCATAAGGCAAAAGTGATAACTAAGTGGCTCGGGGAACAAAACATCTATATTTTGGGTCCATGGCCAGGAAACTCCCCAGACCTTAATCCCATTGAAAACTTGTGGTCAATCCTCAAGAGGCGGGTGGACAAACAAAAAACCACAAATTCTGACAAACTCCAAGCATTGATTATGCAAGAATGGGCTGCCATCAGCCAGGATGTGGCCCAGAAGTTAATTGACAGCATGCCAGGGTCAGATTGCAGAGGTCTTGAAAAATAAGGGTCAACACTGCAAATATTGACTCTTTGGATCAACTTCATGTATTTGTCAATAAAAGCCTTTGACACTTATGAAATGCTTGTAATTATACTTCAGTATTCCATAGTAACAAAAATATCTAAAGTCACTGAAGCAGCAAACCTTGTGAAAATTAATATTTGTGTCACTATCAAAACCTTTGGCCACTACTGTACTTTTGGCCACTTTTGGCCAAGACTGGACGAGCGATGTCAGAGCAGAACGGACTAAGATACAGTAGAATACCATAGAATACAGTATATACATATGAGATGAGTAATGGAATATATGTAAACATTATTAAGTGAATGAGATACAGTAGGATATTAAACAAAACAGTATATACATATGAGATGAGTAATGCCAGATATGTAAACATTAAGTGACTAAGATACCGTAGAATAATATAGAATACAGTATATACATATGAGATGAGTAATGGGCTGCCATCAGCCCATATATAAACTTCATAAAGTGACGAAGATACCGTAAAATAGTATAGAATGCAGTATATACATATGAGATGCCTACAGGCAGCAGCCTCTAATGTGTTAGTGATGGCTGTTTAACAGTCTGATGGCCTTGAGATAGAAGCTGCTTTTCAGTCTCTCGGTACCAGCATTGATACACCTGTACTGACCTCACCTTCTGGATGATAGAGGGGTGAACAGGCAGTGGCTTGGGTGGTTGATTTCCTTCCTGTGCTGTAAAGTAGGTGTCCTGGAGGTCTGGTAGTTTGCCCCCGTTAATGTGTTGGGCAGACCGCACCACCTTCTGGAGAGCCTTGTGGTTGCGGGTGGTGCAGTTGCCGTACCAGATGGTGATACAGGCCGACAGGATGCTTTCAATTGTGCATCTGTAAAGGTTTGTGAGGGTTTTAGGTGACAAGCCAAATTTCTTTAGCCTCCTGAGGTTGAAGAGGCTCTGTTTTGCGCCTTCTTCATCACACTGTCAGCGTGGGTGGTCCATTTCAGTTTATCGGTGATGTGTACGCCAAGGAACTTGAAGCTTTCCACCTTCTTCACTATGGTCCCATCAATGTAGATAGGGAGGTGCACTCTGCTGTTTCATGAAGTCCATGATCATCTCCTTTGTTTTCTTGACATTGAGTGAGAGGTTGTTTTCCAGGCACCACACTCCCAGAGCCCTCACCCCCTAAAAGTGGGTCCCACCATGTCTCAGGCCGCCCATTAAATCACCCCAGAACGGCAGGATGTTAGAAATGTGTGTCCAAGGAGTGAGAAGAGGGATGGCTCAAATGAAAGATGTTACAGGGGAGGAAGAGTGAAGGTGAATCAGTACCAACTGGTCCCATTAACTACCCTGCCTCCTTGCTTGATACAAAGACCCATTTCCGCCAAAATTGGTTCTGAGCTAATCCCCTCTAACCCATGATAGCTTTATGGGTTTATGCAACTGACTTCAGGATGAAGGCGTGGGGAAAAGGAGACTGGTTACCACAGCTTTAATCAGTAATTGGTTCAAGAAACATTTAGACTGCAAACTGATACTTACATTTCAGCTTTCCCCAACGTGCCGCTCCGCTCCGAAAACAAACAAAAGTGGCTAATTTTTTTCCAAGGCTTATCCCTGGCCAACACCTTCCACTCAGGATTTATGGCCCGTTAGCATAGGTATGAAATGTCGGCTCAGGCTCAGCCTGTCTGTTTTCCATGACTGGCACAGAGACACACAGCCAGGCAGCCAATTAGGTGGTCTGTGGTTTTCTGAGAGGGATCAAGCAAAGATGACAGTGATTATTTAAAACATGGGTAGGGATAACAGGCAGCGATAACAGTGTTAGTCGACCCCCGGTGTGGCTTAGATGGGATTCTGTAGTGTAGATGACTCAATAGGTTCAGTAAACATACTGGAAAGAACTACCTTCAGTAACTTACAACATCATGGACAACAACGTACTGTATCCGATTACAGATGTAGGATCTGTATTTAACCTTTATTTAACTAGGCAAATCAGTTAAGAATAAATTCTTATTTACAATGACGGCCTACCCCGGACGACGCTGGGCCATTGTTTCGCCACCCTATGGGACTCCCAATCAAGGCCAGATGTGATATGCAGCTAGATTCAAACCAGGGACTGTAGTGACGCCTCTTGCACTGAGATGCAGTGCCTTAGACCGCTGTGCCACTCGGGAGCCCAATCTTAATTCGAGCCAGTTTGCCACAGGAGGAAAACAATCCTGCAGCAACAGGAAATGTGAATTATTATGTTAATTATAATTCATGGATATTTTTGTTGGGGTTGAGGTTGGGCAAATCTAGTCTGAAATTTCTAAGTGGAATCAAGTGGAATCACAAACTTTAGAAGCTTTTTAAAAACTTAAATACACTACAAGTTTGCATTTCATGCTTTGCAGGAACATTTTCTGCAACAAAATAGTGATCAAATAAAGATACTACATCTACAGTATACATTTAACTGGCCTGCCAGCATGCGACAACAGAAAATAAACATGGGAGCCTAACAACTCTATGCAGTCAAAACAGAGACACTGCTAGCTTTTTCAAGCATTTCAATGACTCAATGACTTCTATCACGTCAGTTTATTGGCCTGGAATAACTAACTTAGAATGTCTCTGTGTGTCTGTCAGGTGTGCTGGAGATCAAGTCAGTGGATGTTGGGATCGTGGCCATCAAGGGGCTCAGCAGTAACTTTTACCTGGCAATCAGCAAGAAAGGAGAGCTGTACGGCGCGGTAAGTTTAGCCTGTCATGAAATTCACACACAGAATAACAATATCCCTAACAAAAACTGGAGCTAATTATTTGGTTGACTATACAAACTTCCCATTAGACTGATTCAGTGTTCAGAACACTCACTAGTTAGATGCCAGCTAGTGTTTTCACACTGCCACTCTACTGCTGAAATCAAGTCTCCTTTGATGTTGTGTGAGAGCTCTTCTCTCCCCTGTCTTCAGGCCCTTAGAGAAGCCTAGGGTTGTTTTAAAGGACAGTTCCCCTCCACCGCCCATAAATAATCCCCAAGCACAAGTCGGCCGGGCCAAAAGAGATGTCGTCTAGAAGAAAGTAAGGCGAGGCGCCCCTATCACCCCTCTCTCCCAAACACACAGATCCTCCCATATACCACACCATGTTTGTGCTCCGCTTTATTCAGACCAGAGAAACACAATGCAACAGCCTCTCCATTCTACTAAAATCCCTCAAGGGCTTATCTGAAACATAACGGTGAAAGGCTGTTACTACGGCTCTCTCAATAGTGAAATCAGATTAAATGAGACACAAAAAGAATTCTAGCTAGGAAATAATTCCCAATATATTCTACTATGTCACACTAAAGTACTGTCATTCATTCAGTAAAGCTTTAGTGGCTTGTCTGTCCCTCATTAAACAAGCATTACATTCTGATAAGCTTGTTCTAACTTCATAAATGCCATTTGGTGGGAGATCATTTTCACACACGTTTCCATGAGAAAGAGGTAGCCGACGTGAGTTAAACACTAGGCAAAAAAAATATTCTTATATGCTTTGGGAACATTCACTTTACTTCTGGAACTAATTAGCTGTGGCCAAAGAGCATTTTGGGAAAGGAACATTCTTTACCGGATCACAACTGTATTCATTTTCGTGTCTAGTTAGTCAGAACACTGAATGACAAGAGCAGTCTGTTAGAAGCCTGATGGAACCCACTGCTGTCATGACTCTGCAAGTCTGCATTTACACTGTTGTTTAGCATGCCTTATTGGGCCAAACAACGTGGATATATCTGGATGGGAACTTCTGCTTCATTAATAAATTATGCAAATGTGACCCCAGTTCCATTGCCTGTGCTGCCAAAGTTGTTGAATCACTCACTTACAATTTGTTTTTATTGTTTGTTCTCCAGAGGGACTTTGGTGTTGACTGTCGGTTGACCGAGCGGATTGAGGAGAACAGGTACAACACCTATGCCTCAGCAGAGTGGCGGAACAAGAAGAAGGCCATGTTCGTGGGGCTGAGCGCCAACGGCAAGCCCATGAGGGGCAAGAAAACACGAAGGAAAAACACTGCCACCCACTTCCTGCCCATAGTGGTGTAGCCAACTCATTGGACAGTTCCTTACCCTGTGAATGTTTCACTGCACTGAGGAGAAAGACCGGAAACCTTCAAAGACATAATGGAGTCATATGGAGTCAACGTTTGAACTCATTATCATGAAGTCTGACTGATGATGCCACATATTTTTTTTTAAGTTATGAGTCGGCACAAGAGAAAATATTACATGTTTTCTGTGCCAAATAATTTTCAATTAATGAACTGTTGGAGACAAATCTCAATACTGAATAAGAGGACAAAAAAGAGACACTGATTCCAACAGCGTCACTGAAGACAGGGTCAAAGGGCAGAGTGTATCGTGTGTATTTGTCGTTGTGATGATCTATCGATGCAGTTATTTATTCTGTAGTAACTGATACGAGAAACTGAAATTGACACTCAAGCTTTGTGACCCAGTGAAGGGCTAGATGTACAAACAGACAGACACATTACTGGAAGCACTTGGGTGACTAAGATGTGATGAAAGAGAAGCTGGGCCATGGAGTGAGTCAAATGCAGAGAATTTAGTCATGCAAGCACCATAGCATAAACAACCCTTACAAACATTATTAACATGCAAGTTCACTGTATTGGATATCTCTTTTCCTTTACCTGACTGCTTTAAAATAAATTATTTATTTTATGTAATATTTAAAGAAACCAAAAAGACAAAAAAAAATGGATGAACAAATTCTTTTTTTAATCATATATGCTCTTCTTTTTAAATACTAATCTATCGTTTAAACATGAATCAAATAAATATATTTCTCTTTACCATGTTGAATTGTCTCTTTCTATGTTTGCACCTATTTATATCACAATATCACAGCTTTACACAGCACATGTTATGCACTGTAGGTCTATACAATAAGGCCCGAGGGAGTGTGGTATATGACCAATATACCACAGCTAATGGCTGTTCTTATCCACTATGCAACGCGGAGTGCCTGGATACAGCCCTTAGCCATGGTATATTGAAATATATCACAAACATCCGAGGTGCCTTATTGCTACTATAAACTGGTTACCAACATAACTAGATTAGTAAAAAATAAATGTTTTGTCATACCCATGGTATACCACGGCTTTCAGCCAATCAGCATTTAGGGCTCGAACCACCCAGTTTGTAATCCAAACTAACATGCCTGTATCAACAGCAGCTGTAAGTGGTCAGATTAACAAATTAATGGAAATAGTCGTATGCTTTTTGTATCAATTTACAACTACCAACCCCTTAATTAATTAGTTGGGTACTGTAGGTACAACAGGAAGGAAAAACGTACATGTCAGATTTCCTAGCAGCTTGACCAGAAGGAAGGAGTTGTTTAGAAGCTGGTCACGATGCCAGAACATCAAATAAGTATTTAAAAGCTTGTTCCTAAATTCTTTCATAACTCGGGGATTGACTTTGAGGTTCCACGGTGGAAAATGTTGACAAACAAACCTCAAACTGGGGTATATTCTGTCCAAGAGTCATGTGTCAGCCAGTGTTCTAAAGAAAACATGGAGCGGACTTTGATGAGCATGAGCATAGTATAAGCACTTTAGATTTGCATATAAAGGATCTGATATACTGACGTCATAAAAAGAGAGTTTTTTTTGTGAGTATGTCAGTTGTTTTCAAATTTCAGCACTGTTAAGCAGATGGCATAAAGTGGTAGTATGTAATTCTTCATTGTTTCAAATCAAATCAAATGTTATTGGTCACATACAAATGCTTAGCAGGTGTTATTGCGAGTGTAGCAAAATTCTTATGCTTCTAAACTCAGCAAAAAAAGAAAGGTCCTCTCACTGTCAACTGCGTTTATTTTCAGCAAACATTAACATGTGTAAATATTTGTATGAACATAAGATTCAACAACTGAGACATAAACTGAACAAGTTCCACAGACATGTGACTAACAGAAATGGAATAATGTGTCCCTGAACAAAGAGGGGGTCAAAATCAAAGGTAACAATCAGTATCTGGTGTGGACACCAGCTGCATTAAGTTCTGCAGTGCATCTCCTCCTCATGGACTGCACCAGACTTGCCAGTTCTTGCTGTGAGATGTTACCCCCCTCTTCCACCAAGGCACCTGCAAGTTTCCGGACATTTCTGGGGGGAATGGCCCTAACCCTCACCCGCCAATCCAAAAGGTCCCAGACGTGCTCAATGGGATTGAGATACGGCTCTTCGCTGGCCATGGCAGAACACTGACATTCCTGTCTTGCAGGAAATCACACACAGAACGAGCAGTATGGCTGGTGGCATTGTCATGCTGGAGGGTCATGTCAGGATGAGCATGCAGGAAGGGTACTACATGAGGGAGGAGGATGTCTTACCTGTAACGCACAGCGATGAGATTGCCTGCAATGACAACAAGCTCAGTACAATGATGCTGTGACACACCGCCCCAGACCATGACAGGCAGCTGATCATCCTCGCAGTGGCAGACCAAGTGTAATAACACCTACACAGGATTGGTGCACCTCCAAATCGATCCCGCTCCATAGTACAGGCCTCGGTGTAATGCTCACTCCTCCGACGATAAACGCAAATCCAACCATCACCCCTAGTGAGACAAAACCGCCACTCGTCAGTGAAGAGCACTTTTTGCCAGTCCTGTCTGGTCCAGCAACGGTGGATTTGTGCCCATAGGCGACGTTGTTGCCGGTGAAGTCTGGTGAGGACCTGCCTTACAACAGGCCTACAAACCCTCAGTCCAGCCTCTCTCAGCCTATTGTGGACAGTCTCAGCACTGATGGAGGGACTGTGCGTTCCTGGTGTAACTCGGGCTGTTGTTGTTGCCATCCTGTACCTATCCAGGAGGTGTGATGTTCGGATGTACCGATCCTGTGTAGGTGTTATTACACTTGGTCTGCCACGAGGATGATCAGCTGTCCGTCCTGTCTCCCTGTAGCGCTGTCTTAGGTGTCTCACAGTCCGGACATTGACTGCCCTGGCCACATCTGCAGTCCTCATGCCTCCTTGCAGCATGTCTAAGGCACGTTCACACAGATGAGCAGGGACCCTGGGCATCTTTCTTTTGGTGTTTTTCAAAGTCAGTAGAAAGGCCTAGTGTCCTAAGTTTTTATAACTGTGACCTTCATTGCATACCGTCTGTAAGCTGTTACTGTCTTAACGACCGTTCCACGGGTGCATGTTCATTAATTGCTTATGGTTCATTGAACAAGTATGGGAAATAGTATTTAAACCCTTTACAATGAAGATCTGTGCAGTTATTTGGATTTTTACAAATTATCTTTGAAAGACAAGGTCCTGAAAAAGGGACGTTTCTTTTTGTGCAGAGTTTAGATCCGACAGTGCAGCAGTATCTAACAGGTAATATCTAACAATTCCACAACAAAACCTAATATCTAACAAATTCTACAACAAAACCGAATACACAATCTAGTAAAGGAATGGGATGAGAATATATAAGTAGAAAATAAATTGATGAGCAGTGACAGAGTGGCTAAGATGCAATAGATGAGTAATGCGAGATACAGTTGAAGTCGGAAGTTTACATACACCCTAGCCAAATACATTTAAACTCAGTTTTTCACAATTACTGACATTTAATCCTAGAATAAATTCCCTGTCTTAGGTCAGTTAGGATCACCACAATGCGAAATGTCAGAATAATAGTAGAGGGAATGATTTATTTCAGCTTTTATTTCTTTCATCACATTCCCAGTGGGTCAGAAGTTTACATACACTCAATTAGTATTTGGTAGCATTGCCTTTAAATTGCTTAACTTGAGTCAAATGTTTCAGGTAGCCTTCCACAAGCTTCCCACAATAAGTTGATTGAATTGTTTCCTCCTGACTGAGCTGGTGTAAATGAATCAGGTTTGTAGGCCTCCTTGCCCGCCCACGCTTTTTCAGTTCTGCCCACACATTTTCTATAGGATTGAGGTCAGGGCTTTGTGATGGCCACTCCAATACCTTGACTTTGTTGTCCTTAAGCCATTTTGCCACAACTTTGGAAGTATGCTTGGGGTCATTGTCCATTTGGATGACCCATTTGCGACCAAGCTTGAACTCCCTGACTGATGTCTTGAGATGCTGCTTCAATATATCCACGTAATTTCCCTGCCTCATGATGCCATCTATTTTGTGAAAAGCACCAGTCCCTCCTGCAGCAAAGCACCCCCACAACATGATGCTGCCACCCCTGTGCTTCACGGTTGGGATGGTGTTCTTCAACTTGCAAGACCTTTTTTCTCCAAACATAACGATGGTCATTACTGCCAAACACTTCTATTTTTGTTTCATCAGATAACGATCGTTATACGGCCAAACAGTTCTATTTTTGTTTCATCAGACCAGAAGACATTTCTCCAAAAAAGTACGATCTTTGTCCCCATGTGCAGATGGAAACCGACGTCTGGATTTTTTTGGGCGGTTTTGGAGCAGTGGCTTCTTCCTTGCTGAGCGGCCTTTCAGGTTATGTCGATTTAGGCCTCGTTTTACTGTGAATATAGATACTTTTGTACCTGTTTCCTCTAGCATCTTTACAAGGTTCTTTGCTGTTGTTCTGGGATTGATTTGCACTTTTCGCACCGACGTACGTTCATCTCTAGAAGACAGAACGCGTCTCATTCCTGAGCGGTATGATGGCTGCCTGGTTCCATGATGTTTATACTTGCGTACTATTGTTTCTACAGATGAACGTGGCACCTTCAGGCGTTTAGAAAAGAATGTGGAGGTCTTGGCTGATTTATTTTGATTTTCCCATGATGTCAAGCTAAGAGGCACTGAGTTTGGCACTGAGTTTAAAGGTAGGCCTTGAAATACATCCACAGGTACACCTCCAATTGACTCAAATGAGGTCAATTAGCCTATCAGGAGCTTCTAAAGCCATTGCATTTTCTGGAATTTTCCAAGCTGTTTAAAGGCACAGTCAACTTTGTGTATGTAAACTTCTGACCCACTGGAATTATGATACAGTGAATTATCAGTGAAATAATCTGTCTGTAAACAATTGTTGGAAACATTTCTTAGTAGATAGAAGTCCTAACCGACTTGCCAAAAGTTTGTTAACAAAAAATTTGTGGAGTGGTTGAAAAACGAGTTTTAATGACTCCAGCCTGTGTGTATGTAAACTTCCGACTTCAACTGTATGTAAACATTCTTAAAGTGGCATTATTAAAGTGACTTGTGTTCCATTTATTAAAGTCTGTAGGTAGGCAGCCCCCTCTCTGTGCTAGTGGGGCCTGTTTAACAATGTGATGGCTTTGAAATAGAAGCTGTTTTTCAATCTCTCTCTCCCAGCTCTGACACGCTTGTACTGACCTTGCCTTCTGGATGGATTTGAGGTGAACAGGTAGTGGCTCGGGTGGTTATTATCCTTGATGATCTTTTTTTCCTTCCTGTGACATCGGGTGTTGTAGGTGTCCTGGAGGGCAGGTAGTTTCAAATCAAATCAAATTCTATTAGTCACATGCGCCAAATACAACAAGACCTTACAACAGACCTTACAGTGAAATGCTTACTTACGAGCCCCCAACCAACACTGCAGTTTAAAAAAATACGGACAAGAATAAGAGATAAAAGTAACAAGTAATTAAAGAGCAGCAGTAAAAACACATAAACAAGACTATGTACAGGGTGGTATCGGTTCAGAGTCAATGTGCGGGGTCACCGGTTAGTTGAGGTAGTATGTACATGTAGGTAAAGTTATTGACGTGACTATGCATAGATGACATCAACAAAGAGTAGCAGAGGTGTAAAGAAGGGGTGGGAGCAATGCAAATAGTCTGGGTAGCCATTTGATTTTTTGTTCAGGAGGCTTATGGCTTGGGGCTAGACTTGGCGCTCCAGTACCGCTTGACGTGCATTAGCATAGAGAACAGTCTATGACTAGAGTGGCTGGAGTCTTTGACAATTTTTAGGGCCTTCCTCTGACACCGCCTGGTATAGAGGTCCTGGATGGCAGGAAGCTTGGTCCCAGTGGTGTACTGGGCTGTACGTACTACCCTCTGTAGGGCCTTGCGGTCGAAGGCTGAGCAGTTTCCATACCAGGCAGTGATACAAACAGTCAGGATGCTCTCGATGGTGCAGCTGTAGAACCTTTTCAGGATCAGAGGACCCATGCCAAATCTTTTCAGTCTCCTGAGGGGGAATAGGTTTTGTTGTGCCCTCCTCACAACTGTCTTGGTGTGCTTGGACCATGTTAATTTGTTGGCGATGCGGACACCAATGAACTTGAAGCTCTCAACCGGCTCCACTGCAGCCCCGTTGATGAGAATGGGGGTGTGCTCGGTCCTCTTTTTCCTGTAGTCCACAATCATCTCCTTTGTCTTGATCACGTTGAGGGAGAGATTGTTGTCCTGGCACCAGATGGCTAGGTCTCTGACCTCCTCCCTATAGTCTGTCTCACCGTTGTCGGTGATCAGGCCTACCACTGTTGTGTCATTGGCAAAATTAATGATGGTGTTGGAGTCGTGCCTGGCCGTGCAGTCACGAGTGAACAGGAAGTACAGGAGGGGACTGAGCACGCACCCCTGAGGGGCCCCTGTGTTGAGGATTAGTGTGGCGGATGTGTTGTTACCTACCCTTACCACCTGGGTGCGGCCCATCAGGAAGTCTAGGATCCAGGTGCAGAGGATGGTGTTTAGACCCAGGGTCCTTAACTTCTTGATGAGCTTTGAGGGCACTATGGTGTCGAACGCTGAGCTGTAATCAATGAATAGCATTCTCACATAGGTGTTCCTTTTGTCCAGGTGGTAAAGGGCAGAGTGGCGTGCAATAGAGATTGCATCATCTGTGGACCTGTTGGGGTGGTATGCAAATTGGAGTGGGTCTAGGGTTTCTGGGATAATGGTGTTGAGTGCGACAGGTCGGGAGTCATTTAGGCAGGTTACCTTAGTGTTCTTGGGCACAGGCACTATGGTGGTCTGCTTAAAACATGTTGGTAATACAGACTCGGAAAGGGAGAGGTTGAAAATGTCAGTGAAAACACTTGCCAGTTGGTCAAAGCATGCTCGCAGTACATGTCCTGGTAATCCGTCTGGCCCTACTACCTTGTGAATGTTGACCTGTTTAAAACTTCTTATGGCTTGAATCCCACTAACGGGATCTTTATGACAACAGCCAGTGAAAGTGCAGGGCGCCAAATTCAAAACAACAGAAATCTCATAATTAAAATTCCTCAAACATAGAACTATTTTACACCATTTTAAAGATAAACTTGTTGTAAATCCCACCACAGTTTCCGATTTCAAAAAGGCTTTACGACGAAATCATACCAAACGATTATGTTAGGTCTGCACCTAGTCACAGAAAAACAAAAAGACAAAAAAAGTCACAAAAAGCACAAATAGAGATAAAATGAATCACTAACCTTTAATGATCTTCAACAGATGACACTCACAGGACTTCATGTTACACAATACATGTATGTTTTGTTCGATAAAGTTCATATTTATATACAAAAATCTGAGTTTACATTGCCGCGTTATGTTTAGTAGTTCCGGTGATTTTGAGGAGAGCCACATCAATTTACAGAAACACTCATAATAAACATTGATAAAAGATACAACTATTATGCATGGAATTATAGATACACTTCTCCTTAATGCAACCGCTGTGTCAGATTTCAAAAAAGCTTTACCGAAAAAGCACACCATGCAGTAATCTGAGTACAGCGCTCAGACAACAAATCAAGCCATACAGATATCCGCCATGTTGTGGAGTCAACAGAAGTCAGAAATAACATTATAAATATTCACTTACCTTTGATGATCTTCATTAGAATGCACTCCCAGGAATCACAGTTCCACAAAAAATGTTTGATTTGTTCGATAAAATCCATAATTTATGTCCAAATACCTCCTTTTTGTTCGCGTGTTTAGCCCAGTAATCCAAATGCTCAATGCACGATCACTTAGTTCAGACGAAAAGTCAAAAAAGTTATATTACAGTTCGTAGAAACATGTCAAACAATGTATCGAATCAATCTTTAGGGTGTTTTTATCATAAATCTTCAATAATGTTCCAACCAGAGAATTCCTTTGTCTTCAGAAATGTAATGGAACTCAAGCTAACTCTCACGTGACCGCGCGTGACTAGCTCATGCCTCTCTGGCAGACCTCTGACTCAATCCCCTCTCATTCTCCCCCACTTCACAATAGAAGTATGAAACAAGCTACTCATTCAAGCTACTCATCCAAGCTACTCAATACTGCCCCCAGCCATAACAAGTTAAAGGTCTTACTCACATCGGCTACGGAGAGCGTGATCACACAGTCATCCGGAGCAGCTGGAGCTCTCATGCATGTTTCAGTGTTATTTGCCTCAAAGCAAGCATAGAAGTAGTTTATCTCATCTGGTAGGCTCGTATCACTGGGCAGCTCTTGGCTGTGCTGCTCTATGTAGTCTGTAATGGTTTGCAAGCCCTGCTACATCTGATAAGCGTCAGAGCCGGTGTAGTATGATTCGATCTTAGTCCTGTATTGACACTTTGCCTGTTTGATCGTTCGTTGGAGGGCATAGCAGGATTTCTTATAAACTTCCGGGTTAGAGTCCCACTCCTTGAAAGCGGCAGCATCTGCCTTTAGCTCAGTGTGGATGCTGCCTGTAATCCATGGCTTCTGGTTGTGGTATGTACATACGGTCACTGTGGGGACGACGTCATCGATGCATTTATTGATGAAGCCAATGACTGATGTTGTGTACTCCTCAATACCATCGGAGGAATCCTGGAACATATTCCAGTCTGTGCTAGCAAAACAGTCCTGTGCTTAGCATCTGCTTCATCTGAGCACTTTTGTATTAATCTAGTCACTGTTGCTTCCTGCTTTAAATTTTGCTTGTAAGCAGGAATCAGGAGGATAGAATTATGGTCAGATTTGCCAAATAGAGGGTGAGGAGGAGCTGTGTATGCGTCTCTGTGTGTGGAATATATGTGGTCCAGAGGTTTTTTTCCTCAGGTTGCACATTTAACATGCTGATAGAAATTTGGTCAAACAGATTTAAATTTCCCTGCATGAAAGTCCCCTGGGTGAGCATTTTCTTGTTTGCTTACGGCAGAATACAGCTCATTCAATGCTATCTTAGTGCCAGCCTTTGACTGTGGTGGTATGTAAACAGCTCCGAAAAATACAGATGAAAACTCTCTAGGTAGATCATGTAGTCTACAGCTTATCATGAGATACTCTACCTTAGGCGAGCAGTAGCTCGAGACTTCTTTCGATATTGTGCACCAGCTGTTATTTACAAATAACCGCCCCTTGTCTTGCCAGAAGCCGCTGTTCTATCCACCCGGTATAGCATGTAACCAGCCAGCTGTATGTTGATTGTGTCACCGTTCAGCCACGACTCCGTGAAGCATAAGATGTTACAGTTATTAATGTCCTGTTGGTAGGTTAATCTTCCGCGTAACTCGTCGATTTTTTTCTCCAAAGATTGCACGTTTGCTAGCAGAATGGAGGGACGTCTGGTTTAGTTTATTAGACCGCCCTTTTGCCCCTTTTTCTCTGCCTCTTCTTCACGCAAATCGTGTGATGCGTTGTGCAGACCGTACCACCCTTGGTAGAGCCCTGCGGTTCTGGGTGGTGCAGTTGCTGTACCAGGGGGTGATACAGCCTGACAGGATGCTCTCAATTGTGCACCTGTAAAAGTTAGTGAGGGTTTTCGGTGACAAGCCAAATTCTTTCAACCTCCTGAGGGTGAAGATGTGCTGTTGTGCCTTCTTCACCACACTGTCTGTGTGCAAGGACCATTTCAGTTTGTCGATGATATGTACACCAAGCAACTTAAAACCTTCCACCATCTCCAATGCTGTCCCGTCGATGTGGATAGGGGGGTGCTCTCTTTGGAGGCGTGCATGGCCACGCAGTTGTGGGTGAACAGGGAGTATAGGAGAGGGCTGAGAATGCACCCTTGTGGGGCCCCAGTGTTGAGGATCAGCGGAGTGGAGATGTTGTTTCCTGCCTTCACCATCTGGGGGCGGCCCGTCAGTAAGCCCAGGACCCAGTTTCATAGGGCAGTGTCGAGACCCAGGGTCCCAAGCTTAATGATAAGTTTGGTGGTTACTATGGTGTTGAATGCTGAGCTGTAGTCAATGAACAGCATTCTTACATAGGTATTCCTCTTGTCCAGGTGGGATAGGGCAGTGTGCAGTGTGATGGTGATTGCATCGTCTGTGGACCTATTGGGTCGGGAAGCAAATTGGAGTGGGTTTAGGATAACAGGTAGGGTGGAGGTTTTATTTAACCAGGTAGGCTAGTTGAGAACAAGTTCTCATTTACAACTGCAACCTGGCCAAGATAAAGCATAGCAGTGTGAACAGACAACACAGAGTTACACAAGGAGTAAACAATAAACAAGTCAATAACAGAGTAGAAAGAAAAAAATAGTCTATATTCATTGTGTGCAAAAGGCATGAGGAGGTAGGCGGATAATTCAAATTTTGCAGATTAACACTGGAGTGATGAATGATCAGATGGTCATGTGCAGGTAGAGATACTCGTGTGCAAAAGAGCAGAAAAGTAAATAAATATAAACAGTTTTGGGGATGAGGTAGGTAAATTGGTTTGGCTATTTACCGATGGACTATGTACAGCTGCAGCGATCGGTTAGCTGCTCAGATAGCAGATGTTTGAAGTTGGTGAGGGAGATAAAGCGTCAGCGATTTTTGCAATTCGTTCCAGTCACAGGCAGCAGAGAACTGGAAGGAAAGGCGGCCAAATGAGGTGTTGGCTTTAGGGATGATCAGTGAGATACACCTGCTGGAGCCTGTGCTAGGGGTGGGTGTTGCCATCGTGACCAGTGAACTGAGATAAGGCTGAACTGAGATAAGGCAGAGCTTTACCTAGCATGGACTTGTAGATGACCTGGAGCCAGTGGGTCTGGCAACGAATATGTAGCGAGGGCCAGCCGACTAGAGCATACAGGTCGCAGTGGTGGGTGGTATAAGGTGCTTTAGTAACAAAACGGATGGCACTGTGATAAACTGCATCCAGTTTGCTGAGTAGAGTATTGGAAGCTATTTTGTAGATGACATCGCCAAAGTCAAGGATCGGTAGGATAGTCAGTTTTACTAGGTAAGTAAGTAAGGTAAGTAAGTTTGGCGGCGTGAGTGAAGGAGGCTTTGTTGCGGAATAGAAAGCCGACTCTAGATTTGATTTTAGATTGGAGATGTTTGATATGAGTCTGGAAGGAGAGTTTACAGTCTAGCCAGACACCTAGGTACTTATAGATGTCCACATATTCTAGGTCGGAACCATCCAGGGTGGTGATGCTAGTCAGGCGTGCGGGTGCAGGCAGCGAACGGTTGAAAAGCATGCATTTGGTTTTACTAGCGTTTAAGAGCAGTTGGAGGCCACGGAAGGAGTGTGAAGCTCGTTTGGAGGTTAGATAGCACAGTGTCCAAGGAAGGGCCAGAAGTATACAGAATGGTGTCGTCTGCGTAGAGGTGGATCAGGGAATCGCCCGCAGCAAGAGCAATATCATTGATATATGCAGAGAAAAGAGTCGGCCCGAGAATTGAACCCTGTGGCACCCCATAGAGACTGCCAGAGGACCGGACAACATGCCCTCCGATTTGATACGCTGAACTCTGTCTGCAAAGTAGTTGGTGAACCAGGCAAGGCAGTCATTAGAAAAACCGAGGCTACTGAGTCTGCCGATAAGAATAGGGTGATTGACTGAGTCGAAAGCCTTGGCCAGGTCGATGAAGATGGCTGCACAGTACTGTCTTTTATCGATGGCGGTTATGATAACTTAGGTTTCTTGGGAACATGAACAATGGTGGCCATCTTGAAGCATGTGGGGACAGCAGACTGGGATAGGGATTGATTGAATATGTCCGTAAACACACCAGCCAGCTGGTCTGCACATGCTCTGAGGACGCGGCTAGGATGCCGTCTGGGCCGGCAGCCATGCGACGGTTAACGCGTTTAAATGTTTTACTCACGTCGGCCACGGAGAAGGAAAGCCCACAGTCCCATGTCGGTGGCGCTGTCGTCTGAGAGTAAGACGTCAATGTCCACGACAGGGCTGGTTTTCTTTTTGTAATCTGTGATTGTCTGTAGACCCTGCCACATATGTCTCGTGTTTGAGCTATTAAATTGCGACACTTTGTCTCTGTACTGATGCTTTGCTTGTTTGATTGCCTTACGGAGGGAATAACTACACTGTTTGTATTCGGTCATGTTTCCAGTCGCCTTGCCATGATTAAATGCGCTTGTACGTGCTTTCAGATTTGCACGAATGCTGCCATCAATCCATGGTTTCTGGATAGGGAAGGTTTTAATAGTCATAGTGGGTACAACATCTCATATACACTTCCTTATAAACTCGCTCACTTAGTATACATATACGTCAACGTTATTGTCTGAGGCTACCTGGAACATATCCCAGTCCACGTGATCGAAGCAATCTTGAAGTGTGGAATCCATTTGGTCAGACCAGTGTTGGATATACCTAAGCACAGGCGTTTCCTGATTTAGTTTCTGCATATAGGAGGGGAGCAACAAGATGGAGTAATGGTCAGATTTGCCAAAAGAAGGGCGGGGGAGGGCCTTGTATGCATCGCTGAGGGCGGGGGGGGGTTGGCCTTGTATGCATTGTGAAAGTTAAAGTAGCAGTGTTGGGACTAACCTCCTGTAGAGTAGCAGTGGTGCAGGAGGGACTTCAGGAAAATATGGTGCACTTCACAAAATAGATGGCGTCATGAGGTAGGAAAATTATGTGGATATATTGAAGCAACATTTCAAGACATCAGTCAGGAAGTTAAAGCATGGTTGTAAATGTGTCTTCCAAATGGACAATGACCCCAAGCATACTTCTAAAGTTGTGGCATCACAAAGCCCTTACCTCAATCTTATAGAAAATTTGTGGGCAGAAGTGAAAAAGTGTGTGCAAGCAAGGATACCTACAAACCTGACTCAGTTGCACCAGCTCTGTCAGGAGGAATGGGCCGAAATTCACCCAACTTACTGTGGTAAGCTTGTGGAAGGCTAGCCAAAGCATTTGACTCAAGTTAAATAATGTAAAGGCAGTGCTACCAAATATGAATTGAGTGTATGTAAACTTCTGACCCACTGGGAATGTGATGAAAGAAATAAAAGCTGAAATAAATCATTCTCTCTACTATTATTCTGACATTTCACATTCTTAAAATAAAGTGGTGATCCTAATTGACCTAAAACAGGGAATTTTTACTATGATTAAATGTCAGTAATTGTGAAAAACTGAGTATAAATGTATTTGACTAAGGTGTATGCAACCTTCCGGCTTCAACTGTATGGTTTCCAGTTACATATAGACCTGTGAAGTTCTTTGATGGCCGTCTTGATGTCCCCTTGCGGGAGTATATACACGGCTGTGACTATAACTGGGGAGAGTTCTCTTGGGTGATAATATGGTCGGCATTTGATTGTGAGGAATTCTTGGTCAGGTGAACAAAAGGACTTGACTTGAGTTCTTGTATCGTTAATCATGAAACATACACCCCGCCGTTCTTCTTACAGTGCCTTGCGAAAGTATTCGGCCCCCTTGAACTTTGCGACCTTTTGCCACATTTCAGGCTTCAAACATAAAGATATAAAACTTTATTTTTTTGTGAAGAATCAACAACAAGTGGGACACAATCATGAAGTGGAACGACATTTATTGGATATTTCAAAAAATTTTTAACAAATCAAAAACTGAAAAATTGGGAGTGCAAAATTATTCAGCCCCTTTACTTTCAGTGCAGCAAACTCTCTCCAGAAGATCAGTGAGGATCTCTGAATGATCCAATGTTGACCTAAATGACTAATGATGATAAATACAATCCACCTGTGTGCAATCAAGTCTCCGTATAAATGCACCTGCACTGTGATAGTCTCAGAGGTCCGTTAAAAGCGCAGAGAGCATCATGAAGAACAAGGAACACACCAGGCAGGTCCGAGATACTGTTGTGAAGAAGTTTAAAGCCGGATTTGGATACAAAAAGATTTCCCAAGCTTTAAACATCCCAAGGAGCACTGTGCAAGCGATAATATTGAAATGGAAGGAGTATCAGACCACTGCAAATCTACCAAGACCTGGCCGTCCCTCTAAACTTTCAGCTCATACAAGGAGAAGACTGATCAGAGATGCAGCCAAGAGGCCCATGATCACTCTGGATGAACTGCAGAGATCTACAGCTGAGGTGGGAGACTCTGTCCATAGGACAACAATCAGTTGTATATTGCACAAATCTGGCCTTTATGGAAGAGTGGCAAGAAGAAAGCCATTTCTTAAAGATATCCATAAAAAGTGTTGTTTAAAGTTTGCCACAAGCCACCTGGGAGACACACCAAACATGTGGAAGAAGGTGCTCTGGTCAGATAAAACCAAAATTGAACTTTTTGACAACAATGCAAAACGTTATGTTTGGCGTAAAAGCAACACAGCTCATCACCCTCAACACACCATCCCCACTGTCAAACATGGTGGTGGCAGCATCATGGTTTGGGCCTGCTTTTCTTCAGCAGGGACAGGGAAGATGGTTAAAATTGATGGGAAGATGGATGGAGCCAAATACAGGACCATTCTGGAAGAAAACCTGATGGAGTCTGCAAAAGACCTGAGACTGGGACGGAGATTTGTCTTCCAACAAGACAATGATCCAAAACATAAAGCAAAATCTACAATGGAATGGTTTAAAAATAAACATATCCAGGTGTTAGAATGGCCAAGTCAAAGTCCAGACCTGAATCCAATCGAGAATCTGTGGAAAGAACTGAAAACTGCTGTTCACAAATGCTCTCCATCCAACCTCACTGAGCTCGAGCTGTTTTGCAAGGAGGAATGGGAAAAAATGTCAGTCTCTCGATGTGCAAAACTGATAGAGACATACCCCAAGCGACTTACAGCTGTAATCGCAGCAAAAGGTGGCGCTACAAAGTATTAACTTAAGGAGGCTGAATAATTTTGCACGCCCAATTTTTCAGTTTTGGATTTGTTAAAAAAGTTTGAAATATCCAATAAATGTCGTTCCACTTCATGATTGTGTCCCACTTGTTTGTTCCTGTCAGTGCGATTCACTGAAAGTCCCGTTGGCTGTACAGACTCCCACAGCATGTCCCCAGCTAGCCATGTCTCCGTGAAACAGAGTATGTTACAATCCCGGATATCTCTTTGGAAAGCAACTCTTGCCCTAATTTCGTCAACAATGTTAACTAGGGACTGGACATTAGAGAGCAATATACTCTGAAGTGGTGGGTGGTGTCCGCGCATCCAAAGCTTCACTAGGAGACCACTCCGGCACCCTCTCCTCCGACGGCGTTGTTTTCGGTCGGCCTCTAGAATCAGTTCAAATGCCCTGGGAGGTGCAGACAAAGGATATGCTTTGGGAAAGTCGTATTCCTGGTCATAGTGCTGGTTTTGCTGGTAAATTGACATCTCTGTATGTAATAACGCTTAAGGTTTTCTGGGCTAACAATGTCAGAAATAATACATAAAATCTAAATGCTGCAGTTTTCTAAGGACTTGAAGCGAAGCTGCCATCTCTATCAGCCATAAAGGATACATGTGTTCTTTAATCTCTTACCAACAAAAGGAAACCTTTTTTTGGAGGTATGACTATGAACGTGGCCTCTCTCTACTTGGGCAGAAAATAAGCTTTCTGGAGGTGGCATAGCAGCTGAGCATGTTCCACCTTGACCTGTGATATCTAAATCAGGATGTTTCCCTCTGCCTGTCCAGTGAGTGTCAGATACAAGGCGATGGCATATGGTGTAACATAAATATTAGAAAGTTGTTCATGAGCTGACTCTAATTAAGCATGATGTAATGGTTTCTTTTTTCTCCTCGTAACCTCCAGATCAGTTCCAGCAATTAGCAGATTCAGACAGAGAGCTAGGGCAGGCATCAGGACACACACACACACACGCACACGCACACACACACACACACACACACACACACACACACACACACACACACACACACACACACACACACACACACACACACTACCACCACCATCCCCACCCAAGGGTGTGTTCAATCACTGTCAATACTCCAACATCTGTTACTCTCTGAGGATATTTCTGAGTGGAATCACAATCTCTCTGTTGATCCTGTTGTTTTGATATAAACAGACTTCTTTTGTTGGCCTCAATAATCCAAAATGTGTAATAGTCATGTCAAAATGTGAGTAAGTATGATGCATTTGAACAAGCTTCAAATTTGCTTTAATCTTAACAGAACACTCAAGCTTTGTTTATATGATTACTTGGGTGTTCTGTAAATATATAATGTACAGTTAGACTGAAATGTATTCAAGGCACCAGTAGAATTGATTTTCCATAACAAAAATAAAATGATTCTGACAAAGTGTTTGTTTGTTGAACTTAAAGTGTAGGACTATATGTCTGAATACTAGGTTCAAACTATACTTTACATAGTTCATCTTTCACATAACTTGAACTTCTATATACTTCCAGAAATGTGTTTTCTGATGTCTTCAGGAAAAGGTACAGATCAGTGTTTTGTTGATTTAAGGGCATGCGGTATAACGTTGCTATTTTGACTACATAATTTCTAACAAACCTGTGTGGACCTCAAATGAAATCCACACCGATGGCTTCACACATTCACAGCTTCTCTGTTTGCTCAGAGGAATTTGCGGCTTCAGGACCAAACCACAGTACCAGCTGTGAATATTTTATCCTGGAGAGCTCACTTTCTGATGCTCTGGTGGACAAGGCAGTAGATGTTAATAATAACTCAGAGAGCCACAGTTCTGGTGTATTTTCAGAGGTCGGACACAGTGACGTTGGTCCGAACCCCGGGAGTTCTAAGAACAGAGGTGAGTCTGGAACATCCGTGAGGAGCATTGGGTCTCTGGGTCTCCGAAGAGCCTCCTGCCTTGCTTGATGTCAGCAGAATCCAACGGCTAGATGGCTATGTATAGAGAATGTTTTACTGCATTTAACGGCATATATTAAAGCTTGGGCCAGTTCAGGCTGAGGCTTGGACCCCTTCGGGATCTCCGGAGGGCTCCAATTTCGGTTCAGCAGGTGTGTCAAACATTTGCCTTGGCCTTGACTAAGATGAAGCATGTGTTTATCAATTTAGAGAGAGGAGGAGAGGGAAAGAGGGGATGGAGAGAGAGAGAGAGAGAGAGAGAGAGAGAGAGAGAGAGAGAGTTTTGCAGGTTCAGATAATGTACAGTATGATCTGTGTCAAGCCTTTCTGAAAACATGTCATATTTGGCCCATCCAACCAATAGGTTTTTCTAATAAGTAACAATGACTGTTGTGACCAGCGGAGCAGAGGCCCTAGCGAGCTCCGGCTCCCACTGACCTTCCTGGTCCACTATCCTACAGGGAGGAGAAATGTGCTTGAAGTCTAAATGAAAATATATTTGTTATTCTTGGACCCCTGACACTGGCGTGATTCTTAGAGAAACCCTGCGCCCCCTGGAAGCACAAGCACAAACGCCGACTATTATCCTTGATCACAGGCAATTACAGTAGAGTGACCATGGCAAACATTAGCATTGACATTGGATCAAATGTACACTAATATATTTGGTACTTGTGTCAGTAAACCACATAATAGCTTTTCTTTACTAACAATCTTTTTGAAAAAGAGTGCATTAGACTGATTAAAGTGCCAAAGACTAACTGTAATTGCTTTAGGAAAGGCTGCTTTGGCTTGGGCCATAATAATGTGTTAATTACTCTGTGTGTGCAGTGTTCATTAGAAGTCAGTATTGGTCTGCCTCGAGGTCATTTGACTGACTCTCAGCAGTGCCTCATGGTGTGACGTTGTACATGGCTGGTGACATGGCAGAATAACTTGGCTGTTGGAATGACCAGACTCTTTCTCCCAGTTTAGTCCTGCAGCTCTAGGTAAATAGAGACCATGCAGGGAAACACATGGACCTGCCTTGATGCTTAATTTCTGGAGCCGTGATATAACTACTGATCGCAAGATACTGAAGTTATGCAAAAGGTTCGACATAATTTTCCCAGAAGGAGTATTTGCAAAGAGAATTGGCCCCTAGGACCCTAACAAAACCACGACCATAACAAACCTCTACAGATGCACCATTGAGAGCATCCTGTCCTATCATTGCCTGATACGACAAATGCACCGTCCGCAACGGCAGGTCTCTCCAGAGGGTGCTGATGTCAGCCTACAGCACCCGGTGTCACAGGAAGGCCAAGAAGATCGTCATGGACCTCAGCCACCCGTGCCACGTCCTATTCACCCCGCTACCATCTAGAAAGCGGAGACGGTACAGGTGCGTCAAAGTTGGGACCGAGAGACTGAAAAACAGCTTCTATCTCCAGGCCATCAGACTGTTAAAAAGTCAGCACTAGCCAGCCTGCCTAGTCACTGTGACTAGCCAGCTACCACCCGGTAGTCTACCCTGCACCTTAGAGGCTACTGCCCTATGTACAGTGCGATCGGAAAGTATTCAGACCCCCCCATGACTTTTTCCACATTTTGTTAGGTTACAGCCTTATTCTAAAATTGATTTGAAAAATTCTTCCCCTCATCAATCTACACACAGTACGCCATAATGACAAAGCAAAAACAGTTTTTTTCACCGCAGAAACTGAACTAACACATTTACATAAGTATTCAGACCCTTTCCAATTACTTTGTTGAAGCACCTTTGGCAACGATTACAGCCTCAAGTCTTCTTAGGTATGACACTACAAGCTCGGCACACCTTTATTTGGGGACTTTGTCCCATTCTTCTCTGCAGATCCTCTTGTCTGTCAGATTAGACGGGGAGCATTGCTGCACAGCTATTTTCAGGTCTCTCCAGAGATGATTGATTGGCTTCAAGTCCGGGCTCTGGCTGGGCCACTCAAGGGCATTCAGAGACTCCTGCATTGTCTAGGCTGTGCGCTTAGGGTTGTTGTCCTGTTGGATGGTGAACCTTCACCCTTCACAAGGTCCTGAGTGCTCTGGAGCAGGTTTTCATCAAGGATCTCTCTGTACTTTGCGCCATTCATTTTTCCCTCAATCCTGACTAGTCTTCCAGTTCCTTCTGCTGAAAAACATCCCCACGGCATGATGCTGCCACAACCATGCTTCACCGTAGGGATGGTGCCAGGTTTCCTCCAGACGTGACTCTTGGCATTCAGGCTAAAGATTTCAATCTTGGTTTCATTATACCACAGAATCTTGTTTTTCACTGTCTGAGAGTCATTTAGGTGCCTTTTGGCAAACTGCAAGCTGGCTGTTATGTGCCTTTTACTGAGGAATGACTTCTGTCTGGCCACTCTACCATAAAGGCCTGATTGGTGGAGTGCTGCAGAGATGGTTGTCCTTCTGGAAGGTTCTCCCATCTCTACAGAGGAACTCTGGAGCTCTGTCAGAGTGACCACTGGACTATTGGTCACCTCCCTGACTAAGGCCCTTCCCCCCTGACTGGTCAGTTTGGCCCGGGCGGCCAGCTCTAGGAAGAATCTTAGTGGTTCCAAACTTCTTCCATATAAGAATGATAGAGGCCACTGTGTTCTTGGGGATCTTCAACGCTGCAGAAATGTTTGGGTACCCTTCCCCAGATCTGTGTCTTGACACAATCCTGTCTCGGTGCTCTACAGACAATTCCTTCGACCTCATGGCTTGGTTTTTGCCCTGACATGCACTGTCAACTGTGGGACCTTATATAGACAGGTGTGTGCCTTTCCAAATTTGTGTTTGCCAGGTGTGTGCCTTTCTGAATTTACCAAAGGTGGACTCCAATCAAGTTGTAAAAACATCTCGAGGATGATCAATGGAAACAGGATGCACCTGAGCTCAATTTCGAGTCTCATAGCAAAGGGTCTGAATATGTATGTAAATAAGGTATTTCTGTTTTTATTTTTTATACATTTGCAAACATTTCGAAAAACCTGTTTTCACTTTGCCATTAAGGGTTATTGTGTGTAGATTACAGTGCATGTTAGAGCAAAAACCAAGCCATGAGGTCAAAGGAATTATCGTTATTGCTCCAAGACCGGATAGTGTCGAGGCACAGATCTGGGGAAGGGTACCGAAACATTTCTGCAGCATTGAAGGTCTCCAAGAACACAGTGGGCTCCATCATTCTTAAATGGAAGACGTTTGGAACTCTGTGGAGATGGGTGAACCTTCCAGAAGGCCAACCATCTCTTTATGGTATAGTGGGTAGACGGAAGCCACTCCTCAGTCAAAGGCACATGACAGCCAGCTTGGGGATTGCCAAAAGGCACCTAAAGGACTCTCAGACCATGAGAAACACATTTTTCTGGTCTAATGAACCAAGATTGAACTCTTTGCCCTGAATGACAAGCGTCACGTCTGGAGGAAACCTTACACCATCCCTACAGTGAAGCACTGTGGTGGCAGCATTGTGGAGGTCATGGAGGTTGTAGAGAAACCACCTTCATGTTCGTGAGAGTCTCATCATCATAGTTTGTTGACCAAACCGTTCGGACACTACAGACGATTTTGTGAGAAGACCGATTTTTGGGATGTCTCATGGTCTTACAAACACCATTCCAGCTCTGTCACCTTTCACCACAGATGCGGAAGTTTGACATAGGCGGATATGGTGGATTGAGACACATGCAAAAATGCAATTATTATTTTTTTTTTATGCAAAAAAAACCAGATATATCTAGCTTAAATTATTTTTATGCAGATGTTTTTATTATGCTAATTTGTTTTTCTCGGGGGCGCAGACATCAAACATAGGGGTGACATTGTTGCCTTGGAGAATATGTAGTCCCCATGAAATGTCCTGCTTAGTTTGACATAGAGCTGCAATGTTTCTGTACAATGTTTTGGGTGGTTCATTTGACAACTGTTTTATCTCAGTGATGATGATGAACATAGTCGCTTCAGAACCATGGACAGCACACGATATAGCTTTGTCTCTAATGTAAGTATAAAATTATGAGACTTTTGCAATGTCACTCTTCTGTGAAATAGTTATAATACTGTAATGTGATTTACACTAATTCAGTAAACTTATTTGGTTTAAAGAAATGAAGCCTTGTTGAAGGCACAACCCCATAATATCTAAACCTAACTAGACCTTTTTGTTTCACAAGTTATTATTTATTTATCCTGGAAAGCAACAGGTGCAAACTTTGTGCTAGGGCAAACACTACATTTTGTAAACCTGGCAAAACAACTTTCTGCTTGCCCCTCTGTGTCTGAATCAGTGTTTTTCACTGTTTTCTCCCTGGAATTTGTCCACCAGTACAGTTCTGCATCCCCTCACTAGAAAAAAAAAGAATGTGAATCATATTTAGAGAGCTCACCAGTTCAACAAAAAATAATACCGGACTTTGTACTATACGTAGTACTTCAATATTATTATTGCTACTTATGTGATAGAGTAATAGCTAGGCACGTAGCACAAACAAACTGTCATTAAAATAATTTTGGCACCTGAAAGCTTTTCCAGTCCTGTGCTGTTACTTTGCTCAAAATTAATATGTTGCTACACTCTTCTAAGCTTGAATAAAGATCACATTGACTTGATTTTAATACAGATGGTCGCTGGCCAGTTTTTATTTTGCTTTTATTTTGTCTGATGAAAACAGCTGAATAAAATACACAGTATTGCACAAAATGTAGGATTTTGGTAAAATGCCATGTTTATGGTTTACATTCTGATATTCTGAAACTGTATGCTTGAGATCATAATCCATCTGTCAGTGGTTAAGACGTATCTGCAACTTCAAATATGGGCACTATCATACACTTTACAATGACACTGACGACCAAGCAATACCCACAGCTGTAACACCACTTGATCGGCCATTGATGTGGTCAGTACCATGCACTGTGTGTGTGCGTGTGTGTGAGAGAGAGAGAGAGAGAGAGTATATAAAATGGGTCAGAAGGTTCCTAATGATATGCATGCATAGGTTCACTCTGCAGCAGAGTGGGGTTCTGGGAGCTCTCGTCTTCAGGGCCGCATTGCATCATAGCCAAACACCAGCGAGGACACATCTGGCCTTGACATGATAGTTCCCTTTTATCACCTGCTCTCGGCACAGAAAAACAAGTCTGGTTCCTCTCACACAGACGTAGGCTGTTCAGCCCTCTTTGGCTAATCACTGACTGACTATGAGGAGGACGATGAGCTCTGTAATGGGAGAGAGAGAGAGAGAGAGAGAGAGAGAGAGAGAGAGAAAGGGAGAGATCCCTGTCTGGAGCAGTTGAGCTGGAGCCCTCCCTCCATCCCTCCCTCAGCAACACTGATGACTGTTTCAACACTCGCCACTTTTTCTTTCATCAAAATCGATGAAACAAAAGCAATGATTGTAGCCATTATGGATGGGTGTACACTTATTACCTCATGTGAATAGGCTTGATTCACATAATAACATAATAATATAGGTCAACATGCTAAGAGCAAGAATAATGTTATTTGGATTGTCTTCTGAACGTAAAAACCATTGTGTATCATTTGGAAGGAATGTTTTGGCTCTTGATGTCCATCAAGAGATTTGTTTGTGTTTAAATAAATACCAAAATGTCAAATTATACATGATCGATCATTTGTGATTATAATTACAATTAGATCATTTAAAATGATAGTTATAGCATATAGTATGTCTAGAGAGAATGGAAAAATGGAATATGGAGTTGTTTAATCTTATCGACCAATTTCTCATCTGAATAACGATATTAAACTAATCCAATAAATAACTGTCAAACCTCTCACACGTGCCATACTACATTGCAGTGATATAGAACATTGTTATGAAGTGTTTTGTACCCATCCCCAGATTTGTTTTCTTCGCTTTAGTTCCATTTGCTTTAGTTCCTATCACCCCACTATCATCCAGAAGGTGAGGTCAGTACGGGTGCATCAAAGCTAGGATCGAGAGGCTGAAAAACAGCTTTTATCTCAAGGCCATCAGAGTAACCGGACTACCACCCGGTTACCCAACCCTGCACCTTAGAGGCTGCTGCCCTATATACATAGACATGGAATCACTGGTCACTTTAATAATGTTTACATACTGCTTTACTCATTTCATATGTACATACCGTATTCTATTCTACTGTATTTGAGTCAATGCCACTCCAACATTGCTAGTCCTAATATTTATATATTTCTTAATTCCATTTTTTAAATTTTAGATGTGTGTATTGTTGTGAATTGTTAGATATTACTGCAGCTAGGAACACAAGCATTTCGGCTACACCGCAATAACATCTGCTAAATATATGTGTGACCAATAATATTTGATTTGATTTGATCAGTTAATCTGGTCGTAGTGAGATGCCTCAATGGTAAATATACCCAAAGTGTACATACTGGAAAATGTAAACCACATGCTTGCCACATATGTAAGTAATAAACATATTCTGGCCCTCTGTCCCCAATTACAGCCGTCACACAACACAAGCGTAGATAATAGCAATGATGACTGCCCAAAACACATTTATTGCATGTAATTATTCAGCAGGGCTTTGTAGCCCAAGGTTCTAAGAGTGAGAAGAGTCAGGTGGGTTCAAACACATTGAATACTTAATTCAAATCATATGCAAACCTTCAATGTAATACTAGTAATATTTAATAATAGATTTTTATATGACCCAACTGTCAAAAGTTGCAATGAGATTGTTACATTGCCATATAATAACAATAAAGTAGAATTAGATATGCCCTAGCAAGTCTGATATCCCAGAAGAAGCCTATCATATCAGGGAAACACCAGCATTGACATTGACACTACTGGTCTCCTTATTCAATGTAGTCAACTGCATGATCCCTATTAGAAGTTGGGTTGCTCTTCAAACGGGTTGGTTGTCACTCCTATCTGAAAATGTGGACTGTGCTATGACTTCATTTGGACACTAAAATGTGTGAGAGTGAATTAGATTAGATCAGAAAATACAATAACTGACAACAGTTCAGTCTGTCATCAGCATCTCATTCCCACTGGGCACAGACATCAATTCAACGTCTAGTTAGATTTACATTTGGTTGAGTTGTCAACTAATGTGAATTCAAGGTGAAATCAACAAAAAATGTCACCATATCATTGGATTTAGGTTAAAAGTTGGGTGAAAAAAATATGAAATTCCTTTACGTTGATTACTTTTTTCAAATCCAATAATTTTCCCACGTTGATTCAACGTCATCACATTGAATTGATTCAGTTTTTGTCCAGGGACTTCACATGTTAATCCACAGGCCATGGATCTTCAGCTAAATAAAAAGGTTCATGATAAATGTTGATAGAGATGAAGAACAACCGTCAACATAAACGCTAACGCTAACAATGCTAATTTAGCGCAATAGGTTTGTGAAAGGCACGCTATATAAACGGGTGTGTTAAACAACATTTACATGTGTTTGCGCTCCACTACATCTCAAGCTAAATCCATGTGAACAACAGCTACCCATGCTTCAGACAGTGTCCTTAGGCCTTAGACAGGCTCCTTAGATGGTGGTTTTCACAGTCTGCTGTATTACTGCACAGTACTTCAACAATTAAAGTGTTAGAACAAAAACAAAGATGGAAATGCTTCAGTAGACTTTGAGTTGCACTTGATTGCCATTGTGAAGTTCTTCTAATGGAAACCAAAGATTGCTGGAAAATTCATTGGCAGTGCCTGATCCTGGCAACTCTCAACTTCCCAACTAGAGAAAAGCACTGGTTCAGAGAGATGGAAACGAGGATAGCTGACCACAGTGTCAGTCATATCTTTCCATAGACTGGACTGGGACCGAAAACCGCTCAAAGTCTGTATTATACAAAGGCAAGGACGACAATAGCGGTTAAAGCAGATATTTTTGGTTCTTCGCAACACACATTCCAAGCCGAATCTGACACCACTTGTTGTCACCCACAACATCTCCAGTGTAGAGTACTTTGGTCTACACAAGACCTACCAGTATCATCTGGAGTTTTCAACAGCAATTGACCTCCACTGAAGTAGAAACAAAATCCTAATTGAATCGTTTGAATCGCTGTCATCAGCAGAGGTCAACAGACAGTCACTCCACTCGATCAAACATTATTTATGAAAACGAATCAGTTCCAAATTAGTGTGCTATAGAGCTATCCTAATCGACAGTACATTTATTCATATTTTTTATTCACTTTTATTTATTCAGGGGAGCAGGGTTACATTGTCAATGGTGCCATAAGACCACAAAGCAAAATATAAAAAATATAACAAGATACAATAACATGTACATTACACCAGAACAACACCAACATCATAGCCATCATAAGCAAGTTATTAAATCAATTAATCCAAACAATTGCACACCTCAGTGAACTAATTTATCATCAGCATTTTAAAATACTCTAGTGGCACCATGGGGATGACCTTAGCAGTCCAACCACAACCTTTGAGCCATTTGTCAGGTTACTCTAAATTCTTCTTCATGTGCTCTTTCATACAAGGGAGTTTTCCCTTGCCATATGCAGCCAAGGTGTGTATGTCAATGTCTGGTGATTTAAAAAGCATCCGTGACAATTGTTTTTATGTGAAGCATACAGGTAGAGTTTAGGTAGAGTTCGCCTGTTGTTGGCACAGATCATAATCCAACATGTTTTAAGCAGACCACCATAGTTCCTGTGCCCAAGAACACTAAGGTAACTTGCCTAAATGACTACCGACCCATAGCACTCATGTCTGTAGCCATGAAGTGCTTTGTAAAGCTGGTCATGGCTCACATCAACACCATCATTGTAAGGGATCTCGCCCTCCTCTTCCGAGGAGTAGAAGCGAGAAGGATCGGAGGACCAAAACGCAGCGTGGTAAGTGTCCATAATGTTTATTTTAAAACATAAACTGAACACTACGAAATACAAAACAATAAACGTGAAATGAACGAAACAGTACCGTGTGGCGACAAACACTGACACGGAAACAAACACCCACAAACCAAAAGTGAAACCCAGGCTACCTAAGTATGATTCTCAATCAGGGACAACAATTGACAGCTGCCTCTGATTGAGAACCATACTAGGCCAAACTCAAAAACCAACATAGAAAAACAAACATAGACTGCCCACCCCAACTCATGCCCTGACCATACTAAAACACAGAAAAAAAAGGAACAAAGGTCAGAACGTGACAATCATCCCAGAAACCCTAGATTCACTCCAATTTGCATACCTCCCCAACAGATCCACAGATGATGCAATCTCTATTGCACTCCACATTGCCCTGTCCCACCTGGACAAAAGGAACACCTATGTGAGAATGCCATTCATTGACTACAGCTTAGCGTTCAACACCATAGTGCCCTCAAAGCTCATCAATAAGCTAAGGACCCTGGGACTAAACAGCTCTCTCTGCAACTGGATCCTGTTCTTCCTGACGGGCCGCCCCCAGGTGGTAAGGGTAGGTAACAACACATCCGCCACACTGATCAATACATCCTCAATAAAGGGGCCCCTCAACAGTTGATGTTCGTCCATCCTCCTCTCTAACAGTTGCTGTTTTTGTGGATCTGCAATTTCGTCCATCCTCTTCTCTAACAGTTGATGTTTTTGTGGATCTGCACGTTGGTCTGTCCTCCTCTCTAACAGTTGATTTTGTTGTGGATGTGCATGTTGGTCTGTCCTCCTCTCTAACAGTTGATGTTTTTGTGGATCTGCACGTTGGTCTGTCCTCCTCTCTAACAGTTGATTTTGTTGTGGATCTGCACGTTGGTCTGTCCTCCTCTCTAACAGTTGATGTTTTTGTGGATCTGCACGTTGGTCTGTCCTCCTCTCTAACAGTTGATGTTTTTGTGGATGTGCATGTTGGTCTGTCCTCCTCACTAACAGTTGATGTTTTTGTGGATGTGCACGTTGGTCTGTCCTCCTCTCTAACAGTTGATGTTTTTGTGGATCTGCAGGTTGGTCTGTCCTCCTCTCTAACAGTTGATGTTTTTGTGGATCTGCAGGTTGGTCTGTCCTACTCTCTAACAGTTGATGTTTTTGTGGATCTGCAGGTTGGTCTGTCCTCCTCTCTAACAGTTGATGTTTTTGTGGATCTGCAGGTTGGTCTGTCCTCCTCTCTAACAGTTGATGTTTTTGTGGATCTGCAGGTTGGTCTGTCCTACTCTCTAACAGTTGATGTTTTTGTGGATGTGCACGTTGGTCTGTCCTCTCTAACAGTTGATGTTTTTGTGGATCTGCACGTTGGTCTGTCCTCCTCTCTAATAGTCGATGTTTTTTTGGATGTGCACGTTGGTCTGTCCTCCTCTCTAACAGTTGATGTTTTTGTGGATCTGCAGGTTGGTCTGTCCTCCTCTCTAATAGTTGATGTTTTTGTGGATCTGCAGGTTGGTCTGTCCTCCTCTCTAACAGTTGATGATTTTGTGGTTTGATAAGATCTCTCAAGCTGGGACGACAATGCTTCATCATGCTGTCTCAGCGCTCCAGGTCCGTCTCCTGTACCAAAAGCACTCTCAGCCAGATGTAAACAACACAAATTAAGTTTATCTTACTTTCGCCAGTCTGGCTTTAAAGGACTTATCCTCGACCAAGATTTAAAAAAAGAGTAAATGACTCACGGTGGAGTGTCTAACATCAAAAGCAAAAGACGTCTGAATAGAGTCAAAACGGAGAGAGACAGAGGTTGAGGCCAAGGCCTTTGACATACACAATCATTTGCTTTTGAAATCACAGGTAAAGGTTTTCATTCCAGGGTAGAATGTTTGTAATTCTACCCAGAGCAAATCCTATCAAAATGTATATTATGTATCCTGGCACAGACATTCTAGATGTATGAAACTTGGCATATGCTTAATCGAGTTTGTTTATCTGTGGTCCCCTGTGCCCTGGCAGTAACCTGGTGTGAGTATGCACAAGTTTGTCATATGGGTTTGCATAGGCAGGGGATTGCTGATTGGGCGAGCACATGAGTAGACCTAAGCCTCATTCATTACTGTCTAAACACTCTGATTCCAGGAGTTGATTGAATTACCCCATAGTTGTCAAATATATTTAACAAGATGGTACAGCAGTAACCAGCGCTAAATGTTTTTATAAATACACATTGATAGGCCTAGGCCATTATCAGTTCATTTAACAGGAAATTAACAGTTGTTTTCTCAATAGGCCAATATGAGCCTCAACACATCCAACGAGGTTTCACATTTACTGTATTAAGTAAGTGTGGTTTTACACCAAAGCACTAAAGAGGGCCAAAAGACTCATTTGAGATCCAGCAGTCAAGATCAACGTCTCCTCTAATACTTTATGGCAGCAAATGGCAAAACATTGTATCATAAGTAGAACAGAAAGATATTGCCTGGCAGCATATCAGAATATAATTTAGATATATAGATGCATAAGAGGGCTTGGCTAACGTCATGGTTAATGATAAATTGTATGTATCAGTGAGCCAAACACTAGTCATGATTTAAGCCCAAGTTTGTCTGAAGTTTTCTTCAGTAATATCAGTACAGAGAAAAACATCTAAGATTTTTTTTTTTTTTATAAAAGGTTTGGAAAATGCTGTCCCAATATGTAATGTATTCCCAGCGAGATACCATGGGGCAAGCATAGTCCTTGGTATTCAGTCTATTTCACGTACACTCAGTCTATTTCACGCACACGATACTCAGCAATTGCTATCTCTGCAGCATTATGCAACCTTTTTCATTTCACATTTTCCACTGCATCCCATGAGCATTCTTTGAAATTTCACTCAAGGCCATATTCTAATGGCATTTTTATAACTAGAATGAGTGGTTTATTGTTACCCTTTTAAGTGATGGACATGGAAAATGTACAAAATTAGTTTCTATTAGTTCATTTCATTGCACATTTCCAGGTTGGTGGTGAATGCCAGCAGGTATTCAACACATATACTGTACCACACTAGTCTAGCTCAGGGTAGACTGTGCTGCTGAGGAATTCATGCAAGCATTCGGCACATTCCTCTGTTTTAAAAACACATAAAATTGTGTGGTTTAGTAAAGTCCTCAATTATTTCCAACCATTATCTGGGTCCAAGCCAAGATGAAATTCCTATTGTGCTCATGAAAAGAGAGAGAGAAACCTCTGTCAGTGGATGATGCTAAATCCATTGTCCCTTAAAAAAGGTTCTGGCTACGCTTTCCACATTTGCAGTCTTACATGTCCGCATGCAAATATTGCTCGATGACTGCCAATTTCTGCATACTGTTGATGTCATTTTGTGTGGTTGAAATGTGATCTTATAAACATGTTTGGTGGTAAAGACGTGTGTTAAAATATCTTTTTAAACAGAAGGAATCAGGAATCTTACAGGTAGGCAGCAATTACAGATGCTGACAGAGTAGCTTTGTGCTGACAGACTAGTGGAAAACAACAACACCTATAAAACACCTACTCTTAATGACTCACATGTGGAAATCACTTGCTTAGTGACCAAGTCAGTACATGAGAGGGAAGAAGAGGGGACACATGCCTTTTCTATCTGGGCAGACAGGACATGGCATAGTACAATGTAAACTGGGGAGAACCTGTTAGCAGTTACATGAGTTTGTTGTGCTTTGTGTTTTGTAGGTCATCATGTCCTCCTCCTCCTCCCAATTATTTGGTGTCTTGGTCTGTCACGCAAGGAGAGGACGAGGAGCAGCCTAGCACAGATGGTTCTGATTAGAGCTGGGCCAGGGGGACTCAGACAGAGAAGAGAGGGAGTGGGTAAGGGCAAGGGTATTTCCTGTTGGAACAGGTTATTTGGGCCAGGGTACAGTTGACCAGGGGCACCGTTCTGTTATCTTACTACAAATTATATTAGGATGGTAGTCTACTGTACATTTTTTTTATATTTCACAATCAACCATCAAACAGCTCAAAAGGCTTTGGTTGTCCTGGGAGGTAACTTCTCATCGGATAAAGTCAATTGTACCACGGTGTTGCTGAATACTTGTTTCTGATTGGCTAGAAGGGAATTCTAGAATGGACATTAAACCCCTAAGGTTGATGTCTGTGCCCCCACGGAAATCTAATTAGTATAGTAACCAAATATCCATAAAAATCCATCAGTTTAACCTAGAGATACAATATCTCTCAGATATAGTACAGACACTTTAGAACAAACTTCCTTTTGATATTTTTTTTTTTGGGGGGGACTATCTGTTCTTCCATGTAGTGAATCTGTTATTCAATTAGTTTGTATGGGCTAACAGCAGTATGGCCAAAAATACTTTTCATCAAATACTTTTTTAAATAGATTTTCTTTTTACTTCAACAGGTCTTAAAATTCTAAATCAAATAGCGAAATGATCCTTGGAATGACCCCCTTTTTCTCCACAATTTCGTGATATCCAATCTTCGTTGCAACTACCCAACGGGCTCGGGAGAGGTGAAGGTAAAGTCATGCATCCCCTGAAACATGACACGCCAAACAACGCTTCTTAACACCTTAACCTGGAAGCTAGCCGCACCAATGTGTCGGAGGAAACACTGTTTAACTGACGACTGATTCAGCCTGCAGGCACCCAGCCCGCCACAAGGAGTCGCTAGAGCACGATGAGCCAAGTAGAAAAAAAGGGTCAAACCCTCCCCTAACCGGACAATGCTGGGCCAATTGTGCGCCGTCCCTATGGAACTTCCGGTCACGGCTGGTTGTGACATAGTCTGGGATCGAACCCGGGTCCATAGTGATGGCTCAAGCACTGTGATGCAGTGCCTTAGACCGCTGCCCGACTCGGGAGGCCCGGTATGACCATCTTAAAACAATTCCACAGTGCCTTCGGAAAGTATTCAGACCCCTTGACATTTTCCACATTTTGTTAGGTTACAGTCTTATTATAAAATTCATTAAATTGTTATTTTTCCTTCATCAATCTACACACAATATCCCATAATGACACAGCAAAAAGGTTTTTTTTTTTTTTTTGCTAATTCATGTAGAGTCAAAAACCTGAAATATCACATTTACATAAGTATTCAGACCTTTTACTCAGTACTTTGTTGAAGCACCTTTGGCAGTGATTACAGCATCACATATTCTTGGGTATGTGGCTACAAGCTTGGCACATCTGTACTTGGGGAGTTTCTCCAATTCTTCTCTGCAGATCCTCTCAAGCTTTGTCAGGTTGGATGGGGGGGGGGGGGGGGCATTGCTGCACAGCTATTTTCAAGTCTCTCCAGAGATGTTTGATCAGGTTCAAGTCCGGGCTCTGGCTGGGCCACTCAAGGACATTCAGAGACCTGCCCCGAAGCCACTCCTGCGTTGTCTTGGCTGTGTGCTTAGGGTTGTTGTCCTGTTGGAAGGTGAACCTTCACCCCAATTTGAGCTCAGGACCTCAGATTGGGGCGAAGGTTCACCTTCCAGCAGGACAACGACCCTGCAGGTTTTCATTAAAGATCTATCTGTACATTGCTCTGTTCATCTTTCCCTCGATTCTGACTAGTCTCCAAGTCCCTGCCACTGAAAAACATCCCCACGGCATGATGCTGCCACCACCATGCTTCACCGCAGGGATGGTGCCAGGTTTCCTCCAGATGTGATGTGTGCATTCATGCCAAAGAGTTCAATCTTGATTTCCTTAGACCAGAGAATCTTGTTTCTCATGGTCTGGGAGTCTTTAGGTGCCTTTTGGCAAACTCCAAGCGGGCTGTCATATGCCTTTTACTGAAGAGTGGCTTCCGTCTGGTCACTCTAAGATAAAGGCCTGATTGGTGGAGTGCTATAGAGATGGTTGTCCTTCTGGAAGTTCTCCCATCTCCATAGAGGAACTCTAGAGCTCTGTCAGAGCGACCATCAGGTTCATGGTCACGTCTCTAACCAAGGCCCATATACGTTGATTGCTCAGTTTGGCCGGGCATCCAACTCTAGGAAGCGTCGGTGGTTCCAAACTTCTTCCATTTAAGAATGATGGAGGCAACTGTACTCTTGGAGACCTTCAATGCTGCAGACATTTTCTTTCACATTTATCACAGGTGGACTTCAATGAAGTTGTAGAAACAGCTGAAGGATCAATGGAAACAGGATGCACCTGAGCTCAATTTCGAGTCTCATAACAAAGTCTGAATACTTATGTAAATAAGGTATTTCTGGTTTTAATTTTTAATAAATGTTTAAAAATGTCTTAAAACCTGATTTAGTTTTTTTTATTATTTAATCCATTTTAGAATAAGGCTGTAACGTAACAAAACGTGTAACAATTCAAGGGGTCTGAATACTTTCCGAAGGCACTGTAGCTTAGTAGTACGATGACATTGCTAAAGTAGACAAATAATTAATTGGAAACAACGTTGGCATTATTATGAATGTCGTCAAATTGACTTTAGAGCGATGGCATTACCTAAAAAAGTTTGTTAAAAAAATGCTAGCTAGCTAAAGTTAAACTGCATCTAAAGTCAATCTAGCGACATCACAACAATGACAAAAGATTTTCCTACTAATTATTTGCCTCCTTTTGAAAATGTCTTTGTGTTTCTAAGCCACTGTAGTGTACTTTAGACAAAATATTCATCAGTGCCAATTGAGAATGCATTGAGCAGAACATTCAGTCAGGTGCATTGCCTAAAGAGAATCTTCATTACAATATTATGACGCAACGTGCAATCTAGGAATACAGATAAATAACTAAAATGTTCAATGTGTAAGTGCTCAAATGCAAGTGTATCACATTTGTACTGTACAATGTTATGACACCGACCCTATATGTAACTACTTAAAGTACACGATTTTTGTACCACCTGATATAAAGGGGCATACAGCAGGGTAAACAGATTGCTGTTGATGTTGAAATAATTTCTTATTTGTTTTAGCTTCATTTTATTGAATTGTGTTGTAACGGATAGCAGATTAGTGTATATAGGCCTATATGTAACTTAACAGTACACATTGTCTTCATTTGTTGTGGTCTTGCGTCTTCTCTATGTTGTTATTATCTGGTTGCTGCAGTAAAGAGGTGAAAACATGTGTGATTAACGTGTTGGCAGTGCAGACCTGAACCCGCGGGTTATGGAAATCCTGGGATAGCTGGCACCAACACCCAAGCGTGTAAAGCCTTGCTAGTTTATGTTTCACAAAACCCAGACTGTGTAAAACAGGGGGAGGGGAGGCTGCAGTGGAGCAGGTCAAGAGCTTCAAGTTCATCTGTGTCCAAATCACTAGACTTAAAATGGTCCAAACACATTTGTGAAAAAGGCACGACAGCACCTCTTCCCGGTTGGCTGCACCACTGCCTGGTATGGCAATAGCACCGCCCTCGATCGCATGGCGCTACAGAGGGTGTTGCGGACAGACCAGTACATCACTAGAGCTGAGCTGCCAACCATCCACGACATCTATATCAGGCGGTGTGGTAGAAAGGCCCGGAAAATCGTCAAAGACTACAACCACCCAATCCATAGACTATTCTCTCTGCACTCAAAGCCCCCCCCCCCCCCCCACACACACACACACAATCACCGACTCACATACAAGCTGCTGCTACTCTGTTTATCTTAAATCCTTATGCCTAGTCACCTTACCCCTAAACAAAAAAGACAGGGTTGGGCTGTATGTAACACAGAACTCACGTTCTGTCAAGCCGTAAACAAATTGTTAAAATAGTTATAGAAATGTATCAATAATTAACAATAATAATAATCTTTGTCATGATCATTACTGTAATAATCATCATCATAATCATAATAATAATAATTGATGGCTCATCTCTGCAATAAATCAAGTTGACCTTTATTTCTGTAAAACGACCTTTTAGAAGAGTAATTGTGACCTGAGTAGAGAATAGGTTTATGCAGAGAGAGCACCCCAACCTCAAAGCTCCCCCATGGGTAGACTGGCCAGCTGGCATTTCGGGCAAATGCCAGATGGGCTGGTCCATTTTTAGCTTAGTGGGCCTCTCCAAATGTGTTGTTTTTGGCTAACATTTTTGTTTTAAAAGGGGCCTGAGTGGGTGCTTTTAGGGGAAAAAAATGCATGTTTTGGAGGCCTCAAGAAAAAAAATTGTCCGGTGTGTTAGAAATGCCAGAACCGATTTCTGGTCCCAGTCCGCCCCTGGCTTCACCCACCCGTCTCTTCATTTAGCCAGCCTACAAAAGAAAGTAGGACCGAATATCTCAACAGAAGACTTCTGGCTAAGTAGTTTCCATCTGTTTCTTGGGAAGCTAATCATTTTATGTTACTAGATTAAAGACCACATTGACTGCCATTAAGAGCATTAATCATGTCAGATTAATGCTTTTGTAGGAAGTAACCCTAAATAAATAAAAATAAATAAATAAATAAAATCTCATAAAAGCTGACTTAAACTGATATATTATTTTGTGTAAAATTTGAAATGATTGGCTGTCTAGTAGGCTTTCCATCGAATTGTAAACAGATTGTCATGCAAATATTCTAAAATTTGCATTAACAAAAATATGCACATTTTCCCACCAGTGGTGTTTCCACCAAATGGACTTATTGCAGATAAGAATCTGCGCGTGATGACGTAGTGCACACAAAATGTACTTTTTCGCTTAAGTTCCATGTACCGAATAAAAATCGAAAGTTCCATGCATTTTCAACTCTACTGACTCTGCTGCATTCAACTCTACTGACTCTGCTGCATTCAACTCTACTGACTCTGCTGCATTCAACTCTACTGACTCTGCTGCATTAAATACTCTGGTCTTGGCACGTGTGCACTAGCCAACAGCTTGGGGGTAGGCTGTGCGTCTAGGCTAGTCGACATTATGAGATTATTGTGGATATTTATATTTGTCAAACAGCAGTCAGGCATCGATCATCATGTCACCAGAATAGGACCCTCTGTATTTATTGGAAAGGAGCATCATGTTCACCATGCACTTTCACCACCATATGAAGTTCGTCATGAGTTATTTCATCTGAGGCCTCATAAACTGCATGGTTTCCTGAGTTGTAGTGGGAGGACCACACACCATATCATCGCTTGGCTCCAGGTTTACTTCGATATGATGGTTTTTATATCAATATTTGCGCATAAAGATGTTTCCACCCGCTATTTCTCGCATAATTAATTATACAGACACAAAAAGATCCCACCATGTCAAACAAACAAATTATCTGTCTGCATTTATAAAATTGTACTGAAACTTCCTGTTTGCACCACAGCTGTCGGGATTTTTTTATATACGGTACGACTTTACTCCCATAAAAACTGTGGATGGAAACATGGTTAGTGACAACAACCTGCATCACAAGCATCTACTCTGTTTGGCAAAGTGTGAGGCATCAACGTGTCATACTTCATAACAAGTCACACCAGTGATGAACCATGAGTGGCCAAAAACTGCTATAACATTTTATGTCAAGCTCTAAGTCATCTTTATGATAACTGTGTTGACTCGGGACAAAACATTGATATCAAATGTTAAAGATATGGTCTTGGTGGTAAGAAATTACCAAAATATAACAGTCAGACATGCAATCATCATGTTGAAGTGTTCAGCTTAAAATTTGATAAACTCACATCTCCTGTTTGAGTTGGATTGGATTTTTTTGTTAAAATTAAAAAAAATCCCTCCCACATGGCTGGATCACTTTTCACCACAAATTGGTGGCATGCTAAGAAGAGGAAAATCACAAAGGTGTTCAACATCTCCTCAGAGAGAAAGCTGAAATAATGTTCACACAGAGAGAAAAAAAACACAATCGACTTCCAAAGAATGAGCAGCAAAAACATGCTAGCTTTATAATAAGTGAACTGGAAAGTATTATTCACACAAAGGGCTTTTACAAAAGGCCAGGCAATGAAAGGCAATGAAAGGCAATGGAAGATGTTTTAAACACGTAGCTAAGTTTCCATCTCAACAACCACACTATAATACCAATTGTAGATTTTTTGAGGCAAGAAAAAACATAATGCATTTAATACTGAGTAGTAAAATTTGAATGTGTCTAGAAATACCCTTGGCCCTTTCCTAATCCCAGAAAATAGCCAATGGTAATACCTCTTACACCTCAAGCCACCATAAACCATGTTATTTCATATGGGTATTTATTGAGGGGAGGGAAGGGGTATTACATCAAGTTCGAGTCACAACAGAAACAAAGCAAGCCAAACCACACACAATGGAATCTCGAGTATGTTTGTTTTGTTTCGTTCCAGGCCCTCAGGAACAGAACTGATGGAACATTGTGGAACAGGAGCTAAGCGCAGCCTAGAAAAAAGACATGACTGCGGTCTCTGGAGGTAGATCAGAAATAAGATGTGGCTCCCCGCATCAAAATAGACAGTGTGGTAATTTTAGACTTTGGGCAAAAAATGGGCTCTTTATCCCACTCTTCTCTATTCAGCAGAAAGAGGGAGGTACTGGTGGGCCCTGGTCTCTATCGTTAGGATGTTTAATTATCGTGACTTGAGCTGTAGGAGTAAGAGCAAACTCCCAAATAGCAATTGACTAGTTATTAGAATATTATTACCAACCTCAGGAGCAGGCGAAGGAGCTTATTATTGGCTCATGTGGGAGATACAATTTACCAGGAATGTAGAGAGCCGGAATTGGAATTAACTTCTTGGTAATGGAAGTAGCGTGGCACTTTGGGTAATTACCTGGTCCAAAATGAATTGAATGGAGCGTTCTCAGAACATATCCACATTTTCTTGTTTAGATTTCTGTCCCCATTAAGGTCGGGAGAAATTAGCCAAATCTTTGCCATTATTTATTCCAAGATTTGCTTTGGTCCTTTGAAATTATCACTGGCTTCCACCTGGTGTGGTCCTGCACCCCCCACAGTGACAGGAGAGGGAGGACATTGAGACCAAGCAGACCACAAGGATTGTCTAATATGGAGTCATTTAAAGAGCAAAGTAAACATTTACAAATAAAATATTGCTTCTTTCCTTTATGCTGTATAATTCTACTGGGAAATGGATTCAACTTGAGTCAAACGCCCCCCACCCAACACACACACACACACACACACACACACACACACACACACACACACACACACACACACACACACACACAACACACACACACACACCAAGCCTTGAGTCAAGGCTGCTGGGCTCTGTTAATTTGCCATTGTTTGTACGTCTGCGAGACGTGTAAATGATGAAGGAAGCAGGTGGCCCTGATCATCTGGTCTGCAGCTGTGGCTTTATGACACACATATACCTTGACCAAGCTCTAGCTACATCACACACACACACACACTATATTCACGCACACACAACACACATAAATAACGTTCTCCCCCTTTTGTTATCTCAAACACCCACACAATTTTGCACACTCATACATTCTCTCATACACACATGTTAAATTGACAGCTGCCTGCTCAGCTCTGTCTGTAATAACCTCTCAGACAAGGTTAGCAACAGGACACAGATAGATAGAGAGAGAGAAAGAAAAAGAAAGAGAGAGAGTGAGAGTGTGAGTAAGAGAGAGAGAGAGAGAGAGAGAGAGAGAGAGATTAGGGAGAGAGAGAGAGTGAGAGATGAAGAGAGAGAGACCATGCTCACACCCCATATAGGCCCCCTCAGATCAGACCTATGCCCCTCCTTGCCCACCCCATGTCCCCCACTCCCGCAAAGAATTGTTTAACTTGAGGCAAACGTTTCGGGTAGCCTTCCACAAGCTTCCCACAATAAGTTGGGTGAATTTTGTCCCATTCCTTCTGACAGAGCTGGTGTAACTGAGTCAGGTTTGTAGGCCTCCTTGCTCGCACACGCTTTTTCAGTTCTGCCCACAAATGTTCTATTAGACTGAGGCAGGGCTTTGTGATGGCCACTCCAATACCTTGACTTTGTTGTCCTTCAGCCATTTTTCCACAACTCTGGCAGTATGCTTGGGGTCATTGTTCATTTGGAAGACCCATTTGCGACCAAGCTTTAACTTGTCTTGAGATGTTGCTTCAATATATCTACATAATTTTCCTCCTCATGTTGCCATCTATTTTGTGAAGTGCACCAGTCCCTCTTGCAGCAAAGCACCCCCACAACATGATGCTGCCACCCCCGGATGAACCACCTTGTGGAGGTCTTGGCTTATTTCTTTTGATTTTCCCATGATGTCAAGCAAAGAGGCACTGAGTTTGAAGGTAGGCCTTGAAATACATACACGGGTACACCTCCAATTGATTCAAATGATGTCAATTACCCTATCAGAAGCTTCTAAAGCCATGACATAATTTTGGGGAATTTTCCAAGCTGTTTAAAGGCACAGTCAACTTAGTGTATGTAAACTTCTGACCCACTGGAATTGTGTGTGATACAATGAATTATAAGTGAAATAATCTGTATGTAAACAATTGTTGGAAAAAATGATTGTGTCATGCACAAAGTAAATGTCCTAACCCACTTGCCAAAACTATAGTTTTGTGGAGTGGTTGAATAACGCGTTTTAATGCCTCCAACCTAAGTGTATGTAAGCTTCTGACTTCAACTGTACGCCTAGGCTGTGAGCAGGCAAACACACCCAACCCCCACTCTTACACTAGCTCAAGCCAATGGCATGTACCAGATACTCAGCAGACTCTGCTCACACTTACTGGTCTGAGGACAAACCACACGACTAACAACGTTGGACAATTTATGGAATACAAAGTCTTCACTATCTCATCCTGGAATATCCCAGGCCTGAGGTCATCTGCCTTTGGCCTAAAGAGCAGGAACCTGGACTTCACCAAAGAAATCAGAAATACATACATTTTGTCATGCTACAAGAAACATAGTACAGAGGAGAAGAACCCACTGGTTGCAGAGAGATTGTAACTCCATCCACAAAACTACCAGGTGTGAAACAGGGAAGGGGCTCAGGGGGTATGCTAATTTGGTAAAGAGCAGCCCTAACTTACTCTATCTATTAAATTCATCAAAACAGGAACATTTGACATTTGGCTAGAAATTCAAAGGAAATTATTTTAACAGAGACAAATGTCCTCCTATGTGCTACCTATATCCCCCCACTAGAATCCCCATACTTTAATGAAGACAGCTTCTCCATCCTGGAGGGGGAAATCAATTATTTCCAGGCCACTAGTCTGTGGCGACCTAAATGCCAGAATTGAACAAGAACCTGACACCCTCAGCACACAGGGGGACTAACACCTACCTGGAGGTGACAGCATTCTCTCCCCCATATGCCCCCTTAAGCAGAACTACGTCCACATAAACAACAAAAACAGGTCACAACTCCTGCAGCTCTGTCGGGTTGGGTATGTACATAGTCAATGGTAGGCTTTGAGGGGATTCGTACAGTAGGTACACCTATAGCACATCTCTTGGGGATCCGAGTGGCGCAGCGGTCTAAGGCATTGCATCTCAGTTCAAGAGGCGTCACTACAGTCCCTGGTTCAAATTCAGGCTGTATCACAACTGGCCGCGATTGGGAGTCCCATAGGGCTGCGCACAATTGGCCCAATGTAGTCCGGGTTTGGCCGGAGTAGGCCATCATTGTAAAAAATTATTTGTTCTTAACTGACTTGCCTAGTTAAATAAAGGATACATTTAAAAATGTTATAATAACAATTGGAGGGTAGTACTGTAGACTACTTTATCACTGACCTAAAAGCCCAGTCTCTCAGAGCGTTCACAGTCAGCCCACTGACACCCCTATCAGATCACAGCCTATTGAACAGAGCAATACTCAATCATGAGGCATCAAAGCCAAATTAACTGAATAACATTAAGAAATTCTATAAATTGAAGGAAAGTAGTGTGGAAACCTACCAAAAAACAATTAGCCAACATCAAATTCAATTCCGTTTAGACAACTTCCTAGACAAAATGTTTCACTGTAATAGGGATGGTGCAAGATTGACAGTAGAAAACCTAACAGTATATTTGACATCTCAGCTTCCCTATCAAAAAAACCCCTAAGAAATTAAAAAACCTATCCAACCAAAAACATAGAGACCCAGAAAACCTGAGCCTACACCTTCACTATGGTGAATCACTAAAACAATACAGAAATACACTACAGAAAAAGAAGAAACAGCACGTCAGAAATCAGCCCAATGTAAATTCATAATCCGTAGAATCTTTCCCACTTCTGGGAAAATTGGAAAACACAAACAACAACACAAAGAGTTATCTGTCCAAAACATAGATTTATGGATAAACCACTTACCCAATCTTTTTGGCCCTGTAACAAAGAACAAACAGCAAAAACATATACAGTACCAGTCCAAAAATGTGGACACACCTACTCATTCAAGGGTTTTTCTTAAGTTTTACTATTTTCTACATTGTAGAATAATAGTGAAGACATCACAACTATGAAATAACACATATATAATCATGTAGTAACCAAAAAGAGTTAAACAAATCAAAATATATGTTATATTTGAGATTTTTCAAAGTAGCCATACTTTGCCTTGATGGCAACTTTGCACACTCTTGGCATTCTCTCAACCAGCTCATGAAGAGGTCACCTGGAAATCATTTCAATTAACAGGTGTGCCTTGTTAAAAGTTCATTTGTGTAATGTATTTTCTTCTTAATGCGACTGAGCCAATCAGTTGTGTTGTGACAAGGTATTTATATAAAAAAATATATATATTTAAACCTTTATTTAACTAGGCAAGTCAGTTAAGAACAAATTTTTATTTACAATGACGGCCTACCAAAAGGGGGGCTGGGATTAAAAATAAAAATGTATTAAATAAAAATATAGGACAAACAATTACAGACTACAAAGGCAAGCACAGCCGAGAGCTGCCCAGTGACATGAGCCTACCAGAAGAGCTAAACTACTTATTTTTTTCACGAGCTTAACTACTTCAATGCTCGCTTCGAGGCAAAATACACTGAAACATGCATGAGAGCATCAGCTGTTCCGGGCGACTGTGTGATCCTGCTCTCCGCAGCCAATGTGAGTAAGACCTTTAAACAGGTCAAAATTCACAATGCTGCAGGGCCAGACAGATTACCAGGACATGGACTGTGGCATTAGTTGGACTAGTAAACGGAAGGTTGCAAGTTCAAACCCCCAAGCTGACAAGGTACAAATCTGTCGTTCTATCCCTGAACAGGCAGTTTAACCCACTGTTCCTAGGCCGTCATTGAAAGTAAGAATTTGTTCTTGACCAACTTGCCTAGTTAAATAAAGGTAAAATAAATAAAAATAAATGCGCTGACCAACTGGCAAGTGTCTTCACTGATATTTTCAACCTCTCCTTGTTTGAGTCTGTAATACCAACATGTTTTAAGCAGACCACCATAGTCCCTGTGCCGAAGAACACTAAGGTAACTTGCCTAAAGGACCACCGACCCATAGCACTCACGTCTGTAGCCATGAAGTGCTTTGAAAGGCAGGTCATGGCTCACATCAACACCATTATCCCAGAAACCCTAGAACCACTCCAATTTGCATACTGCCCCAACAGATCCACAGATGGTGCAATTTCTATTGCACTCCACATTGCCACTTCCCACCTGGACAAAAGGAAAACCTATGTGAAAATGCTATTCATTGACTACAGCTCAGCGTTCAACACCATAGTGCCCTCAAAGCTCATCAATAAGTTAAGGATCCTGGGACTAAACACATCCCTCTGCAACTGGATCCTCTTCTTCCTGACAGGCCACCCCTAGGTGGTAAGGGTAGGTAACAACACATCCGCCACACTAATCCTCAACCCAGGGGCCCCTCAGTGGTGCGTGCTCAGTCCCCTCTTGTACTCCCTGTTCACTCATGACTGCAGGCCAGGCACGACTCCAACACCATCATTAAATTTGCCGATGAACACAACAGTGGTAGGCCTGATCACAATGACGAGACACCTTATAGGGAGGAGGTCAGAGACCTGGCTATGCGGTGCCAGGACAACAACCACTCCCTCAACGTGATCAAGACAAATTATTGTGGACTAGAGGAAAAGGAGGACCGAGCACGTCCGCATTCTCAACGACGAGGTTGTGGCGGAGCATGGCAACTGCTCGGCCTCCGACCGCAAAGCAATACAGAGGATAGTGCAAATGGCCAGTACATCACTGGGGCCAAGCTCCCTGCCATCCAGGATTTCCATACCAGGCATGTCAGAGGAAGGACCTAAAAATTGTCAATAACTCCAGCCACCCTAGTCATAGACTGTTCTCTCTGCAAGCGGTACCGGAGTGCCAAGTCTAGGTCAAGAGGCTTCTAAACAGCTTCTACCCCCAAGCCATAAGACTCCTGAACATCTAATCAAATGACTACACAGACTATTTGCATTGCCCCTCCGTATTTTACGCCGCTGCTACTCTCTGTTATTATCTATGCATAGTCACTTTAATAACTCTACTTACATGTACATATTACCTCAATTACCTAGACCTACCGTTGCCCCCGCACATTGATTCTGTACCTGTACCCCCTGTATATAGTCTCACAATTGTTATTTTAATGCTGCTCTTTAACTACTTGTTACTTTTATTTCTTATTTGTATTTTTTCAACTACATTGTTGGTTAGGGGCTTGTAAGTAAGCATTTCACTGTAACGTCTACACATGTTGTATACAATTTTATTTTTATTTGATTCCATATTTGTTATTTTGTAGTTTTGATGTCTTCACTATTATTCTACAATGTGGAAAAAATAAAGAAAACCCCTGGAATGAGTAGGTGTGTCCAAACCTTTGGTTGGTACTGTACAATATCAAATATTAATCTTAGAACCCACTGGATTCCAGAAACCACTGGATTCTCCAATTACATTGAATGAACTACAGGACAAAATACAAACCCTCCAACCAAAAAAGGCCTATGGTGTTAATGGTATCCTAAATTAATGATCAAATACGCAGGCCACAAAATTTCAGATGGCTATACTTAAACTATTTAACATCATCCTTGGCTTTGGCATCTTCCACTATATTTGGAACCAATGAATGATCTCCCCAATCCACAAAAGTGGATTCAAATTTGACCCCAACAACTACCGGGGGATTTGCGTCAACAGTAACCTTAGGAAAATCCTCTGCATTATCATTAACAACAGAGTCGTACATTTCCTCTGTGAAAACAATGTACTGAGAAAATTGGCTTTTTTCCAAATGACCATTCGACAGACCACGTATTCACCCTGCACACCCCAATTGACAAACAAACAAACCAATACAAAGACAAAGTCTTCTCATGCTTTGTTGATTGCAAAAAAAGCTTTAGACTCAATTTGGCATGAGGTTCTGCTATACAATTGGATGGAAAGTGGTATGGAGGAAAAGCATATGACATTATAAATTCCATGTACACAAAACTAAATGGTTAAAATAAATACAAATTCCATCGAGACACAGTTGCACTAGAGCACACAAAAAACTATACAGACCTTGGCCTAAACATCAGCGCCACAGGTAACTTCAACAAAGCTGTGAGAGACAAGGCAAGAAGGGCCTTCTATGCCATCAAAAGGAACATAGAATTTGACATACCAATTAGGATCTTGCTAAAAGTCTTTGAATAAGTTATAGAACCCATTGCCCTCTATGGTTGTGAGGTCTAGGGTCCGCTCACCAACTAAGAATTCAGAAAATGGAAAAAAACACCAAATTGAGACTCTGATAGGCTGACACTCGCTAATTATTCAAATCCAGAAAAGAGACGTTAAATTCGAGAACCACCTAAAAGGAAGTGATTCTTTAACCTTCCATAACAAAGTAATTACCCACAGAGAGATGAACCAGGAGAAGGGTCCCCTAAGCAAGCTGGTCCTGTGGCTCTGTTCACAAACACGAAAAGACCCCACAGAGCCCCAGGACACAATTAGACCCAACCAAACCAAATTCATTTTCCATTTGTTTTGTCTTACACACCTGGTTTCAATCCCCCAATTACTTGTTCATTATTTAACCCTCTGTTCCCCCATGTTTGTTTGTGAGTAATTGTTTATTGTTTTGCGGTCTGTATTTGTGGCCTTGAATTTATACGATGAATTTATATATGTATTGTTATATTATTGAGTAAAATTGCTTTCATTAGTCATATCTGCTGTCCTGCGCCTGACTCATCTCACCAGCTACACACAGACGCATTACACTATGTGCAAATTGCCCACAAAATGAGGTGGAAACTGAGCTGCACTTCCTAACCTCCTGCCAAATGTCTGACCAAATAAGAGACATATATTTCCTTCAGATTACACAGACCCACAAAGAATTTGAAAACAAATCCAATTTTGATAAAATCCCATATCTAATGGGTGAAATACCACACTGTGCATTCACAGCAGCAAGAATTGTGACCTGTTGCCAAAAGAAAAGGGCACCCAGTGAATACAACCGATATTTATGTTTATTTATTTTCCTTTTTGCACTTAAACTATTTACGCATTGTTACAAAACTGTATATAGACATAATATGACATTTAAAATGTCTATATTTTTTAAAACTTTGGTGAGTGTAACGTTTACAGTTAATTTTTTATTGTTTATTTAACTTTTGTTTATTATCTATTTCACTTGCTCTGGCAATGTAAACATATGTTTCCTATGCCAATTGAAATTGAATAGAGAGATCGATAGAGAGAGAGAGAGAGAGAGAGAGAGAGAGAGAGAGAGAGAGAGAGAGAGAGAGAATGTGAGAGAGAGATGGAAGGGTACTTCTCTGGGGCAAGGTCTCTGGAGCTAAAGCACTATTTTCTTTCATTTCACTTTGATTTCTGGAACCCTGGAGATCTTTGCATTCCTGGATTTGAGTCAGATTTTGATAAGATAAAATCAAAGATTGGTCTGGGGATCAAAAATGTTTATCAATACCTATGCCATATGCCAAAGTAAGTAAAGTAATGTAAGCATGCGGAACTTTGCAATGGCCGAACACATGCCAAATGATTGTGTTAATATAACAAATATGTTACATTTACAGCTGGTTACAACAACCTAAGTGACAGGACAGTTGACCAATCACAGGACTTCCTGGGTCTCCCTTAACACTTCAAACATAATTTGTAGCACCAGACCAAAGCCAGTTTGCCGTGTCAGATGTTTTATGGGAAATGCTTCATTAAAACAGGCCTCTTACCCTCCTGTGAAGGTTTTTCTTGTCCATTTTATTTATTTTCATGACTTATTGGAATTCCTTCTTTGGCATTTGTGTTTTGGCTGTAACGTTACGGCAATTTGTTCTTAACTGCTCATGAATGAACTTGATACTGTATATTCTATTATATATGTACTTCTCATTTTAGTTGTATTTTTTTAAAAATTTGAATGACTTCGTGTTATTTTGGGACTTTTGTATTTGGCATTTTATTCTCGATCTGTTATTGTTATTGTACTGCATAGTTGTTACCAAATGTATTTTTCCAGAGTGAGCTAACAGGGTGAATAAAAGTTGTTATGTTTGCCATCATAGCCGCGGGAAAATATTTGGGGGTATGGGTGAGATGAGCTATAAACGGCTATATCGGTCCACTAATACAGGATTAGTTAAAGCCCGGTGAAGTACTTTTGTAAGATTTATATATATACACACTACATGACCAAAAGTAGGTGGAAACATGCTTGTCGAACATCTCATTCCTAAATCATGGGCATTAATATTGAGTTGGTCCCCCCTTTGCTGCTATAACAGCTTGCACTCTTCTGGGAAGTCTTTCCACTAGATGTTGGAGCATTTCTGCGGGAACTTGCTTCCATTCAGCCACAAGAACATTAGTGAGATTGGGCAGTTGGTGTTGCAATTAATCCCAAAGGTATTCGATGGGGTTGAGGTGAGGGCTCTGTGCACTGCTGTGCTGGAACAGGAAAGGGCCTTCCCCAAACTGTTGCCACAAAGTTGGAAGCACAGAATCATCTAGAATGTCATTGTATGCTGTAGCATTAAGATTTCCCTTCTCTGGACCATGTAAAACAGCCCCAGAACATTATTCCTCCTCCACCAAACTTTACAGTTGGCACTATGCGGGCAGATAGCGTTCTCCTGGCATCCGCCAAACACAGGTTCGTCCGTCGGACTGCCAGATGGTGAAGTGTGATTCATCACTCCAGAGAACGCGTTTCCACTGCTCCAGAGTTCAATAGTGGCGAGCTTCAAACTACAGAAATTGAAATATCACATTTACATAAGTATTCAGACCCTTACTCTTACTTTGTATAAGCATGTTTGTAAGCGATTACAGCATTACAGTCTTCTTGGTATGACGCTACTAGCTTCGCACACCTGTATTTGGAGAGTTTTTCCCCAATCTTCTCTGCAGATCCTCTCAAGCTCTGTCAGGTTGGATGGGGAGCGTCGTTGCACAGCTATTTTTAGGTCTCTCCAGAGATGTTAAATCATGTTCAAGTCCGGGCTCTGGCTGGGCCACTCAAGGACATTCAGAGACTTGTCTCGAAGCCATTCCTGCATTCTCTTGGCTGTGTGCTTAGGGTCGTTGTCCTGTTGGAAGGTCAACCTTTGCCCCAGTCTGAGGCCCTGAGTGCTCTGGACAAAGATGGGACCAAGTCATTGTTTTACAAGTCACAAGTAAGTCTCAAGTCTTAGCACTCAAGTCCCAAGTCAAGTCCCAATTCAAGACAGGCAAGTCCAAGTCAAGTCTCAAGTCAAGTCTCAACTCCTAAACTTTGAGTTTCATGTCATAATATGCTCTTCACCAAATGTAAAACCATTTCATATTTTTAACAAGAGTAATAGTTAGTGTATTACATTTACGCAAGTCATGAATGCTTTTAAAAATATATGTATATTTATTACTTTCCAAATAAACGTTATATTTCCATGAAAATACATGGGTAGCCATGAGAAAGACCCCCCCCCCCCCCCCCCCCAATAGTGATAGATTATCGAGGATCGCTATGGGGCGCAATCGGGCGATGTAGGCTTGTACACAATCACCCAACCTTAACACACACAATCTGTGTGGTTACAGTAGGCTAACATATGTCAATAGTTTTAGGAACAGCAGTAACATCAGGCAGGATTTAGGCTACCAACTGCCTAGCCAGTTGCAGCTCAGTCTTGGGTGCAATGATCACATTCCCGCACTGACTGACTGTGTGGAGGCTCATTTATTTAACGTTACGTTAGCATACATGCTACGCTAGTAAAGTTATAAATTGTATAGCTGTCAGCTACTGTATAGAAAGGTGTGAGCCTTTCCAAATCATGTCCAATCAACTGAATTTACCACAGGTGGAATCAAGTTGTAGAAACATCTCAAGGACGATCAATGGAAACAGGATGCACCTGAGCTCAATTTCGGGTCTCATAGCAAAGGGTCTGAGTACTTAAGGTATTTCTGTTTTTTATTTTAAATAGATTTGAAAAAATTTCTAAAAAACGGTTTATTATTTTTCTTTATGGGAAATATGCATTGTAGAATAAGGCTTTAATGTAACAAAATGTCGAAAAAGTAAAGTGGTTTGCATACTTTCCGAATACCCTGTATGGAGACATTAGCATACAACTGGCCTAATATGAAATCATTTCTAACACCCACTGACCAGTGCACTGCCAAATGACCTTAAATGACCCTAACAATGAGCTCACAGTACGTTTCCCATTTTCCATCATGGGGATGACATGGAGGAATCAACGCACTGTAACCTTTGGCCAGTTCCACTCTGGGTGACAGATACAGTTCAGCTGCTATTGGAGGTTTGGAGCGAAAATCAAAACAAACCTTACAGTGAAATGCTTACTTACTAGCCCTTAACCAACTACGCCGTGTTAACCATCCTGTTGTGTTCATTTTCATGTTAATTAATTCTGATTATAAATCCATATAATACATATATTATCATTGGATATTTTTTATCAACTTAAGTTCTTGTGAACATTACAAGTTTTGAACTTATATTTGCTATTTGTGGCCTGTAGGCCTCATTGACCTGAGCTCAAACAACTTGTTTTTAAGTTTTAAAAAAGCCTAATGTGTGGGTTATTTTGACAATAACAAATACTCAGATGAAACATAGTGCTATTTATCACAGACTACTTTGTGTCAACGTTTAACAAGGACTCTCTCCTCCTCACCAGTGTCATGATCAAAGATATGATTAAGAGCCTCACATACAGTATATCGTTAGGTCATTGTGGTGCCACAGAATGAATTGTGAGCAAAGGCCTCAAAACACTTTATATACAGTTGAAGCCGGAAGTTTACATACACTTAGGTTGGAGTCACCTACTTCGTGCATGACACAAGTAATTTTTCCAACAATTGTTTACGGACAGATTATTTCACTTATAATTCACCGTATCACAATTCCAGTGGGTCAGAAGTTTACATACACAAAGTTCTGTGCATTTAAACAGCTTGGAAATTCCAGAAAATTCTGTCATGGCTTTAGAAGCTTCTGATAGGCTAATTGACATCATTTGAGTCAATTGGAGGTGTACCTGTGGATGTATTTCAAGGCCTACCTTCAAACTCAGTGCCTCTTTGCTTGACATCATGGGAAAATCAAAAGAAATCAGCCAAGACCTCAGAAAAAAAATTGTAGACCTCCACAAGTCAGCAATTTCCAAACGCCTGAAGGTACCACGTTCATCTGTACAAACAATAGTCTGCAAGTATATAAACCATGGGACCACACAGCCGTCATTCCGCTCATGAAGGAGACCCGTTCTGTCTCCTAGAGATGAACGAACTTTGGTGTGAAAAGTGCAAATCAATCCCAGAACAACAACAAAGGAGCTTGTGAAGATGCTGTAGGAAACACATACAAAATAATCTATATCCACAGTAAAAACGAGTCCTATATCGATATAACCTGAAAGGCCACTCAGCAAGGAAGAAGCCACTGCTCCAAAACCACCATAAAAAAGCTAGACTACGGTTTGCAACTGCACATGGGGACAAAGATTGTACTTTTTGGAGAAATGTCCTCTGGTCTGATGAAACAAAAATAGAACTGTTTGGCCATAATTACCATCGTTATGTTTGGATGAAAAAGGGGGAGGCTTGCAAGCCGAAGAACACCATCCCAAACGTGAAGCACAGAGGTGGCAACATCATGTTGTGGGGGGACTTTGCTGCAGGAGGGAATGGTGCACTTCACAAAATAGATGGCCTCATGAGGAGGAAAATTATGAGGATATTTTGAAGCAACCTCTCAAGACATCAGTCAGGAAGTTAAAGCTTGGTCGCAAATGGGTCTTCCAAATGGACAATGACTCCAAGCATTCTTCGAAAGTTGTGGAAAAACGGCTTAAGGACAACATAGTCAAGGTATTGGAGGACGATCACAAAGCCCTGACCTCAATCCTACAGGGAATTTTTACTTGTCACGACTTCCGCCGATGTCGGTTCCTCTCCTTTTTCGGGCGGCGTTCGGCGGTCTTCCGGTCTTCTAGCCATCGCCGATCCACCTTTCATTTTCCATTTGTTTTGTCTTCCCACACACCTGGTTTACATTCCCACATTACTTGTCGTGTATTTAACCCTCTGTTTCCCCCATATCTGTGTATGAAATTGTTTGTTGTAAAGTGTTTGTGCACTCTGACTGGTTCGCAACGGGATATTTTGTACCCATATTTTGTTGTTCTGGGTGCCGTTGGTTTTGCTTATTAAACTGCTCCGGTTATTACCCAGTTCTGCTCTCCTGCGCCTGACTTCCCTGCAACCAGTCACGCACCTCTTACATTACTAGGATTAAATGCCAGGAATTGTGAAACTGAGTTTAAATGTATTTGGCTAAGGTCTATGTAAACTTCCGACTTCAACTGTATATATTATTGAAACAATGTTGCTATTGTTTGTGAGAATGCCACCAGGTGTGGTTCCCGTGGGGGAATGATTCTATTGGGGAAAGTTTGCCATGGATTCCAAGAAGGGGAGTGAGGTGTGTGTGTGTGTGTGTGTGTGTGTGTGTGTGTGTGTGTGTGTGTGTGTGTGTGTGTGTGTGTGTGCTCAAACCCGGAGGCCTGGGAGAGGAAGTGTGTCCATCTGATGAATGAGCATGTGCCTGAACTCAATTTTATACACTAATTGTAGTCACCCATTAATTTCTAATGACTGGTCATTTTTCACTGGGAACACCACAGGTGTACAAATGTTAAATAATACACCCAAAATGTAATGAAAATCATCCAAATGTAATTTGTGTGTTCAGATGAACTGTGTGGAGAAAGTCATGGAACCTTATGACAATCAGATTAAATTAACTACATTTTTCAGACCGAAAACTTGTAAATCGGTCCAATTTGACTGGAACACAGCAGGAGGGTTTAGAAAAATACACAAAAAAAAGAAATAAAAGTAACAAATAATTTGAGAGCAGCAGTAAAATAACAGTAGTGATGCTATATACAGGGATTACCTGTACAGAGTCAATGTGTGGGGGCACCGGTTAGTCAAGGTAACTGAGGTAATATGTACATGTAGGTAGAGTTATTAAAATGACCATGCATATATAATAACAGAGAGTAGCAGCGTAAAGGAGGGGGGGGGGGCAGTGGAAATAGTCTGGGTAGCCATTTGAGGTGTAGAAGCTGTTTAGAAGCCTCTTGGACATAGACTTGGGGCTCCGGTACCGCATGCCGTGTGGTAGCAGAGAGGACAGTCTATGACTAGGATTACTGGAGTCTTGCCAATTTTTAGGGCCTTCCTCTGACACCACCTGGTATAGATGTCCTGGATGGCATGAAGCTTGGCCCCAGTGAAGTACTGGGCCGTACGCGTTACCCTCTGTAGTGCCTTGCGGTCAGAGGCCGAGCAGTTGCCATACCAGGTAGTGATGCAACCCATCAGGATGCTCTCAATGGTGCAGCTGTGGAACCTTTTGAGGATCGGAGGATCCATGCCAAATCTTTTCAGTCTGCTGAGGGGGAATAGGTTTTGTCGTGCCCTCTTCACGACTGTCTTGGTGTGCTTGGACCATGTTAGTTTGTTGGTGATGTGGACGCCAAGGTACTTGATGCTCTCAACCTGCTCCACTACAGCCCTGTCGATGAGAATGGGGGCGTGCTCGGTCCTCCTTTTCCTGTAGTCCACAATAATTTCCTATGTCTTGATCACATTGAGGGAGAGGTTGTTGTCCTTGCACCACACAGTCAGGTCTCTGACCTCCTCCCTATAGGCTGTCTCGTCATTGTCGGTGATCAGGACTACCACTGTTGTGTCATCGGCAAGCTCACAGAACGCTGTAATCTTGCATCTTTGGCTTTCCCCAATTGATCTGCATTCCCTGCATAGACTGATGGACATGTGACTGATGAGAGTACAAACAAAGACTCACCGACTCAGAGAATAAAAGAATGCAGCCTGTTTGGATTCCTGATATCAAATCAAACAATGGTTACTGTATGAAATAAAAAGAAACACAGCTGCATAATTATTCAGATATTATTGCATTGAACTGGGATTCTGTTCATGGCGCATGCCTGCAACCCAGTTTCCACTATTTATTGAATGAATAGAGCTTTATATTGGGACTCAAAACCACAACTAATGACACTCCAACCGGACAATGATGACCTTTGTAATTACCGAAATACTTGCTGAAATGTGATGTCAGTGGGTGGTAGAAATACTTTAAAGGCTCTGGAAATTGTACAAATATTGCAAAATAGCTCAAATATTACATCAATCACATTTATAATTAACACAATTCAAGTTATCTGTTAAAGTTGGGACTAGAGGGAGATTTGATATCACCCATATACCAAGCACCTCAGGATGGGACAAGACTGAACATGTTCCTGCTGCTGAGACCTGTGGTGCGGTTCAGGCCCTCACACCCTCACGCCCCCGCACATAAGCACTAATCTATGACCAAAATGTTAACTCAATTTGTCAGTGTTATCTTCATGTCAACAGTTCCCCTCAAATATTTATAATAGGCTCTGCGCTCAGACGACCAGTGAGAGCAGGATGAATCTGAGAATGTTAACATGTAGGGCCCAGTATTTCCACAGGCTGTTAGACTGTTACTGGGAAATGGTACTCACGCCCAAACAACATGTTTTGTAAGACACATGTCTTCAGGAGAGAATGAGTCATGAGTCATTTTCTAAAGTACCATATCATAAATCTATTACTACAACCCTATGTAGTTATAATAATTAATACAAATCAGAACCATGCACAGCTGCACTGAATTTGGGAGATAAGACAAATGCATGAATGAGATGAGCAGTGAGTTGGAGCTAGCTCTCACACGGAATGTCCCACTCTCCCACTGACGTACAGTCTCCATAGGGTTGGTGACCCTGTAATCTATGGAGCACAGCAGCTATGGTCCTAATGCAGTCCTAATGCATCACAAATGTATCCTTAATCATCCGGAGACCTGCAGCAGTAGCAAACCCAGGGAAACCACAAATCTAAACAGAGCAGCACTTCCTGCTTTACAGAGACCAATGCGCACGCACAGGCACACACATACAAACACACACAGCACAAAGAAAGTACAGGTGCATCAAAGCTGGGACCAAGAGACTGAAAAAAGCTTATATCTCCAGGCCATTAGACTGTTATATAGTCACCACTAACCTGCCTCCGCCTAGCACCCTGTCCTGAACTTAGTTACTGTTACTAGCTGTCTACCATACAGTTGAAGTCAGAAGTTTACATGCACCTAAGCCAACTACATTTAAACTCAGTTTTTCACAATTCCTGACATTTAATCCTAGTAAAGAATTTGCTGTCTTAGATCACCACTTTATTTTAAGAATGTGAAATGCCAGAATAATAGTAGAGAGAATGATTTATTTCAGCTTTTATTTCTTTCATCACATTCCCAGTGGGTCAGACGTTTACATACACTCAATTAGTATTTGGTAGCATTGCATTTAAATTGTTTAACTTGGGTCAAACGTTTCGGGTAGCCTTCCACAAGCTTCCCACAATAAGTTGGGTGAATTTTGGCCCATTCCTCCTGACAGAGCTGGTGTAACGGAGTCAGGTTTGTAGGCCTCCTTGCTCGCACACGCTTTTTCAGTTCTGCCCACACATTTTCTATAGGATTGAAGTAAGGGCTTTGTGATGGCCACTCCAATACCTTGACTTTGTTGTCCTTCAGCCATTTTGCCACAACTTTGGAAGTATGCTTGGGATCATTGTCCATTAGGAGGACCAATTTGCAACCAAGCTTTAACTTCCTGACTGATGTCTTGAGATGTTGCTTCAATATATCCTCATAATTTTCCTCCTCATGATGTCATCTATTTTGTGAAGTGCACCAGTCCCTCCTGCAGCAAAGCACCCCAACAGCATGATGCTGCCATCCCCGTGCTTCACGGTTGGGATGGTGTTCTTCGGCTTGCAAGCCTCCCCATTTTCCTTCAAACATAACAATGGTCATTATGTCAAAACAGTTCTATTTTTGTTTCATCAGACCAGAGGACATTTCTCCAAAAAGTACAATCTTTGTCCCCATGTGCATTTGCAAACCATAGTCTGGCTTTTTTATGGTGGTTTTGGAGCAGTGGCTTCTTCCTTGCTTCATGGCCTTTCAGGTTATGTCGATATCGGACTCGTTTTGCTGTGGATAAAGATACTTTTGTACTGGTTTCCTCCAGTATCTTCACAAGGTTCTTTGCTGTTGTTCTGAGATTTATTTGCACCGACGTACGTTCAACTCTAGGAGACAGAATGCATCTCCTTCCTGAGTGGTATGACGGCTGCGTGGTCCCATGGCGTTTATACTTACGTACTATTGTTTGTAATTGCTCCCAAAGATGAAACAGCTTGTGGAGGTCAACAACTCTTGGCTGAATTGTTTTGATTTTCCCATGTCAAGCAAAGAGGCACTGATTTGAAGGTAGGCCTTGAAATACACTGCTCAAAAAAATAAAGGGAACACTTAAACAACACAATGTAACTCCAATCCAATCACACTTCTGTGAAATCAAACTGTCCACTTAGGAAGCAACACTGATTGACAATCAATTTCACATGCTGTTGTGCAAATGGAATAGACAACAGGTGGAAATTATAGGCAATTAGCAAGACACCCCTAATAAAGGAGTGGTTCTGCAGGTGGTAACCACAGACCACTTCTTAGTTCCTATGCTTCCTGGCTGATGTTTTGGTCACTTTTGAATGCTGACGGTGCTTTCACTCTAGTGGTAGCATGAGACGGAGTCTACAACCCACACAAGTGGCACAGGTAGTGCAGCTCATCCAGGATGGCACATCAATGCGAGCTGTGGAAAGAAGGTTTGCTGTGTCTGTCAGCGTAGTGTCCAGAGCATGGAGGCGCTAACAGGAGACAGGCCAGTACATCAGGAGACGTGGAGGAGGACGTAGGAGGGCAACAACCCAGCAGCAGGACCGCTACCTCCGCCTTTGTGCAAGGAGGAGCAGGAGGAGCACTGCCAGAGCCCTGCAAAATGACCTCCAGCAGGCCACAAATGTGCATGTGTCTGCTCAAATGGTCAGAAACAGACTCCATGAGGGTGGTATGAGGGCCCGACGTACACAGGTGGGGGTTGTGCTTACAGCCCAATACTGTGCAGGACATTTGGCATTTGCCAGAGAACACCAAGATTGGCAAATTCGCCACTGGCGCAATGTGCTCTTCACAGATGAAAGCAGGTTCACACTGAGCACATGTGACAGACGTGACAGAGTCTGGAGACGCCGTGGAGAACGTTCTGCTGCCTGCAACATCCTCCAGCATGACCGGTTTGGCGGTGGGTCAGTTATGGTGTGGGGTGGCATTTCTTTGGGGTGCCGCACAGCCCTCCATGTGCTCACCAGAGGTAGCCTGACTGCCATTAGGTACCGAGATGAGACCCTCAGACCCCTTGTGAGACCATATGCTAGTGCGGTTGGCCCTGGGTTCCTCCTAATGCAAGACAATGCTAGACCTCATGGGGCTGGAGTGTGTCAGCAGTTCCTGCAAGAGGAAGGCATTGATGCTATGGACTGGCCCGCCCATTCCCCAGATCTGAATCCAATTGAGCACATCTGGGACATCATGTCTCGCTCCATCCACCAACACCACGTTGCACCACAGACTGTCCAGGAGTTGGCGGATGCTTTAGTCCAGGTCTGGGAGGAGATCCCTCAGGAGACCTTCTGCCACCTCATCAGGAGCATGCCCAAGCGTTGTAGGGAAGTCATACAGGCTCGTGGAGGCCACACACACTACTGAGCCTCATTTTGACTTGTTTTAAGGACATTACATCAAAGTTGGATCAGCCTGTAGTGTGGTTTTCCACTTTAATTTTGAGTGTGACTCCAAATCCAGACCTCCATGGGTTGATAAATTTGATTTCCATTGATCATTTTTGTGTGATTTTGTTGTCAGCACATTCAACTATGTAAAGAAAAAAGTATTTAATAAGAATATTTCATTCAAATCTAGGATGTTTTATTTTAGTGTTCCCTTTATTTTTTTGAGCAGTGTACATTCACAGGTACACCTCCAATTGATTCAAATTATGTCAATTAGCCTTTCAGAAGCTTCTAAAGCGATGACATAATTTTCTGGAATTTTCCAAGCTGTTTAAAGGCACAGTCAACTTAGTGTATGTAAACTTCTGACCCACTGGAAATGTGATACCAAAACACTCAAAAATCTTGGTTATGCCACGTATTCCAAACTGTATCAGACATGCGTGTGCACTGTTCTGGACTATTCAGCAGGAGTGTGGGGTGCTAAGAGGTATTTTAAAAATGAACATGTCCATAACAGAGCAGTACGTTACTTTTTAGGTGTCCACAAGTTTGCACCTATACTTGCAATAACAGGGGATATAGGCTGGGAACCCTGTGAGGTGAGCGTGATGGCATGTATGGTGAGACTTTGGAATAGACTGTTGGATATGCCAATTGCCAGAATAGCAAGTAAAGTTTTTCAATAGGATCTATCCATAGGGGGAGCCTGGGCAACTGAAATGTCTGACATTTTTCAACAGTCTGACTGTGAACATCTGTATGAAAACCAAATGAAGGGAGACATAGATATGATTCAAAAACAACTGTTGATGCAATATGAAAAAAATGGGTGGAGGAGATTCATCATAAACCCAAATTGAGAACCTTTTGTTCGATTAAGGGTACATTCGTGTGTGAGCGATACAGTGGAAGTCGGAAGTTAACATACACTTAGGTTGGAGTCATTAAAACTTGTGTTTCAACCACTATTTTGTAAATGACATTGCTGAAGTCAAGGATCGGTAGGATAGTCAGTTTAACGAGGGTATGTATGGCAGCATGAGTGAAGGAGGCTTGGTTGCGAAATAGGAAGCCGATTCTAAAATTAATTTTGGATTGGAGATGCTAAATGTGAGTCTGGAAGGAGAGTTTACAGTCTAACCAGACACCTAAGTATTTGTAGTTGTCCACATATTCTAAGTCAGATCTGTCCAGAGTAGTGATGCTAGACGGGCGGGCGTTATTTATCCAATAGAACACAGAGAGTGTTTTCTTCAATGGAAGCTTCTCTATGTACAGTGCAGTGTCCCTCAGGGCAGTTACTTTGGGCCCTTACTCTTCTCTATTTTTACAAATGATTTTCCATGGCCTTGGACAAGCTAGAATGACTATGTATGATGATTCCATTATGTTCCATTATTCCACCTATGTATGAGGATGATTCCACACTCTCCATGTCAGCACCCAAAGTCAGTGAGCTGACTGAAATTATAAATAAGGAGTTACAGTCCGTATCAGAATGGGTGATTAATAATAAACTGGTGTTAAATACATCAAACACGAAAAGCATTGTATTTGGTTTAAAACATTCTCTAAGACCTTAACCTTAACTGGAGTTGTGCATAAAGGGTGTGACCACTGAGCAAATTGAGGAAGCTAATCTCGTAGGTATAACATTGAATGGTCTATTAACATGGTCAAGTCACATTGACAAAGTTGCTGAGAAGATGGGGAGGGGTATATTTGTTATAAATATATCTTCTGCATATTTTACACAAAAATTAACTGTACTAGTTGTTTAGAGTATGGTATTGTCCCATCTTGATTATTGTCCAGTAATATGGCCAAGTGCAGCAAAGAAAGACCTAACAAAGCTGCAGATGGTTCAAAACAGAGCAGCACACTTTGCTCTTAAATGCACATACAGAACTAACATCAACAACATGCATGCCAGTCTTTCCTCGTTGAGGGTTGACGAGAGACTTACTGCTTCTCCTAGTTTTTATGAGAAATATTATTGTGATGAAAATTGCAGATTGTCTGCCTAATCAAATAACATTCAACTCAGACACCCATACATACCCCACAATACATGCCACCAGGGGTCTCTTCACAGTCCCCAAGTCCAAACAAATTTACATAACAATAATGAGGCTATATACAGTGGGTACCAGTACCGAGTCAATGTGCAGGGGTACAGGTTAATCAAAGTCATTTGTAAAGTGACTATGCATATGCATAGATAATAAACAGAGAGTAGCAGAGGTATAAAAACAAAGGGAGGGGGGGGGGGGGGTCAATGTAAATAGTCATTTGATGAGTTTAGTTGTTCAGCAGTCTTATGGCTTGGGGGTAGAACCTGTTAATGAGCCTTTTGGTCCTAGACTTGGCGTTCCGGTACCGCTTGCCATGCAGTAGCAAAGAGAACAGTCTATGACTTGGGTGACTGGAGTCTTTGACCATTTTTGGGGCCTTCCTCTGTAACGCACCATATTATACAGAGCCATGATCGCATGGAACTCCCTTCCATCTCCAATTACTCAATCAAACAGCAAAATGACGATTTAAAAATACGATTAAACAACACCTTATGGAATGGCAGGGACTGTGAGGGGACACACACACAGAAACATTATTTTTTAGTTGTACTGTTTGTATAATTTCTTTGTTGTATTATTTGTATGAAGTTGTATTTTACATTTGTGTGACTGTTCTTGTCTATCGGTAACCACGTTTCCACCCAGTTTTCATGCGAGTAAAGTCATACCTTATAAAAAAAATCACGACAGCTGTGTTGGAAACAGGAAGTTTCGGTCAAATTTTATAAATGCCGACAGATAATTCGTTCATCCGACATGTTGGGATATTTTTGTATCGGTAAAATGTAATATGCAAGAAATAACGGTGGAAATCCCTAAAGTCGCAAATACTGATATAATAACCATCATATCAAAGCAAATTTGGAGTCACGTGATAATATGGTGTGTGGTCCTCCCACTACGACTCAGGAAACCATGAAGCTTTTTATACTACCGATGAAATAAATTATGATGAACTGCACAGTGTGGTGAAAGTGCATGTGATGAGCTTGATGCTCCTTTCTAATAAATATCGAGGGTCTTATTCTGATTACATGGTGATCGATGCTTGGTTGCTGTTTGACAAGTAAAAATAAAGTCGCTATTATCCATAATAATCTCATAATGTAGACTAGTCTACCTGCACTGTATCTGCGAGCTGTTGGTTATAGCACACGTGCCAAGACTAGAGTGGGCACATTTACTATATAACTCAATAGTTTTTGTGACAAAACCATCAGTAGAGTTGAAAATGCGATGGAAACCCATTTAACTTCTATTTTGCATTTGGTATATTGGAATTTAACCTCAAACGTTAGTCAGTTTGATCAAATCGAAATGTATTTGTCACCTGCGCCGAATACAACACGTTAGTCAGTTTGATCAAATCAAACTTTATTTGTCACCTGCGCTGAATACAACACGTTAGTCAGTTTGATCAAATCAAACTTTATTTGTCACCTGCGCTGAATACAACACGTTAGTCAGTTTGATCAAATCAAACTTTATTTGTCACCTGCGCTGAATACAACATTCGGCACATTATCGTGAAATGCTTACTTACAAGCCCTTAAACAACAGTGCAGTTCAAGAAAGAGTTAAGAAAATTTGATCAAATAAACTAAAAGTAAAAAATAATAAAAAGAAACACAATAAAATAACGAGGCTATATACAGGGGGTACCGGTACTGAGTCAGTGTGGGGGGGTACAGGTTATTTGAGGTCACTTGTACATGTAGGTAGGGGTGAAGTGACTATATATAGATAATAAACAGAGAGTAGCAGCAGTGTACATGTAGGTAGGGGTGAAGTGACTATGCAGAGATAATAAACAGAGAGTAGCAGCAGTGTACATGTAGGTAGGGGTGAAGTGACTATGCAGAGATAATAAACAGAGAGTAGCAGCAGTGTACATGTAGGAAGGGGTGAAGTGACTATGCATAGATAATAAACAGAGAGTAGCAGCAGTGTACATGTAGGTAGGGGTGAAGTGACTATGCAGAGATAATAAACAGAGTAGCAGCAGTGTACATGTAGGTAGGGGTGAAGTGACTATGCAGAGATAATAAACAGAGAGTAGCAGCAGTGTACATGTAGGTAGGGGTGAAGTGACTACACATAGATAATAAACATTTGATGAATTGTTCAGCAGTCTTATGTCTTGGGGGTAGAAACTGTTAACACCACTGTTGGAAAAATATGCATATTATTTCATGCCTATTTTTGAGTATTTGCATGAAAATCTGTCGTGAAATGGATGCAAACCTATCTACTGTATCAGTATTTTGTTACTTGTTATGTTTTGTGTTTTTTTGTGGACCCCAGAAAGAGTAACAACTGCTTCTGCAAAAGCTAATGGGGATCCAAATAAACAAACAGACACTGGTGGGAGATGTCTTATACAGATGTAGAGAATGCCTAACATAGAGCAAAACATTAAAATCAAGAACCTATGTTTCAAGTCCAAACGCATGGTTTAATCTGTCTTTGCCCCCTGAGAGAGATCTTTACCAATAAAATTGTATTGGATTTTAAACTTTGGATGAACAAACATTAACTTTACTTACTGCTATATTAGAAAGCAGTTTGAATCACAGCCAGCGAGGCCTGGAGAGAGATAGCAACATTGGTTACTTAATACCCTGCAGCATAATTACAACAACCTGGAACTAGAGTTACTCTTAGGTTAATTTACCTTTCCTTGACTGCCCATGATCTGGTCACAGAGCTCTAGGAGGGGTGCAAAGGGATTACATTTCAAAACAGACAGAGCTGAGGTCAGAGCCAGGGGATAAGGTAGCCTTATATGGGCCACATGCTACAGGCTAGACAGGAGGGGAAAACACACTTCTTTAGTCACCTGACAAAGGATAGAATCAACATGAGAGGAAAATGGTAATTTGGCATTAGACTGTAATGAGTCTTGTCCATAAAGGGGAGGAATCCCATTCTGCTAACATTGAGATTAATGCATGTATGATTGCCAATGTATGACTTAGATATCCACTTACATGACTATTTTTGTTTGCTAAAATAAGCATTTAATAATGAGGTTCACACGGTATATAGCCCCGCTATTGTTATTTACTGATGCTCCTGAATTATTTGTTTCTCTTACTTTTGTGTGTGTGTGTGTGTGTGTGTGTGTGTGTGTGTGTGTGTGTGTGGGGGGGGGGGGGGGGGGGTATTTTCTTAAAACTGCATTGTTGGTTAACCTCTTTGGGATAGGGGGCAGAATTTTCACGTTTGGATGAAAAGCGTGCCCAGAGTAAACTGCCTGCTACTCAGTTCCAGTTGCTAATATATGCATATAATGATTATGTTAGGTCACCACCAAGCCACAGAAAAACACAGCCATTTTTTCCAGCCAAAGAGAGGAGTCACAAAAAGCAGAAATAGAGATAAAATTAATCACTAACCTTTGATGATCTTCATCAGATGACACTCATAGGACTTCATGTTACCAAATACATGTATGTTTTGCTTGATAAAGTTCATATTTATATAAAAAAATCAGAGTTTACATTGGCGTGTTACGTTCAGTAGTTCTAAAACATGCGGTGATATTGCAGAGAGCCACATCTATTTACAGAAATACTCATAATAAACATTGATAAAGATACGACTATTATACATGGAACTTTAGATAAACTTCTCCTTAATGCAACCGCTGTGTCAGATTTTTTTTTAAAACGTTACAGAGAAAGCAAACCATGCAATAATCTGAGTATAGCCTTTGGACAACAAAGCAGCCAAAAATAGCATTTAAAATGTTCACTTACCTTAGATGATCTTCATCAGAATGCACACCCAGGAATCTCAGTTCCACCATAAATGTTTTGATTTGTTCCTTAATGTCCATCACTTATGTCCAAATATCTTCTTTTGTTAGGGCGTTTGGTTAACAAATCCAAAAGCGCATTCAGGTCGCGGCTAAAGTCGGACGAAAAGTTCAAAAAGTTCCATTACAGCCCGTAGAAACATGCCAACCTAAGTATGGAATCAATCTTTAGGATGTTTTTAACATAAAACTTAATTAATGTTCAAACCGGACAATTCCTTTGTCTGTACAAATTAAGTGGAACGTAGCTACCTTTCACGTGAGCGCGCCAGACAGAGGCTGTGGCACTCTGCCAGACCACTCACTCAAAGAGCCCTTATAAGCCCCTCCTTTAGAGTAGAATCCTCAAAACATGTTCTAAATACTGTTGACATCTAGTGGAAGCCTTGGGAAGTAAAACATAACTTATATCACCCTGTATCTTCAATGGGGGCCGAGTTGAAAAACTACAAACTACAAAACTACAAAAGATTTCCCACTTCCTGGTTGGATTTTTCTCAGGTTTTTGCCTGCTATATGAGTTCTGTTATACTCACAGACACCATTCAAACTGTTTTAGAAACTTTAGAGTGGTTTCTATCCAATACTAATAATACTATGCATATATTCGCATCTGGGACAGAGTAGGAGGCAGTTCACTCTGGGCATGCTATTCATCCAAATGTGAAAATGCTGCCCCCTATCCCAAAAAGGTTAACAAGAAGTTTATCTTTCATTCGATGTATTGCACTTGTTAATGTATGAACGTTACTTCTATTTCTAAAAAATATTTTTGAATTTCGCACGCTGCCTTTTCAGTGGAACCCCTCGCCATAAGAAGTTTAAGGGCTTGTAGTAAGTAAGCATTTCACTGTAAGGTCTACACCGGTTGTATTCAGTGCATGTGACAAATACAATTTGGTTTGATATGATTTTGACTTCATGTGGTACATTCTGGCTCAATTACCCATCCAATAACTCTAGATTAGACCTATCATACTCCCTGATGAGAGCTGGAGTCTATCACAAAGTCATTTCATCATTTTACATCTATATTACATAAATAGTCAGTGCAATACTTTATATCAAGCTAAGGCTATGAAGGATTTATAAAGAGTTTAAAACTGTTATTTGGTTCATAAATACCTCAAAATGGCTACTAAGGCCTACAAATGCTTTGTAATACCACGATTCTCACAAGCAAAAAAATGAGATAGAACAAAGATAATTGTACAGAAAACAGATTGTTCTACACTTACATTTCTATGTCAGGACAGTTTTAATTCATAAAATATCCAGATATAATAAATATTATGGTAATGAAGGATATGGTCATTGTGGTATATCTTGTGAGTGCATACTCTGCTTGTAACTTCTTTAGAGGGGTAATATACCACACTCAAACTATTGCTATGTAATATATTCCAAATCCTTACACATTATATTGGCATCAGAAAGGCCCCAGAGTTGGTTGGTTTTTGGAGATTGCTGTGTTGATCCAATTTTATGTGACTGTTCCATCTTGGCTAGTTTCTGAGCCAACTGTTTATTTTTTTGCTCTTGTTTCTTGTTGCTGTTATGGCTACAATTGTGAGGTTGTGTGCCATTTTTATAATTGAACATACTAGAATATGCATACTTTGATTAAATATATCTACCAATTAGTCTTTGACATAAAAATCCTAATTCATCATGACACATTTTCTTCCCGACAGTGAACTATGTATTGAATGATTGACAGTGTGATTTAAGGCTGATTGGTGTTCTCTCTGCAAGTTTCTATTTCTCTGCAAGTTTCCATCCTCCTACTCAACTATATTTTGGAAATTGTGACCTCTACAACAACAACCAAGACAAAATGCGGCTCTGGCTGTAATCCCTTGTAAAGTTCTCCATTGCAAATAAACACAGTTCCCATACTCCAGTAACTCCACCAAACAGCTGAGTTGCATCTAGGCCTGGCTGGGAATGACAGGAACGAATCAGGTCATGACCTGTAATTAATTTGATTTTCAATGTGGATTGGGCTCTTGGCATTGCCTTCTCTAGTGTATGAGCTGGACATATGCAATGTTTTTCTCAAACCACTAAATTGGGTTTACACTGCAGTTCCAGCAGGGGTAAGCCATTAGTTAATCAAACTAATGAGGATTTCCCTTTTCTTGAGCTGTCTTTTCCTGTAGATAGACAGGAGATTGTGTTTTTAGGGCTGGTATTTAGAAGAACAGAGGCTAGGGAAAACTCCCTAGAAAGGCAGGAACCTAGGAAAAAACCTAGAGAAGAACCAGGCTCTGAGGGGTGGCCAGTCCTCTTCTGGCTGTGCCTTCTCTAACCGTAAAGTGGGAAGATAAGTCATCAAGTGGGGAATGAGATTAGACTGGGCTGTATTTGTATCATAGGCCTTCATCACCTTGGTTGCATCAGACCATCGTCCCTTTCCCTGATAGCTCAGTAGTTAGATGCTATATTCAACAAAACCATGTTAAGATGCTCAGATAAAGGTAAAACATTTAAACTTTCTTTATGAGAGAACTGATAAAGCAGCCACAGAAATCAAACAACAGAATGCGCCTCTTCTGCAGTGTAAAAAGCTGATTGGCATTTGTGTTTTGGTTGTGGTTTGGGTCCAGGGACGGCGGAGGGTATTTTCTTCCCCTGGTAACATGGGAAAACACATAATAAACAAACACAGTCTGTATGTGTCTCTGTCTGACTGTGAGTGTTAATCCTGTTTGCCGGAGTTGGAGAATCTGTCTCTTTGTCCCGTGTTCCTGACCCCATCGTCGCACGCTCAGGGAGTACTGTAGAACCCTACACCCTCTCCCCATGGCACGAAAAGGTATTGTCTGTCCCCCACCTTTGAAACGCCCCGACAGATAACCTCATTGCGCACAAAGACGATGAGGGCAACACAAGACCGGCATGATTTCAAGCAGGCCTTGAGGATTCCTCCGCTGTACACGAATCACAAAGGGAATACCACCACGATAAGAACAGGACAGGTGTTTTTATTTGAATTTTTACTAATCTCTCTTCATTTACTCAGCTTTGACCCCCGTGCTTCATCGAAACCCCACTTCTATGATCAAAAGCTGCTTCGCAAGAGCATCTAATCACTGAGTGAGCCATTCTAGGAGGAGAAAAGTGTTCAAAGAAATGTACAGCTAAGGTATGCTGCTCCTGTGAATCTTCAGAAGTTAAAATTCCTTCAGCGGTGACACAATTGTTGCCCACATGAGTGGCTGAGTTGTTTTTGCAACTTTCAAACACAAAGGAGAAAGAAAGTGAGTGAAATAATATGTTTTCCTTTTTATGCCCAGGCTCTGAAACCGCATCCCTCTTTCATGGTGTCAGTCGTCCTTTTGTGTATGGCAGTGGCGGGACCCTTTGACACTGTGGTGGTTATCCTCTTGATACCCGACTCCCATTGAAGCTGTGCTCTCTCACTCCTTTGTTCGCTCGTCACCAATGTGCTACCTACCCTGACGGAGACAGAGAGAGGAGAGAGCAAACTGGTAACACCATGCAAAGTGCCAGGCCCCCACCACAGCAAAACAAGCTCTCAGGTAGAATTTTCTTAAAGGCCATACGGCATTCTGGACAGGTACAACTGTGGATAGTCTGATCATAGTGTGTGTTCTTAACTCTTACTCTCAGATTTTTTTATGAATAGTCTCTCTGTGTGTCTCTGTCTCTCTCAAACACACAGACACACACGCACATACCCACGCTAGACAGACAGACACACACACACACATACCTCAGTGGGCAACACAAAGGCCTCTCCAGATACAGGATACCACTGTCAAATAATTCCTGTGGGATTTCAACTCCATTCCAAAGCTTCCTTTGAGAAAGTTCTTAGCGGATTATCACGAAAATCGTCAGAACTCACAGATAAGAGGCACCTCTTCTGACAACTCAAAGTGGCTGCAATGTCATGGGTGAGATAACGACCGGGGGGGGGGGATAGTTAAGCAACATTATGGTAAGACCTAAACAGATCACAGATGTTTTACACCACTACAACTTCTCACTTTTTTAATGGAGTCTAATAAATGTCACTAAAATGGAATTTGCAGTGTTATGTATTGACCTGGAGTAACATTCTCTCCCTTATTTAAAAGGTCAAAGATTCAAAGTAGTGTAAGACTTTGTAATATTATCTTATGTTTTACGGTAATGGTTGCAGGTATTTTCCATCATTATTTTATGAGTCGAGTCTCACAAGAGATTAGACTATTAAATATAACTGCAAGCAGCAATGAACGGGGTTCACAGGATGACAGAAAGGACCCAAGATCGGTTGGATAACAAAACAAGCACACTATCATGTAGGAACTATCTTCCTGTGTGTAATCAGTGAAAGCATTACCATGTTTAACTCTCAATAACACGATGACGCAAGTTAAGTTGTCTAGTCCTGTAGTTTTGTTATCTTTGAATGCAGCAGGTAATCATTCTTAAATTCATTACTTAACGTATTGAGTTTAATACTAATTCTGAGGTGAATTTGACTACTGATTTATGTTAACTTCTTCGATATAGGGGGCGCTCTTTTAATTTTTGGATGAAAAACGTTCCCGTTTTAAACAAGATATTTTGTCACGAAAAGATGCTTGACTATGCATATAATTGACAGCTTTGGAAAGAAAACACTCTGACGTTTCCAAAACTGCAAAGATATTGTCTGTGAGTGCCACAGAACTGATGCTAAAGGCGAAACCAAGATGACATTTCAAACAGGAAGTGCCCCAGATTTTGAAGGTGCTGTGTTCCAATGTCTCCTTATATGGCTGTGAATGGAACAGGAATGAGCTTACACTTTCTGTCGTTTCCCCAAGGTGTCTGCAGCATTGTGACGTATTTGTAGGCATATCATTGGAAGATTGACCATTTTACACTACATCTACCAGGTGCTCTCTTGGTGTCCTCCGTCGCAATTATTGCGTAATCTCCAGCTGAATGTATTTTTCCGTTTGCTTCCAAGGAGAAACCCAACTGCCACGAATGATTTATAATCGAATAGATATGTGAAAAACACCTCAAGGATTGATTCTTAACAAAGTTTGCCATGTTTCTGTCGATATTATGGAGTTAATTTGGAAAAAAGTTTGGCGTTGTAATGACTGAATTTTCGGGGGGTTTTCGTAGCCAAACGTGATGAACAAAACGGAGCGATTTCTCCTACACAAACAATCTTTTTGGAAAAAATGAACATTTGCTATCTAACTGAGAGCCTCCTCATTGAAAACATCCGAAGTTCTTCAAGGGTAAATTATTTTGTTTGAATGCTTTTCTTGTTTTTGTGAAAATGTTGCCTGCTGAATGCTAGGCTTAATGCTATGCTAGCTATCAATACTCTTACACAAATGCTTGTGTAGCTATGGTTGAAAAGCATATTTTGAAAATCTGAGATGACAGTGTTGTTAACAAAAGGCTAAGCTTGTGAGTGAATATATTTATTTCATTTAATTTGCGATTTTCATGAATAGTTAACATTGCGTTATGGTAATGAGCTTGAGGCTATGATTACGCTCCTGGATACGGGATTGCTCGACGCAAGAAGTTAAGATTTGTGAAATATTTTCAGCATTCATATTTTTTATCCCTTTGAGCATGACCATTGTGTAGTTAGTAACCTGTGTTATAGTGTGAATTTGGTAAGGTTTAGAGCATTACATGCTGACCAGACCAGACACGTCACATGCGCAAGCATTGCAAAATAAATGTACACATACATGTTATTCAACCATTGCACGCGTCAAAGAGTGTCTGCCTGGCCAGGCACTAAAATAGAAATTGCTTATATTTGTGACGCTCAACGCGCTAGCCGTCCAGCCTGTCCCATCTCCTCATTGGTTTTTAGGACCATATACACAGGTGGGTGATTGAAAGATGAACTTAGGTCCACACTCCAGTCAGTTGGGTTAATGAACCTAAAGTTGGTTGCCAACGGCCATATAAAGTCCAAAATAATAATAAGAAGCCTGAAGGAAGGCGTACAGATGACTAGAAATGAATTCGGTTTACTGTTTTATCTGTCGATTAATTGTTGGAGTAGAGGACCTTGTGCATTTCAGGTAAAATAACAACCCAATGTTTATATCCGAGGATATAGCTAGCTAAATTGCCATAAATGTTTAATGCTGTTCGACCTGTCCCCAAATTAATAGAATTGGTTCAGAGTTTGTTTTGATATTTCAACATGTGTGTCCTGATCGTGTCTGGTGTGGGTGGACAAAATCAATGTGCACGCGATGGCGCATGTGAACGCAACTGCGCGTGCGGTCTGATCAGCATGTTAGCGTTATATACGCAAATAATTTGTTATTAATAGTTTCCTTGTTTTTTGAGATATCAATACAAAATTCAATGCTGTTCATCTCAGGGATGTCAGTGATAGTAATGCCAAGTTTCAAGTTGATAAGCCACTGTGGAGTGGATTTACATGGGTTTAAATGGACATGTAAAATCCCTTACCAAACCCTTAGTTTGAGAAAATGTTAATAAAAACAATTTATGAAGTATCTTTTGGCATATTAGCATATATAAACACCACCATATGTGCTAATATGCATCTACTGGTAGAGTGTACAATCTTTGAATGCATCATTGTTATTTTCTCAAACTCTTTAGGGATGAGTGCACAGACCAAATTTAGAGTGAAATTGACTTTGAGTAATTTATGTTATGATTATTTTAAGCATTAATATTAGTCAAAAAAGTGAATTGTTCATAGTTTCCTTATTTGTATATCAATGCCAAACTTAACATGGTTCATCATGGGAATGTGTTTGATGACCCCAAAAAGTTAAGTTGATAGGCCAATATGAAGTGAATTTACAAAGGATTTAAAGGGACACGTAAAATCTGATTTCCTAATTGATCAATACTTCAGCTAATCCCTTAACTTTTCTCAAACTAAGTTAAGAGATGTACCATGGGCCTACATACTGAATGGTGTTATTTGGACATGTTGTTCATGAGAATATGTTTTTCCAAAATGTCCAAGATGGAGGAAAATCTATCCTGATGATCCTTAAGTCAAATGTGTTCAGCATTAGGAAAGACACCTACATCCAAATGTGAGGGTTTAAGTAAGACTGCTTAAAACAGTGCCCCCTATAGGCCAATTGGGGCCATAATTTTTTGATCAAGTTACTCATGGCCTCTAGTTTCTGTGTGCCAAATTAGAAACAAAGTTGACAATCTATGCTTGAGTTATTTGACCATGTCAGGGGAAAAAAAATGTACACAAGTTCAGAGAATGAAAATAGGTGGTGTTCAAATAATGTATTATCTTAATCTAAATATTAATGTTTAAAGAATATGCAGCAGAAGCTGTCATGCCCCTCACATATCATCCCAGCGTTAATTGATAAAAGTTTGCACTGTCAATAAATTCTGTCATCTGCAATGTAAATACAGTTGTGAAGACACAGAATAAGTGTAAAAATACAGTCGGGCAAAAAAGTATTTAGTCAGCCACCAATTGAGTCTTCAAAAGTTCTCCCACTTAAAAAGATGAGACAGGCCTGTAATTTTCATCATAGGTACACTTCAACTATGATAGACAAAATGAAAAAAAAAAATCCAGAAAATCACATTGTATTATGGTGGAAAATAAGTATTTGGTCACCTACAAACAAGCAAGATTTCTGGCTCTCACAGACCTGTAACTTCTTCAAGAGGCTCCTCTGGCTCCACTCGTTACCTGTATTAATGGCACCTGTTTGAACTTATCAGTATAAAAGACACCTGTCCACAACCTCAAACAATCACACTCCAAACTCCACTATGGCCAAGACCAAAGAGCTGTCAAAGGACACCAGAAACAACATTGTAGACCTGCACCAGGCTGGGAAGACTGAATCTGCAATAGGTGCGCAGCTTCGTTTGAAGAAATCAACTGTGGGAGCAATTATTAGGAAATGGAAGACATACAAGACCACTGATAATCTCCCTCGATCTGGGGCTCCACGCAAGATCTCACCCTGTGGGGTCAAAATGATCACAAGAACGGTGAGCAAAAATCCCAGAACCACACAGGGGACCTAGTGAATGACCTCCAGAGAGCTGGGACCAAAATAACAAAGCCTACCATCAGTAACACACTACGCCGCCAGGGACTCAAATCCTGCAGTGCCAGACGTGTCCCCCTGCTTAAGCCAGAACATGTCCAGGCTCGTCTGAAGTTTGCTAGAGAGCATTTAGATGATCCAGAAGAAGATTGGGAGAATGTCATATGGTCAGATGAAACCAAAATATAACTTTTTGGTAAAAACTAAACTCGTCGTGTTTGGAGGACAAAGAATGCTGAGTTGCATCCAAAGAACGCCATACCTACTGTGAAGCATGGGGGTGGAAACATCATGCTTTGGGGCTGTTTTTCTGCAAAGGGACCAGGACGACTGATCCGTGTAAAGGAAAGAATGAATGGGGCCATGTATCGTGAGATTTTGAGTGAAAACCTCCTTCCATCAGCAAGGGCATTGAAGATGAATCGTGGCTGGGTCTTTCAGCATGACAATGATCCCAAACACACCGCCCGGGCAACAAAGGGGTGGCTTCATAAGAAGCATTTCAAGCTCCCGGAGTGGCCTAGCCAGTCTCCAGATCTCAACCCCATAGAAAATATTTGGAGGGAGTTGAAAGTCCGTGTTGCCCAGCAACAGCCCCAAAACATCATTGCTCTAGAGGAGATCTGCATGGAGGAATGGGCCAAAATACCAGCAACAGTGTGTGAAAACCTTGTGAAGACTTACAGAAAATGTTTGACCTCTGTCATTGCCAACAAAGGGTATATAACAAAGTATTGAGATAAACTTTTGTTATTGACTAAATACTTATTTTCCACCATAATTTGGAAATAAATTCATTAAAAATCCTACAGTGATTTTCTGGATTTTTTTTCTCATTTTGTCTGTCATAGTTGAAGTGTACTTATGATGAAAATTACAGGCCTCTCATCTTTTTAAGTGGGAGAACTTGCACAATTGGTGGCTGACTTTTTTGCCCCACTGTACTTGTCATACAGTAGTTTCAATATTTCTCACAGGAGATCAACCACAATAATATATATGGATTTTCTCTTAATGGAGTCAAGAATCCTGACCTGTGGAAACGTTCTCGACTGTGACTAGCTGTGTAGGCAATTCATCTGATTATACTTTATTCTTACCTACTGAATAGATAACTAAGGATGACCTCAATATGGACAATAGGCCTAGAGCATGCAAAAAATCTGCAAACGATCCACATTCAGAACAACCAGGCTTCTTGCCATGGTCCAGCATTGCAATAATACCACAGGCAGCTAAGAATGTTATCGTTTCCACTATGGAGGAACAGAGCGACGTCAGACTATTCAGCATCATTAATTCTCTAAACATGTTTTGAGATTAAGCATTTTACTCCTCCTGGAGCTCGCTCAGAATGCTGGGGGCTTGGTTCTGAGATCGATGCTAAACCCTTGACCTCTGTGGCCGTGCAATGCTAGTCAATGCTAGTCAACAGTCAGGCATGAACTCTTCCTCAGTACTGTCCAGTACAGGTCTAAATCCCTCTAAATCCCTCTGATGTCTGAGGAGACACCTCATGTCATCAGTTCCATCCACACCCAGAAGAGTGTGGATGGAACTATAGTTAACGACTCATCATAACTAACACCTCACAGAGAGCTGAGCACTGTTGAACACCTCAAGCCTGAGGTTCTCCACCATTGAGTCGTGTTAGTTTGCAGGGAGCAAGTAAATTGTGTCGAAAAATGACCACTCTGGCCATTCACACTGAGATGTGGAATTTAATTTGTAATTTTAGGATATTATTAGGATAAAAACGCTGTAACGCTAGCTAATCTTCCAGGGGTCCAACACCAATTAACAACATACTACAAACAACCACAATCAAGACTTCACAAACATTCAACAAGTAGACAATACAGATAATGAAAATACCTGACAGGAAGCACATTTAACATTCGGTTGATGCTTTCTATTTGCTGTCCAGTCACATGGTCTTATATTTGAAGGGCTTATCATATTTGACGTTGGTCAAATGTGAGGGGTTGATGGGAAAGCTCTGAGGCCTTAATGTAGGGTCTGGGTTAACACTGGGTTGAGGACACTGGTTTTTAGTTGACGACAGCAGCCTTTAGTTGAGTACACCAGCCTTCTCACTTCCTAGAAAGCAAGTCCTCCTCCATGTTCAGACTATGAATCAGACTCAATGTACTGAACTGAGTCATTAATTTGGTTGCTGCAGGGGTCCACATCTTCAGATGGATATCTGATGCATGACCCATAAACTGTGGCTTAGGGTTATGCACCTGTGTTCCTGCCTGGGTCAACCTCAAAGAATGCAACAGCTAAGAGTGGTTGGGAACGCTTAACATGAAAAGCCAGGCCACCACTCATGGCATTACCCCTTTAACCCTAAATTATAAATGCCAATAAATGATCCAGATGCTTATTTTGTTGTCTTTATTAGTTTAAATATACCCGTAAAGCACTGCCATTTCTTCTTTGGTATTAAAGAAACCATTAAAGCTATACCACCTACAGTGCATTCGGAAAGGATTCAGAGCCCTTCCCTTTTTCCACATTTTGTTTCCTTACAGCCTTATTCTAGAATGTATGAAATAAAAAAATGTCTTCATCAACCTACAAAAATACCCATAATGACAAAATAAAAACAGGTTTACATGTTTTTAGCAAAATGTATAAATAAAACAAAAAAACAACAACATATTTACAGTATTCAGACCCTTTGCTACAAGACCTGAAATTGAGTTTAGGCGCATCCTGTTTCTATTGATCATCCTTGAAATGTTTCTACAACTTCATTGGAGTCCACCTGTAGTAAATTCAATTGATTGGACATGATTTGGAACGGCACACACCTGTCTATATAAGGTCCCACAGCAAAAACCAAGCCACGAGGTGGAATGACTTGTCCATAGAGCCCCCGAGACAGGATTGTGTCGAGGCACCGATCTGGGGAAGGGTGTCAAAAAAAATGTCTGCAGCATTGAAGGTCCTCAAGAACATAGTGGCCTCCATTATTCTTAAATGGAAGAAGTTTGGAACCACCAAGACTCCTAGAGCTGGTCGCCTCACCAAACTGAGCAATCGGAGGAGAAAAGCTTAGGGAGGTGGCCAAGAACCCGAGTGTCAGTCTGACAGAGGTCCAGAATTCCTCTGTGAGATGAGAGAACCTTCCAGAAGGACAACCATCTCTGCAGCACTCCACTAATCAGGCCTTTATGGTAAAGTGGCCAGACAGAAGCCACTCCTCAGTAAAAAGCACATGACAGCCTGCTTGGAGTTTGTCAAAAGGCTAATCTGATCTGATGAAACTAAGATTGGACTATTTGGCCTGAATCCCAAGCGTCACGTCTGGAGGAGACCCGGCACCGCTCATCATCTGGCCAATACCATCCCTACGGTGAAGCATGGTAGTTGCAGCATCATGCTGTGGGGATGTTTTTCAGCAGCAGGGACTGGGAGACTTGTCAGGATTGAGAGAAAGATGAATGGAGCAAAGTACAGACATATCCTTGATGAAAACCTGCTCCAGTGCACTCAGGACCTCAGACTGAGGCAAAAGTTCAACTTCCAACAGGACAATGACCCTAAGCACACAGCCAAGACAACGCAGGTGTGGCGTTGGGACAAGTCTCAATGTCCTTGAGTGCCCCATCCAGAGCCCGGACTTGAACCCGATCGAACATCTCTGGAAATACCTGAAAATAGCTGTGCAGCGACGCTCCTCATCCAACCTGTCAGAGCTTGAAAGGATCTGAAGAGAGGAATGGGAGAAACTTCCAAAATACAGGTGTGGAAAGTTTGTAGCGTCATACCTTATGAAGACTTGAGACTGCTGCCAAAGGTGCTTCAACAAAGTTCTGAGCAAAGGGACTGAATACTTACGTGAATGTGATAGTTTTACTTTTAATAAATGCGCAAACATTTCTAAAAACCTGTTTTTGCTTTGCCAGATGGGGTATTGTGTGTAGATTGATGAGGAAAAAATAATTTAATCAATTTTAGAATAAGGCTGTAACATAACAAAATATGGAAAAAGTCAAGGGGTCTGAATATTTTCCAAATGCACTGTATACTGAACCCTACGGGCATGGTAAGTATTGTCTTTGTCAGACCATTCCTTAGCCACATCACCGTTCACCCGTCTCTCTTAGCTGGAGACATTCTGCCACAAGCCAATGATCTGCCAGTCTTTTGAAACTCATAAAAGGTGATATCTGTTCTCTCACAGGGGAAGGAGACAGATCAATTATGGTGTGGTCTATGTATCTCATTCACTCAGCTCTGTGATCCCACTGCCTTGATTCTAACATGACTAAAGGCAGCCTCTTTCCTGAGGCATCTATGCAGCAACTACAGCCATTAAGACTCGAGAGATGTAGGATCTTCATTTGAGCCAGTTTTCTACAGCAGGAAAATAATCCAGCAGCAACATGAAATGTGAATTATTGGATTAGAATTAAATGGACAGTTTTGTAGTACTTAATACATTTATGAGGAAAAATCAAATGGAAATTAAACTTCAGAAGCACACTCAAATACACTTCAAGTTTTGCATTGCAGGAAAGTTTGTCTGCAACAGCATGATCAAATTAAGATCCTACATCTGTATGCAGCCACTACATCCTGCAATACTTCAGAGAGAACCGCCTCTTATCTCATACATTAACCACCCTTAATTCCCCCAGCACAACATTTACATTCAGAGCAGCTGGTCAATAAAAGTATCTTAAAAAGGACACTCAAACATGTTTGTTACTAAACTTCAAGCTTAAGGAATTTGAACAGTAAAAGCAGGGGTCTACAGACGTAGAATCTTAATTTGAGCACTTTTGTTGCTCAGAATTTGAAATGGAAACTTGTTGTGTTCAAAATTAGAAAGGCTTCTAAAGTTTGTAATTTCCACTTTAAAATGTCAGACTTGATTTGCCCAAACGAAAAATACATCAACCCCTACAAAAAATGCCCATTGATTATAATCCATATAATTCACAGTTCCTGTTGCTGCAGCATTATTTTCCTGCTAGTAAACTGGCTCAAATTAAAATCCTACATCTGTAGCGTGCCTTCATTTATCTTTATCTTCACAGTGAAACCGCTTTGGCTGGGGCTTTTAAGAGAGTCCTGAATGCACAAATTCTTTAAACAAGCCGTTTTCAGATCAGATACTGTCCAAGATCATTATAGCTGGGCATCAAGAGGAGGAGGAAAATAAGAACAATTATGAAAGGAATTTCTCCAGCGGTAGAGCTTTACATGCTTACGTTGGCTCAATAATATAATTTTAAAGTACGTCCACGAGAGGAGGTATAGTACAACCAATACACAGATTAAATACTTTAGTACAATTTACCTTGGTAAAAGTAGCATTTGAGGTCAAATGTATACAAGTAGGCCAATTTATTTAAATTCATCCTTTGGCCTGAAGGGATGATTTTATGATATGCTGAAGTAAAACTAGCTTTGAGGCAGTAGCATTTAAGGCCAAATGAATACAAATACCTATTCCATGTATCCTTTGGACTAATGGAAGATTGTATGATCATTGTATGAGATATGAAAAGAGCTGTTCTAAGGATGATGATGCACCCACAGTTTGATGGTTGGTTGCAGGGGCATTTCTAGCAAATGCCAGATGGGCTGTTCCATGTTTTGCCTATTGGGCCTAACTACTATTGTTTTAGCAAAATTATATTTTTCTGTCAAAAATTGGGGGCTACAAGGAATAAAAAGGGCTGGTGTGGGGGCCTCAATGAAAAACATGGTCCAGTATGTTAGAAATGCCAGAGACCATTTCTGGTCCCAGTCCTCCCCTGGTTGGTCGAGGAACATGGTCCAACAGAGAGAAGCCACATCCTTTGTGTCCACGGAGACAAACCACAGCGCAATCTAGTCACATTTGTGGTGAGGGAACCATGTACGCTTCACTCTAATCGCACATAGTTTCATCTGGTGTCGTCTCATTATTTTACAAGGAACTATACAAGGCTGGGGGCTGTTACAGATGCAGGATCTTAATTTGAGCCAATTTATTACAGCAGCAACAGGAAATTTGAATTATGTGGATTATAATGAACATTTTTGTAGGGGCTGATACAACAAAATGTAAGGGAAAATCCAGTCTGAAATGTCAAAGTGGAAATAACTAACTTCAGAAACCTTTTTAATACCCTTTAATAACCTCTCAAATACCCTGCATTGCAGGACAGTTCTTCGCAACAGGCTGATCAAATTAAGATCCTACATCTGTAGCTTTCAGTGGAATCAAATGCATATGAGAGAAGTAATTTAGGTAGACTGCTGGCAAGAGTCATTGCAGAATGAACCAGAGAGCTACTTTGTGCTGATGAAGGAATCCTTGGCTTTGGGGAGAAGGAGAGAAATCATGCCATAACTGAGTGTGACTTATAGTGTGTGCGCATGTTGGGGAGAAAGGGGTATCATTGAACTGGACTTGAAATTGAAGGTCCCAAATAGCAATGCACATATCCAGATAAAAAAAAAATATATATATATCTTATATAAATAAACATTTGCTTATCATACAGTGAAAACATACTAACGCAGCAATACCCTCTGGAGAAATTGCATGCAAGGCCAAGGAAAACAAATCAATTGGCTTTCAATGAAACAGAAACGAAAGGCAATCCCAAGTGGATTTTGAGGATAAGGGTTGATTGTCACTACAGAAAATGTTCATGTTGGCTATCCTCAGGCCCTGGAAAAATGCTGCTGGCCGAACAAAAGACTGCTTTAAGTAGAAGGTACAGTACCGCCCGCCACCTAACCCTTATTTCAGTTACGTCACCTCTCCCCAAACAAGAGGCGGTTTCCCCCGAACGCCCTCACATGCCTGTCAAGAGGATCAGCAGAGAGAGCAGGGTGTCTGAGTGCTACTTGTTACATGATGAAGTAACCCTCATGGCAAACGCATGCAATCTTAGTCATGTGAAATCTTCACTTACATGCCAGAAACTACACCCCATGTATTGGTCACACACTCTCAGCCACACCACTGCCACCATCCATTTCTCTAAGTGTCTATTACAGCTTTAAGAACTTGTTACTCCATACATTAGAAACTAGCTATAACATTTGTAAAAATCAACAAAAATGTGGAGACTTGACTTTCCAAGTGCCATTAAATCAAGGTTTATTTAGGGATGATAAACCAGAGAGAAAAACATTCACAGTATTTCATTCATCTCCCCAACATTAGAAAATTAGAACATTAGAAAAATGTTGTGCAGCAAAGCCTGCGTAAGCCTTAGTCTCACAACTATACAAATAGGTTCTTCTCTATACAAAAATACTTGTGGGAATTTTTTTTGCCATTTATTCACAACTATTATTTTCTAAAATAATTGTTTCCCTCGAGTTGTTCTTTACTTTACCTCATGACTGAAAACTGGACAGAAATGGGGAAAAATGACAATTTAACACCAACTAGGTCTGCTATGGCACCACGTGTAAGTGAATAACAACCCTTCATATGTTAACCTTTCTACGCAAAGCTAAATATAGCAAGACAGATACAAGTCTGGAAAGACGGTATTAGTGGAAGAAGAGAATGGTTTACGAAGAAGAGAATGGAAGGTGAATTTGGTCACTTTAGGAAGCTATGCAGAGGTAGGGATGTTGTCATGGTCAGTTTCTCTATAGAGTTGCATTGTATAAGATCCCGGTAAGGAAACATCAGACAGTGATTCTGTCTAGATGAAGGCATAAGGAAAGAGCTTGGCACAGACAGGGCAGGACTCTAACTAACCATTTGACAAATCAGCAATTCATAAATGTATCCATGCTAAATTAAGCCATAATCTCACAATTTATGATAAATTCTAACAGTCATATTATGATACTCATCTTTTATTAAACTTAAATCTACATGGTTCCTTCAACATCTCTGTAGTGCTAAAAGGGGAAATTTAGCTGCGTGGTGGAGGGCCAACTGAAGCTACATTCACTAAATCCTACTTCTTGAAGCTTCTAATCACATGTAACACATTACCACTACATCACAAAGCTGGTCATTACACTAAGCACAGTCCACCAAACGCATTCAAGAAAAAAAACAACCCATACAGTTAGTGATTAGAGTAACTATTACTGACAATGGCTTTACATTGAAGTTAACAGTTGCTGCTAGGCCAAGGAGCTAAATGCAAATCAATTTGACACTTGTGGTACGATTCGGTCAGGTCAAATACAAAAAATCTAACTACAGTATAAAACTGGAAAACTAACGAACATTGAAAAATCTAAAAATAAAATGTAAAAAAGGTGACACTTTTGCTTTTTTCCTTGCTTTGAAAAAGAGGGTGAGAAGAAAATGCTCCTGGTGAGAAAGAAGAGAACACCTACTCATCATCATTGCAAAAAAACTGTTCAGAAAAAAAGGGAGGAAAACTTGTTGCCAGGAGAGGAAACGACAACATTAATGCTACGTCTAACTATTAGATTGTTTGTGCCCACTCCTCTCCCCCTCTGGACGTGTGATGCCCTGGACCTCGGTCTGACGGGCAGGTTCTACTGCACCGGCCACGGCTCACTGGCTGGCCTCGCGGACTTTAGCCTGAAGTGCGTCGCAGGTCTTCTTGGCATCTCCAAGCAACATGGCTGTGTTGGGCTTGTAGAAGATGGGGTTGTCCACGGCAGCATAGCCCACTCCCAGAGAACGCTTCATTACAACCACCTAAGTGACAGGGACACACACACACACACGGCCTCAGCTAAGACATTTACACAACTGAGAAAAAAACACCTGATACGTTGTTCTATCCTACATTTACAAATAATCAAAAGCAATGCAATCACCCAGTTGTTTTCCCTCTTCAAACTCAAAATCATGATGTGGCAAATTAGCTAGAGCTCCAAATGTCATTACTGCTATACCACCTCTCGTCTAGTTTGGTAAAGACTTCAGATGTTAAACACTGATCTAAGAACAAACCCTTAACAGGGGTACAAATGCTGCACCTGCATGTCCTGTAAGTTGGAGATGGATGGGGAAGGGTTCCATTTGGAGGAGAATGGGGAGAAGAGTGTTTGTCTCACAACTAAGGGGTAATTAAGTTGAGGCCATTTACAAAATGAAGCATCATTAGTGTCTGAAGTTGCAGTCTAGGCAGAAAGAGAGAGCAGGTCTTGGGAAATGGATTGGAGCATCCCGTGATTGTGAGCATGTGTTTTGGTGCCTGGAGGCACATAACGCAGCATTATAATTGAATAAGTAAAACCAGAGCAACACTCTCAGCCTTTTACTCCCTGCTATCTGACACGCTGAATGATACTTGGAACAGAAGCGCAGCATATCAAGACACAAAAATCAACAGGAGGAACGTCGGAAACCCCTCAGCGGCAGGGGAGGATCAGTAGTGGCCAGGTGACTCAAGACACAGTGAAGTGTTCCCATGCCACAGTCCCACCCACAAAACCTACTCTAAAACAAACACTTACATATTCTAAGTTACACACACATTCATACAAAAACACAAGTAAGCATGTACTGAATCACAAACACCCACTCCCACTCTAACACCCTCCTGTGAGAGAGGACTTTAAAAATGGATCCCACTATGGTAGTGGTTCAGGCCAGGATTACAGTAAGGATCTGGGACACCCAGGCATGCCTAACCTAGCCAGCCTCTAGGCAGGGCCTCCCAGTCCTAACTCCCAGGCCAGCGAGGGTACAGTACCAAAGGAATGCCCTCTGCCTGCTCTGCCAAGCTTGGCTATGGTGGCATAGAGGAGCCCCGCCCAGTTTGTTTATATCTACAGCCAGACTGCACATAGAGCCCAGACCAGCACACCCACCCACTCTACAGTCTGACCGACCCCACACAGTATCACATAAAAATGAGCCACAAGTGGAAGGTTATTAATTCAAGTGTCTGAGTCACTGAAGAACAATGAAAATAACATTTTCAACAGTAGTGCAGTGAGTCCAGGGGATGTAAACACACAGGTCACTCCAGCTCAGAGTAGAGAGGTGGGATGCTGGTAGTCTTAAAGCTCTATGATTTCCCAAGGGAACCTTTGGAAATTAGGGGTTTTAAAGTAAGGGTGGTGAGGCATATGAATCCCACTTTTAGGGAACGTTTCCCTGGGACGCTCCAAAAATGTCATAATTCCAGAGGGAGTGAGTCACCACTAATGGAAGCCGTGTGAGATCTGCGCCTGCTTGAGCTACACCTAGGTAGGGGCCTATTGCCTCTGTAACAAAGAGTACGAGATGCATGTGTGTGTTTGCATGTGAAAAGAGGCCTGTCTTTCTCTCTAAGGGTGCATCCAAGTCTGGGACAGACTGGAACAGAAAATAAGAACAGCCTCTTTCTGAACCAATGTTAGTCGCTCCAGGAGAACTTTCACCATGGAGAGAGACAGATTAAATCCACTCAAGCCATTCTGTAACAGTCATAATATGACGGGGCTGCAGTACCATTCTCTACCCATTCGCTTCTACTTTGAAGCGTGTACACTTTGAAGTGTGAAACCAATGGACTAGTGTAGAAAATATGGTAGATCTTCTTTCTAGACCATGCAGGCCCCTCCCTCTCACCTGTTTGGACTTCCACACTTCCAGGACAGGCATGCCAGCGATGATGGAGTTGGGATCCTCCAGGGCTGCAGAGTTCACTGTGTCGTTGGCGCCGATCACCAGAACCAGGTCCGTTTCTGAGACACAGGGAAAGAGAATCATATTAGTTCACAGCAAACCACAGAGACAATGGGGTAATTTCAAACATGAACATGTGAAGAGATAGATGAGGGTGAAAGCAAACATACCAGCAAAGTCCTCGTTGATCTCCTCCATCTCCAGCACGATGTCATAGGGTACGCCCGCCTCAGCCAATAGCACGTTGAGCTGCCCAGGCATACGACCAGCCACGGGGTGGATACCAAACCTGCAAGAGAGAAGGATCACCATCTTATTCACCTCCACGGCTTGTGGCAATGCATGGACAAGGGTTAGGAAACCCTTGTAGCTGAAAGTATTATAATAGTTTGGCTATTGACCAAAGTTCGAGATACTTCGGGATTTTGGCAATGAAGCCCTTTATCAGAGTCAGATACATTTTTATGTCTCTGCATCCAGTATGAAAGATGTTAGAGGTAGTTCCGCGAGCCATTGCTACGTAGCGTTAGCACACTGGCTGGAAGTCTATGGTAACAGCTAGCATGCTTCCAGTCACTGTGCTAACACTAGTTAGCAACTTCCTTCAAACTGCACCCAGACACATAAAAATGGAATCCACGATGTCATCTGACTTTGGAGAAGTAGATAAAGGGCTTCAGTGCCAAAATCCCAAAGTACAGGATGGAGGGGCCATGATGTTAGTGGAGGGGTGGTTTGAGGGCGTGTTTTAATGTCAGAGGTCATTAAGGGCCTGAGAAGCAGGGGAAATGGGTTGAGGATGAAGGATAAGAGGGCCCTACGGATAGACACCGGAGCAGCAGGTTTATGACCAGAGATTAAAAGCAGAGATCAGAGCAGCTGCACTCCACTCACTCAAATCAAATCAAATTTTAGTAGTCACATGCGCCGAAATACAACAGAACTTACAGTGAAACGCTTACTTACGACCCCCTAACTAACAATGCAGTTTAAAAAAATAAATACGAATAAGAACTAAAAAGTAACAAGTAATTAAAGAGCAGCAGTAAAATAACAATAGCGAGACTATATACAGGGGGGTACCGGTACAGAGTCAATGTGCGGGGGTAGCGGTTAGTCGAGGTAATATGTACATGTAGGTAGAGTAATTCAAGAGACTATGAATAGAAGATGACAACAGAGTAGCAGCGGTGTAAAAGAGGGGGGAGGGATGGTCTGGGTAGCCATTTCATTAGATGTTCAGGAGTCTTATGGCTTGGAGGTAGAAGCTGTTTAGGAGCCTCTTGAACCTATACTTGGCGCTCTGGTACCGCTTGCCATGCGGTAGCAAAGAACAGTCTACGACTAGGGTGGCTGGAGTCTGACAATTTTAGGGCCTATTGCCTGAGTCGTCTCGTTCCCCCTCTCCTGCTCTATCCAGACACTCATCTCCAGCCATTATCAATCAGTCCCCGATTTACACACACACACAGAACTTTGCTACACACAAGGGTATTCAGTGTGCGGAGTTAAGTAACCCGGTTAGCTACATCATGTAATGCAATGCACATGTTACAGTGTTGAAATGGGAGGGGGCTTGGCTTTCACAAGAAACGCTAATCAGAGCAACATCAGACTGTGTGAATTACATTATATTACTGATACATTAGGAACAATATCCATCTCTGGAGCTCCAAACAGTGGCAGCACCATGTCCCGCCCTCATAGCAGCCCAACATCCCCACCCAATTATCCAGCCGAGAGGGAAGGGGAGGAGGAACGGGATTACAGAATCTGGCCACTCTGGCCACCCACTTCCTCCTCTAATCAACTGCAAACTCTCTAAGTAGCAGCAGCTGCTGGAACCTCAGATCAAACGAATGAAAGAAAATGACAAAAGCTTCCGGTGTGCCTTTCCCCTTCCCTCCTCTCCTCTCTCCGGTGTGCCTTTCCCCTTCCCTCCTCTACTCTCTCCGGTGTGCCTTTCTCCTCCTCTCCTCTCCTCTCTCCGGTGTGCCTTTCTCCTCCTCTCCTCTCCTCTCTCCGGTGTGCCTTTCCCCTTCCCTCCTCTCCTCTCTCCGGTGTGCCTTTCCCCTTCCCTCCTCTCCTCTCTCCGGTGTGCCTTTCTCCTCCTCTCCGGTGTGCCTTTCCCCTTCCCTCCTCTCCTCTCTCCGGTGTGCCTTTCTCCTCCTCTCCTCTCTCCGGTGTGCCTTTCCCCTTCCCTCCTCTCCTCTCTCCGGTGTGCCTTTCTCCTCCTCTCCTCTCTCCGGTGTGCCTTTCCCCTTCCCTCCTCTCCTCTCTCCGGTGTGCCTTTCTCCTCCTCTCCTCTCTCCGGTGTGCCTTTCCCCTTCCCTCCTCTCCTCTCTCCGGTGTGCCTTTCTCCTCCTCTCCTCTCTCCGGTGTGCCTTTCCCCTTCCCTCCTCTCCTCTCTCCGGTGTGCCTTTCTCCTCCTCTCCTCTCTCCGGTGTGCCTTTCCCCTTCCCTCCTCTCCTCTCTCCGGTGTACACATTCCTCCTTTTGCGCTGCTCTCCTCTCTCCTGCCTTTCACCTTCCTCTCCTCTCTACAGTAAGCCTCAACCCTGTCCTTTCCTCTCCTGAGGAATTGTTTTTATTTAATAAATTTTAGAATAAGTCTGTAACGTAACAAAATGTGGAAAAAGTTAAGGGGTCTGAATACTTTCCGAAGGCACTGTACACACAAAATATCTAATGAAGGGGTTAAGGCGATATCTTTGGTTACAGTGCCTTCTGAAATTATTCAGACACCTTACAATTTTCCACATTTTGTTACAATCCAGCATTTTCTAAAATTAATAATATTATTTGTTTTCCTCATCAATCTACAGACAATTCTCCATAATGACAAAGTGAACAGGTTTAGACATTTTTGCAGATGTATTAAAAATAAACAAAAACCCCTTATTTACACAAGTATTCAGACCCTTTGCTATGAGACTCAATATAAAGCTCAGGAGAATCCTGTTTCCATTGATCATCCATGAGATGTTTCTCAACCTGTGGTAAATCCAATTGATTGGACATGATTTGGAAATGCACACACCTGTCTATATAAAGGCCCCACAGATGACAGTGCACGTCAGCGCAAAAACCAAGCCAGTAGGTCGAATGTATTGTCTGTAGAGCTACGAGACAGGATTGAGTCGAGTCAGGGGTCTGGGGTAGGGTACCAAAACATTTCTGAAGCAATGAAGGTTCACAAGAACACAGTGGCCTTCATCATTATTAAAATGGAAGAAGTTTGGAACCACCAAGACTCTTTTTAGAGCTTGCCCCTGGCCAGAATGAGCAAACAGGGGAGAAGAGCGGGGATGGGAGAACCTTCCAGAAGGACAGCCATCTTTGCAGCAATCAGGCCTTTATAGTAGAGTGGCCAGACGGAAGCCACTCCTCAGTAAAAGGCACATGAAGGCCCGCTTGGAGGTTGCCAAAATGCACCTACAAGAAACAATATTCTCTGGTCTGATGAACCCAAGATTGAACTCTTTGGCCTGAATGCCAAGAGTCAGGTCTGGAGGAAACCTGGCACCATCCCTACAGTGAACCACGGTGGTGGCAGCATCAAGCTGTGGGGATGCTTTTCAGCAGCAGGGACTGTGAGACTAGTCAGTATCGAGGAAAGATGAACGGAGAAAAGTACAGCGAGATCCTTGATAAAAACCTGTTCCAGAGAACTCAGGACCTCAGACTGGGGTGAAGGTTCACCTTCCAACAGGACAACGACCCTAAGCACACAGCCAAGAGAACGCAGAAGTGGCTCTGGGGCAAGTCTCTGAACGTCCATGAGTGGCCCAGCCAGAGCCCGGACTTGAACCCGATCGAAGAGACCTAAAAATAGCTGTGCAGCGACATTTCCCATCCAACCTGCCAGAGCTAGAGAGGATCTGCAGAGAATAGGAGAAACTCCCCAAATACAGGTGTGCCAAGCTTGTAGCGTCATACGAAAGACTCGTGGCTGTAATCTATGCCAAAGGTGCTTCAACAAAGTACTGAGTAAAGGGTCTGAATACTTATGTATAAATGTGATATTTCTTTTGCTTTGTCATCATGGGGTATTATGTGTAGATTGATGAGAAAAAAACGAATACATTTTAGAATAAGGTTGTAACATAAAATGTGGAAAAAGTCAAAGGGTATCAATACTTTCACCAGGGTAATGAAGGTGTTTAGGGCCAATTTCCCTACATTTTTTTCCACCACTGAGCACTTTTCAGGTCTGCTGAGTGTAAACTTGAACGTTGTGAAAATTCTTTGCATCTTCCGGTGCATTTACTGTGTACACTGAGGCTGTACCCGCTTTAAGTTTACAGTTTTAACAGTGGTTCATAATGTATGCCTACCAGAGTGGCCTATCATCCAAAACAATGGAGAAAAATGCATCATTACATTTTAACATGGAAATAGTTGTTCCATCATTCAGCCTACAGTAGCAGCCAATGTGTGGTGTTCAATGCTTACATTCCATGAGACTTAAAAATAATAATAATAATAATAATACATGCAGGGCTTGACATTAACCTGATAATCTACTTGTCTTTCAGACAAGGTGACTGAAAATGTTTGATGCAAGTAACCACTTTACAAAATAAAATGAGTTATTATTCCCATACCATTATTACAGAGAATCAGACAAATTATGCTACCCTCTGTCTATTGGCTAGTTAGCTTATTCAAGACCGTCTCAAAATACAACACTTTACCTGACTCGCTTTTCAAAGATGCACACATTTTGTGCTCTTGTTGGAAGCAGTCACTCCCCCACTGTTGACTAGAAATTAGTTATAACTGTGCTAATAATGCACTAACTAGCAAAGAATATGAACAAAGGTGCACAGGTGGCTAAATGCAGCTCTCACTTAGATCTCAAAACAAGCGTAGGGTTGGTTATCTGTTTACCAGGGTACTGAAGGGGTTAGAGCCATAGCTTTGATTATCATTTTACCTGGACCCTCACCTGACTTTCTTGCCCTGCTCCTGCAGCATCTTGACCAGTTCAGCGATGGGGTACTGGGCCTTGGCAGCACACAGACCATAACCTGAAGGACAGGAACACAGACAATGAGGGAACCCAGTCTTCCGTAAAAACTAGCAGCTTTCAAAATAACAATTTCACATTTGCTTTGAAAACCTGTGAACTGCTGTTAGAAAAACAGAAGGAACACAATAAAAAACCTTTGGGAAAAACTGTCTACATTGACTGACTGGCACGTCTTAATCCAAATCAAAAACTGACTTCCACCTCTGAATTGTGATTAAAAAATGCTTGTAGAAATATCAAACATATTCAGGCAATCCCAGAGATTCTGACCCGGACATTGATATCGTAAATGATTAAAACACACGGGCATAAATCCTTATCGAACTTGCTTCAAAAGAATCCTAATATTAACAGTTTGAACATTTCGGAAATAAATGTTATTTCTCCGTTTTTGGTTTTGACAACAGGTATTTGGGCACCGTGAAACTGATCAAACCAGAACAGTGATAACAAGAAAGTTATTCAAACCAACATATCCCAGCAATAGTGAATTAGGGAGTTTTTCTGTTGAGTATAATTTTAGAGGACCAGCGGATACCCAGAGGAACAGAGGATGTCTGAGGGCTCAGGCATAAACAAGTCTACTAACCTACTTTATCTGCATGGTTGGGTTTAAATTGCAGAATATGGTTTTGATAATAATCCTGCATACAAGGGGAGCTCTTTCCTCTCATTTCAACAAGACCGGAGGTAAAATAACAGAGCCTTTTATTTTATAAAACAATAAACAAACGCTGTAAAATAAACAGAAAGGACATCAAGGCTGAAAATAAAAATCAGTTGTGAAATGATTTCAAATCCCTTTATCTGAAGAAGTTCAGTGGGAGCATGTGCAGGATTCTGGAGGAGTGCAAACAGAAATCAATTATGTTACTGTTAAAGGAGCAATTGCTATGTCCATTTTGGACTTTAAAATTGATGATACATGGCCATTGATTCTTCAAGAATATAATTTATAAAATGCCACATGAGTTTCCAACTGCAGATTGCCCATGTAAGGATGATGGTATCAAAGTACTGATGGAAAATTACTTATTTTGCAAAACGAAGATAGTGGGATTTTCATAGAGGTACAGTGCGTTCAGAAAGTATTAATACCCCTGCACTTATTCCACATTTTGTTGTGCTACAGCCTGCAGTCAAAATAGATTTAATAAAAACAAATGATCACCTATCTACACACAATACCCCATAATGAAAAAGTGAAAATGTATTTTCTGGGCAAATTTATCGAAAGTTAAATACCGAAATCTTTCTTTACATACAGTGTTCACCTTCCTTGGCATTTTTCCTATTTTGTTGCCTTACAACTTGGAAATAAAATGGACAATTTGGGGGTTTGTATCATTTGATTTACACAACATGCCTACCACTTTGAAGATGCAAAATATTTATTTATTTATTGTGAAACAAACAAGAAATAAGACAAAAAAACTGAAAACTTGAGTGCATTAATGTTCAACCCCCTTCAAGAATTTCCCTGTATTTAGCGACATCCATCAATGAAAAACATCCCCACAGCATGATGCTGCCACCACCATGCTTCCCAGTGGGGATGGTGTTCTCGGGGTGATGAGAGGTTTAGGATTTGCGCCAGACATAGCATTTTCATTGATGGCCAAAAAGCTACATTTTTGTCTCACCTGACCTGAGTACCTTCTTCAATATGTTTGGGGTGTCTCCAACATGCCTTTTGGCAAACAACAAATGTTTGCGCTTATTTTTTTCTTTGAGCAATGATTTTTTCTGGCCACTCTTCCGTAAAGCCCAGTTCTGTGGAGTGTTCGGCTTAAAGTGGTCCTATGGTCAGATACTCCAATCTCCGCTGTGGAGCTTCGCAGCTCCTTCAGGGTTATCTTTGGTCTCTTTGTTGGATCTCTGATTAATTCCCTCGTTGCCTGGTCCATGAGTTTTGGTGGATGGCCCTCTCGTGGCAGGTTTGTTGTGGTGCCATATTCTTTCCATTTTTTAATAATGGATTTAAGTGGTGCTCAGCGGGATGTTCAAAGTTTCTGATATTTTTTATAACCTAACCCTGACCTGTTTGAAGAGCTCCTTGGTCTTCATGTTACCACTTGCTTGGTGGTGCCCCTTGCTTTGTGGTGTTGCAGACTCTGGGGCCTTTCGGAACAGGTGTATATATACACTGAGATCATATGACACTTAAATCAAGTCCACCTTTGTGCAATCTAACTAATTATGTGACTTCTGAAGGTAATTGGTTGCACCAGATCTTATTTATGGGCTTCATAGCAAAGGGAGTGAATACATATGCACGCACCACTTTCCCATTACATTTTTTATTTTTATTTTTTGAACGTTTTTTTTTTTCATTTCCCTTCACCAATTTGGACTATTTTGTGTATGTCCATGACATGAAATCCAAATAAAAATCAATTTAAATTACAGGTTGTAATGCAACAAAATAGGAAAAACGCCAAGGGGAATGAATACTTTTGCAAGGCACTGTAAGTATTCACACACCGGAGTCAATATTTGTTAGAATCTCCTTTGGCAGCGATTACAGCTGTGAGTTTTTCCCTTAAGTCTAGAAGACCTGGATTGTACAATATTTGCCCATTATTGTTTTAAAAATTCTTCAAGCTTTGTCAAGTTGGTTGCTGATCATTGCTTGACAGCCATTTTCCAGTCTTGCAATATATTTTCTAGACAATTTAAGTTAAAACTAACTAGGCCACTCAGGAACATTCAATGTCGTCTTGGTAACCAACTCCTAGTGTTTTAGGTTATTGTCCTGCAGAAAGGTGTATTTGCTCCCAGTGTCTGGTGGAAAGCAGACTGAACCAGGTTTTCCTCTAGGATTTTGCCTGTACTTAGCTCTATTCCAGTTTTTATCCCACAAAAACTTATTTGCAGATGACAAGCATACATATATCATGATGCAGCCACCACCATACTTGAAAATATGAAAAGTGGTGGTCAGTGATGTGTTGTGTTGGATTCTTCCCAAACACTGTATTCTGGACAAAGTACATTTCTTTGCCACATTTTTTGTAGTTTTACTTTATTGCAAACAGGATGCATGTTTTTTCATATTTGTCTTCTGTACAGGCTTCATTCTCTTCACGCTGTCATTTAGGTTAGTATTGTGGAGTAACTAAAATGTTGATGATCCATCCTCAGGTCTCCGATCACAGCAATTCAACTCTGATAAAAGACACCATTGGCCTTATGGTGAAACCCCTGAGCGGTTTCCTTCATCTCCTTCAACTGAGTTAAAAAGGACACCTGTATCTTTGTAGTGACTGGGTGTATCGATACACCATCCAAAGAGTAATTAATAACTTCACCATGCTCAAATGGATATTTCATGTTTGCGTTTTTTTTTTTTTTTTTACACATCTACCAATAGGTGGCGGTCTTTGCAAGGCATTGGAAAACCTCCCTGGTCTTGATGGTTGAATCAGTGTTTGAGTCGAGGTAGTCAAGACATATTAAGAGTCTAATCTTTAATGAATTTGTAAAAATGTCAAAAATATGATTCCACTTTGACATTGAGGTGTGTGTAGGCCAGTGACACAAAATCTCAATTTAATCAATTTTAAATTCAGGCTGTAACAACAAAATGTGGAAAAAGTCAAGGGGTGTGAATACCTTCAGAAGGCACTGTATATTGTCAGAATGTGTACATTATACGCTGAGAGCACATGCATTGCTCCAGTAAGTGTGGGTGGCTGAACATTTCTAACTTACCAAGTAAGTCTTTACTCACTGTTCTTCACCATTCCAAAGCCAACCTAGGCCTGTCAAACATGATACGGACCATCAACACTCATCTGTCATATGGCCCGTGCAGAGTTCAGAAACCTCTCACTGAAATTAGCACCATCCAAGAGAGAAACAATAATTCAAAGCAAATGGACAATTTAAAGCCTCAATTGCTGTTAACAATGTTTGATGGGCCTGTCACAACAGCCGTCAAATACTCGGCTTTAAACATAGCATGTTGCACTGAACATGTCTGTCTACGGTCTATTCTTGCTTCTTAATGATATATATATATATATATATATATATATATATAATATAATACGGACTCAAACACAAGGCTTTCTCCTAACGAAAACAAGCCCGCCCAGACAAGACCCATGTTTATAAAAATAAAAAAAAGTCTTAAACGTTTCCACAGATGTCAATCAAGAAAAGTGACTGCGACTGGTCCAATTATAGGAAATGTGAACAGGAAAACAAGACTGCCCCGGTTCCAGCTCGGGCCTGGTGTAGTTTTGTGCACTGGAGTCAGATGGAGAACCTGGGACCCACTGACAGACCACAAGACAGCGAGCAACAGTGGAACAGTGCACCATAACACCAGGCCTCAGTAGCTGAGGATCACCTTTCAGTCTGGCAGGACTAGCTGGCACATAAACACCAGGTAAATTGGAGAAATTAGGAGAAGATGCTTGAAAATATTGTTCGGGTACAAAAAAAGTCTGGGTTTGCAGTAGTCAGTTAGACCACTGTGTACTTTGAGGATTCAGAACATCCTCCACAATAGATACATAGATCCTAAGTCTCCACCACTGTCTACAGATGCCCGTGGTTTAGATCAATGTTAGATAGACAGGGTCTAACGTCTGGGTCAGGACACCCTACAGTTGAGCCTTGCTGGACGGCTGGAAGACCAGGGGTATTGTGTTGTGCTTGGCCCCACATGCTTGTTTACTCTGGAGTGGCCACATGTTTATATTTACTTTCTCTACATTTATCCCCCCACATCTCATCGCCACTCCATCTGTCCTGGGGTGATGAATAAAACGAGTGAAAATCTGTCACTCATTGAAAGTAAGTCTGGTAGATATGTTCTTTGTGCACTAGTTCTATGCTTCCCATTCTTAAGTTTAGTTTTTGCGTCTTTAAATTTCAGTTTTGCACACCAGCTTCAAACAGCTGAAAATACAATATTCTTGGATATTGAAAATATATTTCACAGCGGTTTAGGTGGTACAATGACTCTACACTATACATTGTATTGTTGCATACACTGATTCTCTACACTACAATAACTTTGTTACATACAGTGGAATTAGGCTAACTATTACACATTTTGCAAACTGGAAATGGCAAGGCGATTTCTGCATATTAAGTGAGAAGTAGGCATTGGTCTGAAGCTTAAAAACAAAGGAAATTCACAAGTACCACAATGCAAGTACCACAGATTCCAGGCAATTTCTCACATCGAATAGCCTTCATTTATCAGAACAAGAAGAGACTGACGAGTTACAGAAGAAAGGTATTTGTTTCTGGACATTTTGAGCCTGTAATCGAACCAGCAAATGCAGATATTCAACTAGTCTAAAGGAGGACATTTATTGCTTCTTTAAATCATTTCTGATGGCTTCACTATCATTCTACAATGTAGAAAATAGTGAAAAACCCTTGAATGCGTAGGTCTGTCAACTTTTGACTGGAACTGTGTGTGTGTGTGGAAGTAGGAAGTTAACAAACACTTAGGTTGGAGTCATTAAAACTTGTTGTTCAACCACTCCACAAATTTCTTGTTAACAAACTATAGTTTTGGCAAGTCGGTTAGGACATCTACTGTGTGCATGACAAGTCATTTTTCCAACAATTGTTTACAGACATATTATTTCACTTATAATTCACTATATCACAATTCCAGTTGGTCTGAAGTTTACATAAAATAAGTTGGCTCTGCCTTTAAACAGCTTGGAAAATTCCAGAAAATTATGTCATGGCTTTAGAAGCTTCTGATAGGCTAATTGACATCATTCGAGTCAATTGGAGGTGTACCTGTGGATGCATTTCAAGGCCCATCTTCAAACTCAGTGCCTCTTTGCTTGACATGGGAAAATCAAAAGAAATCAGCAAAGACCTCTGAAATTTTTTTGTAGACCTCTACAAGTCTGGTTCATCCTTGGGAGCAATTTCCAAATGCCTGAAGGTACCACGTTCATCTGTACAAACAATAGTATGCAAGTATAAACACCATGGGACTACGCAGCCGTCATACCGCTCAGGAAGGAGACGCGTTCTGTCTCCTAGAGATGAGCGTACTTTGGTACGAAAAGTGCAAATCAATCCCAGAACAACAGCAAAGGACCTTGTGAAGATGCTAGAGGAAACAGGTACGAAAGTATCTATATCCACAGTAAAACGAGTCCTATATCGATATAACCTGAAAGGCCACTCAGCAAGGAAGAAGCCACTGCTCCAAAACCACCATTAAAAAGCCAGACTACGGTTTGCAACTGCACATGGGGACAAAGATCGTACATTTTTTGGAGAAATGTCCTCGGGTCTGATGAAACAAAAATAGAACTGTTTGGCCATAATGACCATCATTATGTTTGGAGGAAAAAGGGGGAGGCTTGCAAGCTGAATAACACCATCCCAACCGTGAAGCACAGAGGTGGCAGCATCATGTGGTGGGGGTGCTTTGCTGCAGGAGGGACTGGTGCATTTCACAAAATAGATGGCGTCATGAGAAAGGAAAATTCTGTGGATATATTGAAGCAAAATCTCAAGACATCAGTCAGAAAGTTAAAGCTTGGTCGCAAAAAGGTCTTCTAAATAGACAATGATCCCAAGCATTCTTACAAAGTTGTGGCAAAATGGCTTAAGGACAACAAAGTCAAGGTATTGGAGTGGCCATCACAAAGCCCTGACCTCAGTCCCATAGAAAATGTGTGGGCATAACTGAAAAAGCGTGTGCAAGCAAGGAGGCCTACAAACCTGACTCCGTTACACCAGCTCTGTCAGAAGGAATGGGCCAAAATTCACTCAACTTATTGTGGGAACGTTTGACCCAAGTTAAACAATTTAAAGGCAATGCTACCAAATATCAACTGAGTGCATGTAAACTTCTGACCCAAATGGGAATGTGATGAAAGAAATAAAAGCTGAAATAATTCTCTACTATTATTCTGACATTTCACATTCTTAAAAATAAAGTGGTGATCCTAACTGACCTAAAACAGGCCATTTCTACACAGATTAAATGTCAGAAATAGAGAAAAACTGAGTTTAAATGTATTTGGCTAAGGTGTATGTAAACTTCCGACTTCCAACCGTGTGTGTGTGTACATACATACGTACGTGTACATACGTACACACACACACACACACACACAACACACCCACACACAAAAGGAACTGGTAGTACCTTTTAACATGAGTCTTCAATATTCCCAGGTAAGAAGTTTTAGGTTGTAGTTATTATAGGAATTATAGGACTATTTCTCTCTATACAATTTGTATTTCATTAACCTTTGAATATTGGATGTTCTTATAGGCACTTTAGTATTGCCAGTGTAACAGTATAGCTTCCGTCCCTGACTTCGCTCCTACCTGGGCTCGAACCAGGAACACGAAGACAACAGCCACCCTCGAAGCAGCATTACCCATGCAGAGCAAGGGGAACAACTACTCCAAGTCTCAGAGTGAATGACGTTTGAAATGCTATTAGCGCGCACCCCGCTAACTAGCTAGCCATTTCACCTCGGTTACACCAGCCTCGTCTCGGGAGTTGAAAGGCTTGAAGTCATAAACAGCTGCTGGCAAACGCACGAGAGTGATGTTTGAATTAATGCTTACGAGCCTGCTGCTGCCTTCCATCGCTCAGACTGCTCTATCAAATCATAGACTTAGTTATAACATGATAACACAAAGAAATACGAGCCTTAGGTCATTAATATGGCCGAATCCGAAAACTATCATCTCGAAAAAAAGACGTTTATTCTTTCAGTGAAATACAGAACCGTTCAGTATTTTATCTAACGGGTGGCATCTATAAGTCTAAATATTCCTGTCACATTGCACAACCTTCAATGTTATGTCATAATTACGTAAAATTCTGGCAAATTAGGCGGCCCAAACTGTTGCATATACACTGACTCTGCGTGCAATGAACGCAAGAGAAGTGACACAATTTCACCTGGTTAATATTGCCTGCTAACCAGGATTTCTTTTGGCTAAAGGTTTAAAAATATATACTTCTGTGTATTGATTTTAAGAAAGGCATTGATGTTTATGGTTAGGTACACATTGGATAAGCACCGCATCGATTACATGCAATGCAGGACACGCTAGATAAACTAGAAATGTCATCAACCATGTGTAGTTAACTAGTGATTATGATTGATTGATTATTTTTTATAAGATAAGTTTAATGCTAGCTAGCAACTTACCTTGGCTTACTGCATTCACGTAACAGGCAGTCTCCTCGTGGAGTGCAACGTAATCAGGTGGTTAGAGCGTTGGACTAGTTAACTGTAAGGTTGCAAGATTGAATCCCCCGAGCTGACAAGGTAAAAATCTGTCGTTCTGCCCCTGAACGAGGCAGTTGGCCTAGGAAGTGTGGGTTGTCATTGAAAATAAGAATGTGTTCTTAACTGACTTGCCAAGGTAAATAAAGATTAAATAAAGGTGTAATTTTTTTTTAGTATTTTCTTTTTTTCAAAATCGGCCAAATCGGTGTTCAAAAATACAGATTTCCGATTATGAAAACTTGAAATCGGCACAAATTAATCGGCCATTCCGATTGATCGGTTGACCTCTACTTTGAACGTTTCTAAATTGCACTCACAAAAACCATCAAGCGCTATGATGAAACTGGCTCTCATGAGGACCGCCACAGGAAAGGAAGACCCAGAGTTGCCTCTGCTGCAGAGCATAAGTTAATTAGAGAGTTACCAGCCTCAGAAATTGCAGCCCAATAAATGCTTCACAGAGATTAAGTAACAGACACAACTGAACAGCAACTGTTCAGAGGACACAGTGAATCAGGCCTTCAATTGCTGCAAAGGACAAAGGGCCACTAAAGGACACCAATAATAAGAAGAGAATTGCTTGGGCCAAGGAACACAAGAAATTGACATTACAACGGTGGAAATCTGTCCTTTGGTTCAATGAGTCCAAATTTAAGATTTTTGGTATCATCCGCCAAGTCTTTGAGAGACGCAGAGTAGGTGAACGGATGATCTCCACGTGTGTGGTTCCCACCGTGAAGCATGAAGGTGGTGGTGTGATGGTGCTTTGCTGGTGATACTGTCAGTGATTTATTTAACCAGCATGGCTACCACAGGATTCTGTAGCGATATGCCATCCCATCTGGTTTACACTTAGCGGGACTATCATTTGATTTTTCAACAGGATAATGACCCAAAACACACCTCCAGGCTGTGTAAGGGATATTTGACCAAGAAGGAGAGTGATGGAGTGCTGCATCAGATGACCTGGCCTCCACAATCACCCGACCTCAACCCAAGTGAGATGGTTTGGGATCAGTAGGACCGCAGAGTGAAGGAAAAGTAGCCAACAAGTGCTCAGCATATGTGGGAACTCCTTCCAGACTGTTGGAAAATAATTATAGGTGAAGCTGGTTGAGAGAATGACAAGAATGTGCAAAGCTGTCAAGGCGAAGGGTGGCTACTTTGAGGAATCTAAAATATTTAGATTTGTTTAACACTTTTTTGATTACTACATGATTCCATGTGTTATTTCATAGTTTTGATGCCTTCACGATTTTTATACAATGTAGAAAATATATGTATATTTTTTAAAACTTGAATGAGTAGGTGTGTCCAAACTTTTGACTGGTACTAATATATATATACACACACTGCTCAAAAAAATAAAAGGAACACTAAAATAACACATCCTAGATCTGAATGAATGAAATATTCTTATTAAATACTTTTTTCTTTACATAGTTGAATGTGCTGACAACAAAATCAAACAAAAATTATCGATGGAAATCAAATTTATCAACCCATGGAGGTCTGGATTTGGGGTCACACTCAAAATTAAAGTGGAAAACCACACTACAGGCTGATCCAACTTTGATGTAATGTCCTTAAAACAAGTCAAAATGAGGCTCAGTAGTGTGTGTGACCTCCATGTGCCTGTATGACCTCCCTTCAACGCCTGGGCATGCTCCTGATGAGTCTGTGGTGCAACGTGGCATTGGTGGACGGAGCGAGACATGATGCCCCAGATGTGCTCAATTGGGTTCAGGTCTGGGGAACGGGCGGACCAGTCCATAGCATCAATGCCTTCCTCTTGCAGGAACTGCTGATACACTCCAGCCACATGAGGTCTAGCATTGTCTTGCATTAGGAGGAACCCAGGGCCAACCGCACCAGCATATGGTCTCACAAGGGGTCTGAGGATCTCATCTCAGTACCTAATGGCAGTCAGGCTACCTCTGGCGAGCACATGGAGGGCTGTGCGGCCCCCCAAAAGAAATACCACCCCACACCATGACTGACCCACCGCCAAACCGGTCATGCTGGAGGATGTTGCAGGCAGCAGAACGTTCTCCACGGCGTCTCCAGACTCTGTCACATGTGCTCAGTGTGAACCTGCTTTCATCTGTGAAGAGCACAGGGCGCCAGTGGCGAATTTGCCAATCTTGGTGTTCTCTGGCAAATGCCAAACGTCCTGCACGGTGTTGGGCTGTAAGCACAACCCCCACCTGTGGACGTCGGGCCCTCATACCACCCTCATGGAGTCTGTTTCTGACCGTTTGAGCACATTTGTGGCCTGCTGGAGGTCATTTTGCAGGGCTCTGTCAGTGCTCCTCCTGCTCCTCCTTGCACAAAGGCGGAGGTAGCGGTCCTACAGCTGGGTTGTTGCCCTCCTACGGCCTCCTACACGTCTCCTGATGTACTGGCCTGTCTCCTGGTAGCGCCTCCATACTCTGGACACTACGCTGACAGACACAGCAAACCTTCTTGCCACAGCTCGCATTGATGTCCCATCCTGGATGAGCTGCACTACCTGAGCCACTTGTGTGGGTTGTAGACTCCGTCTCATGCAACCACTAGAGTGAAAGCACCGCCAGCATTCAAAAGTGACCAAAACATCAGCCAGGAAGCATAGGAACTGAGAAGTGGTCTGTGGTCACCACCTGCAGAACCACTCCTTTATTGGGGGTGTCTTGCTAATTTGCCTATAATTTCCACCTGTTGTCTATTCCATTTGCACAACAGCATGTGAAATGTATTGTCAATCAGTGTTGCTTCCTAAGTGGACAGTTTGATTTCACAGAAGTGTGATTGACTTGTGTTGTTTAAGTGTTCCCTTTATTTTTTTGAGCAGTGTATATTTATATAAATAAATCAATAAAAGGATCCTAAGCAACCTGCCGACACATTGTATTATAATACAATAGACCAACACAGCCATTGTAGTAGGTCAAAGCTGTGTGCTGGAAAAACTTAGTTGAAGTAGGTATTGTGGTGCTCATGTGAATTTCCGTTATTTTTCAGCTTCAGACCAATGCCTACTTCTCACTTAAAAAAAAGGTTTACAGGTGATTTTTGACTAACCAAATGACTGTCATTTGCAGTGCTATTGTAACCTACAATCCAGCCCATGAGAAAAGGTCTGGACCTTAATGGCACAGGTGGTGTGCTTGCATAACTGCAAGGGTTGCAGGTTTAAACCCTGGTAAGCTGCCTCTAAATAAACTAGACTGCAACAGAGTCTTACATTGTAGAGTAGGACTTCCATTCATATTAAAGTTTTAACTCAAAGCAAAACTGTTTAACTGATTGACTTCTGAAAGCCTTAGCTCAAACTCTGATGGTCAGACTTTTACAGTTTGTTTCTAGCCTAAAGCGTTTCAGAGTTATGCATTTTAAATACTGGTTATCAGGGTTTGGGAGAGGTTGCCAACCACTGCACCCCCCCCCCCCCCCCCCCCCTCCAACTAGGGGAAACACTGCAAATAGAGTTAGCTAGTACACATGGGCTAGGTGTCAAGCAGCCAGCTCAGAGTTGTCAAGTGCAATCAAGTAACATGGCAAAGTTGTTGGCCAGAGATCTTTGGGATTAAATGTCAAGAGGAGATGGAAGAGTTGACGATGGGAAATTTGCATCAAGGTCAGAACTAGCATGGCATTTTCCCAAAGTTCCGTGTAGGCTTTGAACTAATTGTTTTGTTGAAGAATGTGGGATATATTCAACATTGAGTTGAGGTGCACGAATGCCAACACCACTGTTTGGGTATCCTTGGCTAACGTTAGCTAGTTAGCTAACTGGCATTAGGACATGTGTGAAGTAGCTAGCTAAAGTTAGCTGTGTGAAGTAGCTAGCGAGCTAGGTCAGCTGTTGTCTGGCTCTTGTCGCTAGCTAGCTAACTAGCTAATGATCGAAGTAATCTGCGTAAAAACCTTCCATAACCAAATATAGCTAGCTAGCCAATGTTAGCCCTCATCTGACTGGCCAGACTGGAGTGTAATTAATAGTCCAAACAGTTGCAACTAAAACAAGGGTTTCTATTGGACAAATTCAGATAGGTTTTGCAACAGAATTGGCATAATTTATACACCCCTGGTATAACGTTTTGATGCTTAGCTAGTTAGCTACAACTGCTGGCAAGCTACCTAGATAATCAAAACAAAAACCACATTCAGTGGCTTATCAAATCTGAAAACAGCTCACTAATAACAACCAAACCATTGTTTCATAACCTACAATTATCTGTATGCTACCGGCATGAATATAATAAAGGGAATAGGGTGCCATCGGGACAATGGTTGCAAAGCTACTGGTAATATACCAAAATTACCAGACTCTTCAGTAAAATAAAAAATCTATGGCAATCTATCATAACTTTGGTAATTTACACTTGAATAACTTTTGAAGATGTATTCACATATATTCTTCATGTTTTATATCTGTGTCCATATAGTCCATGAGTTTCTAGTAGATAGACCATAGTTCAAGAGAATATCCTAATTAATGAAAAAAGGATAATGTTTTACAGCTTTGTCATCCTATTATAATAATAAGTTCATTACCTGAATGCATCTCTATAGCCTAGGCGTTAACAAAATATTCAATCAAATATGATTTGGCCTCATACTAGGCCTTGTAGAAAGAGGGTTAATCATGTTAGGTCTGCCAAATGAATGTATCATTGGAAAAAACATACTTTCAATCCAGCCAAAGTATAACCTTTCATCAAAAAATGTTGTTTATAACATGCACAATTAGAAGCATCAACATATATATATATATATATATAGAGCAAGCGTGACTAAATTCGAGCCCAGTAACTTTGCTCGCAGCATCCTCCTTTGATACGCTCGTCTGGCTGCCACGAAAAGCCCCCACCTGCCGATCTGCAAGAAGTGTGTGCGTGCCACTGGCGATGTACTTCGCTGGACATGCTAGCTGTTCTCGGAGCCGCATCATCACTTCATACGCATTCTGTCGTGGTGTTACCAGTTGGCCCACTACTACCTGGTAGTACTGGTAAAATGTAAGTTATGAATCGCAAATCACCATACAGCTGACACACTTCGATTTCAATCATTTTGACTTCAATTTGGTTGTGCAAAAATACTATCAGCTTGCACAGCGTCTTTGCTGATGAATGCCCTGATCTCTGGCCAGTCAATTTTTTTAATTACATTGTTTTTCCGTCTATTAAATCGCTTCTAATACATCAGAAAATGATGCAATAACCATGGATAAAACGGACATAATGAGGGACCTCCCACGTTTAACATGGACACATAAATAGTTGGAATTTACAGTGGTTTCAGCCATGACCGTATGAGCGAGAAATTAATTATCTGCACGTCGCCTGCAGGTGCGAGCGTGTTTCACTGTCCAAGCCGAGGCTCGAAAATGATCTGAGCGCGTGACCTGAGGCTGTTTGGTCTCTTGGGGATCAACTTGGGAAAGCCTCAAGGGAGAGCGGACAGCGCTTTATAAACAAAGAGCCGCATATATTGGCAAAAAAATCTTTAAAATATTTTTGGGATGTCTGGAGAAAAGTGAGTCGGGCATCAGTTAAACAGTAATTCAACTTTGTCCGGCCTCATCTTTAATTATTTCATATATTTTTACATGTGATAAGGCCAGAGATAATTAAAGACACCAAAATTCTGGTAGTTTACTGGTAAACTTTGAAAGTTTCCAGTAATATACCCTCCATTTGCAACCCTAATTGGGACCAGGGTTGGGTAGGTTAATTTATTAATATAATCCGTTAGTTACCTGTCCAAAATGTCATCAGTAACTTCATCCGATTACATTTGTGTTATTCAAGGGTTATCTCCTTAAGAGGTGCAGGTTAGTAGTTGGCACTGCCACGAAGTCATGAAATGAGATTTTAAGCAAAACAATCACCTTAACCACACTGCTAACCCTAAGGCCTAACCTTAAATTAAGAACAAAAAGCTCATTTTTACAATAGACTTTAGCCAATGTTGACTTTGTAGCTAGCCCATCTAGCGCAAATAACTAATTGGGATAAACATTGAGAGTGAGTCACCCACTACATTCAGGGTGATTCAAGTCCCATTCCAAAACATGACCCAGGCTCTTGGACCACCTTGGGATGGAGTGGGCCTGCATGGATGATGGGCCCTACAGGAGAGGTGCCCCAGTGAAGGTTAGCAAATTAGCTGGTGATGTAACAAGGTCAACAGAGGTAAGATAAATAAAGAAAAAAGTTCTGTAATATCTGAAAAATGTAGATGGCAAAGGACATGTTTTATACTTTCTGCACAAGACCTTTGGCCACAACCCACTTACTCTCTAGGTCTTAAAAACGTTTGCAAGTTGAACCCTGTGTACACGAGTGGTTTAGTTTACATTAACCTACTGTCAGTGTCCCAGTGTGTGTAAGTACACTACATGGCCAAAAGTGCTCGCAAGTATCTCATTCCAAAATCATGGTCATTAAAAATGGAGCTTCCCCCCCTTTTACTGCTATAACAGCTATTCTGGGAAGGCTTTCCCACTAGATGTAAAATTGCTGCAGTGACTTGCTTCCATTTCATGAAGCTCCCGACGAACAGTTCTTGTGCTGACGTTGCTTCCAAGAGGCAGTTTGGAACTCGATAGTGAGTTTTTGCAATCGAGGACAGACTATTTTTACACGCTACGCGCATCAGCCCTTGGCGGTCCCGTACTGTGAGCTTGTGTGGCCTACCACTTCACGGCTGAGCCATTGTTGCTCCTAGACATTTCCTCTTCACAACAACAGTTGACCGGGCAGCTCTAGCAGGGCAGAAATGTGACAAATTGACTTGTTGTAAAGGTGGCATCCTATAACGGTGCCACATTGAAAGTCATGGAGCTCTTCAGTACGTGCAATTCTACTGCCAATGTTTGTCTATGGAGATTGTATGGCTGTGTGCTCAATTGTGTATACCTGTCAGCAAAGGGTGTGGCTGAAATAGCCGAATCCACTAATTTGTCCACATATTTTTGTGAATCACCGTGTTCATGCTGTGTGTACGTGTACATGTGTGTGGTGCTTAGGTTTTCGGAATGGCCGATTAATTAGGGCCGATTTCAAGTTTTCATAACAATCGGAAATCTGTATTTTTGGGCGCCGATTTGCCTATTTTTTTTATACCTTTATTTAACTAGGCAAGTCAGTTAAGAACACATTCTTATTTTCAATGACGGCCTAGGAACGGTGGGTTAACCGCCTTGTTCAGGGGCAAAATGACAGATTTTCACCTTGTCAGCTCGCGGGATCCGATCTTGCAACCTTACAGTTAACTAGTCCAACGCAATAACGACCTGCCGCTCTCTCGTTGCACTCCACAAGGAGTGAATGCAGTAAGCCAAGGTAAGTTGCTAGCTAGCATTAAACTTATCTTATAAAAAAACAATCAATCATAATCACTAGTTAACTACACATGGTTGATGATATTACTAGATATTATCTAGCATGTCCTGCGTTGCATATAATCTGACTGAGCATACAAGCATACAAGTATCTGACTGAGCGGTGGTAGGCAGAAGCAGGCGCGTAAACATTCATTCAAACAGCACTTTCGTGCATTTTGCCAACAGCTCTTCGTTGTGCGTCAAGCATTGCGCTGTTTATGACTTCAAGCCTATCAACACCCGAGATGAGGCTGGTTTAACCAAAGTGAAATGGCTAGCTAGTTAGCGCGCGCTAACTAGAGGGATGGAAGCTATACTGTTTCACTGGCAATACTAAAGTGCCTATAAGAACATCCAATAGTCAAAGGTTAATGAAATACAAATGGTATAGAGGGAAATAGTCCTATAATTCCTATAATAACTACAACCTAAAACTTCTTACCTGGGAATATTGAAGACTCATGTTAAAAGGAACCACCAGCTTTCATATGTTCTCATGTTCTGAGCAAGGAACTGAAACGTTAGCTTTCTTACATAGCACATATTGCACTTTTACTTTCTTCTCCAACACTTTGTTTTTGAATTATTTAAACCAAATTGAACAGGTTTCATTATTTACTTGAGGCTAAATTTATTTTATTGATGTAGTTAAAATAAGTGTTCATTCAGTATTGTTGTAATTGTCATTATTACAAATATATATATATATACATATTTTAAAATCGCCCGATTAATCGGTATTGGCTTTTTTGGCCCTCCAATAATCGGTATCAGCGTTTAAAAATTATAAATTGGTCGACCTCTAACCTGGAGTGATGATGATGTTTTGGGCGTCTTTGATCATTTCAACAGTTTGGTCCACGTTGACCTCTGTGTGTGTTCCTATGATCTCCATGGGCTTTCCTGACCCAGTGGATGACGTACCGTACCCACCCAGGATCACATTGGCCAGGGAACGGTTCATGGCCTAGCCAGTGGGAGAGAGGAGAAGAGGGGGTGGAAATAATAAAAAGCTGCTCATTTCTTTTGAGTCAACTGCAGTTTCAATGAACCCAGTTTCCTTCAGGCAGTCAATGCAGCCAGGAAGGCATTTAAGTACAGTTAGAGTTCCTCCTAGTGGAAAACGGTGGAAGCACAGAAAATGCCACTTGCATATTTCAGCATTTTCAAGGTTTACCTGTATAGTCATGGCCTGATGCTCCCTATTCACCTCATACTATCTGATGTGTGACACATCCTACATACAGACAGAAGGATGATATCCTATAGAATGATGAAAGTATAGAGTCTGTGTGATACTTCTAAAATACAGAAGAACTTACAGAGGATGCCTACTTACCACACACATTATGTACGAGAGAATGGCCCCTGAGGAGCCGATGAGGGCACCTACGATGGTGAGCAGGTTGTTGTTGAGCAGGAAGCCCTCGGCACATAGGGCCCAGCCGGAGTAGCTGTTAAGCACCGTGATGACCACTGGCATGTCTGCACCCCCGATGGCTGCTGTCAGAGTCAGGCCCTATGAGAACAAGACCACCGTTAGACTAAAGGTTCATATGGCATTGGGGTTAATAAAGCAAGACATCAATTCGTACTTTCCTTCATATGTTGCTAAATTGAATATATTGCCCATTCAAAAGAAGGTATACAAAGATCATGTTCCACATGTGAGTAGTAGGCCTGGCCATATATAAACGCACATGTAAGCATTTTCCTGAATCATTTTGGCATAAACAGACAACACCCTGTATTATTGAACAGAAAATAGCGAAATCTGATCAGCTAGTAGAAATGTTGTGTATTTAACCCCTATCAGATTGCAGTGGGCCTCAGTCTACTCATAAGGCATTTGTCAAAACATGGAGTTTTCATTTCAAGGGCTCTCTATGATATCATCCTAGTGTTACTCTCCAAGATACTGACCTCAGGGAACAGTTATAACCAGAGCCAGCTACCTAACATTATGTAATGATCCACTCCATCAAAAAAAAAAAGAAGACTTGAACAGTATCAGATTTCCTTTTAAAGACATTCATGCTCAGGCACAGGTGATTGTTTAGCTACACCTTAATATCAGTCAGAGTGATGCGATATTGTATACGTAAAAATGAATATCCACTGATTTACTCAACATCGAAATGTCCTTGTTACTGACAAACCACATGGAGGACTGAGCAGCCAACATTAACAACAGTTTTAACCAGAACCACCTTCTCGCAGCGCTGCTTCAAAACCTAATCATCTTAGTTAGCCTTCCATCTATCATCATATTATGGATTGATCCTATGTGTAATGCTTCCAATGAACTCTCTTTCAGGGCCAACAGTTGAGCAGGATCGAGAGGAGAGCACGTTTTATTGAAGGATAGCTGAATGAACCTAAGCCTACCATAAAATGGGCTAAAGCACAGGATCCCAATGGCACAAATAGGTAAGACTTCCATCCTATTTCTAAAGGTTCAGTTCAAAGGCCTTTGTTTAGCACTGGTCAATCCAGGTTGGTGGATATTAGCCGGGCCATAGATATAGAATTAGTAGAACAGGAAATGCCCTCACACCACAACAATTTCACTGTACCATCATGACTTCAAACATTGATTTGAATGGGGGGGGGGGATGTCCATTCCAGTCGTTCTATTTCTATGTTTAGAGCAGAGAAGGCGTGTAGATCATACCATGACGGCAGAGAGTGCGGACACAGAGCCCAGACAGGTGATGCCTGTGGTGTAGCTGGGGTCCAGCATGTAGGGGATCATCAGGCCCACACTGGAGGCCATTAGCCCAGCATTCATAGCATGGCGCCCGGGAAGATGGAGGGGGGCGGAGCTCAGCACACCTGGAGAGAGGAACACAGTAGGCATGGAGATAGTGAAATCCTGACATGCATTTAGCTCTATGTGCTGTCCATTTAATTTACGATGTACTTTGTTTACAAGTATTCAGCCCCCAACCACAAGACACATACTGTATGGACTAAAAAGGGAGTTACTTTTTTTTTATCCCTGATATGATTCAGCCCCGGGCAGGCAGGTACAAATATAGCAGAGAAATAAAGTTACCGTTTTTAAATAGATTTTGATTTCAGAGACTAAAATGTGTGCAGCTGAGGCTGTTTCATGCTAATTTAAAACAATGCATGTTGACAATCAAATTAACAAAGCTTGCAGCTGGATTCCGCCATCTGTGATACAGGCCACATTTTAATGTTTCATTTACTTCTTGTTTTGAATGCCTTTCAAAAGTACCCCCCAGAAAAAAGAAAAAAAAGTATAGCATGAAATGGCCACTTTTAATCTTATCAGAGCAGGTTTTCCAGATTCCAGTGAGACTGGAGTGGGAACGCTCCCTGGGATAATGCGTTCCAGCTTTCGGGAACAAGTGGAAAATGACTGTGGGTGGAGGGGATAATTAGTGCCAAACAGAGAGGTTCCGCCTGGCCTAGCTTTGAGCAAGAGGGCCTGGGTGGCACAACTGGGCCAGGGGACTGATGCAGAGTGGGTTACAGGCCCTCAGGTATCAACCAAAAGGACCCAGACCACTGTTGGTCTACTACTAGTAGTACTGGATCAAACCCCAGCTGCCTGGGATAAGATGTGGTGCCCAAGAGAAGCAAAATCCTACAACTTCAGGAAAATGTCTGTGTGTGATATATATTAATAATAACATTATGGACAAATGAATCAAACCAATGAACCATGATGTTGAATATGTATGAGAAATATAAGTATGATTTTAAGTGCCTCATTTGCTGACAGGAAACTTAGGTAAAATTGGAACCTTAACTCATGGCGTGCTTGGCCTAGGACTGCCTAAATTCCTACCCTTTTTCACTAGCAGCTCCCAACAAAAACACCATCCCGCTTCCACCACCACAGTAACATAGAATTTTAAATGTAATGCATCTTCCCAAATCGCCTTTACTCACCTTGCAGTTTCCCATAAGCTACCAGGGATCCACTAAATGTGACCCCTCCGATGAAGGTGCCCAGGTAGGCGATGATCTTGGTGAGGTTGGCAGACGGGTCGGTAGCAAAGTGAGGGTACTCGATCATGTACTCTGCCACGCAGGTGAGCACTGCAGCCAGACCCACCAGGCTGTGGAAGGCAGCTACCAGTTGGGGGAGGTCGGTGATCTGGATCTTCCTAGCAATACCCAACCCTGGGGGGCAGAGAGGATGACAACCAGTCAACACACGCACGCAGCAGGGTTTCCACAAAGAAAATTTGGCAGTGGACAATGTGAATTTACCAGATATTCATAATCATTGGGTGCGTAACACATTAGGGCGGTCAAACCACAGTGCTCAAAATCACATACAGATTATTGTAATTCATTCATAGAAATTAGCCTGTACAGTTGTAATAAAATAAAGTAGAACAATGTTCTTATACCAACATGACAGGATTTATTGAAAAGCACAACATTGCCCGTTGCGTCTTCATCCCTGAAATAAAAGTTATATAGAAGGGATCCCGCTTTGGACAGAAGGAATCTAACTTTTGTCAGATTTAACTTTTCGTAGCAGGTTAGGAGAATTAGGTTAAGGTTAGGAAAAGGGTTAACTAAAATCCTAAATGTTTTTACTTTTGACATTAATTTGACAAAAGCTGGACCCCTTCTAGTCATGACTGGGCCGGCTCGCTTCACTCCCCATTCCTGCTGTGATCAAAATCACAGCAGTGGAAGGGGACACTTGGCAACCACAAAATTAAGAAATTATAAAACTGATGTTGGACAATCAAATTTGATATGTAAATAAACTAAATTAGTTAAGGCTGGTTCATTGGGCGAAAGCTTATTGTACAATGCTCCTGTGAAACGAGGCCCGCCAACATGCATTTATGAAAGCACGTTTCCAAAGCTCAAATTATATCTCATTCTTTTTACAGTTCTACTGGATGATATTAATAAATGTGATGTTTATTTTTATAGCAATTTGAACTATCGTGGGGTCGTGGCTCATGTCATGTCTGATTTACGTGGCTTATTGATAACTTTCCTACTAATAGGCAGTTGGCTGCCTAGTGATTACAACATTGTATCTTTCCGATTTGAATAGTTGACAACAATGTTTCATTTTCAAGAACAATTGAATAAGCTCAACTGATATGAACCAATTGCGCATGATACCAGTGGCGACCCGTCATTCAAGGCTGGTGGGTCAGAGCCCCATCTGTTTTGAGCCCCACCTGTTTTGGCATTAATACCTGTCACATATCAGTTTGCAAACAATGTAAAAAAAATAATAATAATAATTGTTGAGTTAATAAATCCGCACACAAACATGGTCTCGCTGTTACTTTCTAAGGCAGGTCCATGCAGGTTTTTCAGCCTAGCTCAGTGCTTTCTGTGGTGGTGGGGCAAGCCAGCAGAAAATACGGAGTGTAGGGGTTGGTAATGTTCTCTAGTTGCGCCGTGATTGGCTCAGTGTTGTCACTCATGGGAACACTACATCACTGTAAAATCTACAGGGAAACCTTGAACATTCAGGGTTTTCTTTTACATTAGAAGTGCCCATCCAATGCGGCTCAAGGTCATTGGCCAAAGATAAAATGTCGCCAAATCACATTATATATACACCATAGCTTTGATTGGACTGATTATGCCAACATCATACTTTCAAAATCTTAGCTAGCAATCATGAATCAAGTCGACAATCTACTGGCAAATCCTTCAAGCCTTGTCATATATAGACAAATTATAGATAAAACGTTTTGGTGCTCATTGGCCATAAACATTACACAAGTTGGAAATCACAAATTCAATAATAAGTGGTGAATACTTCGCAGCTACTGTATATGCCACCTTTATTTATCCTATAGTTCTGACTTGGTGTGCATGGAGAATACTGTAGTAGTTCATTTCAAAAGTGCTGACTAAATAGTTATATTGACTACGTCTGTCTTAACTCACTCATTGTCTTCATCGAAAGTACAGATTGCCCCTTATCCGCTTTGTTCCCTTATGCCAAAAGGTTTGTACAGGTACATCTCAATTGTCAGTAGAAACCACATTTGTTTAAGCAAGTCAGTCATATCAGCTATGTTTTTTTTAAAGGCAGTAAATTAGGCTGAATGAAGTGTTTCGCTGCCAGACAAGGCTCTGCTGATAGCCAGGTGTAGCAGTGGTAAGGATTCACTCCAAGGTGCTGAAAATAAAGCTCTGCTGTTGGGACAGATTTATGTAGGCCCTAAGAGTTTGTGGGCACAATTTGTCACAGTTCTAATGCAATTAATGTATTGTTGAGTTTGCCCGAACAAGATTTACATGCTAAAATCACCACTGCAAGATACACATCATTACTCTACTCTATCAATCCATTACAAATCTTTATACTATATTTGACACAGGGGCAGCTTATGTTGATCTTGCCTCAGGCAGCAGCAAATCGTTAGGACCGGGCCTGATTAACAATAATTTGCCTCTAATTTACTTGCATTTGCAGCAGACCTTGCTTGGCCAGCTCAAATTTAAGTCAAAACTGTCCAACTCCCTGGATCAACTTGCAATGCACATCAGCCTCATTACGTTGTCCCTCAATAAGGCGCAATCTGGAGGTCATCTTTACTCTGTTTTAGAGAAAGAATCCTCTCTCAGCAGGCACTTTAGAAATGTGGATAATCAACTCAATCTTTGCCCAGTCGGGGTACACTTAGCTGTCCTTTATGGGGAGTAAAAATAAAAACACCCAACACTAAGCATCTTGAGGATTTATTATCCTATGAAGCATATTTGCCTTTGAAGTTGGAGAAAATTGACTGGTATTTCCATCAATGAATAAAAAGCATTATTTTGCAATGCATTTTTCTTCTCCCGGACAATTTGGCCGGCAACAATTTTATTTATCGGCTAAAGGAAACCCTGAACACATGCAATCACACGAGCCAACACACATTAAAGGATTGCTGGGAAATGGGTCATCCTGAGGCACAGGTGTTGCTGATGAGGGTTGTTTGGGGGAAATTCCTTGTTTGTGAGTGCACCTTAGTGTGTGTGTGTGTGTGTGTGTTCTTCTTGAAGCCCTGTAGACATGGGAGGGGTTAACAGGAGCATCTGGAACAGGGCTAGGGTCTTAATCGATGGTTTAGTCTAGGTTCCAACTTGATTCCAGGAAAAATGTACAATGAAGATGGACGCAGAGCTCCAGAGGTCTGCTGGGTAATACTGGTGATTCAGACATAATGGTGACCATTACCTTGGCACCACTGTAGTACAGCAGTTGGAAGCAGACCACCACATGAGGACTACAGACCGCCACCTGCTGTTAGACAATATGTTCAGACAGAACATACAAATGGCAGACAAATTTCATTTACTACCACACACTTACCAGCGGTGCCACCCACAGCCATGGCGGCACTCATCTGTGCCAGGAGTTCCGGGGTGGGCTTCAGGAAGCCCAGGGTGGCAGCGATGCCCCCCGCCACCCCCATCATACCCAGGGCATTACCCAGACGGGCAGTGGACTGGTTAGACAGACCAGCCAGGGCTCCCACACAGCACATACCAGAGCCCAGGTACATCATCTACAGAGAAAGGGATAAACACACAGCTGCATGTTCAGGAGGGCACACTATACTATAGCAACACGTATTTTGCAATTCTAAATGGGACAAGTCTAGGTAATGCATGCCTGTTTAACTCTAGTTTTCTGCCTACTTAAAGGTGTACTATGCAGAAATGTTAGAACCGGAAGCTTAGAAATAGCGCACAAAGAACAGATATACTGCTTCTTAGACTTGCTTTCAATAAAAATAACAGATCTATAACACACATTTCTATGTTTATTTGGTCAGGTCGCCCAGAAAGTTACATATTGCAGCTTTAACAACCTACTGAACACAACTACTAACCCCGCCACTGGTTTGGGGGTTAGGTGATGCTCACCTGTTCAATGTTGTAGCCAGCCTGCATGGCAACTCCATAACCCCCAACGAACACCCCGGTGGGCAGTAAGTAGAGATAGTTGTATTCTGGAGGGTCAGTGGGACGCTTGAACATGTCCAACATCTTCTTGGTGACCAGGAAACCACCTGAGAGAGAAAGAGAACAAACCCCGTCAAACTCAAACTGGTAGACAATGGTCTGCACATGCCAAGCGGTTGCAAAGAGCGCATCTGACCACAAGGCATTACAGTGGGTAGTGGGTACGAACTCCCTACCTCTATACCGCGCAGTGTCAGAGGAAGGCCCTAAAAATGTTCAAAGACTCCAGCTACCCAAGTCATAGACTGTAATCTGCTGCCGCACGGCACCGATGCACCAAGTCTAGAACAAGCAGGACCCTTAACAGCACTACCCCAAGCCATAAGACTTCTAAATGTTTAGTTAACCAAATAGCTACCCGGACTATCTGCATTGACTCTTTTATATTGACTTATCACATATGCTGCTGCTCCAGTTTATTATCGGTTATTATATTCCTAACTATACACAGTGTACAAAATATTAAGAACACCTTCCTAATATTAAGTTGCGCACCCTCCTTTTGCCCTCAGAATAGCCTCAATTCATCGGGGCATGGACTCTACAAGGTGTCGAAAGTGTTCCACAGGGATGCTGGCCCATGTTGACTCCCAATGCATCCCACAGTCGTGTCAAGTTAGCTGGATGTCGATTGGATGGTGGACCATTCTTGATTCACACAGAAAACTGTTGTGTGAAAAACCCAGCAGCGTTGCAGTACTTGACAAATTCAAACCGATGCACCTGGAACCCACTACCATACCCCATTCAAAAGGTAGTTAAATATTTTGTCTTGCCCATTCACCCTCTGGCACACACACAATCCATGCGTCAATTGTCTTGAGGCTTGAAAATACTTAACTTGTCTCCTCCCCTTCATCTACATTGATTGAAGTGGATTTAACAATAGACATCAATAAGGGATCATATCTTTCATCTGGGCAGTCTCATGGAAAGAGCAGGTGTTCATGTTTTGTCCACTCAGTGAACATACATATCTACCTCAAATACCTCGTACCTCTGCACAATAACCTGTGTATATAACCAAGTTATCGGTACTCATTGTGTATTTACTACTACGTGTTCTACTTTTTTTATTATTTCTCTATTTTTCTCTCTATTTTTGGGAAGGGCTCGTTAATAAGCATTTCACTGTTAGTCGACACCTGTTGTTTACGAAGAACGTGACAAATAAAATTTGACTTGAATGCTTTAGGCATAACAGGGTGAAGACCGTAATATATAAATAAATAAATAAATAAATAAATATTATTTATTGCACTCTTATTTGAGTAAGTCATTAAAACAGCACACAAAAGGTTAATGTAGTGGTCAGGGGTTTTCTTGGTGGGGTCTCTCCCGATATAAACGATCAGACGGAACACTTCATTCTGTTGGGGCGGATCACGTTACATTCCTCTGAGTTCCCTTCAACCACACTACACCCAGACAGGTTATTCACTGGCTAACATCTGTCCACTTCAGCTGTATGGGCTAATTTTAGCCCAGACCAGACCTCAATCACTTAAACACACGAATAATAAAATAAAATAAATTCAGACTAAGGCTTAGAGTCAATACATTCAGATTCAAGAATGAAAAGGGCAGGTATTTAAGAAAAGCAAGCGCAGGACTTTTCCATGCTCCCCCTATAAAAACACATGGAAATACAAAAGACTCTGACTAGAGCCAGAGGAAGAAAAAACTATTCCTCGACCCCTGTCGTATAAGGAGCAGGTAGTCTATAAATTTCAGAGCTAGTTTATGGAAACTAATATTGGAGGGTCATTTTTTGTGTATTCACTTGACAATATAAAACTTGTAGAAGAAGGGGTAGGAAAACAGACGGTGGAATGTCAGTTTTGATGTTAGTTAGGGTTTATGGGTGGCGCGGTAGACCACTAAGAAATGTTGCGTGTGGAATGGAAACCAACTGGACCATTAAACTGAAATTAAACATCTGCTCTTTAAATAAAATACATACATACATACAAACATGCATACATACATATAAAGAGGTGGACTTCAAGCACGCTGGAACACATGCACAAAAGAGATCTGAGAGTTATTAATTGGTTATTACAGCAAATGGCAAAAATCTGCCATAATGCCCCAGTAACAGGGCTTTAAATCCCTGCCATGACCTTTGACCCTGCTAAGTAATCTGACCTATCAGAGGGCCCTCACACAACACTGAGACCTTTGGACCTCTGCAGCTTTTGCCTTAGTGGCTGTCTAGAATCATGCGCCATAGACTTTTCTGAAACCACCGTTAGTGACATTCCCTCATTTCTTCTCAGCAGAGCCAGACTAAGCCTGGTTTATAGCATGTCCGGTGCTCTTTTGAAGATAACTCCGTAATTTCCAGTTCAGGTGTTCTCCTTATTTCCCACCTGAAGTGAGTCAGGGAACGTGTGCTCTCACCTGAACCATGGACCAATTAACTTATTGGTAACAGGGGGTGCAGTATTGAGCAACTTGGATGAATAAGGTGCCCAGAGTAAATTGCCTGCTACTCTATCCCAGATGCTAATATATGCATATTATTAGTAGTATTGGATAGAAAACACTCTGAAGTTTCTAAAACTGTAAAAATATTGTCTGTGAGTATAACAGAACTGATGTTACAGGCGAAAGCCTGAGAAAAATACAATCCGGAAGTGACTCATCTTTTGAAAGCCCTGTGTTCCGATGCGTCCCTATTGAGCTGTGAATGCCCTATCAACCAGATTACGCTTTCTACGTATTCCCCAAGGTGTCTACAGCATTGTGACGTAGTTTTACGCATTTATGTTGAAGAATACCCGTAGGTGGCTTCATTGCGCAAGTGGTCACCTGATGCTCCCAGATAAATTATTGCGTAAAATACAGGAGGTAGCCATTATTCCAATCGCTTCTACTGAGAAACCAATTGTCCCGGTTGATATATTATCGAATAGATATTTGAAAAACACCTTGAGGATTGATTATAAACAAAGTTTGCCATGTTTCTGTCGATATTATGGAGATAATTTGGAATATTTTTCAGGCATTGTCGTGACCGCAATTTCCGGTTGATTTCTCAGCCAAACGTGAAGAACAAACAGAGCTATTTCGCCTACAAAAATAATATTTTGGGGAAAAAATGAACTTTGGCTATCTACCTGGGAGTCTCGTGAGTGAAAACATCCGAAGTTCATCAAAGGTAAACAATTTAATTTGATTGCTTTTCTGATTTTCATGACAAGGTTGCCTGCTGCTAGCAAGGCATAATGCTATGCTAGGCTATCGATAAACTTACACAAATGCTTGTCTAGCTTTGGCTGTAAAGCATATTTTGACAGGGTGATTAACAAAAGGCTAAGCTGTGTTCCAATATATTTAACTTGTGATTTTCATGAATAGGAATATTTTCTAGGAAGATTTATGTCCGTTGCGTTATGCTAATTAGTGTCAGATGATGACAACGGTCCCGTTCACGGGATGGGGTGTCACTAGAGGTTAACATCGTTTGACATGTTTCTACAAACTTGAATTTTCGTCTGGATTTTGCGCTCGCGCATTGGGCCTTTGGAAAAGTAAACTATACGCACAAACAAAACAGAGGTATTTGGACATAAATATGGACGTAATCGAACAAAACAAACATTTCTTGTGGGAGTCCTGGGAGTGCATTCCGACAAAGATCAGCAAAGGTAAGTGAAAATTTATAATGCTATTTATGACTTTTGTTGACGCCACATTGGGCGGGTAACTGTATGGCTTGCTTTTGTTGCTGAACCTGTTCTCAGATTATTGAATATTGTGCTTTTGCCGTAAAGCTTTTTTGAAATCTGACATAGCGGTTGCATTAAGAACAAGTTTATCTTTAATTCTATGTTAAAACATGTATCTTTCATCAAAGTTTATGATGATTATTTATGTTATTTGATGTGGCTCTGCAATTTCTCCGGATGTTTTGTAGGCATTTCTGAACATGGCGGTTTTTGGATATAAATATGAACTTGATGGAACAAAACATACATGTATTGTGTAACATTGAGTCCTGGGAGTGTCATCTGATGAAGATCGTCAAAGGTTAGTGATTAATTTTATCTATATTTCTGCTTTTTGTGACCCCTCTTTGGTTGGAAAATGGCTGAATGCTTTCTGTGAATAGTTGCTGACCTAACATAATGATATGTTCTGCTTTCGGACACTGTGGTTGGATTAACAAGAAGTGTATCTTTAAAATGGTGTAAAATACTTGTATGGTTGAGGAATTTTAATTATGAATTAAAAAAATTGAATTTGGCATCCTGCAATTTCACTGGCTGTTGGCGAGGTGGGACGCTAGCGTCCCGAACGATCCCAGAGAGGTTAACGGTCACAAGTTAGGAAGAGGGCACAGTGGAGCAATAGCCTTACTTCACCTGCCACGATGCTCTACCAGTTTTTTTAATAGATAGTCAAATGAAATAAAATGTCCCTAAAGGGTCTGATATACTTGTCTCTAAAGTATTTGAAGATCTTATATATGGGGACGAAGGGGATACAATGTTGAGGTAATTGAAGCTCAGTTTGTCTGCTCCATTCACTGTCTGTTTTCACAGTTACTGTCTGGTTTAGTCCAAAGAGTCACTCACCAGCGATGTTGACTGAGGAGATGAAGGCAGCCGCGACAGCCAGGGTCTCAGCAGAGGAGGAGGGGGCGTAGCCACCCCCCATGAGAGACAGACCGCCCACAGCTGTCAGACCTGGGAAAAAAAGAAAAAAAGCTTAGATCACATGGCAACCCATTCCATTCTGATCTTTTGCACAATTGGCAAAAAAAAGGAGGATCAGAATTGGGCTCTCTGTGTAAACAGCCTTAGACCCACATGTGTTGAACTGATGACAAAATAACAGTACAAAACAAACAATTATTGATTACAGTTTACATAGACAAATAAATTTAAACAATTTGGAGTTTCACAATTCCTGACATTTAATTAGAGTAAAAATTCCCTGTCTTAGGCCAGTTAGGATCACCACTTTATTTTAAGAGTGCGAAAATGTCAGAATAATTGTAAATGATTCATTTAAGCTTTTATTTCTTTCATCACATTCCCAGTGGGTCAGATGTTTACATGCTACAAAATAATAATTGAGTATATTGCCTTTAAATTGTTTAACTTGGGTCAAACTTTTCAGGTAGCCTTCCACAAGCTTCCCACAATACGTTGGATTAATTTTGGCCCATTCCTCCCAACAGAGCTGGTGTAACTGAGTCAGGTTTGTAGGCCTCCTTGCTCGCACACGCTTTTTCAGTTAAACCCACAAATTGTCTATAGGATTGAGGTCAGGGCTTTGTGATGGCCACTCTAATACCTTGACTTTATTGTCCTTAAGCCATTTTGCCACAACTTTGGAAGTATGCTTGGGGACATTGTCCATTTGGAAGACCCATTTACGACCAAGCTTTAACTTCCTGACTGATGTCTTGAGATGTTGCTTCAATATATCCACATAATTTTCCTCCTCATGATGCCATTTATTTTGTGAAGTGCACCATTCCCTACTGCAGCAAAGCACCCCCACAAAATCATGCTGCCACCCCCGTGCTTCACGGTTGGGATGGTGTTCTTTGGCTTGCAAGCCTCCCCCCTTTTCCTCCAAATATAACGATGGTCATTATGACCAAACAGTTATATTTTTGTTTCATCAGACCAGAGGACATTTCTCCAAAAAGTACAATCTTTGTCCCCATGTGCAGTTGCAAATTGTAGTCTGGCTTTTTTTATGGCGGTTTTGGAGCAGTGACTTCTTCCTTGCTGAGCGGCCTCAGGTTATGTCTATATAGGACTTGTTTTACTGTGGATATAGATACTTTTGTACCCGTTTCCTCTTGCATCTTCACAAGGTTCCTTTGTTGTTCTGGGACTGATTTGCACTTTTCGTACCAAAGTATGCTCATCTCTAGGAGACAGAAAGCGCCTCTTTCCTGAACAGTATGACGGCTGCGTGGTCCCATGGTGTTTATACTTGCATACTATTATTTGTACAGATGAACGTGGTACCTTCAGGCATTTGGAAATTACTCCCAAGTATGAACCAGACTTGTGGAGGTCTACAAAAAAAATGTCTGGGGTCTTGGCTGAATTTTTTTATTTCCCATGATGTCAAGCAAAGAGGCACTGAGTTTGAAGGTAGGCCTTGAAATACATCCACAGATACACCACCAATTGACTAAATTTATGTCAATTAGCCTATCAGAAGCTTCTAAAGCCATGACATAATTTGCTGGAATTTTAAAAGCTGTTTAAAGGCACAGTCAACTTAGTGTATGTAAACTTCTGACCCACTGGAATTGCTTGTGTCATGCACAAAGTAGATGTCCTAACCGACTTGCCAAAACTATAGATTGTTTAACAAGAAATTTGTGGCATGGTTGAAAAACGAGTATTAATGACTCCAACCTAAGTGTATGTAAACTTCCGACTTCAACTGTATGTACCCAATTGCCTTGTCAGACAAAAACAGCTTAATTACATTTGAAGTGCAGTGAAGACAGGTATGTTTTACACATTAGAGTACAGCTGTACAGCTTAATGTGGAAATTGTCAGAGCACAGAGGGAATCCTGATCACTATCAGCCCTATATTGACTTACAAATGCTGCCTGCTATACTGTAGTGAACACCACAACAGGCTCGTCAGAGACCGAGCCAGCAGGCTCGTCAGAGACCGAGCCAGCAGGCTCGTCAGAGACCGAGCCAGCAGGCTCGTCAGAGACCGAGCCAGCATGCTCGTCAGACCGAGCCAACAGGCTCACAGTCATGCGTTTGTGTTTCTGAATGACTGGGTGAGATTTTCCTGACTGTCCCTTTCTGGAACTACACAGTAACAATTAGTCACAGACAGACAGACCAGGGGTTGAATTAAAAGGTGCATTGCACACTACCTCAGTGTCACAGGAAATGCATACAGCAGGCAATTAGGTTAGAAAATTATATTTACACACTCAAAAAGCGAGACATGCTGTTCACTCACACTATCCTAGACACGTCGCCGACAAGGTGAACTTTGAAACCTTTATGCCATCAGATACCCACCTAAAGTTTCCCTCCCTTGAAAAAGAGGGTGATTTACTCCACCCTCAATGTGAGGTTACATTTGGAAGGGGCGTCATAATCAGGCCATTGAGATCACAGACATAGGCTACCTGACCAAATAGACACCAATACCACCTACCTCCTGCTGACTTATCAAGACAGCTCTTAGATAGTCAGCCAGTGATATCTATGTTGATCACATAAACCCACACACAATAGAGATGAGGTCCCATGGGAGGTGCATAGAGCAGACTTCAGAAAGGACAGACTTTTTCCAATTGTGAGTCAATAGTTTCAGGTAGATTAAAGAGACTGTCAAGAGACTGGAGGATGGCGCCATAACTGCCATTGGGCAAAACCAAAGGTTCCCTATCAAAAGTAACCCAATGCTCTAGACGGAGTGACACCCACTTCTCTTTCCCTCATGAGAATACGAAATTTCAAATTCCATTATGCTTCACTAACGTCTCGGGCTCTTTTAACTTTTTTACATTTGGCACAACAATAAGAATTCCAATGGCTTCAAAGTTTCCCCTTCTTTGCATGACCAAAATAAAAGGCATTGTTTAGGTAATGCCAAATATGCGGGGAACACACCCAAGAGTGTGTTAGGATAGAGACTGACTAGGGTGGGGAGGGTGTGTGTGTAGTAGTGATGGGAGGAAGAAAAAAAATCATAGCTACATATTGCAATATTCTTTTTCGACAATATAGCGTATTTGACTCTATTGTAGGTAGCTTACCTAGCGGTAGTCGGCTGTGCCAAAACGCTGATATTTTTCATCGTATAGCGTGTTCTCCTTTTTAAAATAGTTAGCCAACATGTTTTCAGCACTTTTATTTCCCTGACTTATCAAAACTAGTTCTGTTGCTCTCTCGTCTCTCTGCAGCAGACATCAGTGTTGTGTTCGAGACCACCTAAAGCAAAACCGATTCAAGACCAAGACCGAATCGAGTCAGTCAAGACCGAGAGGGGGAGGAGTCTGAGACCAGAAAATTGCAAGTCCAATTCAAGACCATGATTGTAATTTTGTCAAGTCACCACCATAAGAGTTCAAAATGTCCAGTATTTCTGTGTTCATATTTCAGGAGAACATATGGATTCTTTAGACATTCAGAATGGCAAATAGAGCCACTTTACAAGTTGTTACTAACCCAAACACAGTGGGGAACAACAAGGGCCTTCTAGCCCATCAGGGAAGAGCTAAGGATTTATGAAATTATTATTATTATTTTAATGTTGTTCTGCTTTAATCCCGCCTCTCTCTTTTGTGCACAAATCAATCTGAGAGCCCCCACCTGTCCACTTACGCAATGTGGTCGTTCACGCTCATTCTTCAAAATAAAAGCCTGAAACTATGTCTAAAAGGCTGTTGACACCTTAGGGAAGCCATAGAAAAAGGAATCTGGTTGATATCTCTTTCAATGGGCAATAGGGATGCATAGAAACACAGGGGTTTCAAAATAAGAGAGTCAGTTCCTGATTGGATATTTCTCAGGCTTTCGCCTGCAATATCAGTTCCGTTATACTCACAGACAATATTTTTACAGTTTTGGAAACTTTAGAGTGTTTTCTATCCTAAGATGTCAATTATATGCATATTCTAGCATCTGGTCCTGAGAAATAGGCTGTTTACTTTGGGAACGTTATTTTTCCAAACATAAAAAGTGCCTCCTAGCTTCAAAAGGTTAACTAACACTGGAGAAAAAAAGATCCAAATCAGGATTTGTTTTTGTGGTCTCTGGGGAGATAAATCTAGCTAGCTAAATCAGCCATTGACTAGGCCATCTGCCATTGAACTGTATTTGGGCCAAATTTTGGAGTGACAGCAGAATCAACCAATGCCATTTTGACTTGTAATGGGTGGCACCGTTTTTACAAAAACCTTCTGCCTTCTCCAAGGCCAACAGGTTACTTACTGTACAATAGTGAGCAGTAGTTCTCACGGTCTAGCTAGTTTTTGTTTTAGCTTAGTTTGCAGTTTCAAATGATCATCATCTGATGAGGAAAACTGTGTTTATTGCAGCTTGGTTGCTGTTGTTAGCCATCTTTTTGAAAATAACTTGTGTGTGAAACATTGTTGCATTTTAATTAAACTTTAGATCACCGGTTACTTTGCGTGCTGAACATTAATATGTTTTTTGCAAGGGGAAGTAATAGTTGTCCATTTTGATTGGGAAATGCTTAGCCTAATGGTTGTGTTTTTGTATTCTTAGGATTGGGACCTACTGGCCTTTTATGTGAGTGAATGACTGCTTATCCTTTAACCTCATGCTGTGTGTGACTGATGTCTTTCTAGCAGCCCTATGTGTCTCCCTAAAAGTGCACTCTCCTACATTGAGAGCGCTGGTATTAAGGTCACTGTCCTTTCAGCATCCTTTGACGTGTCACTGTTGGTGATAGTGAGGGCGTTAGGCTACCATAAGTTGCGTAAGCGGTACAATTGTAGTTGTTGGCAGCATTATCTGGGGGGGGGTGTTCTCTCTGTGTGAGTGGCAGCCTGAAGCTCGAATCAGCCTCAGGGCTGTTTGATTCAGCTGGGGGCATTAAGTGATGCTATGTTTCTGTTTGCTACAACGTGTTGGACAAATTGTTTTCCCCACTGAAGGCCTATAGCCACAGTTTGCCACAGTTTGCCACAGTTTGCCACTGCACAAAACATGTCTATAATAAATATAAAGACTGTTACAATTCCTCCCGGTCTCCCCTTACTAATAGTGAGCATGCAACTTTCAAACAATTCCCCCCACTCTTCCCTACCAGGGAATCAAGGAAATGCTATAGTAATGTTACGAGTAAAGTAGGAGGCCCAAGATTCAATAGGCGATAAGATGTTTCATGAAAGGAGTGTATACATTTGGCCTGGCGCAGCGGTTTTATGCACTGACTGAATGGAAGCTGATAATTACTGTATGATTTTTTTACTCCGCTGGTATCGGGAAGAAATTACGAGTTCTCACTGACCAGTTTAGAGCAATACAACACCGGCAGACACCGTGAGCAATATCTTTGGAACATCAAATCGCAATACAATTGCAGTAATACATATTGTATTGTGAGAATCACAATACTACCATACCAGCATCTAATTATCGTGAACACCTATACAACACCATTCTGTATACATCTGGCCCTTCCTTGGACACTGTGCTAACAAACCTCCAAATGAGCTTCAATGCCATACAACACTTCTTCTGTGGCCTCCAACTGCTAGTGGCCTCCAACTGCTAAATGCTAGTAAAACTAAGTGCATGCTCTTCAACCGATTGCTGCCCGCACCCTCCCGTCCGACCAGCATCACTACTCTGGATGGTTCCGACTTAGAATATGTGGACAACTACAAATACCTAGGTGTCTGGTTAGACTGTAATCTCCCCTTCAGGACTCACATTAAGCATCTCCAATCCAAAATTAAATCTAGAATCGGCTTCCTATTTCGCAACAAAGCCTCATTCACTCATGTCAAACATACCTTCGTAAAACTGACTATCCTTGACTTCGACAATGTAATTTACAAAATAGCCTCCAACACTCTACTTAGCAAACTGGATGTAGTCTATCACAGTGCCATCCATTTTGTCACCAAAGCCCCATATACTACCCACCACTGCGACCTGTAGGCTCTCGTTGGCTGGCCCTCGCTTCATATTCATCACCAAGCCCATTGGCTCCAGCTCATCTATGTCTTTGCTAGGTAAAGCCCCGCCTTATCTCAGCTCACTAGTGACCATAGCAACACCCACCCATAGCACGCGCTCCAGCAGGTATATTTCACTGGTCATCCCCAAAGCCAAAACTTCCTTTGGCCACATTTCCTTCCAGTTCTCTACTGCCAATGACTGGAACAAATTGCACAAATCACTGAAGCCTTATCTCCCTCTAACTTTAAGCATCAGCTGTCAGAGCAGCTTACCGATCACTGTACCTGTACACAGCCAATCTGTAAATAGCACACCCAACTACCTCACCCCCATATTGTTACTTAACCTCTTGCTCTTTTGCACCCCAGTATCTCTACTTGCACATCATCTCCACATCACTCCAGTGTTACTCCAGTGTTAATGTTAATGCTAAATTGTAATTATTTTGCCTGTATGGACTATTTATTGCCTACCTCCCTACATTTGCACACACTGTACATTGATTTTTCTATTGTGTTATTGACTGTACGTTTGTTTATGTGTGACTGTTGTTGTTTTTGGTCGCACTGCTTTGCATTATCTTGGCCAGGTCGCAGTTGTAAATGAGAACTTGTTCTCAACTGGACTACCTGGTTAAATAAAGGTGAAATAAAATGTAAAAAAATACTATCTTATCGTGAGATCCCTGGTAATTCCCAGCAATAACATGCAGAGTGTGGCGTAATAAAGCAGTCGACAGGAACTGTGCAGTAGGTCCAGGGAGATAATTGCTACATTGGATGCCGCCATCACGCCTTCTCTGAAGTTGGCATCTGTGGCGACATGAAGGGGGCTTTAATGTTGGGCCACCATGGGCTCTTTAACAACCAAGTCTTTCCTGGTTCCTGGACCCAGACCCCGGTCGTGACCGACTGTCCTACCGCTGAAGGGAAGAACGAGGAAATGCTTAACCAAGTACCAGATACCACAGCCAGCTTGTCACTTCCGCCCTTGTCAAGAATAATCAACATGCTGCGAACGGACACACACCCTGCGCTGCATTCTGTTATGTAAACAATTGGCTGAGCCTTGGATACAGCAGCTAGTATTGCGCCAAACGCACATCACTCATTTGCTACACAAATCACTTAGGTCACCCATTTTGGATTCAAAACAGTGAATATCGCCGAAAGGCGACTAGTTTGCGTCCCTGAATAACGCCACAGACATCAGTGCGCAAATTAATGTCTTCTTGATCTAGGACAGAGTAATGATCAAATGTCTTGTCAGCATTATCAAAGCATTGAGTTACCATTTTATCAGCATAATATTCTGTTTCTATTTTATTTACAGACAAAGAAATATTCAATTACAGATTAATCTACTATAATCTATTAGCCTATATTCAGAGTGGAACCTGAGACCTATGCTTTCAGTTGCTTGAAGCGGATCTCAACTCTGGAGTAGAAGCGTTTTAAATCATCCAGACTACAAGGATCATGAATCATTTCCTGTTTCCTCCAGGTCTTACTCATCACGAGAAGAGAGGACCTGCAGGTGTGGAGGTAGAGGGAGATTTAACCTCCACGTCTGTAAGGGAATCTCCTCTGGACAGCATGCTTTTTATGGACTAGTAAATCAAATTAAAAACATCTGAGTTTAAAAACTGGATTTATTCTCATTTGAAGCCAAATCCCAAGTGATGTAATGTAGGCATATATGCATTTTTATCAGTTGGTTTACCTCCCTTCATATCTATAAATACATCACTAAATATACTAAAATAATGACTTGCCTATGTTTAGTCTTGCCTTTCGTGAACTAACACTCACACCCAACTTTCATATTTATTTATACTTCTTTTCTACTAGCACTGACTTTGCTGATAGCTACTTGGAGGAAAAATGTGTTCTGACAGATGTGTTGTTGTCCCACCTAGCCATCTTAAGATGAATGCCCTAACTGTAAGTCGCTCTGGCTAAATGACTCAAATATAAATGTAAAATGTAGTCTTCTTTGCACTGTGTCCATTTCATTAATAGAAGTCTTCATAAACACTCACCAGAGATGGCGTTGGTGACGGACATGAGTGGGGAGTGAAGGGCTGGGCTCACCCCCCACACCGTGTGGTAGCCCACAATGGTAGCCAGGCCGAAGATGGTCACCATCTGAGTGAAGGCTGCATTGGGCGCAGCTAGGCCCAGGCCTAACATGGTGCCAAGACCTGAGAGGGGCAAAGGGTTAATAAATAACTTTACACTAGCCCATGCTACATATCTAATGTCCATATGTAATATAGATAAGGGCTTTTTAACAATTCAAATGCAAGCAAAACAAATAAAATGATAATCATTGATCGTCATAAGGTGTTGAATTGAATTAGGCCATGTCCTATGAGGCACATTATAGAGTAGAAATGCTGACTCTTTCTGATGTCTACTAATTTTCTTAAGTGAGGACAAGAGACAGACGTTGCCGTAAGCAATTTATCTAGGCGCAATTAGACAGCAACCCAAGTATGGTGGTGGTACACGACGCGCCGACCACAGCCAACCTAAAACGAGCTGCTTGGGGGAACGTGTGAACGGGGTTTACAGGCCTGCTGTCTCCAGTCACCACTACCAGAGCAAGTGTCTGTGGGAAACGGCTACAGCACTACTTCAGACAGACACAGCAGGAGGAGGGAGGGCTCGACATCCCACATTTTATTAGTCCCAGTTTCCTGGCACTAAGGGGCTGCTGGTGGTGGTTTGGACTGAGAGACAGGGAGGGAGGGGGCATGTTAGGTTAGGTTGAGCTCTAATTAGGTGACCAATCCTAATTTCAAAGGGGATCTCCTCCTCTCTGGCTTCTTGCATGGCTGATCCGGTGGTCAGGACATCACGATGGTCCAGCAGCACCTGCCTTGGCTTCAGCAGGGAGATACGGAGCAAACTCACTCAAGAAAGAACAGGAAGATGAATGTGCCCGTTTGTTAATCTCAGGGTGTTTATTTACGTGTAAACCCAGTTTGTGGCTCATTTATCTGACTGTTGGGGAAGAAGGACGTGTTCTCTGGATCTCTTTGATGTGATTCCAGAACAGAACAGAGACGAAAGTTCCTGCCTGCCTCGTCTGTAACCAATAGAAATAATCTGCAAGGATTTCTGTTCAGAGTAGCTTTTATGTCTGATCACGACTGTTGCTGCTCTCATAATGGGGTCACAGCTCACCTTTCCCACATAAGTCAGATATGCAGAAGACTTGTGCGTGTGTTAGTAGAGAACGTAACAATGTAATGAATGTGGTAATAAAACATTAACGGGCTGCTTTTAACCCCCCCGCCATAGTCCTGTTAACCCAGGTCGTTGTGAGGAGAGTGAGACCACCATAGGAGCTCAGAGAGACTCATGACACCGCTCAGTTTAGGGGCCATTATCCTGACAGCCAGGGTTGTTCTGCATCCTCTGCTTTCTGCGATGTCAGCCATTTTAATCCCCTTACATTATAATTAAGTAAACAACTGACTTCATTTACGTAAGTATTCACATCCCTGAGTCAAAACATCGTTGGCAGCTGCGAGTCTTTCTGGGTAAGTTTCTAAGAGCTTTGCACCCTTGGATTGTACAATATTTTCCCATTATTATTTTCAAAATTCTTCAAGCTCTGTCAAATTGGTTGTTGATAAATGTTAGACAACCATTTTCAAGTTTTGCCATAGATGTTCAAGCAGATTTAAGTCAAATCTGTAACTCGGCCACTAAGGAACATTCACTGTCATCTTGGTAAGAAATTCCAGTGTAGAATTGGCCTTGTGCTAAGGTTATTGTCCTGCTTTAAAGGTGAATGAATCTCCCGGTGTCTGGTGGAAAGCAGACAACCAGGTTTTCCTCTAGCATCTTGCCTGTTCTTTGCTCCATTACGTTTATTTTTATCCTGAAAAACTCCCCAGTCCTTAATGATTACAAGCAGTCCTTATCCATGATGCAGCCACCACTATGCTTAAATATGGAGTGTGGAGCTCAGTAAATGTGTTGTATTGGATTTGCCCCAAACATAACACTTTGTATTCAGGATAAAAAGTTAAATTGCTTTGCCACATTTTTTGCAGTATTACTTTAGAGGCTTTAGTGCCGAACAGGATGCATGTTTTGGAATATATTTGTATTCTGTACAGGCTTCCTTCTTTTCACTCTGTCAGTTAGTAAACTGTAGTTACTCCACAATACTAAGCTATTACAGCCATTAAACTAACGGCTTTAAAGTCACCATTGCATTGGCTTAATGGTTAAATCCCTAAGCTGTTTCCTTCCTCTCCGGCACCCGAGTTAGTAAGGATGCTTGCATCTTTGTAGTGACTGGGTGTATTGATATACCATCCATAATTTAATTAATAACTTCAACATGCTCAAACAGATATTCAATGTCTGCTTTTTATTTTTACCCATCTACCAATAGGTGCCCTTTGCGAGGCATTAGTAAACCTCCCTGATGTTCGTGGTTGAATCAGTGTTTGAAATTCACTGCACGACAGAGACCTTACAGATAATTGTATGTGTGGGGTACAGAGGATAGGTAGTCATTCTAAAATATGTGTTCAACACTATTATTGAGTCCATGTAACTTATTGTGTGACTTGTTAAGCAAAATGTTAACTCCTGAACTTATTTAGGCTTGACTTAACAAAGGTATTGAATACTTACTGACTCAAGACATATCAGCCTTTCATTTGTAAACATTTTGAAAAACATAGTCCCACTTTGACATTATTGGGTATTGTGTGTAGGCCAGTGACCAAAACATCTAAATGTAATCCATTTTAAATGCAGGCTGTAACACAACAAAATGTGGAACAATTCAAGGGGTGTGAATACTTTCTAAAGGCACTGTAAGTATAAATGAATGAAGCATCTAGGCAGTCAGTAATGGTGTGTCTCACCTCCAGTGTACATGCCAGCGGTGGTTAGGGTAGCCTTGAAGGGGGACACGGCAGCAGCCTTCTCCTTAGCCAGCTCCTGCTTGCTCTTGGGTTTGGGAGGGGCTGCCACTGGGATGTTATCGGGCAGAGGAGCTGGGAAGAGGTTGGTTCCATTCTGCACCAGATAGAAAGGTGGAAATCATAGAGAACGCCAACCAAACAAGTCAACCATGCATGGATGTACATTTGAGATCAAAGTTTCCTTTTCACCAAACACTATCAAAACACTTCATTATCACCAAACAAACCAATCAACAAAGACTATTTTAATTTGTCAACTGTAGAACTAGAGAGTATAGCTTCACCATGATCTAATTAACCAGTCTTATCTAAAAACAGATAACCAAGGAAACCAAACCCATTTAACCCAGATGATTCACCTGCATGACAACAGATCCTCTGATGACATGGTCCATGGTTCCGTAGTTAAACTTCTCCTTGACTTCATAGTTGAAGTTCTCAGTAGATGGGCTGATGGCACGGATGAGTTTGGTCAGGTTGTTTGAGTACAGGGTGCTGGACTGGGTGGGCAGGCGGCTGGGAAGGTCGGTGAAACCAATGTGGGTCACACCCTAAGAACAAATCACATAAGCCATTATTTTATTGAAGACCAAAATTGTGCACTCTCACTTTGACCGGTTAAAATGGGACTGAATTACAATACTGCAACAAGGTGACCTGGTGGTATGATTTCAGTGCTAGGGAAACCAAACACAAAAGCTAACAAAATGACTGACAATAAGGAGCCGGTTCACCACAACATCACAAGGGAAAACGGTGATAATGAAATTGAAGGTAATAATGATAAGCGACTGTGGACAGGCCCATCTGACCTTGTGTACAGACAGTTCTCCAGGCACCGTGGTCTCGATGTTTCCTCCAGCCTCAGCAGCCAGGTCCACCACCACAGAGCCATCCTTCATGCTCTCCACCATATCCTTGGTGATCAGGATGGGAGCCTTGCGACCTGGCGACAGGACACATCACCATGGTGACAAAGGGGTCTTGTCTGCAGTACCAACAGGGTGCTCTATCAGCAGCTGACCTCTATTCAGCCTTTTGTACAATAAAGTCTTCAAATATGGATTTAAATGACAATGAATCTAACCCTGGAAAATAAACAAATTGCAGTTTGTTATTCTCGGTTTACGCTAGGCAATGTTTTCAGGTCTCTTCTGATGTTTACACTAGCTTTCAAGTCAACAGATCTCATGAGAACACAGAGAAACTCTTTCAAAATCATGTCGAACTGGTCAGAACAGAAGACATCAGTACTGATCAGGCTAGGGTAGGCTGGTGTCAACCAGACAAAAGGAGTCGGTCTCTCCAACCAACAGGACAGTAGCATTAGTATAGGGGACAGGACAACATGCCCTAGGGCACATGAAGTCAGTGGAGAGGAGAATGTCATTCATAACTATAGTATTCACCCCTCTTGGCATTTTTCCTATTTTGTTGCCTTACAACCTGGATTTAAAATGGATTTGGGGAGGGGGGGGGGGGGGGTTGTATCATTTGATTTACACAATATGCCTACCACTTTGAAGATGCAAAAATATTTTTTCTTGTGAAACAAAGAAAAAAAAAACTGAAAACTTGAGCATGCATAACTATTCACTCCCCCCAAATCCAATACTTTGTAGAGCCACATTTTGCAACTACAGCTGCAAGTCTCTTGGGGTATGTCTCTATAAGCTTGGCACATCTAGCCACTGGGATTTTTGCCCATTCTTCAAGGCAAAACTGCTCCAGCTCCTTCAAGTTGGATGGCTTCCGCTGGTGTACATCAATATTTAAGTCATACCACAGATTCTCAATTGGATTGAGGTCTGGGTTCTGACTAGGCCATTCCGTGCCATTTAAATGTTTCCCCTTAAACCACTCGAGTGATGATTTAGCAGTATGCTTTGGGTCACTGTCCTGCTGGAAGGTGAACCTCCGTCCCAGTCTCAAATCTCTGGAATACTTTTTTTCTGGCCACAGCTCTGTGGAGTGTACGGCTTAAAGTGGTCCTATGGACAGACTCTACCAATCTCCGCTGTGGAGCTTTGCAGCTCCTTCATGGTTATTGTTGGTCTCTTTGTTGCCTCTGATTAATGCCCTCCTTGCCTGGTCTGTGAGTTTTGGTGGGCGGCCATCTCTCGGCAGGTTTGCTGTGGTGCCATATTCTTTCCATTTTTTAAATAATGGATTTAAGTGGTGCTCAGTGGGATGTTAAAAGTTTCAGATATGTTTTTTATAACCCAACCCTGATCTGTACTTCTCCACAACTTTGTCTCTGACCTGTTTTCGAGAGCTCCTTGGTCTTCATGGTGCCACTTGCTTGGTGGCGCCCCTTGCTTAGTGGTGTTGCAGACTCTGGGGCCTTTTGTAACAGGTGTATATATACTGAGATCATGTGACAAATAAAGTCCACCTGTGAGCAATCTAACTAATGTGACTTCTGAAGGTAATTGGTTGCACCAGGTCTTATTTAGAGCTTCACAGCAAAGGGTTGAATACACACCACCACTTTTTTTTTTTTTTTTTGAAAAGTCATTTTTTTTCGTTTCACTTCAACAATTAGGACTATTTTGTATATGTCCATCACATGAAATCCAAATAATAATCCATTTAAATTACAGGTTGTAATACAACAAAAATAGGAAAAACGCCAAGGGGGTTGAATACTTTTGCAAGTCACTGTACGGCTGCATATCTTATCATAGCCGTCAACCAATGTAAACAAGGGATGAGAATGTAGAGTTTTGCTTTTCCTTGTGTGCTTTTTAGTCGTTCAGTTTTTATTGCTATTCTTTTGTATCATGTTATCATTTTAAGCACATTGAGTTGCATTCCATGTCTGAAATGAGCTGTTTACAAAGCTTGATTTGATCATAGCAATATCTCTATGGTGTCTCTGTGGTCTGTTATAGGCTGCTACAGGAACGGAATAATATCAACTCAGCCTTGAGGGGCAGAGTTAACCAGATGAATAGGACCTAAACACTACCTTAACTACACTAGGTAACTGAGCTGATGGAGCCTTAAAGCAGCTTAGTGTCTGAGAGGATTGGACAGATGAGAGCTGACCATAGCAATACATGCATTTCATACATGATTGAGGTAGAACAAAACAAATGGGTGAAATCAGGGGTGACAATAGCCTGGTTGCCAGATCTCCTGCTCTGAAGCCAAACTGTTTGATGACAATGGTGTGAGTAGGCCAGAACACAAACAGATCAGACCAGGAGGACTGCAGTGCAGCTTAAGATGTAAAGGTAAAGTAAAGCCAGTAGATTAAGAGGACAAAGAAATAGGGGTAGTGAGGGGCGTCTCCCTGCGGGAGAACAGATGTAGCCCTTGGTTCACTCCAGACCTGACTGCCCTCGACCAGCACAAAAACATCCTGTGGCGGACTGCAATAGCATCGAATAGTCCCCGCGATATGCAACTGTTCAGGGAAGTCAGGAACCAATACACGCAGTCAGTCAGGAAAGCAAAGGCTAACTTTTTTCAAACAGAAATTTGCATCCTGTAGCTCAAATGCCAAAATATTTTGGGACACTAAAGTCCATGGAAAACAAGAGCTCCTCCTAGCAGCTCCCACTGCACTGAAGCTAGGTAACACTGTCACAACCGATAAATCCACAATAAGCATTTCTCTACGGCTAGCCATGCTTTCCTCCTGGCTACCCCAACTGGGGCGGCAGGGTAGCCTAGTGGTTAGAGCGTTGGGACTAGTAACCGGAAGGTTGCAAGTTCAAATCTGTCGTTCTGCCCCTGAACAGGCAGTTAACCCACTGTTCCTAGGCCGTCATTGAAAATAAGAATTTGTTCTTAACTGACTTGCCTGGTTAAATAAAGGTAAAAAAAAAAATTACATCCGGCCAAATGCTCCGCACCCCCCACAGCTACTTGCCCAAGCCTCCCCAGCTTCTCCTTCACCCTAATCCTGTTCTGAAAGAGCTGCAAAACCTAGACCCGTACAAATAAGCTGGGCTAGACAACCTGAACCCTTGCTTTCTTAAATGATCCGCCACCATTGTTAAAAACCCCTATTACCAGTCTGTTCAACCTCTCCTTCGTATCGTCCGAGATCCCTAAAGATTGGAAAGCTGACGCAGTCATCCCCCTCTTCAAAGGGGGTGACATTCTAGACCCAAACTGTTATGGACCTATATCTATCCTGCCTTTCTAAAGTCTTCGAAAGCTAATAAGTTAATAAACAGATCACTGACAATTTCGAATCCCACCGTACCTTCTCCGCTGTGCAATCCGGTTTCCGAGCTGGTCAATGGTGCACCTCAGCCACGCTCAAGGTACTAAACGATATCATAACCGCCATCGATAAAAGATTGTACATTGTAGCCGTCTTCATCGACCTGGCCAAGGCTTTCGACTGTCAATGACCGTATTCTTATCGGCAGACTCAACAGCCTTGGTTTCTCAAATGACTGCCTCGACTGGTTCACCAACTACTTCTCAGACAGAGTTCAGTGAGTCAAATCGGCGGGCCTGTTGTCCGGACCTCTGGCAGTCTCTATGGGGGTATCACAGGGTACAATTCTCAGGCCGACTCTTTTCTCTGTATATATCAACGATGTCGCTCTTGCTGATTGCGATTCCCTGATCCACCTCTACACAGATGACACCATTCTGTATACATCTGGCCCTTCTTTGGACACTGTGTTAAACCTCCAAACGAGATTCAATGCCATACAACACTCCTTCCGTGGCTTCCAACTGCTCTTAAATGCTAGTAAAACTAAATGCATGCTTTTCAACCGTTCGCTGCCCGCACCCGCCCGCCCAACCAGCATCACTACTCTGGACGGTTCTGACTTAGAATATGTGGACAACTACAAACACCTAGGTGTCTGGCTAGGCTGTAAACTCTCCTTCCAGGCTCACAGTAAGCATCTCCAATCCAAAATTAAATCTAGAGTTGGATTACTATTTCGCAACAAAGCCTCCTTCACTCACGCCGCCAAACATACCCTCGTAAAACTGACTATCCTACAGATCCTCGATTTCGGCGTCATTTACAAAATAGCCTCTAACACTCTACTCTGCACATTGAATGCAGTCTATCACAGTGCCATCAGTTTTGTCACCAAAGCCCCATATACCACCCACCACTGCGACCTGTATGCTCTAGTTGGCAGGCCCTCGCTACATATTCGTTACCAGACCCACTGGCTCCAGGTCATCTATAAGTCCTTGCTAGGTAAAGCTCACTATCTCAACTCACAATAACAACACCCACCCGTAGCACGCGTTCCAGCAGGTATATCTCACTGGTCATCCCCAAAGCCAACACCTCTTTTGGTCGCCTTTCCTTCCAGTTCTCTGCTCCCAACGACTGGAACGAATTGCAAAAATCGCTGAAGCTGGAGACTTATATTTCCCTCACTAACTTTAAACATCAGCTATCTGAGCAGCTAACAGATCACTGCAGCTGTACATAGCCCATCTGTAAATAGCCCATCCAATCGACCTACCTCATCCCCATATGGTTTGTATTTACTTTTCTGCTCTTTTGCACACCAGTATTTCTACTTGATCATCATCATCTGCACATCTATCACTCCAGTGTTAATTTGCTAAACTGTAGTTACTTTGCTACTATGGCCTATATTATATATTGCCTTACCTCCTCACGCCATTTGCACACACTGTATATAGACTTTCCTTATTCTATTGTGTTGACTGTACGCTTGTTTATTCCATGTGTAACGACACTGTTGTTGTTTGTGTCGCACTGCTTTGCTTTATCTTGGCCAGGTCGCAGTTGTAAATGAGAACTTGTTCTCAACTAGCTTACCTGGTTAAATAAAGGTGAAATAAAAAAATACATAAAAATGGGGGTAGTGAGGGGCATCTCCCTGTGGGAGGGGATAGATGGGGGTAGTGAGGTGTGGTTGCTTAGATCACTGTACAAACCGGGGATGAGTGCCGTGCTGATGAGGATGTCTACTTCCAGACACTGCTTAGCAAACAGCTTCATCTCAGCCTCGATGAACTCCTTGGACATCTCCTTGGCGTAGCCGCCCTGACCGTCGCCGGCCTCCTTAATGTCCACCTCCAGAGTCTCAGCTCCCAGAGACTTGAACTGCTCTAAGGCTGCCGCTCTGGGGAGGGAACACAGGGAATGTCATGGAAGGCACTGGCAAGAGGGACGGGGTGCTTAATGAAAGCCCCTGATACATTCAAAAGCATCACTGCAGGAGCTTAGGCTATGTCTATGATTGTTGTAAAATCTCCAAGTAGTAAACAATGTTACACAATGGTCGGGGTGGGGAGATTCAAATCTTTGAATCTGGAGAGTAAAAACAGTAAAGAACAGCGTTTTATCCCATTATTCCACCCTTTAAAGTAAGTGGAAGCAATCTGCAGTTTTCTAGGGACAATGAGCTGCAAGTTGTCATATGTAAGGCAGCTACTACCACCAACTGGAGAATTAGCAACATCACACTTTCAAATCCACTAAAGAGACTTAGACAGCAGCCAATCTGGGGTGAGTTAGTTGAAATAAAAGCAAAGGTGAAGGAATCTGGTCAGAAATCATTTGTAACATTTTATCAGGGTTTTAAAAAAAACAGCTTGTACCCCCAAGCCATAAATAGTTAACCAAATAGCTACCCGGACTACCTGCATTGCCCCTACAAATAGCAACTCTTTTGACTCTGCTGTTACTGTTTATCATCTATCCTGATGCCTAGTCACTTTATCCCTACATGTACCCTTGCACTCGGTCCTGGTACCACGTGTATGTAACCAAGTTATCGTGACTCATTGTGGATTTATTCTTCCTGTTATTATTTTCCTATTATTTCTTTATTTTTCTCTGTGCTTTATTGGGATGGACCCGTCAGTAAGCATTTCACTGTTAGTCCACACCTGTTGTTTACGAAGCATGTGACAAATACTATTTTTTTTATTTATTTTTTTTAATCTCAAAACAAATATGGGGGCAGCTCTATAATGTGATAATGAACCAACCAATGAGTCCCAGTGATTTCATTGGTAAAGTAATAACTGAATATCCAGGGTTGGGTGGTCCCACTCACCGAGTGTCAAAGCCCCTGACGATAGCACCCATGGATCTGGCAGTACCAGCAGCAGCCAGGCCTGCTACTCCTCCTCCAATGATCAGCACCTTAGCAGGTGGGACCTTCCCAGCAGCAGTGATCTGTCCAGTGAAGAAGCGCCCAAAGCTGTTGGCTGCCAGCACCACAGCTTTGTATCTGGAAACACAGGAACAGAAAAATGGCCAATTACAAATACTGTCAGAGCACGTCTACCCAGCCTCAAAATACATCACAAGCAATTAACTCTGCCAAGTGGACCACACACAGCTAGACACACACACACACACACACACACACACACACACACACACACACACACACACACAAGATGATGCAGCTGGACAGACACAGTAGTGAGCTGACCAAGAGAAGTGCATTCAACACAAATGTTTTCCATTTATTGACATGACAACCTCCCTCATTAAAACAAACTGCCTCAGACACAGGCTTGTTCATTCTAGTTGCATTTCAAAATACTTGTCTTGGACATAAATTAGTACCTTTGAAGATTCAGCTTTTACTTGTCTCTCTAGTCTTCCAGCATCGTCTCACCATTTAGCCATTTGTAATTGTAAGCTACACAAATAAAGCACATTAGCAAGAAAAAGGCCAGTGGCACAGCTCTGGGAGTCCACCCTCCCACCGCCCATACCGTCTTTACCCTGCAATGTTAGCCATGGAGCTGAGAGCGTCGTAGCCCTGTGCGATGGTGACGCGGGGCACCTGGTCCATGGCCAGCACAGTGGCCTTCCTCTGGGACAGCATGTCCATCAGCTCAGGGTTCTGGGCCGGGTAGATGAAGCTGAACAAAGTGGCTGCCTCCTTCATCAGCTCCACCTCATGGGCTCCCAGCTCAGGGTTGAAGACGGGAGCACGCACCTGAGATACAGACAAACACAGACAGAGACAAGCAATAGAGACGTTTGATGTAAAATCCCTTGCGCGATACAATAGTTACCATGGCAGCAAATGAGGGTTGAATGACTATCCACCCTATTTTCATCACTTACACAGCCTCTTCCCTTACCTTGACCAGTACATCAGAGGCCAGGACATCTTTGACATCTTTGATGGTGGCTCCAGCCTGGATGTAGTGTTGATCGGGGAACTTGGAGGGCTCTCCTGCCCCAGACTCCACCACCACGTTGAAGCCCTGTTTGATAAGGGCCTGCACTCCGGCCGGGGACAGAGCCACACGACGCTCATTCTGGAAGATCTCCTTCGGTACACCCACTGTCAGCTGCTTATAGGGAATACCTGGAAGAACAGTAACACAATTCTAAGGAAAGTTTTATTCATTCAGCAAAGAGTAATCTGCAAAGATATGTTGAAGAAAACTAGGTAAATCTTAAAAACATCCGCATTCAGAAAACTAGAATATTAAGAAGCTGTGTTGCCATTTTCATATGTTGACATGTATTGTAATACATTTACCAATTTGCTGAAGATGATATCAAGTTGGAGCCTTGGGTTTCAAAACGTGTGTACAGCATTCAACATTCATAATACAGTTGACCAATTTAAAACTAAATATCTACTACTAGTGATGGGGGGGGGGGGGGAGAATACATACTTCCATATTGGGATATTATTTAATGATATATCGAATCGTATAGTTTTCACAAGGTCGCACCAAAACTCAGCTTGTTGTCCATTTTTCTTTTTAATTAGGGAGCCAATATGTTCTGAGCACTTTTATTTCCACGATTGATAAAAGACTCATTCTCATGGCTCCAACTTGTCCCTCTGCAGCAGACATACGGTGAGAAATGTTTGGTATATCGAATAGCAATACATCAGCCTCCAGTATTTATGTTGCAGTAGTTTATGTGTCGGGGGGCTAGGGTCAGTTTGTTATATCTGGAGTACTTCTCCTGTCTTATTCGGTGTCCTGTGTGAATTTAAGTGTGCTCTCTCTAATTCCATCTTTCTTTCTCTCTCTCGGAGGACCTGAGCCCTAGGACCATGCCCCAGGACTACCTGACATGATGACTCCTTGCTGTCCCCAGTCCACCTGACTGTGCTGCTGCTCCAGTTTCAACTGTTCTGCCTTATTATTATTTGACCATGCTGGTCATTTATGAACATTTGAACATCTTGGCCATGTTCTGTTATAATCTCCACCCGGCACAGCCAGAAGAGGACTGGCCACCCCACATAGCCTGGTTCCTCTCTAGGTTTCTTCCTAGGTTTTGGCCTTTCTAGGGAGTTTTTCCTAGCCACCGTGCTTCTACACCTGCATTGCTTGCTGTTTGGGGCTGGGTTTCTGTACAGCACTTTGAGACATCAGCTGATGTACGAAGGGCTATATAAATAAATTTGATATAGAATCGTGATACACATCGTATCGGCACCTAAGCATTGAGATAATATTGCATAGTGAGGTCCCTGGCAATTCCCTGCCCTATCAGTTACTCTGCACTCTTGAATGAGGTGGACTTGGGAGGGGTAAGATATATGATGCACAGTAGTTTACAACAATCGCTGCTAATCGGAGGGACATTTTACACTACTTTGGAGACCTTTGAGACTTCTGTGTACAATAAACCACTCAACTGTCTGTGACAAATCATCCTTATAAGACATAAGCTTCCTCCTCTACCATCTGAACTATGTGGCCATGTTTGGACACTGGTAGATGCATTCTGCTATCAGTGCAAAATATAAATAGATGACTCAAGAAGAAAGACCCATTGCTTACGACAAAAAAAATAATATATATATATATATATATATATATATATATATATATATATATATATATATATATAAATAATAATACTCTTCATTGGGCACTGGTCAAAATCACATTTTCACCTTTTTATAGGCTACAATTTGTCATTTCTACCAAGAGTGAGTTTACTGTGACGGTGTCTACTGCCTTCTTTGTAAGAAAGATCACATGCCCCCTTCGGAAATTTCCACTCTTGGTCTATAGATAAACAGCATTGGAATGTCTGGCTGTCACCACCCTATACTGACTCAGAGCAGATTGAACCACAAGACTGACCCCAAGAACAGGAGTTTTAGCTCTAATTGTTCTTCTGAAAGCAAATGACGATTTGCTGGCAGTAATGTGCATTCCAGTATAGATATCAGACATTGAAGTATCAGATAAGCAGTGCTGCTACTGGTTAATGAGGCAGAGATATAAGGCTGATGTGGTTCACCAATAGGTGAAAGCGACAGTTATGGAGACAACAATGTAAAGATGTGTTTATCAGATGTGTCTTCTCAGATAGCTGCTACGCCCTGGCCCCTTCAGTTGATACTCTGCCAGGGAAAGCATCTGCCAGCAGTCAGTGTGCCAAGAACGTCAATCATGACAGGCCTGTCTCAAAAAGACTTGCAGAGTCCAGCTACAACCACACCAAACGAACACATCAGCGCATAATTACACATACAGGATCACCAAGGCATGTAATGGAGGCTCCTCCAAAGAGGAAGAGGACCATCCTAGGTGAATTTGATAAAAATTGATTTTTTTTTAAAAGTTTTCATTTTTAGATAAAACTATATACATTCACGTCACCAAATAATTGATTAAAACACACCGTTTTGCAATGAAGGTCTACATTAGCCTCAACAGCACTCTGTTGGGTAGCACCATGGTGTAACCGGAGGACAGCTAACGTCTGTCCTCCTCTGGGTACATTCCACAGATTTACACAGTAATTATGACAACTTCCGGAGGATGTCCTCCAACCTATCAGAGCTCTTGCAGCATGAATTTACATGTCAATCCAATCAAAGGATCAGAAAATGAATCTAGTACTGAAAGCGAGAGGGCAAAAGCTGGCTAGCTATATTTGGTTGTATTCACTCTGCTAGCTGAATGCAACTAGCTAGTTTAGCCTACTCAAACACCCGGCTCAAACAAAGAGGGATGCTATGTTAGCTAGGTGGCTATAGCTGTCCAACACTGGAACTATTTCAAGGCAAGGTAAGCTTTTGGTTTGATTAATTTATTGCCACCGGGGCCTGCCGGTATAACTGCTAAACTGCTTTCTGACTACACTGTACCATGCAATTGTAGAGAGTTACTAACACGTTAGTTCTAGTAGCTACAGTGCTTTCGGAAAGTATTCAGACCCCTTTACCTTCTCCAAATGTTGTTACGTTACATCCTTATCCTAAAAATTTATTAAATTGTTCCCCCCCCCCCCCCCCCCATCAATACCCCATAATGACAAAGCAAAAAGAGGATTTTAGAAATGTTAGCAAATGTATTTATTTTTAAATCAAAACTGAAATATCACATTTACATAAGTATTCAGACCCTTTACTCAGTACTTTGTTGAATCACCTTTGGCAGCGGTTAGAGCCTCAAGTCTTCTTGGGTATGATGCTACAATCTTGGTACACCTGTATTTGGGGAGTTTCTCGCATTCTTCTCTACAGATCCTTTCAAGCTCTGTTAGGTTGGATGGGGAGCGTCGCTGCGCAGCTATTTTCAGGTCTCTCTAGAGATGTTCGATCGGTTTCAAGTCCGGGCTCTGGCTGGGAAACTCAAGAACATTGAGACTTGTCCCGAAGCCACTCCTGCGTTGTCTTGGCTGTGTGCTTAGGGTCGTTGTACTGTTGGGAGGTGAACCTTTGCCCCAGTCTGACGTCCTGAGTGCTCTGAAGCAGGTTTTCATCAAGGACCTCTCCATACATCTATCAGGATTAGCCTCCCAGTCCCTGACGCTGAAAAACATCCCCACAGCATGATGCTGCCACCACGCTTCACCGTAGGTCTCCGTAGGTCACCGTAGGTCTCCTCCAGACATGGCGCTTGGCATTCAGGACAAAGAGTTTAATTTTGATATCATCCGACCAGAGAATCTTGTATCTCATGGTCTGAGTCCTTTAGGTGCCTTTATGCAAACTCCAAGTGGGCTGTCATGTGCCTTTTACTGAGGAGTGGCTTCCGTCTGGCAACTCTACCATAAAGGCCTGATTGGTGGGGTGCTGCAGAGATGGTTGTCCTTCTGGTTCACCCATTTCAACAAAGTAACTATGGAGCTCTGTGTGAGGCCCTTCTCCCCTGATTGCTCAGTTTGGCAGAGCAGCCCGCTCTAGGAAGAGTCTTGGTGGTTCTTCCGTTTAAGAATGATGGAGGCCACTGTGTTCTTTGGGACCTTCAATGCTGCAGACATTTGTTGGTACCCTTCCCCAGATCTGTGCCTCGACACAATCCTGTCTCGTAGCTCTACGGACAATTCCTTCAACCTCATGGCTTGTTTATTGCTCTGACATGCAAAGTAGACTGTGGGACCTTATTTCAACAGGTGTTTGCCCTTCCAAATAATTTCAATGTTAACAGGATGCACCTTAACTCCATATCAAATATCATAGCAAAGGGTCCGAATACTTAAGTAAATAAGGTAGATTAGCGAAGGCGAATCGCTAGTTAGCTAGCGAGCTAATAAATGTACTGAGTCAGGGCAAACGTAGCTAGCTAATACCAGTGTTGGTGTAGGTCTAAATCAGCATGTTGTTTGAGCAACAGTATCTTCTAAATCAAAGAGGAATAGGCTAAGCATGAATATGTTGGCTACATGAAGAAACATTTAATGTAGCCAAAGATTATATGGTCCTCTAGGAAACACTGACCATCACTTTGGTTCCAACCCTGTCACAATAACTCCTCCCTGGCATTTTCACTAGTTGTCATGTCAAATAACACAGTATTCAAAGTGCCCACTATTATTTATAGTCTAACAATAGAATAAACATATTTCCATGATTCACACAGTTCACCCAAGTATTTTGATCTAAATAGCAAGTCAAATCGCAATTGCAACATTTGGTTAAAAATAAGGACTAGATTTTTTGCCTATATAGCGCAGCCCTACATGACATTTTCGGAATTATCTCAAATGAGTGCAGGAAATGCAGAAATTGATGAAATGCAGGAAATTATTTTAGGCTGAAGTTGAATTGAACAGTATAAAACAATCAGAATGGAGAAAGACCCATTGAACAGTTGAAGTCGGAAGTTTACATACACCTTAGCCAAATACATTTAAACACAGTTTCACAATTCCTGACATTTGATCCTAGTAAAAATCCCCCATCTTAGGCCAGTTAAGATCACCACTTTATTTTAACAATGTGAAATGTCAGAATAATAGTAGAGAATGATTTATTTCAGCTTTTATTTCTTTCATCACATTCCCAGTGGGTCAGAAGTTTACATACACTCAATTAGTATTTGGTAGCATTGCCTTTAAATTGTTTAACTTGGGTCAAACGCTTCGAGTAGCCTTTGTTGTCCTTAAGCCATTTTTCCACCACTTTGGAAGTATGCTTGGGGTCATTGACCATTTGGAGGACCCATTTGCTACCAAGCTTTAACTTCCTGACTGATGTCTTGAGATGTTGCTTCAATATATGCACGTAATTTTCTTCATGATGCCATCTATTTTGTGAAGTGCACCAGTCCCTCCTGCAGCAAAGCACCCCCACAACATAATGCTGCCACTAGAGGTTGACCGGTTAATTGGAATGGCCGATTAATTTGGGCCGATTTGAAGTTTTCATAACAATTGGAAATCGGTATTTTTGGCCGATTTATTTTTTACACCTTTATTTAACTAGGAAAGTCAGTTAAGAAAACATTCTTATTTTCAATGACGGCTAGGAACAGTGGGTTAACTGCCTGTTCAGGGTTAAAATGACAGATTTTTACCTTGTCAGCTCCGGGATTCAATCTTGCAACCTTATACAGTTAACTAGTCCAACGCTCTAACCACCTGCCTCTCATTGCACTCCACGAGGAGCCTGTTACGCGAATGCAGTAAGAAGCCACGGTAAGTTGCTAGCTAGCATTAAACTTATCTTATAAAAAACAAATCAATCATAATCACTAGTTAACTACACATGGTTGACGATATTAGTTTATCTAGCGTGTCCTGCGTTGCATATAATCGATGCCGTGCGCATTCGCGAAAGAGGACTGTCGTTGCGCCAACATGTACACAACCACTAACATCAATGCCTTTCTTAAAATCAATACACAGAAGTATATATTTTTAAACCTGCATATTTAGCTAAAAGAATTCCAGGTTAGCAGGCAAAATTAACCAGGTGAAATTGTGTCACTTCTCTTGCGTTCATTGCACGCAGAGTCAGGGTATATGCAACAATTTGGGCAACCTGGCTCGTTGCTAACTAATTTGCCAGGATTTTATGTAATTATGACATAACATTGAAGGTTGTACAATGTAACAGGAATATTTAGACTAAGATAAAATACTGAACAGTTCCGTATTTCAATGAAATAATAAACGTTTTGTTTTCGAAATGATAGTTTCCGGATTCGACCATATTAATGACCCAAGGCTTGTATTTCTGTGTGTTATTATGTTATAATTAAGTCTATGATTTGACAGAGCAGTCTGACTGAGCAATGGTAAGCACCAGCTCGTACGCATTCATTTAAACAGCACTTGTGCGTTTTACCAACAGCTTGTCGCTGTGCTTAAAGCATTGCGCTGTTTATGACTTCAAGCCTATCAACTCCCGAGATGAGGCTGGTGTAACCGATGTGAAATGGCTAGCTAGTTAGCGGGGTGCGCACTAATAGCGTTTCAAACCTCACTCGCTCTGATACTTGGAGTAGTTGTTCCCCTTGCTCTGCATGGGTAACGCTGCTTCGAGGGTGGCTGTTGTTAATGTGTTCCTGGTTCGAGCCCAGGTAGGAGCTAGGAGAGGGACGGAAGCTATACTGTTACACTGGCAATACTAAAGTGCCAATAAGAACATCCAATAGTCAAAGGTTTATGAAATATAAATCGTATAGAGAGAAATAGTCCTATAATAACTACAACCTCTTCCCTGGGAATATTGAAGACTCATGTTAAAAGGAACCACCAGATTTCATATGTTCTCATGTTCTGAGCAAGGAACTGAAATGTTAGCTTTCTTACATGGCACATATTGCACTTTTACTTTCTTCTCCAACACTTGGTTTTTGCATTATTTAAACCAAATTGAACATGTTTCATTATTTATTTGAGGCTAAAATGAATTTATTGAAGTATTATATTAAGTTAAAATAAGTGTTCATTCAGTATTGTTGTAATTGTCATTATTACAAATAAATTTAAAAAACATTTTTTTTATATATATATATATATATATATATATTTTTTTTTTTATATATCTGCCGATGAATCGGAAATGGGCTTTTTTTGGTCCTCCAATAATCGGTATCAGCGTTGAAAAATCATAAAATCGGTCAACCTTTAGCTGCCACCCCCATGCTTCACGGTTGGGATGTGGTTCTTCAGCTTGCAAGCATCCCCCTTTTTCCTTCAAACATAACGATGGTCATTATGGCCAAACAGTTATATTTTTGTTTCATCAGACCAGAGGACATTTCTCCAAAAAGTATGATCTTTGTCTCCATGTGCAGTCTGGCTTTTTAATGGCAGTTTTGGAGCAGTGGCTTCTTCCTTGCTGAGCGGCCTTTCAGGTTATATCTATATAGGACTTGTTTTACTGTGGATATAGATACTTTTGTACCGGTTTCCTCCAGCATCTTCACAAGGTCCTTTGCTGTTGTTCTGGGATTTTCGCACCAATGTACGTTCATCTCTTGGAGACAGAACGCGTCTCTTTCCTGAGAGATATGGCGGCTGCATGGTCCCATGGTGTATATACTTGCGTACTATTGTTTGTACAGATGAACGTGGTACCTTCAGGCCTTTGGAAATTGCTTCCAAAGATGAATCAGACTTGTGGAGGTCCACAATTTTTTTTCTGACATCTTGGCTGATTTCTTTTGATTTTCACATGATGTCAAGCAAAGAGGCACAGAGTTTGAAGGTAGGCCTTGCAATACATCCAAAGGTACACCTCCAATTGACTCAAATTATGTCAATTAGCCTATCAGAAGCTTCTAAAGCCATGACATAATTTTCTGGAATTTTCCAAGCTAAAGGCACAGTCAACTTAGTGTATGGAAACCTCTGACCCACTGGAATTGTGATAGTGAATTTCTAGTGAAATAATATGTCTGTAAAAAATTGTTGGAAAAGTTACTTGTGTCATGCACAAAGTAGATGTCCTAACTGACTTGCCAAAACTATAGTTTGTTAACAATAAATGTGTGGAGTGGTTGAAAAACAAGTTTTAATGACTCCAACTTAAGTGTATGTAAACGTCCGACATCAACTGTATGTTTTGCCACTGCAGCGTCACGCACTACTTTTATTATTCAAAAACATAAAACACAGTTAAATACCATATATATATCTATATACAGTGAGGGAAAAAAATATTTCATCCCCTGCTGATTTTGTACGTTTGCCCACTGACAAAGAAATTATCTGTCTATAATTGTAATAGTAGATTTATTTGAACAGTGAGAGACAGAATAACAACAACAAAATCCAGAAAAACGCATGTCAAAAAATGTTATTAATTGATTTGCATTTTAATGAGGGAAATAAGTATTTGACCCCTCTGCAAAACATGACTTAGTACTTGGTGGAAAAACCCTTGTTGGCAATCACAGAGGTCAGACGTTTCTTGTAGTTGGCCACCAGGTTCGCACACATCTTAGGAGGGATTTTGTCCCACTCCTCTTTGCAGATCTTCTCCAAGTCATTAAGGTTTCGAGGCTGACCTTCAGCTCCCTCCACAGATTTTCTATGGGATTAAGGTCTGGAGACTGGCTAGGCCACTCCAGGACCTTAATGTGCTTCTTCTTGAGCCACTCCTTTGTTGCCTTGGCTGTGTGTTTTGGGTCATTGTCATGCTGGAATACCCATCCATGACCCATTTTCAATGCCCTGGCTGCGGGAAGGAGGTTCTCACCCAAGATTTGACAGTACATGGCCCCCGTCCATCGTCCCTTTGATGCAGTGAAGTTGTCCTGTCCCCTTAGCATAATGCTTCCACCTCCATGTTTGATGGTGAGGATGGTGTTCTTGGAGTCATTGGCAGCATTCCTCCTCCTCCAAACACGGCGAGTTGAGTTGATGCCAAAGAGCTCCATTTTGGTCTCATCTGATTACAACACTTTCACCCAGTTGTCCTCTGAATCATTCAGATGTTCATTGGCAAACTTCAGACGGGCATGTATATGTGCTTTCTTGAGCAGGGGGACCTTGCGGGCGCTGCAGGATTTCGGTCCTTCACAGCATAGTGTGTTACCAATTGTTTTCTTGGTGACTATGGTCCCAGCTGCCTTGAGATCATTGACAAGATCCTCCCGTGTAGTTCTGGGCTGATTCCTCACCGTTCTCATGATCATTGCAACTCCACAAGGCGAGATCTTTCATGGAGCCCCAGGCTGAGGAAGATTGACTGTTCTTTTGTGTTTCTTCCATTTGCGAATAATCGCATCAACTGTTGTCACCTTCTCACCAAGCTGCTTGGCGATGGTCTTGTAGCCCATTCCAGCCTTGTGTAGGTCTACAATCTTGCAGGTCTACAACCCTGACATCCTTGGAGAGCTCTTCGGTCTTGGCCATGGTGGAGAGTTTGTAATTTGGATTGATTGCTTCTGTGGACAGGTAACTTTTATGCAGGTAACAAACAGATTAGGAGCACTCCCTTTAAGAGTGTGCTCCACCTCCATGTTTGATATTTCTGATTGAGAGGGGGTCAAATACTTATTTCCCTCATTAAAATGCTAATCAATTTGTAACATTTTTGACATGTGTTTTTCTGGATATCTTTGTTGTTATTCTGTCTCTCACTGTTCAAATAAACCTACCATTAAAATTATAGACGGATAATTTCTTTGTCAGTGGGCAAACGTACAAAATCAGCAGGGGATTAAATACTTTTTGCCGTCACTGTGTGCGTGTGTGTATATATATATATAATATTTTGGCCATATCGCCGGGCCCTAGCTGGAACATGCAAACAGCCAGCAAATTCTGGCTATACAGACACACACCCCATCACATTTCTGACTCTAATTGCAGGTTTTGCTGACCGCACAGTCAAGAGAGAAGGGGGTGGGAAGAGGAAGACCTGTGAGTGTACGCTGTAGTATCTATAATATGACCTTGGTTGGTTGCAACAAAAGCAAAAAAAGAGGTGGCAAAAGAAATGGCCCCTGCCATGCTTCCTCTCCGGACAACTACCAAGACATCAATTGTCTGAGTAAGCAGGCGACTGTGGATGATAGGCTACATGTTTGTCCAAAATCTATGGATAACATTTTGATCAACAATCAACTAAGCATAAGAGAAGGCAATCCTGTGTTTTACATTGGTGTGTATGTGCATTGCAATTGCTATTGTGCTCAAGCTGTTACCTGGGTTACTGTAGCATAGTGCTGGGTGCTGTCGGAGGGATAGTAGTTATGCTAGTTACCTGGACTGGCGCAGCGGTTGAGAGCTTGCTGAGTCCTGAAGAAGCGCAGGCATGGCGCCTTCACTGACCGGGCACTAGCCTGGAGCCGAACACAGGCCACCCCACTGAACAGTGGAGCAGAGCAGCTGGTAGCCACCACACGCAGAAGGCTCGACGCCATCGCAGACACACAAGGAGGAGCAGTGCAGCCGGATCGACCTCCTCCTATAAACACACACACACCACAACAAGGGAAAGAGAAGAGGGGGGCAAGACGGTGAGAGAGTGAACTGTGAACAGTAGAGAAACCGACTGACCTATCGTGGCATGCCCATGTTCCTAAACAAAAGCCCCTATACCACTGCTTCAGCTGGTCTATCTTTACACACAACTCTGTAGTTAATACAATAAGAATGTGCCCCAGTGTGCTATACCCAGACATGCCCATTTAACCTAAAATCATGCAGCAACACGAAAATATGTCCTTATACTGCAAGTAAATCATTGCTAGCGTCACAAATATACCCGTTTAACTGTTTTCAGCATGTGTCAGTTCAACTAGTAATAGGGGGGGGGGGGGGGGGGGGGCAGTCAAGGACACTCCAAATATAATGTCCACAAACGTCCGGTGACCCTGTGTAGCTGTGTGTAATATGTTTGGCTTAGTCACTTCAGAGGCCTGATGTGTCGAGATAAGAGCTGTTACCAGAGTGAACCTCTTGACTGGAAGATTCTGGTGTGGTTCAGGCCCTAGGGGGTTCCAGGCAGTATCAATTAGATAGTACACCATTACAGAAAACAGGGTCAGTTCAACAGAGTTGTATGGGCATTCAAAATTATGATCCCAGATATTTAGTGCCTTTCTATCCTATATAATATACAGTGCTTTCAGAAAGTATTCAGTCCCCTTGACTTTTTCCACATTGTTACATTACAGCCTTATTCTAAAATTAATTAAACGTTATTTTTTCCTCAATCTATACACAATGCCCCATAATGACAAAGCAAAAACAGGTTTAGAATGTGTTATTTTTTACATTTATTTTTAATAAATTATGGAGTAATCAGACACTTCACTCTGTACTTTGTTGAAGCACCCTTGGCAGCATCAAGTCTTCTTGGGTATGATGCTACAAGCTTGGCACACCTGTATTTGGAAAGTTTATCTTTCTCTGTTCATCTTTAACTCGATCCTGACTAGTCTCCCAGTCCCTGCCGCTGAAAAACATCCCCACAGCAGGATGCTGCCACCACCATGCTTCACCGTAGGGATGGCGCCAGGTTTCCTCCAGACCTGACGCTTGGCATTCAGGCCAGAGTTTTCAATCTTGGTTAAATCAGACCAGAGAATTTTGTTTCTCATGGTCTGAGAGTCTTTAGGTGCATTTTGGCAAACTGCAAGCGGACGGTCATGTGCCTTTTACTGAGGAGTGGCTTCCATCAGGCCACGACCATAAAGGCCTGATAGGTGGAGTGCTGCAGAGACGGGTGTCCTTCTGGAAGGTTCTCCCATCTCCACAAAGGAACTCTAGAGCTCTGTCAGAGTGACCATCGGGTTCTTGATAACCTTTTGACCAAGGCCCTTCTCCCCGACTGCTCAGTTTGGCCGGGTGGCCAGCTCTAGGAAGTCTTGGTGGTTCAAAACTTCTTCCATTTAAGAATGATTGAGGCCACTGTGTTCTTAGAGACCTTCAATGCTGCAGAACTGTTTGGGTACCCTACCCCAGATCTGTGCCTCGACATAACCCTGTCTCGGAGATCTACAGACAATTCCTTCAACTTCATGGCTTGGTTTTTGCTCTGACATGCACTGTCAACTGTGGGACCTTGTATAGACAGGTGTGTGCCTTTCCAAATGATGTCAAATCAATTTAATTTACCACAGGTGGACTAATCAAGTTGTAGAAACATCTCAAGGATGATCAATGGAAACAGGATGCAGTTGAACTCAATTTCGAGTCCCATAGCAAAGGGTCTGAATACTATAAGGTAGATAGATACACACTTTTTTAAATTCGAAAAAAACTTGTTTCGCTTTGTCATTATGGGGTATTGTGTGCAGATTGAGGAAAATGTTTTACTTAATCAATTTTAGAATGAGGCTGTAACAATGTTACAAAATGTGGGAAATGGAAGGGGTCTGAATACTTTCCGAATGCACTGTAAATGTCAGATATTGTGAAACCATGAACGTGAGAGAGAGTGCGTTTACTGTATAGGCTTACAATTCATTAGGCCTAGTTTACCAACCAGTTTCAGTGCTAGAAGGAGGAATGCATTTGCTAATGCTACAAATTCTGTCCTGACATAGCTAGTTAGCTACTGAATGAAGGCAGACATGCTACCTGCAGATTAAACTATAATGTATTGCACTATATGCTGATCAAGCAGATTTCATAGAAACTGGGTTTCCTTTCCACACTGTAAACTTCAACTTGTGTGTGACCTCATTTCTTCAGAATACCAAAATTACCGGGCTTAATTTAAAAACTCTAACGTTAGCCAGCTACCGAAATACATACCACGTCAGCAATATGATTCGCCTGGCAGGCTTAATAAACCAAAACCGTCTGACCATTGTTGTTCAGCTATCTAGCTAGCTAGTCCAGCCAGATATCTTTGGTCTAACGTTAACTACCTATGTCGCTTTTGATGTGAATTTAAGTTTTATGACATATACGTTAAATCGGCATTTATTTGTTTATATTGCCAATATAATTATGCAAACATACGTGCATAGCCATCTCACGAGCCAACAAAAGCGAATGACGAAAATAATCAAATTCATTCATTAATTCATTGCAACAGCACCAATTTGCCATTTGGGTTATGATAGATAGCATATACTGATTATTTGCTGTGTAAAAATGCATGACATTATTTGTAGTTTTCGCCTCAAAATACTGTGCATTAGCTGGACAGATAGCGAGCCATCTGTTCAGAACGGATTTAGAGCAGTTGCCGACCATCACTTCCCTTTTTTTATTGAATGAAAGGACTCGGCAGCAAAACTAGCTAACGCGAATGCTAACAAACAAAAACTAAGCTTTTTTTTGCATCAAACTGGAGGCCACTTTCACTTTCCACAACACAGCTGTTTGTGTGTAAAAAAAAATAAACCAACAGGTCTAAAAAATAAATAAGCTTTCTTTAAATAACACAACTGACCTTTGCAGACTGTCTTGATTTTGTGAACCACAGCACAGCCGAAAATTCTTTCCAACCGGAAGAAATTACATGAATTGGACAGAACCGCCCACTTCATACAGTCAACAACAGTACAGCATATTACCTACCAGGGTATTGAAATATGTCATTTTGAATAGACATTTAAGCGTTTTTGAGGTGGTCACCATAATGATCAATAGAAGGATTTACTCCATACTTATTTGTCAAAGTGATGTTCAAGAATAAAACGTTGAATTGTGGGTTTATCTTTTTTGATCATATTGGGAACATAATGTAGCAATTAAATCATGGTTGCATAAACATATAACATGAAATAAGATGTGGCTTTTCTTATCTTGAGAGTGAGTAATTAAAAAATAATACAAAATATAGACGTTGGTATTTCTGACGTCTGGATGTTTGGCGTAAGATGTCAATGTCTACAGCAGATGGTACTGTTGGACACTTCTAAGTAGGCCAAGCCCTCCAAACTGGGCCAGTTATTTGCCCATGTGGAGGCTGCAACAGTGGATATTTACGATTTGAATGGGAGACATGAAATACAAAACATTAAGGACACCTGCTCTTTCAATGACATAGACTGACCAGGTGTATTCAGGTGAAAGCTATGATCCCTTGATTGATGTCACTTGTTAAATCTCTTACAAAAAAAGTCATATAGGAATCCAGAATGCAGAAATACGAATGCAGAAATACAAATCCTGCAGGAAAACGAATATCTCAAAGGATTTTGTGGGCCACTTCCCTGTGGGACAATGTCTGCAGGAATCCTGCAGGGTCCAGCAGGAATCCTAAAGGTAGTCCTTCAGAAGAAAAATCATGCATGAATCCTGCAGATAGTCCTAAAATAAATCCTGCAGGATTGTTTCCTGAAGAACTACATACAGGACTCCTACAGGAATTGTCCTACAGCAAAATGCCCCCAAAATCTTGTGGGATATGCTGTAGGTAAGATTCCTGCTTATAATTCCACAAGCTTTTCAGGGCCATTTTCCTGTAGGACAATCTGCAGGGTCCCCTCATCATCCTTCATAGAGAAGTTACTGTAAGACAATACACATTTTCAAAATGATGGACAGAAAGCACAAGATATCAGATTCAATTGCAATTCAATTATTCAATGCAGCAACAAAGGATGAAAAACAATGCATGAATCCTGCAGATAGTCCTCAAATAAATCCTGCTGGATATTTTCCTGAAGGACTACGATAAGGAAGGGTTTCACCTATAGGATATCCCACAGGATTTTGGGGCTATTTTGCTGTAGGACATTTCCTGTAGGTTCTGTAGGACAGGTTACTGTAGGACAATACACATTTTCAAAAGAATGGACAGAAAGCACAATATATCATATTCAATTGCAATTGTATTATTCAATGGAGCAACAAATGATGATTTTGATTGTCCATTTCAGCTCCAGGGTTGTATAAAAGATGATTCCTAGGAAAATCACCTGCATGGCTGTCCAGTGCTGCATCCTGTGTTAGTCAGTCTCACTGTTGTTCATAGGCTCGGTCTTAACTGGAGAGGAGATAAGAGGGGCAGAGTTCATAGGATGTAACAGCAGAAACTGTGTGTGTGAATGTTTGGCTCCGTTTTAACAGTTGTTATAGAAATGCACCACTAATGACTCAAACTCAATGTAAATTAATCAATCTTTATTATCACGGCCGGAGAGGTTCACAAACTCAATCCAAGCTTGATGAAAACTCTTATAAGGGTGTTCCCTTTCAGTCCTTATATACTGCTACACAAACAAGTCATATAAACATGATTTACATTACTCATTATTAATTTTTGTTTCTGCGTGTGACTGACATGGCTTCTTCTCTCAAAGCTGGGACCTTGAAACCGACATACTCCTTTTGGTTCCCAGAACAATGTTCTGGATTCCTCCCATGTACAATCAATCAGATTGTACAGTCAATCAGTCACTCGCATAAACTCAACAGAGTTGGTCATTAAAAAAACAGCATTGATCTGATATACTGACATTTTCTGTTCGTGTGTACCAGAAAAGTACTTACTGTAATAAATCTACATCAATGAAAGGGGTCATCTTGGAACAGCAACAAACTTGATTGTTGTTAAAAATCGTTATCAATCAATCAATCAATCAATAAATCAAAACCACTTATAAAGGCCTTCTTGCATCACCTGATGTCACAAAGTGCTGTACAGAAACCCAGCCTAAAACCCCAAACAGCAAGCAATGCAGGTGTAGAAGCACGGTGGCTAGGAATTAAGGCCATTAAGTTGTATTACCAATGGGCTGTCAACTCAGTCACATGGGTAATGATTGACCTATGTAATTATATACAATTAAACATGATACAAAAGAACACCGAAGACAACTTCTTTTTTACTTTTATTAAATATTGATATTATCTTTCTCTCTATGCTGAAATTTTAAAAAAGCACAACACAATGGTCCAAACCATGCAAATAGCCTCATTATGACAACAATACAAAGCTCAGGTGTTGTGGCATGCCAGAGTGGATCAGTTTTCATGAACTTGTCAGTCAAAAATCAACTAGAGGAAAAGTTATCAGAGCCCAAATTCTGAAAAGCATTAGAATATAAGTATTCTTATACAAAGTAAGCCTTTGTAGATTAGATTTTCAGGGACCTGCACGGGCAGGGTGTAGTGGTGTATATTGATGACATTCTGATATACTCCGCTACACGCACCGAGCATGTGTCCCTGGTGCGCAAGGTGCTTGGTTGACTGTTGTTTCCCGTATCTCAGCCGTGTGTAATTGGCCGACTCCCACCACGGTAACGGAGGTGCAGTGGTTTCTAGGGTTTGCCAATTAATTACTACCGGAGGTTTATCTGTACGTTTGCGGTGGTTGGCTGAGGCGGACAGGGCTTTTAGTCACCTGAGGGCTCTGTTTACCTCGGCTCCCGTGCTGGCCCATCAGGATCCCTCTTTTGCAGTCATAGTGGAGGTGGACGAGTCCGAGGCTGGGATAGGAGCCATACGCCACCGAAGCTCCGCCCCTGGGCCTTCTTCTCGAGGAAGCTCAGCCCGGCGGAGCGAAACTATGACGTGGGGGAACGGGAGCGGTTGGCTGTTGTCAAGGCTGTGAAGGCGTGGAGACATTGGTTTGAGTGGGCTAAACACCCTTTTCTCATCTGGACTGACCACCGCAATCTGGAGTACATCCAGGAGACTGAACCCTCGCTAGGCAAGGTGGGCCATGTTTTTCACCCGTTTTGTTTTCACCCTTTCTTACAGACCAGGTTCCCAGAACGCGAAGGCAGACGCACTGTCCCGGCTGTATGACACAGAGGAGCGGCCCATGGATCCCACTCCCATACTCCCGGCCTCCTGCCTGGGGGCGCCGGTAGTGTTGGAGCTGGACGCGGACATTGAGCAGGCGTTGCGTGCAGATCCCGCTCCCCTCCAGTGTCCCGCTGGGCGTCTGTACGTTCCGCCTGCTGTCAGTGACTGGCTGATCTATTGAGCCCACACGTCACCCTCCTCTGGTCATCCAGGCATCGGTCAGAGGGTGCGCTGTCTGAGTGGGAAGTACTGGTGGCCCACTTTGGCTAAGGGCGTGAGGGTTTATGTTTTCTCCTGTTCGGTGTGCGCCCATTGTAAGGCTCCTAGGCACCTGCCCAGAGGTAAGCTACACCCCTTACCTGTTCCACAGCGGCCATGATCACACCTGTCGATCGATTTCCTGACCGATCTTCCCCCATCACAGAGAAACACCACGATCCTGGTCGTTGTGGATCGTTTCTCTAAGTCCTGCCGTCTCCTCCCGTTGCCTGGTCTCCCTACAGACTGCGGAGGCCTTGTTTACACACGTCTTCCGGCACTACGGGGTGCCTGAGGACATAGTGTCTGATCGGGGTCCCCAGTTCATTTCGAGGGTCTGGAGGGCATCCATGGAATGTCTGGGGGTCTCGATTAGCCTTACCTCGGGTTTTCACCCCGAGAGTAACGGGCAGGTGGAGAGAATAAACCAGGATGTGGGTAGGTTTCTGAGGTCTTATTGCCAGGACCAGCCGAGGGGAGTGGGCAAAGTTCGTGCCCTGAGCAGAGATGGCCCAGAACTCGCTCCGCCACTCCTCCACTAACCTCTGCCCCTTCCAGTGCATACTGGGGTATCAGCCGGTTCTGGCTCCTTGGCATCAGAGTCAGACCGAGGCTCCTGCGGTGGACGACTGGTTCCGGCGCGTGAAGGAAACATGGGATGCCACCCATGTTCACCTTCAGCGTGCTGTGCTGAGCCAGAAAGCCGGCGCAGACTGTCACCACAGTGAGGCCCCGGTGTTCGCACCGGGGGACCGGGTCTGGCTCTTGACCCGAAACCTGCCCCTCCGCCTGCCCTGCCGGAAGCTGGGTCCGCGATTTTACAGATTACAACTTCCCCCCGAATACCGAAATAACCCCTCGTTCCATGTGTCTCTCCTCAGGCCGGTGCTGGCCGGCCCGCTCCAGGAGTCTAAGGTGCGGGAGGTTCCTCCGCCCCCTCTGGATGTCGAGGGGGCCCCGGCGTACTCCGTTCGATCCATACTGGATTCGAGACGTCGGGCGAGGGTCCTTCAGTACCATGTGGACTGGGAGGAGTACGGTCCGGAGGAGAGATGCTGGGTTCCGGTGGAGGACGTGTTGGACCCTTTAATGCTGCGGGAGTTCCACCGTCTCCGTCCAGATCACCCTGCACCTCGCCCTCCGGGTCGTCCCAAGGCCAGTGTCGGCATGCTGCTGGAGCCGTGCATCAAAGGGGGGGGTACTGTCACTTCTTCCACCGAAGTTGTTTCCTCTCCTTGTTCCCCCCCCCCCCCCCCCCCCCCTATGTCCTTGTGTGGAATTGTTTGTTTGTAAGTGCTTGTGCACTATGTTACTGGGGTGCATCAGGTTTTGTTCCCATTCAGGTAATTTTTTTATTACCGTTGGTTTTGAAATTAAACTGCTCCGGCTATTACCTATTTCTGCTCTCCTGCATCTGACTTCACTGCCACCAGTTCCGCAACCCTTACGTAGACCTTTGTGATGTGGGCTGCTTTGTTCTTGTGTAACCTTGAGGACAGGACTGAGAAAAGTGTGACTTTTGTGAGCCTTTTCCACCACGTGCATCACTGACCTTGTGAACACCTTTCTGACGTTCTGCATGTCCCAATAGCTCAATAGTATCCCTGTGGGCAAGCTCGAGTCCAAATGCGATATCACAGGCTTTCTTAAAGGCCCTTCTCTGACAGAAGCCTTCTGTGATATGCTTCACATGTGAGGCCACATACAAACTTGTCTCGGAGAGCGTCATCAAGAAATCATGCAAACTCACATGTACTTGCCAGCCTTTTCAAAGCAAGGATGTAGTCAGACACGGTTTCCCTTTGACTCTGGTGACGTTGGTAAAATCTGAAATGTTCTGCAATGAGAATTGGCTTATGCTTGAAATCCCTTGAAAGCATTTCAGTCAACTCCACTACTTTTATTGGTTCAATGAGGCCTTTCAGCAATCCATACTCAGTTGGACATAAAACACTGAGAAATACGTCTGCTTTCATTTCATCTTTGATTTCATTTGCAGCCAGCCAACACTCAAAACGCTCTAAATAGGAATCAAAATCTTCTTTTGCAGCCTCAAACTCTGGTACTCGGCCAATGGTTGCCATTTTCACAATTAATTGTTCAGTATCCTCATTCCTTGTATTCCTTATTTTTCTGAATTTTCATGTAATTCTTCACTTTCTTAATTTCAGAAGTTTCTGAAATTACTTAATTCACTGCACTCATTTGTAATAATGTACACACTGTGTTAAGTTTCTTCTTCCTTTTTTTAACAATATTTCTCCACTGAGATTGCCTAATTTCAATGGGTTCAATGACAGTTTTTCATTTAACCACCAGAGGGAAGTGACACTATTCTGGACTCCAATAGGCTTGCCACTTGGCAGCTCCTAAACGCTGTACCTACTAGCAGTGCTTAGCCTTTTCTACTGCGAAGAAACTGCATAAATAACTGACGATTTACAAAATCATTTTGAGTTCCATTACTCACGCAACATTCTTCCCTTCAAGCAAAGTCTGTTGAAGAAGCTTAATCATCTCGTCGCCGCTGTAGTATTTGTGTTGTGGAGAAATTACCAGGCAGGAGACGGAAGTACAGTTAGTTTTGTTTAGTCAAAACCTCTCGTGCTCTACAGCCCCTGGGCCCAATAGTGTGCATGTGCATTTCCTATTAGGTGTAGTAAAGTAACACTGCCGTAATAGATTACTGCTTAGTAACAGCATAGTAACTCATATAAACAGATATAGATTACATATACTACAAGCATCTGCTTCATCTGACCACTGAGTCACTGGTGCTTCCTGCTTTAATTTTTTCTTGTTAGCAGGAATCAGGAGGATAGAATTATGGTCAGATTTGCCAGATGGAGGGCGAGGGAGAGCTTTGTATGCGTCTCTGTGTGTGGAGTAAAGGTGGTCCAGAGTTTTTTTTCCTTCTGGTTGCACATTTAACATGCTGATAGAAATTTGGTAAGACCGATTTAAGTTTCCCTGTATTAAAGTCCCCGGCCACTAGGAGTGCAGTGTTTTCCTGTTTACTTATGGCAGAATACAGCTCATTGAGTGTGGTCTTAGTGCCAGCCTCAGTCTGTGGTGGTATGTAGACAGCTCTGAAAAATACAAATGAAAACTCTCTAGGTAGATAGTGTGGTCTACAGCTTATCATGAGATACTCTACCTCAGGCAAGCAAAACCTCAAGACTTCCTTAGATATCGTGCACCAGCTATTATTTACAAAAATACATAGTCCACCGCCCATGTCTTACCAGACGCCGCTGTTCTACCCTGCCAATAGAGTGTATAACCAGCCAGCTGTATGTTGATAATGTCGTTGTTCAGCCACGACTCCGTGAAGCATAAGATGTTACAGTTTTTAATGTCCAGTTGGTAGTTTAATCTTCCGCATAGCTTGTCGATTTTATTCTCCAAAAATTGCATATTTGCTATCAGAATGGAAGGCAGGGGGGGTTTATTTGATAGCCTACGAATTCTCAGAAGGAAGCTCACCCTCCGGCACCTTTCTCTCCACCTTCTCTTCCACAAATGACAGGGATCTGGGCCTGTTCCCGGGAAAGCAGAATGTAATTTACGTCGTGCTCGTCAGACTCGTTAAAGGAAAAAAGGATTCTGCCAGTTCGTGGTGATTAATCGCAGTTCTGATGTCCAGAAGTTATTTTCAGTCATAAGAGATGGTAGGAGCAACATTTTGTACAAAATAAGTAAAAAAATAAGTTACAAACAACGCAAAGAAATGAACAAAAAAACACAATTGGATTGGAACACATAAAACGTCAGCCTTCTTCTCCAGCACCATCTTAATGATAATGGCTAGAATGGCGTCAGTGGAATGGTATCAAACACATCAAAGACGTGGTGGTTTCCATGTGGTTGATTCCACTCCATTGACTCCATTCCAGCCATTACTATGAGCCTTCACTGCACTCAAGGTGTACCAGGACAAATAGTGGAAATGTTCACTCTCTACGAACACTGTCATGGAAAATTGATTATGTTATAATGTTTGTATTGCATTGTAATGTTTTTTTTTATTTGACAGAATAGAGTATTGTGTGTGCGTTCCACTGAGGATGGGCCTCTATGATATAGCACTGACAGAGGAGATTTACAATGTCTTTGGGTGATAAAACCTAAAGAGCATTCCAGATTGGATGAGGTAATGGTTTTGTACTATGAAGTAACAGGAACGAGATTAGAACCTCGTCTGAGGGACCAAACTCAACGATAATTAATAGAGAATGTTATCTGGCTAAGGGATACTCCTTTCTCAAGAAAAAGTATTCCTTTGTGAACAGTTCCTAAGATCTGTGGTTCGTCATGTTATTTGAGAGGATTGTGTCGTGGCTATAAAAGTCTTTGTATTTTTCTGTAGTCACTTTCAATGGTTCAATAGAGATAGCGCATCAATGAAAGTCAAAAGGCTATTGCAAAGCTTTTATTATTAAAGATGTTGTTTAAGTATAACTCTGACTACACCTTATGGAACAGCGGCGACTGTGAATGGACACACAGAGGTACAAACACAGGCATATACCCATAAACACTAGCACACTCACTCTACACACACATACATTGTAATATTGTTGTATGGTGGTATTATAAATTTTGTATTGTAGATATGTAATAATGTATTTTGTTGTTATGTGTAATGTAAGTGCCTTAATGTGTTTGGACCCCAAGAAGAATAACTGCTGCCTTGGAAGCAGCTAAGGGGGATGCCTAATAAATTCAAAAAAGTACATTGACTGAACTGTGGGCCTACTGAACCGTTATCAATTGTTTTGGTATCTATCAAATAAAAGTAGCATACACTATATTTATTACATGACAACATTATCCAGTCTCTATGCTGCAATTTTTTATGTGCTGGGGGGCTAGGGTCAGTCTGTTATATCTGGTGTAATTCTCCTGTCTTATCTGGTGTCCTATGTGAATTTAAGTATGCTCCCTCTAATTCTCTCTCTCTCTTCCTCCCCTCCCGGAGGATCTGAGCCCTAGGACCATGCCTCAGGCCTACCTGACCTGATGACTCCTGGCTATCCCCAGTTCACCTGGTCATACTGCTGCTCCAGTTTCAACTGTTCTGCCTGCGGCTATGGAACCCTGACCTGTTCACCGGACGTGCTGCCTTGTCCTGGACCTGCTGTTTTGACTCTCTCTCTTGCTCTACCGCACCTGCTGTCTTGACCTTACTGGTCATCTATGAACATTTGAACATCTTGAGGAGCCATCTGGCCTTAATGGCCATGTACTGTTATAATCTCCACCCGGCACAACCAGAAGAGGACTGGCCTCCCCTCAGAGGCTGGTTCCTCACTACGTTTTTTCCTAGGTTCCTGCCTTTCTAGGGAGTTTTTCCTAGCCACCGTGCTTCTACATCTGCATGGCTTGCTGTTTGGGGTTTTAGTCTGGGTTTCTGTATAGCACTTTGTGACATCTGATGTAAAATGTGCTTTATAAATAAACTTGATTGATTGAAATTTGATTGATTGTCATTTCTTAAATTTCTCACATCCACTGAGTTGAAATGTATGATATTGCACTCTATTTCAAAATTCTATTTTCTCAGTATGTCAAATCATGTAGTTAAATTGAAATTGCTATATCCTGCAGGAATTTCAGCATCCTGCAAGTTTTGATCTTGCTGGATTCCTGCAGGTATGTTCTTTGTCCTGCAGGAATTGTCATATCTTGCACGAATATCAAAATCCTGAAGGTTTCGGTCCTGCATGATTCCTGCAGGAATGTGCTTGGTCCTAAAGGAATTGCCATAATCTGCAGGAATGTACTTGGTTGTGCAGGATTTTCAAAATGTCTGTAGGACAAGTCATACTCCTGCAAGAGACACCTGCACAATTCCTTCACAAAGGGTCAAATTCCTGCAGGATTCCTCTAGGAGCTTTTTGTAAGTTACTCACATGGGATGACACTGGAGAGACGAAGCAGGTACGGGGAGTCAAACATTTAATATAGAACGGACATGGAACAAGACAGGAACAGCGTCAGCAAACGAGTTATACAGACAAAAAAAAAATATGCAGCAGCAGGGAACAGAGCTGGGGAACTGACAAATATAGGGGAGGAAATAAACAGGTGATGAGTGAGTCCAATATCGCTGATATGCATGACAAGGGAAGGCAGGTGTGCGTAATAGATGGCAGGGGTGCGTGATGCAGGGCAGCCTGGCGCCCACAAGCGCCAGACGTGACAGTTACTTTTTGTAAATTGCTTCATGATAAATTATCATATCTAAATATGAAATGTCATAGACTACAAATTCAAGGGTCAGACCACTCTGGAGTCAGATGTTAACAGAATGTGTAATCTAGCATATTAAACACAAAAACTAAGTTTCAATTGAGAATTTGACCGGTCTAATCCCAAAAAACAAAGGGAGTTCTTGCCTACTTCACCCATATTGTTTTTCTTTTTTTAACAGAAAAAGTAGTGTGTAGCTCCAGTAGTTTGCTACACTGCTAAATGGCAGGAACTTATTTGAATTAACTACTGAAAACACTCAAGATTTTAATTTAGTTCAACTTTCCACCAAGCTACTGCAAAATGTACTTAAATTACTATTACGTACTTCACTGCTACCCAACACTGGTTGTTGGTCAGACATGAGTCTGGTGCAACAATTTAAAATTCCCCAATAAGGTAATGACTGGAAAAATTGGTGTGTATAAATAAGTGTGTAAACAGATAATAACACATTACCTGATAGTTACTGCTTCTTTGAAGTTAAAATAGCCTATAGTCAAACTCAGCATGACTGGGGTTGACACAAAGCTAGGAGCCTCACATCAAAGATTATATTAATACTATTGTATGCGTCTTTGGTTTTTATTTATCATCTCTTAAAGTGGAGAGATGTTTCATCATGTGTTTCTAACTATCTGGCTCTTTATTACTGTATGGAATGTGCGGTGACCAGGGCTTTTAGCGATTACAACTTTATAAGGATTCTGCCTTTAATTGTCTTGGCTCTTATCATTGATTCAAATTAGGAAAAAAATATGCGAAACATATTCGTATATTTTTATTTTCTCCGTCAGTACCAGGGGCACAAGTGTTTTCATGCAAACTTAGTATTCGTTGCCTCCTATATTATTATCTGTCTGTCTCTATATCAATTGAATTCAATTCAAATGGCTTTATTGGAATGGGAAACATATGTTGACATTGCCAAAGCAAGTGAAATAGATAATTAACAAAAGTGAAATAAACAATACAAATTAACCGCAAACATTACACTCACAAAAGTTGCAAAGGAATGGAGACATTTCAAATGTCATGTTATGGCTATATACAGTACAGTGTTGTTACATTGTGCAAATAGTTAAAGTGCTATATCCCTGTTACTGAGAGGATGCGTGCTTACTCTCATTTCACAAGATTCTGACATATTCCTCTTTTCGGCTGATTTCTATCCTCCATGTTATCATGGAGTCTTAATTTCCATGGTGCAATGTGCGAAATAAGATATCTATGAAGACATACTGCAGACCTGTTCTGTCCTACACCAAGTGTCTCAAAGGAGTATACAATGCAAAGGGAAGGGATCATTGCCGCTACCTCACTTTCCAACCAAGGTGCATGAATTGAGGAGCAAACAAAGGTAGAGATGGGTGTTGCTGAATCTCATCTCTACCAAGGGAGTATCTTGTGTAGCTCAATTGGTAGAGCATGATGCTTGTAATGCCAGAGTTGTGGGTTCAATCTCCATGGGTAGACCAGTATGAAACACATGTACACACTCATTACTGAAGGTGAATTATTATGCAGCAGGAAATGTGAATTATTATGCAGATTATAATTAAGGTATAATTAAGGTAATTAAGGTAATACATTTTCCATAAGGGAAAATAAGGGAAAATCATGACTGAAATTTCAAAGTGGAAATTACAAAGAGGCCTCCACATGGAACTCAAAATGGTTCTACCTGGAACCAAAAAAGGTTTTCCTGGACCGATGAACAGTCAAAGAATCGTTTTGGAACCCTTTTGTCTAAGAATGTGAGGTCATGAATGTCATTGAATAGATGATCTTACTCTGTCTCTCTTTTCTTTCAGGAGGAAAAAGCAGAACTTAAAACTGACATACAACATCTGAAAGTCCCGCCAATTCAACATCAGTGAAGTAGAAGTGATAGCACCCCTGTAAAGATTGAGCATGGAAAGGATTTTGCCAGCTATAATCTGGACAACAACTGCTTTAGTGTGTGGTGTGTGTCAAACCTCAAACCTCATGTGGGATGGTGAGTGGGATGGTGAATTAGTAAAAACAATACATTAAAGAGCAAGTTTACCTTTAAAAACATAGATCAAGACGAAAACATGGGATTAAGCTACTTGTTGCTATTTAGCACCTATAAAGTCCGCACTTGAATATCTGACAGATGCTGGGATCAAACCTGTCAAACAAAGCCATTCTCTAAATCTCAGCAATAATGTGAATCATATTCTATTCATAGCGTTCTCTCTCCCCCAGCTTGGGTCTGCTGTGCTGGGATCTTGTCCACTCATGGAGTCCAGGCACTGTGGGGTGTATTGTGTAATAATGGGCCCCAGATGTGGCAGCCTTTAAGGCATGAAGCACCAAACAAGCCTTGTGTCTGTCTCTCAAACGTCTCTGGATCGCAATACGATCCCAAGTATGTTTGTTCACGACAATGGAAGAAAGTATGTGTTACTGTGCACTGCATGTTTACATTTAATGTTCTAATTTCAATAAATATATCCTGTGTTTAATTTAGATGTACAATACAGATACATGCTTGTTTATGTTCCTGCACTGTTTTTATGTTGGAATTTGTAAAAGCTCAGGTTTCAGTACCCCCTCCGCTCTCACCCTTTCTTCTCCTCCACTCTGTTATTCTATAGCTCAGCATCGAACACATTGAAGGCAGTCTCAGTCTGAAGAGGAGCTCCCACCAAGCATGCTGCTTAAGAGAGTAATGCTTTGAAGTTGAAAAAATTCCAGGAGTTTCCTGTAACAACGTTGGAGTATAATGTGAACCAGGAGCCGTGGAGTATTCCTCCTTATCCCCAGTCAAGCCAATCTGCTTGGGAGAGATATCATCACTTCAGCTGTGTGCTGCGTCTGCTTAAAGGCAGTTTCCCTGTGGATTAGAAAGTGACCACCACCCCACCAAGGATGTCTAGGTTGCTCTGTGCTCTGCTTGTCCTTATGTCTCTGTGTAGTCACAGCCTAGGGGTTTCTGCCTCACAGCCAGGGAAGGGAAGACATAAGACCAGACCTCAGTATAAAGAACCTGCTGGTCTCCTGGCTCCGGAGGATGATCACGGCGGAGAGGGAGACCATGAGACCAGGACAGTCCTTGACCCAGAACAGGAATTCCTGGCTGATTTTGCAGGTAAGAAGCGTTTGTGGGTAATCACGGCCCCGTCGCACAGTGACAACTACCTCCGCATGATGGAGAAACAGATTCAGGACATGGAGCAGGAGGGGCTGAACTGTCGCCTGGCTGAGAGGGACACCTTCATCGTCACCATCATCCAGAATGCCATGATGGAAGGCAGGATCCAGAAGACCACCTTCCAAGGAGAGGCCACCATGGAGAGCATTGACTCAGACATGGTCACCAAGCTGCTGCATTACCTTGAGCTGGGGGATCAAGGCTTCTCCATGCTAGTCATGAAGAAGAACCTTAGGGTGAGTGAGCGGTTCCCCTACCCTGTCCGTGTGGAGGCCATCCTAGAGGTCATTGATCAGTTCCCCTTGCGCAAGCTGGAAAAACTCACCAGGAAGGGCTCCCCTCTGAAATGTAAAATCACCAAGAAGAGGCTGATGAAGAAAAAGATTCCTGTGAAAAAGAAGGTGTTCAGTCCCCAAATGCAGGGAAACGTTACCTCTGTCACCCAGAGGAATACTGTGGCCAAGAAGGCTGCACTGAAGAGCAAAATTCAGGACATTCTCAGCGGTCGCTCCAGGTTCATCATTCGAAAGACGACCACTGATTCAAAAGGAACACAAGTATTCATCGCAGGGAAGGCAAACTCCAAAGCTGTGGGAAAGGACAACCAAAAGAAAAATGGAAATGTTTTTACAGAAATAAACACATATCCTTCTACTGTAGAGAAAAGAGAAAGAAAGACTGTAGCCAACTCTAGAGATAATAAACCAGAGAACGTTGGCGGGGGAGAAGAATCCTTGGAGAAAAACAACTCCCCCAAAAAAGGCAAGGGAAAGAAAGATGGGAAGAAAGGGAGAGGGAGAGGGAGAGTGAAGAAAAACCACAGAGAAGTGAATGACAACAATAAGAAAGCACTGATGGACTTTGTCGAGCATTTGAAGGGGAAGAGAAGACTTATGGTATGTGCTTTTATAGGTCTCTTTTAAGTATATCAAATAATCTGTTTGTTTTTGATAGATGTGTTCATCCATTTGTGATACAGGTGATAGCCACGCCCAGTGCCAGCACACCTCAGTATGTCCAGCAGAGGGAGGAGAACGAGCTTCATTTCTGTGACCTTGCCCTGAGAAAAGTTACTACGGCAACCATCCTGAGCTCAGGGCCTGACACTACCCTCACCCTGCACCACTACCAACTTGGTACTACTATGTGTGTGTCTGTGTCTACTGACTCCATCTCCCTTAGATAGATACTACATTGATCCTATATCATATTCTCTTCAGAACTATAGTGTCATTATAGTCTTAAAGAGATGATCCTGTACTTTTAAAAATACTTTTTAGCCAGTAGTTCTGAAAGTAGCCCTCACAAGCCAAAAGTGGATCCCGAAAATTGCATAATGCATCACATATGTGCAGATATCTATATGTGCACCATTTCATTTCTCTCTCTTTCTCGCTCTGCTGTGTGAGCATATTTCTAGCTGTTACTCAAATGTCGAGGGGCTGAAGCTCATTGACTAGAATTTGAATTTCTAGGTTGTTGGCCCATGTGGGGGAAAATGTAGGGAAAAAAGCGTAGCACAGCTTCCAGAAAACAGTCGCTTTCAAACTAGGGATTTCGTAGATAGTTAAGGTAAGACAGTAATAGTGCTCATAGATTATGCACACATTCAGCCCAAAGTGGGAGGTTTCAAAAATACTTGGCAGCCGCCAAAGTTGCAGATCATGTCTTCAACAAAAAAATCGGGTTCCTCTTTGGGCTTTCATACAGTAAAACTGCATTTCTATATTCCAGATTCTGAGACGCCATTCACCTCACTACCAGAGAAGTTCACTGACCCAGATCTCATCTCTCAACTGATGAAGCAGTATGGGATGTCCTCTAAGGTTTTCTCTATGACTATGACTGACTATGACCTGAAACCCAATGTAAGCATAATCTCTATCTTGCCAGTGATATTTTGATGACACAGATCACTTTCCTCAGAAAAGTGTATAAATGTTTATTGTACTTAACGTGCCAATTATAAATGCAGTATGTGGTATTTGTATCCTAATTATTTATATCCCTTTTAGGAAGTATTTGATGTACCTCCACCCTCATCTGCATTGATGGAATATGTTGACACCTTTACATCGCGACGATCTGAAATGGAGAGAGAGAGAAAAACTCCACTGGCCTGCTCCAAATCCCAAGAACAGGGCGGGGCATTGTTGAGGTATGTGATTAAGACTACACAGTATCTGTAATGACACCATAGTACTTAAAAACTTTAAAGCTGCAAAAAAGCATTGTAGTACTTGGCAGCACGTAGCCTTGAATGTTAAGAGTGTTGGGCCAATAAACAAAAGGTTGTTGGTTCAAATACCCTTACCGACTAGGTGAAAAATCTGTCGATGTTCCCTTGAGCAAGGCACTTAACTCTAATTGTTCTGCATTAAATGATTAACTAAAATGTAAAGGAAGTGGTTATAGTGCTTTATAATGCCGTGCACAGATAATAATGTTTCAAGTGTAGCGTACAGATAATAATAGAGACATTTATCCCCACCAGGTTCATGTCTAAAAGGAGACTGCTGATCATCTCTACTCCATCTGAGGACGACTACTCCTTCCAACAGCAGCTCCAGGGGCTGAGAGGACAGGCCTGTCCCATGGGTTAGTATTAGGCTCCCTGTTAAACATCTCCAACCAGACTAGTCTAAAAGTTATTGTGGGTTAACCTCAGCAACATTATGCTATTATCACAATAGTTCTCAGTCACAAGTAATGGAAGAATAATTACTAAATTCTTACATTTCATTGTTGGTCTTTCCAACAGGCGTCCGTCATTTTGCCTTGTTGAAGTTGATCGGAACAGGACCAACCGCCTCAGGCACTGTGGAACTGTTTCCACTCAATGGTGAGTTTTTTTGTTTTCTCTAAAGATGATACTGTGTACTGACACAATGTCAACAGTTAATGTCAACATGTCATGCATTCTGTGTTGTTGGGCAGGAAATGGAATCCAACTCCCTTTGAATGATCTAACCATTCCTATACACAGACCTTTTCCAAGAGATATGCTACGGAAAAACAATCTGTCTATGCTGCCCTACCAAGCAGAAAGGCAGTAACTGCTCATTTGGTCGAAAATGAGTTAATGTCATTTTTGCTACATTAAATACATGCTTAATCATGTGGACAAGTATCCCGCCTCTATTGTATTGTGTTCTGGAGAAATGTTGGTTTATGCTAGCAGTAATTGCATAAAGTTACTGTGAAACCAGGGTAAATAAAAGCCTTTTTTTTCTTCAGTTCAACACTATGAGCAGTTACTGCCTTTTTGCTTGGTATGGCAGTATGTTCTTCTGTCATGTCCCACACTGATTCATACTCACTCTAATATATCGACTCTGGATTGATAATTTGACCAGTTCTGTCATTTCTTGATTTCTTGTTTAGATTGATTTATTATTTGTATTGTATTTGATAGACGTTCTCCTTCACTGTTGGAGCTAGTAGCATAAGCATTTAGCTGCACCTGCTATAACAGCTGCAAATCTTTGTACGTGACCAATCAACTATGATTTGATTTATTAACAGTCAAATGGTGATGGCAATAATGGGGAAATAACATGACAAACACCTTTCCTTTATCCTTGACAGGAAAGAGCCAAACGGAGAACGAGCCTTTGTCACGGGACGTGGTCACTGGTCTCCAGGACCAGCTGAAGATCAACCGGGAGTACTTCAGTATGCTGGTGGTGGGGAAGGACGGGGACGTGAAAGCCTGGTTCCCCTCGCCCATGTGGTCTCTGGCCAACATCTATGACCTGGTGGACTCCATGGAGCTGCGGCAGCAAGAAGAGAAGCTGCAGAGGACTTTAGGTATTCACTGCCCTGAGGACACTGGCGGTAGTTACCAAGGTTATGATGAGGAAGCAGATTACCACAGGTCAGAGGAGTAAAGGACAGTAAACAGCCCAAAGGCGTCATGGCAGTCAGCTCAAATGAATGGTTGTGGGTAAAACTTTGACACAATAACAGATTGAACCATGAAAGGCTTTTTATTTTAAATGTTTTTGCAAACATTTATCAGAGGCGTGGCATTTGTAGTTAGAAATGGCCGACATTACGTAAATTGAAAATTTGACATTTTTAAATGTATAATTCACTACAGTAATATGAGATCTGTATGTAAAACATTTACATTTGACATTTTAGTCATTTAGCAGATGCTCTTATCCAGAGCTACTTACAGTAAGTGCATTCATCTTAAGATAACTAGGTGAGACAACCACATATCACAGTCAGATATACAGGATACAAACTTTCCATTCCAGCTAAACAATGGACATATACTGTTTTACCCCTCCCCCCCCCCAAAAAAAAAATATATATATATATTACACACATTATGGTACCCATAAGCAATCATTGCTGATTAAAAAACACAAATGTAAAAATTTTATGGATGTAACGTTTTGGAAATAAACTCTTCAAATACTTAATATGTTTCTTGAAATTAAAAAAAGGTTTGTTTTTATAATTGTGATGTTGACATCTGTTTCTTTCAAAATTACAGACGTGGAAAGCTGTAAAAAAGAAAGTAATGAAAAAGTATGCCTGAAGGTGTGCTTCAACAACTCCCCTATTTGGCCACATCAATCACACATGTCTACATTGTCATGGAAAATAACTCCAACTCTTACAGTTTGTTATAGACCAATATCCAGGTAGTAGGATAGGAATTGGTTTGACAACAGAAGGTCAGGTCATTAGCTGTAAACTAATAGTAATGTGTTTCATCGTGACCTACAGATGCAAGATCTTAATTTAATCACCCTGTTGTAGGTGAACTTTTTTGCAATGCAGGAAATGCAAAACGTATAATGTATTCAAGAATTAAAAGGGCTTCTGATTTTTGTAATTTCCACTTTCCCTTGTGATAAATGTATCAACCCCTACAAAAAATGTCCATTAGTTATAACCCTGTTGCGTCAGGATTATTTTCCTGCTGTAGCAAACTGGCTCAAATTAAGATCTTACATCAGTAAACATATAATAGAAATAAGATGGGTCTAAGAAATATGGTTGTACAGTATTTGACCTGGATTTTGGGCTGTTGTTTTTCAGCTATGCCGGGAGCAATTAAAGTAGGATTTGTGGGGGAAAAAAACATGTGTTCAGCAGCTTTGAAATGGACGCTGATAACTGGGTGCAGCACATAGTAAAAAAGAAAGTTACAGCACGCCGGGAAAAATTTGCAGTAAATAACTGTCAAAGACAGACCTTCATCTTTCCATTATTTCAGTTTGGACAAATCAGTTGTTTATTTCAGATCAATCTATTTCATTAAAGATCTTGGCTAGGTACTATCTAAAATTTCACACAGCATACACCCAGACACTTTTCATTTCATTTCCACAGTCTCTTTCAACAATGAACAACAACATCAATCCTTCATTCACATATTGGCGAGCCCTCAGATTTGACTGTATTGGCCAGTGGACTTTCGTCTTTGTGTCTCTGATCCTCTTGTCACATAATACAGTCAATTGTATTACAGGGTTTTGTATACTAGTGCATGATGTACACTACCGGTCAAAAGTTTAAGAACACCTACTCATTCAAGGGTTTTTCTTTATTTGTACTATTTTCTACATTGTAAATAATAGTGAAGACATCAAAACTATGAAATAGCACACATGGAATCATGTAGTAACCAAAAAACAGTTAAACAAATATACATATATTTTCCATTTGAGATTCTTCAAATAGCCACCCTTTGCCTTGACAGCTTTGCACACTCTTGGTATTCTCTCAACCAGCTTCATGAGGTAGTCACCTGCAATGCATTTCAATTAACAGGTGTGCTTGTTAAAAGATCATTTGTGGAATTTATTTTCTACTTAATGCGTTTGAGCCAATCAGTAGTTTTGTGATACGGTATACAGAAGATAGCCCTATTTGGTAAAATACCAAGTCCATATTATGGTGAGAACAGCTCAAATAAGCAGGGAAACAACAGTCCATCATTACTTTCAGACATGAAGGTCAGTCAATCCGGAAAATGTCAAGAACTTTGAAAGTTTCTTCAAGTGCATTGGCAAAAACCATGAAGCGCTATGAGGAAACTGGCTCTCATGAAGCCCGCCACAGGAATGGAAGACCCAGAGTTACCTCTGCTGCAGAGGATAAGTTCATTAGAGTTACCAGCCTCAGAAATTGCAGCCCAAATAAATGCTTCACAGAGTTCAAGTAGCAGACACATCTCAACATCAACTGTTCAGAGGAGACTGTAAATCAGGCCTTCATGGTCAAATTTCTGCAAAGAAACCACTACTAAAGGACACCAATAAGAAGAAGAGACTTACTTGGGCCAAGAAGCAGGAGCAATAGACATTAGACCGGTGAAAATTTGTCCTTTGGTCTGGAGTACAAATTGGAGATTTTTGGTTCCAACCGCCGTGTTTTTGTGAGACGTGGTGTGGGTGAACGGATGATATCCGCATGTGTATTTGCCATCGTAAAACAGAGGAGGAGGTGTGATGGTGTGGGTGTGATTTTCTGGTGACATTGTCTGTGATTTATTTAGAATTCAAGGCACACTTAACCAGCATGGCTACCACAGCATTCTGCAGCGATACGCCATCCCATCTGGATGGGCTTAGTGGGACAATCGTTTGTTTTTCAACAGGACAATGACCCCTGTGTAAGGGCTATTTTACCAAGGAGGAGAGTGATGGAGTGCTGCATCACATAACCTGGCCTCCACAATCCCCCAACCTCAACAAAATTGAGATGGTTTGGGATGAGTTGGACCGCAGAGTGAAGGAAAAGCAGCCAACAAGTGCTCAGCATACATGGGACTGTTGGAAAAGCATTCTAGGTGAAGCTGGTTGAGAGACTGCCGGGAGTGTGCAAAGCTGTCATCACGGCAAAAGGTGGCTATTTGAAGAATCTAAAAAAATATGTATTTTGATTTGTTTAACACTTTTTTGGTTACTACATTAATCCATATGTGTTATTTCATAGTTTTGATGTCGTCACTATCATTCCACAATGTTGAAAATAGTACAAATAAAGAAAAACCCTTGAATGAGTAGGTGTTCTAAAATCTTTGACCGGTAGTGTATGTCCAGAGGAGGAGACTGCCATACTTATGCCTCAACAGGAGTCCCTCTGCAGAGACGGGAAGTTGTTAAAAGCACACAGACACTGAGATCACAAATGCTTACACACACACACACACACACACACACACACACACACACATACACACACACACAGAGGAACTCATTCACATGCACAAACAAAGACACTCCTCTACCCAAGGGCCACCAGCCCACGTACAGACTAGATAGATACCCTGGACTGTTCCCACTATGGTGAGTACCAGACTTGCAATCATATCATCGTGAGTTGGGACCCTAAGAAGTAAATGGTACTGTATCTTTATTAGCTACTGTATAACTAGCTCCAACTTTTAAAGTTTATTTGCCATGTGCACAGGATACAACAGGTGTAAAACAGTACAGTGAACAGGAGGGTGCTGAGGGGAGAACCTAGACCACTCCAGTATCCCTGTACATTGAGTACAGGCACTGGCACTGACCTACATATACTTGCATTCTCATGTTTCTTTAACTCTCATCGTTGTTCTTGTATAGTTTTTATTCAGACTTATTTTTTAAAATGTTATCTATGTTATCTAAGTTATTATCTATGTTATTATTATCATTGCATTGTTGGAAAGATCTCTCAAGGTTAGAATTTCACTGTACCACAGGAGGTTGTAGGCACCTTTAATTGTGGAGAACGGCTCATAATAACGGCCTGAACGGAGCAAATGGACTGGCATCAAACATCTGTAAACAATGTTTTTTATATATTTGATACCATGCCACTAATTCCACTCCAGTCATTACCATGAGCCCATTCTTCACAATTAAGGTGCCAACAACCCCCTGCCCAATATCCTGGCATTTGAGACTGCCTCAGCCAAACCCAGTCGGCCTCCTAGGTTCAACTTGGAAAAGTTCAAGTAGGGCATAGAGGCTTGTACCGATGGTAAGTGTTCTGTCTCAAACATAACTAATAAGTCACGAGGCCAAAATCTGACAACTGAGAGACAGATTAGAGCTGTTGAATTTGGTTTACAGCACAGTGCGTTGCTTTATATAAGCTCTGTTACATATAGAATAAGTGAAGTTAAACACGCAGCTGTGCTGTAATTTAATGTCAAAATGTAAAACCAAAGATGCAGAAATTAATGCTTCCCCTAAATAAGTTCCCTCTAGTTTTTCTTTGTTCTTCCTCCTTTCTACAGCTGATGTTTGCACCCTAACTGGGAAGTTCATCTTTAAACAGGCACATATTCAAGTGAAAGGTTTCAGGTTTGGATCCACATGGGGATATGGTTTTGACTAAAGACAGATTTCAGCATGGTTTGCATGCATTACTGTTAGTCAGCAGAGAGAAGAATCCAATGTGAATTCCACACTCCCCCTGGTGAGAATGTAGGCCAAAGCTGTTACAGACACTATTTATTGATTTGAGTAATGATTGTTGCCTACATGCAGGTTGAAAATCAACATATTCAGTCACCAGGTATCCAAGAGTACAAGGGTCATCTCAAACTCTGCTATTCTCATTTTCAACTACAGAATAACATCCACAGAACAAGTTGGACTGAGACTTGATTCAAATAAAATAATTTGTATTTGTCGCATACCAGTTTTGCAGATGTTATTGCGGGTGTAGAAAAATGCTTGTATTCAATCCCTATATGTAGCTGATTTGAAAATGAACATGTACATGCAATTTCCTTCTTCACTGTATGCGTGAGGAGGTCATCTAAAGGCCTGTATTGTCTCCCCTGAAGGTCCTGCTGGGTAAAAGAAGGGATCTGTTCCCCCAAACCCTGCTTCTCACCCCAGTAACCATATGGCCCCACCCCTGCCCTCTCACCCCAGTAACCATATGGCCCCACCCCTGCCCTCTCACCCCAGTAACCATATGGCCCCACCCCTGCCCTCTCAACCCATGGCCCCTAGCCTGCCCCCGCGACCACCAGAAGCCATGTGAGTGCCGGACTCTGATAATCAGAGGAGAGTCGTGTGAAAGCCGGACGATATTTGAGAATACCACTACTGGCATTGAAGTACATCACAGGAGGCTGCTGAGGGGAGGACGGCTCATAGTAATGGCCAGAACAGAGCTAATGGAATGGAATCAAACCCATGGAAACCATGTTTGATGTATTTGATACCATTCCACACCAGCCATTACCATGAGCCCGTCCTTCCCAGTAAAATGCACATAAGGCTCTAGAGACACACTGTACTTGCTTCAGAGCATAGAAACAGCACACCTTCCCTTTCACAAAACCCAGTTCTTTGTTTATATCCTACTATTCATTATTTCCTTCAGTAACTTTCACCGTTGAATCCCACTGGGCACACAGTGGTTGAATCAACGTTGTTTCCACATCATTTCAAATAAATTACAGTGATCCAACATGGAATCGACATTGAATTGATGTCTATGCCCAGTGGGATACTTGTCCACTGATCTTATTTCTATTGTGTTGTGCTGAGTCATTTTGGCCAGTTGACTGACTTTGTGACTCTGCCTCCAGAATCCAACCTGACCCAGATGAGAACTATGATGATGTTACGTACGCCTCTGGGAAGAGGGAACGCAACACCCTGCTAGAATTCAACTCTCCGTGGAGTGAAAAAGGTATGGGATTGTAGGTGCGAGTAAGGATGACAAAAGCAGAGAATTTATTCCTTCACAAGGTAAATTTGGGGAAAAGGGGCTGTAACAGAACCAAAGCAAAGAAAGTAAATGTCAAAGCCTTCTCTCCTACCTTACCTGCCCACTACTTACCACCTGGTGCGCTAACCAAAATACAGGGGGAGGTACGCCCAGGTCTTACCTAGTGTGTATAGACACTCCCTAGGTGCCTTCCCCTTCCCCCCTGGGAACAAAAACAGAATACAAATGTGAGTAAACAATTTCAATAATCAAAAACACACATACCTTAATACAGGGGCTACAAAGTACTTAACAATAACATTTCACTCTCACTCTCACTCTCACTCTCACTCTCACTCTCACTCTCACTCTCACTCTCACTCTCACTCTCACTCTCACTCTCACTCTCACTCTCCAAAATACAGGACATAAACCTCAGCTCTCTGTAGCAACAGAACACTCGCTTATATAGAAGGAGTCTGTAATGGGATACAGCTGTATCCACTGACGAGAGGGCGGGGTCAGCTCCAATTAGCAAAAAGGGCTGACCAATCAGCTGCTTGGGGGAATTTCAGGAAGCCATCCTGAAACACACACATACAAAAAAACAAACACAACACAGAAACTGGGGAACGTAACAGATTATATGGGGTTAATGAACAGCCCTCCAACCCCTCCAGTATTCTGACTGCATCTTTTTCATCCAATAGGACAGTGAAAGTGATGAAATGTATGAAGATCTTGATGAAAGATGGTGAGAAAGATTCCCTCCAAGTTCTATTCAACTTTTTCTATTGTACCAATCTGTGAAACGTGCAACAGGTTTTAGACATAGACAGAGGACAGTGCCCAAAAGCTGATGAGATGTCTGAGACAAGTCTATAGTTTTGTATAAACACTGCCCTCTAGTGAGCATTAACACAACTGACACTTATTTATAATCAGAGAGGCAGTGAAATCAAAGGAGCAGGAGAAGAAGAGAGAGAGGGAGGAGAAAAAACGATAGGAGGTGGAAAAGACAGAACAGAAAGAATGTAAGACAAAATAATAAGAGACCAAAGGGAAATGCAAAGTAAGTGTTCCCAAAAGCCTGCTGTTCAGTAGTTCCCCTAGATCTTGTTGTATTGTAGAATCCATCCGGTATACTATAGAGAGAATAAAGTAGACTGATTTATGACCCTATGTCCAGATGACGCGTACATACCCAAATATGGGTATCCGGCCAGGACATCCTGTTCCTGTTGTCACGTGTTAGAGGGTGTGTTAATTTATATCTATATTGCATCTATACCTTTGAAGTTGTCATGATGATTTATGTGTAGGGACCTGGTTGAACTGGGGGGGGTTGTGTTTGAACTTTTCAAAGAGGATGACCCCACATCCACCCTATTTTATTGCCCTTAGGGTTGTTGTCTATGAAGCAGGAATGTGTGTGTGTGTGGGGGGGGGGGGGGGGGGGGGGGGGGGGGGGATGCAGACGCATTATAAATAAAGCCCAGAACACTAAACAAGATTTTAAAAATAAAACCCAGAACATTAAACAGAAAAGTATGTCTCGGGGTGCTATGCATCTCTTGTCACGAACCCAATGATAAAAGCACTGAGGACGTTTTGTGTGAGGCCCCTGAATGTTTTAAAGGAGTTTTGGATACGAGTGATGGACATATGTCTTACATATTCCAACCGGAGGATTCTACTGTTAAGATATTCACAGACAGCGGCCCCAAACACCTTTATCATGCAAAACCCGGGAGTTTTTCCTCCTGCGCTGCGTATGAGAGAATGGCTCAAGATAAGGCTAGCGCTCTGTCAAATTGAACAGGCCCTGAGCAGTACAACCCTGCCAGGAAATGCAATAGAAGAACTTGTGTGCTGGCGCAGTGATTTGAAGGCCATAAGAATCGCTTCAATAGCGTATAGCCCCGACTCCAAAGTGACAATTTTAGCATGTGAACAATTTGATAGTGAACAAATGCGACGAAGTCTGTCAGTTCATATGTATTTTCCAAAGCCTGCAAGGATGTAAACTTTTTTACGTCAGTGTTTAGCTTTAAATGGATTGATTACCCTATATACATAACCCTGATGAATAAGCTGGACAGTCTTTTCCAAAATCGTGAACAATTACGGCGCTGGCCACGTCTATCCTTAAAACATACCCAGGATCTACATGCCAGACGTTTGATCTATCCCTGGAGTGAAAACTTACGGAGCCTTGACGGAGAGTTTGTGGAATATCCTGAGAGCAAGAGAGCATGTCTTGACGTGGGTGAATTGGAGACGGATGGGGGTCAGGGCTAACCGGCCCCTTTATCTGTAATAAATTAATAGTAAAAATGTTAAATTGATTATAACATGTTTTACACTGTATTGTCTAAATATAATGAATTAAATAAATTGTTTTAAAGAGGTATCTCACCTTTAACGAAGGGGCTCTGTCTTTTAGATCTATCATCATGCATGTCTCTGAGAAAAATCATTTCGGAAAATATGTGTGTGCGGGCGTCTGCGTGCGAGTGTAGGTGTGTGTGTGTTTCAAAACAAAAGGGGGTGGGGGTGTGTGTTCAACAATGCCATGGCATTTGCACCCAAGGCTCTATCTCTCTCCACCTGTTGTTTTGGGGTCTCTAAACATTCCGAGGTCCTGCCACCCGAAAAAAACGTCATCCCCGCTCTGTAAGATCATTACAGAATATCTCTCCTTTGAGCCAAGACCGCGGAGCGAGGCTAGTGAAACAGATACTATCCCCTCTGTACGAATGGCCAAAAGCTTAACTCCAGACACCAGGCCAACAGCCCAGAACAGCTAAAAGATCATCCGTGAATCCGTCCTAATGGAGCTTTCTGAAGGTGAGTTAGTGAAAATAACTCAGTGAAAATAATATATTTGATTTGAAGGCTAGGTATTTTCAGGGAATGGTATGGATATTATTGATATTATTGGAATATTAAACCGACGTGATATGTTTTTTTTAAACGGGGGGCAATGATTTTTTAGGAAATATGTCAAATGTACGTATTCTTATAATTTAAAATGTATATATAACTCGGATAAAAATATGTTAATATTATCTAAAAACTTTGCGACCTTTTGCCACATTTCAGGCTTCAAACATAAAGATATAAAACTGTATTTTTTCGTGAAGAATCAACAAGTGGGACACAATCATGAAGTGGAACGACATTTATTGGATATTTCAAACTTTTTTAACAAATCAAAAACTGAAAAATTGGGCGTACAAAATTATTCAGCCCCTTTACTTTCAGTGCAGCAAACTCTCTCCAGAAGTTCAGTGAGGATCTCTAAATGATCCAATGTTGACCTAAATGACTAATAATGATAAATACAATCCACCTGTGTGTAATCATGTCTCCGTATAAATGCACCTGCACTGTGATAGTCTCAGAGGTCCGTTAAAAGCACAGAGAGCATCATGAAGAACAAGGAACACACCAGGCAGGTCCGAGATACTGTTGTGAAGAAGTTTAAAGCCGGATTTGGATACAAAAAGATTTCCCAAGCTTTAAACATCCCAAGGAGCACTGTGCAAGCGATAATATTGAAATGGAAGGAGTATCAGACCACTGCAAATCTACCAAGACCTGGCCGTCCCTCTAAACTTTCAGCTCATACAAGGAGAAGACTGATCAGAGATGCAGCCAAGAGGGCCATGATCACTGGATGAACTGCAGAGATCTACAGCTGAGGTGGGAGACTCTGTCCATAGGACAACAATCAGTCGTATATTGCACAAATCTGGCCTTTATGGAAGAGTGGCAAGAAGAAAGCCATTTCTTAAAGATATCCATAAAAAGTGTTGTTTAAAGTTTGCCACACCAAACATGTGGAAGAAGGTGCTCTGGTCAGATGAAACCAAAATTGAACTTTTTGGCAACAATGCAAAACGTTATGTTTGGCGTAAAAGCAACACAGCTGAACACACCATCCCCACTGTCAAACATGGTGGTGGCAGCATCATGGTTTGGGCCTGCTTTTCTTCAGCAGGGACAGGGAAGATGGTTAAAATTGATGGGAAGATGGATGGAGCCAAATACAGGACCATTCTGGAAGAAAACCTGATGGAGTCTGCAAAAGACCTGAGACTGGGACGAAGATTTGTCTTCCAACAAGACAATGATCCAAAACATAAAGCAAAATCTACAATGGAATGGTTCAAAAATAAACATATCCAGGTGTTAGAATGGCCAAGTCAAAGTCCAGACCTGAATCCAATCAAGAATCTGTGGAAAGAACTGAAAACTGCTGTTCACAAATCCTCTCCATCCAACCTCACTGAGCTCGAGCTGTTTTGCAAGGAGGAATGGAAAAAAAAAATCCGTCTCTCGATGTGCAAAACTGATAGAGACGTACCCCAAGCGACTTACAGCTGTAATCGCAGCAAAAGGTGGCGCTACAAAGTATACAAGTTAAGTTAAGTTAAGTTAAACTTACAAGTTAAGTTTACAAAGTAAACTTAAGGGGGCTGAATAATTTTGCACGCCCAATTTTTCAGTTTTTGATTTGTTAAAAAAGTTTGAAATATCCAATAAATGTTGTTCCACTTCATGATTGTGTCCCACTTGTTGTTGATTCTTCACAAAAAAATACAGTTTTTATATCTTTATGTTTGAAGCCTGAAATGTGGCAAAAGGTCGCAAAGTTCAAGGGGGCCGAATACTTTCGCAAGGCACTGTATATATTATACACTGCTCAAAAAAATAAAGGGAACACTAAAATAACACATCCTAGATCTGAATGAATGAAATATTCTTATTAAATACTTTTTTCGTTACATAGTTGAATGTGCTGACAAAAAAATCACAGAAAAATTATCAATGGAAATCAAATTTATCAACCCATGGAGATCTGGATTTGGAGTCACACTCAAAATTAAAGTGGAAAACCACACTACAGGCTGATCCAACTTTGATGTAATGTCCTTAAAACAAGTAAAAATGAGACTCAGTAGTGTGTGTGGCCTCCACGTGCCTGTATGACCTCCCTACATCGCCTGGGCATGCAACTGATGAGGTGGTGGATGGTCTACTGAGGGATCTCCTCCCAGACCTGGACTAAAGCATCCGCCAAGTCCTGGACAGTCTGTGGTGCAACGTGGCGGGCGTGGATGGAGCGAGACATGATGTCCCAGATGTGCTCAATTTGATTCAGATCTGGGGAACGGGCGGGCCAGTCCATAGCATCAATGCCTTCCTCTTGCAGGAACTGCTGACACACTCCAGCCACATGAGGTCTAGCATTGTCTTGCATTAGGAGGAACCCAGGGCCAACCGCACCAGCATATGGTCTCACAAGGGGTCTGAGGATCTCATCTCGGTACCTAATGGCAGTCAGGCTACCTCTGGCAGGCACATGGAGGGCTGTGCGGCCCCCCAAAGAAATGCCACCCCACACCATGACTGACCCACCGCCAAACCGGTCATGCTGGGGGATGTTTCAGGCAGCAGAACGTTCTCCACGGCGTCTCCAGACTCTGTCACGTCTGTTACATGTGCTCAGTGTGAACCTGCTTTCATCTGTGAAGAGCACAGGGCGCCAGTGGCAAATTTTCCAATCTTGGTGTTCTCTGGCAAATGCCAAATGTCCTGCACGGTGTTGGGCTGTAAGCACAACCCCAACCTGTGGACGTCGGGCCCTCATACCACCCTCATGGAGTCTGTTTCTGACTGTTTGAGCAGACAGGTGCACATTTGTGGCCTGCTGGAGGTCATTTTGCAGGGCTCTGGCAGTGCTCCTCCTGCTCCTCCTTGCACAAAGGCGGAGGTAGTGGTCCTGCTGCTGGGTTGTTGCCCTCCTATGGCCTCCTCCACGTCTCCTGATGTACTGGCCTGTCTCCTGGTAGCGCCTCCATGCTCTGGACACTACGCTGACAGACATAGCAAACCTTCTTGCCACAGCTCGCATTGATGTGCCATCCTGGATGAGCTGCACTCCCTGAGCCACTTGTATGGGTTGTAGACTCCGTCTCATGCTACCACTAGAGTGAAAGCACCGCCAGCATTCAAAAGTGACCAAAACATCAGCCAGGAAGCATAGGAACTGAGAAGTGGTATGTGGTCACCACCTGCAGAACCACTCCTTTATTGGGGGTGTCTTGCTAATTGCCTATAATTTCCACCTGCTGTCTATTCCATTTGCAGAACAGCATGTGAAATTTATTGTCAGTGTTGCTTCCTAAGTGGACAGTTTGATTTCACAGAAGTGTGATTGACTTGGAGTTACATTGTGTTGTTTAAGTGTTCCCTTTATTTTTTTGAGCAGTGTATATTATTAGTTATACATATTTAATTATTTATACATTTTTTTGATGATTGATATGTTAAAACAATGACTAATAATGTTTTTTCAGACTCCAACGAGACATGCCTGGCAGAATCTGGAATACCTGGTGAAAAAAGTCAAGAGCCCCCGGTTTCTGCGATTCGTCAGAACAGCCCTCGTCAAAAAAGCAGAGGTAATTTAATTATGTATTGTTAATATATAGCATTATATCTGAAATGTATTTGACATTTTGTATAATTTTAAAGGTAATCAGAACAGAAGCCAAATTAGCCGCCATGTTGGAGTCAACAGAAACCAGAAAATAAATGATAAATGTTTCCTTACCTTTGATGAACTTCATCAGAATGCAGTCCTAGGAATCCCAGGTCCACAATAAATGAATTTGTTCGAAAATGTCCGTTATTTATGTCCAATTAGCTACTTTGGTTAGCGCATTTGGTAAACAATTACAAAGTCACAAAGCGCATCCACTATAACGTGACGAAATGTCCAAAGTTCCGTAACAGTCAGTAGAAACATTTCAAACGATGTACTGAATCAATCTTTAGAATTTTGTTTACATATATCTTGAATAACGTTCCAACCGGAGAATTAGAATGACTTCAGATGACCGGTGGAACGCAGGTCCTTCCGCTGTGAAAGCGCTTGGTGAATGCATGGTCAACTCGTGGCAGTGGTGACTATTTCCTGTGTCATTCGACCCCCCTTCACATTAGTGTCATCAGACAAAGTTCTATTGACTGTTGACATCTAGTGCAGAAGACCTCACACACCTAGAGCATGCGGAGGATTTCGGCTCACCGGACATTCACAATGAAACAACGAAACCGGAGGATTTCATCGTTTTAAATGACATTTCAGAGGTAGACGGGCTGTTATTATGGGAGGCGGCCAACCTTATTGATTCCTCCAATTCTTTGGTGGAAACACCCAAACCTGAAATAGAACAAGCTAGGTTTTTTACAGCCTTTTCCAGGGCTCTAAAATCCCGAAAGGTTTTGCTCCACAAACGAATGGGGGATTTACTCGAGCGACAATACTGTCAGGATCTATCCTTCTGGTATAGAATAATGCCACGTTTGTTAAACAGCAATCCGATTAAAAAACGCAAATACAGGCGCTAAAAACATATATGTAACATGTATCCTTCTAGAATACCACAAGAACACACATCATTAATTATCCAAATGTCAGAGCCAACAGACATAATTGAGACAGTTGAAACCCTGTTATCCCAGATACCGCCCGAACTCCAAGCTATAATTAACCACATGAATGAGGCTGGGGTAACAGACATGATGCCGATAGATGAAACCCTGTTATCCCAGATACCGCCCGAACTCATAGAAATAATTAATCGTATGAAAGAGTCAGGGGCGACCGATGAAAACCTGTTAACCCAGATCCCGGACGCCCTCATATCGTTAATTAACCAGATGAATGAGAGTCTAAGATCTTCCACACCGAACCCCCCACAAACCCCGCCATTAACGCCCATGTCCGAAGAGTCTGAAATGCAATACGATGTTTTTGAGGAATTGGAAAATTGTCAAATATATCAGGAGGGAGATGGTATTGATAGAAGTGTCCGGGTTGTGTACCGAAATAAATTCAGCAATACAGAGATTCGACAATTTTTCAATTTCACATGGGTGAATCAGAATCTTGACTATGCAGTGTTTTATGTGATGATCCTGGATACTCTGAATGAACTGTTAGACAGGGCAAGATATTATGGCGAACCTCATGATGTCTTTGTCACGAGAATTATGTTCTCAATGTCCATAAACCCAATTGAATTAATTACTCAGCCTGAAACCCAGAATTTGTAAGAAACTGGTTGAAATGAAGGGCCAGCTACAATAGTCAGAAAATGTATTTACGAGAGCACACTAGCCTGTTGTACAAAACAATTCATTTTGTATTGGCTTCTCACGCACATTCACACAAACATACGCTCACACATTCACACAAACATACGCACACACATACTTCTACACAAAACAGAAGGTATCCTATGCACATACTGTCTCACTACTCAGCCGACAGAGTTTAGGGAGACCTTGTCCTTGAGATGTCCCGTTCTCTCCCAAATCTCTAGTCAGGTTGGCACCGAACTCAGACAGTCTGTGTTTTTTCACGGGAACGTTCTGGCGTGCACAGTACAAGGACCTTCATTTTATAGCGACACTATAATAGTCATATTGTTCGACTGACTAAAACTACACACATCATTATTAATTATAATTTTATGATTCTAGTCAATTTCTACAATTATATGGTTTCTGAGTGGAGTATTCTAATCATTCCTTTAAAGCTAAACTCCATCAACAGTCGGGAATTTGTGGAGATAGTGTTATGCAGGCTCTCTCTTATTTTACCCAATGGCGAAGCAGATCTTGAACAATTTATAGCTCAAATTTATCCGTCATAGCCGATAGGACCCTTGAGCTTGTAGTGCAAATAATACGTTAAACCCTGGGTGGCGGGGGTCAGAGAAGGAAACGGGCATATCTCATAAACGTTCACAATCCTGGTAATAAGCTATGCTTGCAATAGGCCTAGCACATTTACTCAACCCTGGGTGTACAGATCTAGCGGCGTTACACAAGGCTAGAGAGCTCCAAACGGCCGTGGGTCTAGGTATACAGGATGCGGTGGCTTTCTCGGACATAGTCAAATTTGAAAACTCTCTGACCATCAAGACTGTGGTTTTGTACCACAGTAGACCCATTTCTCTTGAAATTCCAAAACAACCCCCAACCTCATCCTCAGATTCTGTACTTTTATGTGCAAAACACCCACTATTATGCTATTACCAACCTCACCGCGTTTTTAGGTGTACCATATGTGTGTCCATCCTGCCATACCAGCTACACCCAAAATGAGGGGGACTCGTGCCATTATAACTGTTCAGTATGTCTGGATGAAAATTGTCAGATGCAGCCCTTAAACCTGACACCCTGTGTGGATTGTCAGCGCACATGTCGTTCGGCCTACTGTTACGAATAAAACACAAAATTGAAACATGGCACCCCAAGACCTGTAAATCTGTAAGCAGTTGTGACATTAACAAGAAATGTCCAAAATGCTATTGCAATTACAACCTTAAAATAGATAGCCCTAAAACTCATGTGTGTGGAATCATACATTGCCCAATCTGTAAAGGGCCTTTGAAAAGCAGAGACGCTGAAGTGGTTCAAGAAGTGCCACACGAGTGTTATATTCAGGCCTATGATTTGGAGACAAATCAGCAATCAGCAATCAGAGGTTCATTTGCCTAGTTTTGTATCTATCATGACTTTCAAGGGTGAAAAGTGGTCGGCAGAGGGGCCCAATTGTGCACTGCTCTTTCTAAAACACTTTAGAAAACCCCAGTACAGAAACTTCACGTTTATAGTGTACAATTCTAGAGCCTATGACTCCTACCTTCTTCTGAACCCCTTGATACAGCAAGGCGTTGCACCCAGTGTCATAGCTCAAGGTAGTAAAATCTTGTGTTTTTTAGACCCCACCCAAAACCAGAGATACATTGACAGTTTAAGCTTCTTACCCATGAGATTGGCTCAAATGCCAGAGGCCTTAGGGTTTGAAAACTCTGTGAAAGGTTGGTTTCCCCACTTCTTCATATCTGAGGAGAATCTACATTATATCGGATCTTATCCCAGCCCCGAAATGTACGGGTGTGATCAAATGTCTCCCAAAGAGGGAGAAAGATTCATGACGTAGTACGAGACAGTAAGACATAGCACCTTTGATCTCCATAAAGAGATGGAATCATACTGTGACAATGATGTGGTTATACTTCGTGAAGGATGCCTCAGATTCAGAGAAGAGGTAATCAAAGATTCAGGCATTGACCCCTGGAGTTGTACAACTATTGCATCGGCATGCATGAAAACCTATCGTACACACTTTCTACCTACAGCATCTATAGCTATCTCCTCGCCTGACAACTACCGACGCCAATTCAAGTCATACTCTAGTGGGTCCATTCAATGGTTGGAGTACTTGGCCCAGGATAAATACATTTTTATTCAACATGCTTTGAATAGGGGTGAGAAAATGTTTGGGTCTTATCATGTAGATGGATACACACAGATTGACGGTGTTGAGACCGTGTTTGAGTACAACGGTTGTTTCTTCCACGGTTGAACATCTTGATTTGTTCCCCAGGCCACGTGTGTCCTAACCCAAAACACTTTTGGGGAAATGTGCCAAGAGTTTCAAGACAAATTTGATTCTTTACAGGCTACTTGCGGGTTAAAAGTGAATGTGATGTGGGAGCAGGAATGGATCGCAATCAAAAAGTCTGATCCTCATGTTCGAGCCTTCCTTTCCAGCTTTGACACACCAGAACCCTTGGAACCACGACAAACTTGTATGGAGGCCGTACCAATGCTTTGACATTGAGGCATGTAGCGCAACCCGACGAGACAATAGGATATGTCGATTTTACATCCCTTTATCCTCATGTAATGAGTTCCTCATGCTATCCTAAGTGTCATCCTGAAATTATTCACCGCGACTTTGACTTACCCCAAAACTATTTTGGTCTGATCAAAGCAACTGTCTTCCCTCCTAGGGGTTTGTTTATACCAGTATTGCCTTACAAGGGACCTCATGGAAAACTTGTCTTTCCCCTTTGTCGGACCTGCAGTGAAAACAACAACCAGGAAAACCCTTGTGATCACTCAGATCAAGAAAGAGCCCTGATAGGTGTAGGGGTCACAGTTGAATTCTCTAAGGCTCTAGAGATGGGGTATCGTGTGGTCAAAATCTTTGAAGTGTGGAACTTTTCCAGCAAATCAGACACTCTTTTTAAAGAGTACATCAAGACCTTCTTGAGCAAGCAAATGGCTTCAGGCTATCCTGCATCGGTCACAGATCAAGAGAGCAAAGACAAGTACATTCAAGACTATCACGACAGAGAAGGCATACTTCTTGACCCTGACAGAATAGAGGTCAACAAAACCAAAATAAATGTGTCGAAATTGTACTTAAACTTGCTTTGGGGGAAGCTTTCGTAAGAGTTGCAATATGCTAACAATGTCGATCATTAAAGACCCTGAAGAATTTTTGGAATTTGTTTAGCAACTATCTGGGTCGTTTAACGAGTGAACACAGAGATGGTGACCATATCACAGAATGGTCCTCCTGTGGTCCCAAAAGCTATGCTTTTAGGACAAAAGACAATCACGTGGTGTTGAAAGCCAAAGGCGTGACTCAAAACTATGAAAATGCCCCACGTGTAGACTTGGAAACAATCACACGCTTGGTCGAGGGGTTCATAAACGACCGGAATAGTGTCTTGGAGAGGTGGCGCAGTGAATTCAAAAATATTCTTTAGAAATATTTAACTTCCACACATTAACAATTCCAATACCTCAAATGAAAGATAAACATCTTGTTCATCTACCCATGTCCGATTTTTAAAAAATGTTTTACAGTGAAAACACAACATATATTTATGTTAGACCACCACCAAATCAAAGGGAAAACGCAGCCATTTTTTCCAGCCAAAGATAGTCACAAAAGCAGGATTAGAGATAAAATGAATCACTAACCTTTTGAAAATCTTCATCAGATGACACTCATATGACATCATGTTACACAATACATTTATGTTTTGTTCGATAATATGCATATTTATATCCACAAATCTTGGTTTACATTGACGCCATGTTCAGAACTGCCTCCAAAATATCCGGAGGAATTATAGAAAGCTACGCCAGATAACAGAAATACTCATCATAAACTTTGACTAAAGATACATGTTCTACATATAATTAAAGATACACTGGTTCTTAATGCAACCGCTGTGTCAGATTTTTTTTAAACGTTACGGAATAAGCCTAACATTGCAATAATCTGAGACAGCGCTCAGACGTAAAAGTATTTCTCCGCCATGTTGGAGTCAACAGAAATACGAAATTACAACATAAATATTCCCTTACCTTTGATGATCTTTCATCAGAAGGCAGTGCAATGACTCCTAGTTCCACAATAAATTGTTGTTTTGTTCCGTAATGTCCAATACTAGTGTCCAATTAGCTGCATTTGCTATCACTTTCAGCTCACGTGCCCAAAAACTGACTGCTGGTCCAGGATAACTCGCTCGAAAACTTCAAAAATATAAATTCCAGGTCGAATAAACTGGTCAAACTAAGTAGAGAATCAATCTTCAGGATGTTATTTTCATATATATCCTATAACGTTCCAACCGGATCATACGTTTTCAGCTGCAGCCAAATGGAACAACGGTGGCATCCACAGAGAAATGCGCCACAGGAAAATGGCATTCTGTCAGGACACTGACTATTTCCCCTCCCATTCGGTCAAAGTTCACAGCAAATGCTCCATTCCACTTTCTACTGAATGAGGACATCTAGTGGAAGGCGTAGGAAGTGCTACCAGAGCCATATATTGTTGGGAAAGGAGGGGGCGATGACGTCAAAGTTGCCCCACATTCAGAATTTCACTTCTTGTTTGGAAGATTGCCTGCCCTATGAGTTCTGTTATACTCACAGACATAATTCAAACAGTTTTAGAAACTTCAGTGTTTTCTATCCAATAGTAAGAATAAAATGCATATATTAGCAATCTAGGACAGAGTAGGATGCAGTTCACTATGGGCATGCAATTCATCCAAAGTGAAAATACTGCCCCCTATCCTCAACAAGTTTTAAGGGGCATTTGTTTTGAGTGGCGTCTGTTTTCACCTGGTTGGTGAATAAAGAAGTAGCGCTACTCTGAACTCTCTGTTTCCTGCGTCTGACTCCTTCCTCCACTACACATATTACACATGCAGCCTTTGGCCCTGCAGGATTGCTGGAGGATATGTAGTTATGTAGATTTTCAAAATTTCTGTAGGACTAGTCATGCAAGAGACACCTGCACAATTCCTTCACAAAGAATCACAGGAAACCTGCAGAAGTTTTTGTAAGCTACTTTTTGTAAACTGCTTAATGAAAAAATTATGCGAAACATATTCGTATATTTTTATTTTCTCCATCAGTACCAGGGGCACAAGTGTTTTCATGCAAACTTAATATTCTTTACCTCCTATTTTATTGTCTGTCTGTCAATATATAAATTCAATTCAATTCAAAGGGCTTTATTGGCATGGGAAACATATGTTGACATTGCCAAATCAAGTGAAATAGATAATAAACAACAGTGAAATAAACAGTCAAAATTAACCACAAACATTACACTCACAAAAGTTCCAAAAGAATAGAGACATTTAAAATGTTATGTTATGGCTATATACAGTACAGTGTTGTTACATTGTGAAAATAGTTAAAGTGCTATATCCCTGTTACTGAGAGGATGCGTGCTTACTCTCATTTCACAAGATTCTGACATCTTCCTCTTTTCGGCTGATTTCTATCCTCTGTGTTATCATGGTGTCTTAATTTGCATGGTGCAACGTGCTGAATAAGATATCTGTGAAGACATACTGCAGACCTGTTCCGTACTACACCAAGTGTCCCAAAGGAGTATACAATGCAAAGGGAAGGCTGCACTGAAGAGCAAAATTCAGGACATTCTCAGCGGTCGCTCTAGGCTCGTCATTTGTAGATGACCACTGATTCAAAAGGAACACAAGTTTTCATCGCAGGGAAGGCAAACTCCAAAGCTGTGGGAAAGGACAACCAAAACAAGAATGGAAATGTTTTTACAGAAATAAACACATATCCTTCTACTGTAGAGATAAGAGAAAGAAAGACTGTAGCCAACTCTAGAGATAACAAACCAGAGAACGTTGGCGGGGGAGAAGAATCCTTCCAAAAACAACCCCCCCAAAAAAGGCAAGGGAAAGAAAGATGGGAAGAAAGGGAGAGGGAGAGGGAGAGTGAAGAAAAACCACAGAGAAGTGAATGACAACAATAAGAAAGCACTGATGGACTTTGTAGAGCATTTGAAGGGGAAGAGAAGACTTATGGTATGTGCTTTTATAGGTCTCTTTTAAGTATATCAAATAATCTGTTTGTTTTTGATAGATGTGTTCATCCATTTGTGATACAGGTGATAGCCACGCCCAGTGCCAGCACACCTCAGTATGTCCAGCAGAGGGAGGAGAACGAGCTTCATTTCTGTGACCTTGCCCTGAGAAAAGTTACTACGGCAACCATCCTGAGCTCAGGGCCTGACACTACCCTCACCCTGCACCATTACCAACTTGGTACTACTATGTGTGTGTCTGTGTCTACTGACTCCATCTCGCTTAGATAGATCCTACATTGATCCTAAATAATTTTCTCTTCTGGATCATAGTGTTATTATAGAGATTATCCTGTACTTTTGTATACTTTTTAGCCAGCAGTTCTGAAAGTAGCCCTCATAAGCCAAAAATGAAACCCGAAAATTGCATAATACATCACATATGTGCACCATGTCATTGCGCTCTCTCTCGCTCTGCTGTGTGTGCATCTTGCTAGCTGTCACTCAAATGGAGAAGGGCTGAAACTAATTGGCTAGAACTTGAATTGCTACGTGGGGGTAAATGTAGGGGAAAAGGCGTAGCACAGCTTCCAGAAAACAGTCGCTTTCAAACTAGGGATTTCGTAGATAGTTAAGGTAAAACAGTAAGAGTGCTCATAGATTATGTACAGTGCCTTGCGAAAGTATTCGGCCCCCTTGAACTTTGCGACCTTTTGCCACATTTCAGGCTTCAAACATAAAGATATAAAACTGTATTTTTTTGTGAAGAATCAACAACAAGTGGGACACAATCATGAAATGGAACGACATTTATTGGATATTTCAAACTTTTTTAACAAATCAAAAACTGAAAAATTGGGCGTGCAAAATTATTCAGCCCCTTTACATTCAGTGCAGCAAACTCTCTCCAGAGAGTTAATATGTAATGAAATTAATTATATGTACACATGAAGACAATTGAAAGGGTGAAATGAGAAACGTCATTGTTTGCTAACTGATCGACTTTGATACCAAACTAATGGGGATTATAGATTGAATAACCATTCACTGTTTGTATTCTTTCATGATTTATGATAAATAGTTACGAGCCTAAATGACTTACGGATGATTACTATTGACTTCTTAATGAACTGGATTGTTGACTTCCCTAATTATGTTAATCATGACTGATTGTTATATGATCTTTGGGATGAGGAATTTGATCGGATACATGTTATTTGTTTCCTTAGTGATGCAGCACAGACTACTCAGTAAATATACCACTTTATGGTTATAGGAATTCCTGCCTCAGTCTCATCCATTCCTCTGTCACCTGACACCTCACTGTCAGTCATCATACCTGTCCAGCTACCCACAAAGATTCCACTAATCTTTCAGGTGGCTACTTTGAAGAATCTCAAATATAAAATATATTTTGATTTAACACTTTTTTGGTTACTACATTATTCCATATGTGTTATTTCATAGTTTTGATGTCTTCACTATTATTCTACAATGTAGAAAATAGTCAAAATAAAGAAAAACCCTTGAATTGGTAGCTGTTCTAAAACTTTTGACTGGTAGTCCAGAGGAGGAGAGAGGCCGTATTTCACATGACAAACATTACAGTAGACATGTGACACTGGTGGTTCAGTGGAGATGAAAACAGCAGTGGGGCTGCTTGCAATAGGCAAATACAGGAGATGAATAGAAAGTGATAAGGCTGCCGTACTTATAACTCAATAGGAGTCCCTCTGCAGAGAGGGGAAGTTGTTAAAAGCACACACACTGAGGTCACAATTGCTTACACACACACACACACACACACACACACACAGAGGAACTCATTCACATGCACAAACAAAGACTCTCCCCTACCCAAGGACCACCAGCCCACGTACAGACTGGATGGATTCCTTAGGCGCTGACTGTTCCCACTATGGTGAGTACCAGACTTACAGTAAATGGTACTGTATCTTTATTAGCTACTGTATAACTAGCTTCATGTTTCAAGTTTTAAAGTTTATTTGCCACGTGCACAGGATACAACAGGTGTAAAACAGTACAGTAAACATGAGGCTGCTGAGGGGAGAACGGCTCATAATAATGGCCGGAACGGAGCAAATGGAATGTCATCAAACACCTGGAAACCAGGTGTTTGCTGTTTTTAATACCATGCCACTTATTCCACTCTAGTCATTACCATGAGCCCATTCTCCACAATTAAGGTGCCAACATCCTCCTGTGGTACAGTAATATTCTAACCTTGAGAGATATTTCCAACAGTGCAATGATAATCATAACTTAGATAACATAGATAAAATGTTAAAAAGTCTGACTAAAAAACACACAAGAACTGCAATGAGAGTTAAAGAAACATGAGAATGCAAGTATATACAGGTCAGTGCCAGGTGGGTTTATATATAAAAAGTGAATGGTAGTAGGATATACATGTAACAGGGCAGAACATTTCACTTGGGAAAGCTTTACTGTTTGTTTACCGTCCTTGTTGTACAACGTAGTGTAGTGGCAGGTAGGAGCAGGAGTTTTGTAAATATATACTATTCTATTTTAATTTTCTTTGTTATACGGTGCCCTCTTTTCTTTGCAGATTTTTCTCGGAAGTTTTATGAAAGCGCTATGAGACGGAGATTAGAAAAGTTTGATGTCTTTTTGTTTTTTCTTATAAGAGTAGCTCTTAACCTCTGCATTAGAGAAGTACTTGTTCAAAGCAGTTTTGCTAAACAGGGTTGTGGCAGTCTGGATTGTGTAATACAGCCTTTTCAACTTGAAACCTTTGGTTCCTCTTTGCTTTTACTCAAGACATGTTCTCATTTATTGAGCTATAAGAACAACATCTAAGACACTGACCTCTCCTTAGCGTGTCAGGAGGTTAATCATTTTGTTGGAAAAATCATTAATTCTAAGTAATCTTAATTACAACAGCCTACTTTTTTTCACCCATGGATTTTGCTCAAGGCCATGTCATACCAAAATAATTCCCAGTTCACAGCCAACTAATCTCATCTATCAAAAAAGTCAATGTGTTGCTGTAGAACCTCTGTTATTGGCTGTAATTTACTCCTGCTAGACATGTAGCACATCTCTGGTGAGGTGACTATAGACAGAAGGATGCTGAAAGGACCTTCTTTAATGTCTTTGTGACACATACAGTAGCCGTTAGACAAGTGAAACCCACTGTGTCTGTAAAGTCATAAACATGAGATAGCATTGTCACACAGTCTTTAGCACATCCATAACAGACAGACACACATTCCCCTTTAGATCTTTGTTGAATAATGATTAGCTTCCAAATGGCTACATTTGTAAGGGACATGAACTAGTTAGTGGCAAGAAAAAGTATGTGAACCTTTTGGAAATAGCTGGATTTCTGCATAAAATTTTCATAAAATTTGATCTTCATCTAGGTCACAACAATAGACAAACACAGTCTGCTTAAACTAATAACAAACAATTATAGGTTTTCATGTCTTTATTGAACACACTGTGTAAACATTTACAGTGCAGGGTGGAAAAAGTATGTGAACCTTTGGATTTAATAACTGCTTGATCCTCCTTTGGCAACAATAACCTCAACCAAATGTTTTCTGTTGCGGATCAGACCTGCACAACGGTCAGGAGGAATTTTGGACCATTCCCCTTTACAAAACTGTTTCAGTTCAGCAATATTCTTGGGATGTCTGGTGTGAACTGCTCTCGTGAGGTCATGCCACAGCATCTCAAATCGGGTTGAGGTCAGGAGTGGGCCACTCCAGAAGGCGTATTTTCTTCTGTTGAAGCCATTTTGTTGTTGATTTACTTCTGCGTTTTGGGTCGTTGTCCTGTTGCGTCACCCAACTTCTGTTTAGCGTCAATTGGAGGACAGATAAGCCTAACATTCTCCTGCAAAAAGACCTTAATAAACTTGGGAATTAATTTTTCCGTCAATGATAGCAAGTTGTCCAGGGCCTGAGGCAGCAAAGCAGTCCCAAACCCTGATGCTCCCTCCTCCATACTTTACAGTTGGGATGAGGTTTTGATGTTGGTGTACTGTGCCTTTTTTTCTCCACACTGTGTTGTGTGTTCCTTCCAAACAACTCAACTGTAGTTTCATCTGTCCACAGAACATCCAGGTGCACTTTTGGGAACTTCAGACGTGCAGAAATGTTTTCTTTGGACAGCAGTGGCTTCTTCCGTGGTGTCCTCCCATGTTTTACGTATCGTAGACTCATCAACAGATATGTTAGCATGTTCCAAATATTCTGTGAGTCTTTAGCTGACACTAGGATTCTTCTTAACCTCATTGAGCATTCTGCACTCTACTCTTGCAGTCATCTTCGCAGGACGGCCACTCATAGGGAGAATAGCAACAGTGCTGAACTTTCTCCATTTATAGACAATTTGTCTTACTGTGGACTGATGAATATCAAGGCTTTTAGAGATACTTTTTTAACCTTTTCCAGCTTTAAGCAAGTCAACCATTCTTAGGTCTTCTGAGATCTCTTTTGTTCAAGGCGTGGTTCACATCAGGCAATGCTTCTTGTGAATAGTAAACTCAAATCTTGTGAGTTTTTTATAGGGCAAGGCAGCTCTAACCAACATCTCCAATCTCGTCTCATTGATTGAACCTCCAGGTTAGCTGACTCCTGGCTCCAATTAGCTTTTGGAGAAATCATTAGCCTAGGGTTTGACATATTTCTTCCAACCTACACTGTGAATGCTTAAATTATGTATTCAATATAGACAAGAAAAATACAATAATAATTTGTGTTATTAGTTTAAGCACAACATTTTTGTCTATCGTTGTGATTTAGATGAGGAGCAGATCAAATTTGATGACCAATTGTTGGGGATGAATCAGAATAGTTGGGTAACATAGATAAGATGTTTTATTTTCATTATATGCTTGTGAGTTACTTCTCATTTAGAATGTATCTTGTTGTACTATAGTGGTGGCCATTTGCAGTTATGCTTTCTCTGTCCTGGGTTCAGTTACTTGGGCCGCAGAGAGGAGAGAGGTCAAGCTTGTCTTCATATGTAAACATATATTTTAAACCATGTGAAGGGATGATTGAGGGGGAACCAATTATCTCTTGGCTCAACAATGTCTATGTGCCAGTCTCTGTCTCTGTGATCTTGTCCAGGAGGGGTGTATTTGATATATGCTAGTGGATGAGGTTTTGTTTTTGGTCCTGAGTGGTACCAAGAGCGAGATAAGGACATAGTTTAGGAGAGAAAGCTGAACGATAATTTATAGCCAATGCTGTCTGGCTATGTGTGTCTTTGCTATAAAGGATCTCAGTTGCAATGTGTAAGGACTCTCAGAGAATTCATTTATAGACACTGAATTGATCTGAGAGTCACAGGGTTGTGATGGAGCTCAAAATAATTAAAGATGGACTTTATGATAACTCTGACTTGTGTGGTGGTTTGGTCTCATGATTTGGTAAATACAGGAAATTTCCACTACTAATCCAGATAATTCCAAAGGGTTCACATACGTTTTCTTGCCACTGTAAGTGGATTCCAGCTGAAGTGGATTCCGTGTCGTTTCTGGGGGGAAACTACGGAGTTGAGCAATAGTCATGCATGCTCACCAATGAGGCAAAGGGTAGTGTTTAACTAATGATTGAACATGTCACGTGCATTGACTGCTTTAAGCTGAACCAGTGGGAATGATATTCAGATACCTAATAAGTAATCTCCCTCTGTGGCTGTGTTACAAGTTGTTGCTCTTTATATGGCAAGACACAATGTTTTTAGGCTATTTGTGTATTCATTAAATACAATACATTGTGAAACAAGTGTTAACATGTTTCATTAATTGATTAGTTGATGCCACTTCTTATGGACACTTCTGCCCCCCTAGCTGTCTCAATTGTCTGTCCAAGTTCAACAACAGCACAGCGTGTTCCTCCCTGGCCAGGGTGCCGTCAGCCTTGTGCAATAGGAATGTCTGTCCTCCGGACTTATCAACACTTCCTCATGATAGGTTGCTCTGTCTCAATTCAAACAAACCTCATTAATGTGAGGTGTGGTGCTACAAGATTAAAGTCATCCACCACTTATCCCTTACTGTCAACAACATGGAGCATACAGTAGTAGTCTTTTACTGCAGCTATCACTAGTGCAGCTTATAACAGATGCATGTTCAAAACCTCACACCAGAGTAGAGTTCCCAGAACCTATGGTACCTTTTCACACAGACAGAACACAAATAAACAGATTTTTTGTCATTTGCATCTTCAGCGTGGAAATACAGGATTAACAAGAGACTACAGCTACAACAACAATGTAGGCGGACACAGAAGTTAAAGAACTCTTTCACCATAGAGTGGTATTTCTGGTTATTTGGGCCATCTTAGGTCATCGTAATTATATTTTTAACAACCAGCCATTCAATATATTGTTTTTGTCAAATAGTAAGTAGCAGAACCATTATCGTTAGACCTCCTATATTGACTATGAAAAAAAAAGCAAAGCATGAGTTAATCAAGTAATGTGAGCACAAAACACCTATGTGTCCACTTCCTGTTTAGCACCATGACTTTGTTGCATTTCCTGTGTGATCTGTCACACACTGGGTCCTGAGGGTCTAAGTGCTCTTAGTACCTCAAGACACAAAGAGGTAAGTGAATCATTGTTGGCTTACTTCAGTGAGATTGAAGTGGCTAAAAATACCAACATGGTGCAAAGACAGTATAGTTTACTCAGGGTTCGGTCGTAAGGCTTAGGATCCTTTTTAGAGTCCATCCTTTGAGTTTCATCAATCTGAGCTGTAAAATCATAGAGCAACCTTTCTCTTAGATGTTGTGATTGGTTTGGAATGAGTAGCTGTACGTGTGGAAGTTGGAGTAATTTCTAAATGTCAGTTATTGAACAATTGTTACAACCTCCAGCTTTCTCCCCCCTGGGTCCCACCCCTTTCTCTCCCTTTCTCTCCCTCTCTTCTTTCTCTAGCTCCCTCGTTAAATGTGTCTGTGTTTGTATAGTAGAGACATTTTCAATGGTGGTTAATGAATCAATAATGCAATATTGATGTGAATGACATTAAATGTTTCCGTCTTCCTCAAATTCATATTTATTAGGGGAAATTCCTGAGAGTATACATAAAGCACACTTCCTCCTCAGTAGTCTTTCTCTGTTTCCTGCCAGCAGGACAACAAGTCTGATGTGAAGGCCATCATGGCTCGCTTCAACACGGGGGGAAATGCTACAGAGGGTATCTCCTCAGAAGGTCCAAAAGCTACAGTGCACCCCACCCTGTCCTCAGGACCCCCCATCCAGCCTAAGAAACATGCCCTGGAGACCAGCCTCTCAGGCAGCGCAGCCTCCACCGCACCCAAACCCAACTTCCTCAAGAGCACCATCTCCACCAAGAGCGCTCCAGAAGTCAGGGACTTTCCCAAAATCAAAGTTATCCCTAGTAAGTTTGGAAACACCCAAGAGGACAGCAAACCCTCCTTTGTCAAACAGTACCCCTATAAACTCAAACCACCTGGCCCAGAGATATCCCAGGATGCTGAGGTCAAAAGCCCTTTGCCCAAACTCCCTCTCCAGAAGCCATCTCTGAGCTTAACCTCGTCTGACACCAAGTCTGCCTTTCCCAAACCTCCCCTGGGTGTGGCCAAACCCTCCTGGGTCAAAGACAGCAGCCCCAAACCTGACGATAGTGGGGGTACCTCGAACTCCATCCCACCCAAAATACCCCCTTCCAAAAAAAACATAATCTCCATTGCAACAGTGAGCAACAGTAGCCCGCCCCCCCCCAAATTGAACCCCATGCCCAATTTCCTGGCAATAGGGACTGCGCCAGCCAAACCCAACCGGCCTCCTAGGGTGACCTTGGATAAGTTCAAGAAGGGCACAGAGGCTAGTACCGATGGTAAGTGTTCTATCTCAAACGTAACTAATAAATTACATACCGCCAAATCCATCAATAGTGAAGATGCTTCTGCTGTGGTTTTCTAAACATGCTGCAGTTGTTCAGACTTTCCGTCTTGCACCCAGACCAGAGGGGTTTATGTGGTTGTATGCTCCACTGATCAGAACCCCCAGAGACGAGTAGTAGAGGACACGCAGACACACACACACGCAGGCAGGCAACTTGCATGTACACACGCGCACACACACACACACACACACAGGCAGGCAACTTGCATGCACACACGCATACGCACACACGCACATGCATGCACACGTAGAGTACACACTCACTCACACACTCGGCTGCATCATAGGTCTTCATCACAAACCACAAGACAGAATCTGACAACTGAGAGACAGATTAGAGCTGTTGAATTTGCTTTACAGCACAGTGCGTTGCTTTATATAAGCTCTGTTACATATAGAATAAGTGAAGTTAAACACGGAGCTGCCCTGTAATTTAACGTCAAAATGTAAAACCAAAGATGCAGAAATGAATGCTTCCCCTAAATAAGTTCTCTCTCTAGTTTCTCTTTTTTCTTCCTCCTTTCTACAGCTGATGTTTGCACCCTAACTGGGAAGTTCATCTTTAAACAGGCACATATTCAAGTGAAAGGTTTCAGGTTTGGATCCACATGGGGATATGGTTTTGACTAAAGACAGATTTCAGCATGGTTTGCATGCATTACTGTTAGTCAGCAGAGAGAAGAATCCAATGTGAATTCCACACTCCCCCTGGTGAGAATGTAGGCCAAAGCTGTTACAGACACTATTTATTGATTTGTGTAATGATTGTTGCCTACATGCAGGTTGAAAATCAACATATTCAGTAACCAGGTATCCAAGAGTACAAGGGTCATCTCAAACTCTGCTATTCTCCCTTTCAACTACAGAATAACATCCACAGAAGAAGCAGGACTGATGCTTTATTCAAATAAAATGACATTTTATTTGTCACATACAGACAGTGGCGTTTCTAGATTGCATAGATCCCTGGGCGAATGGATGGATGTCCCCCCCCCCCCAAAAAAAAGCACCATTCTGCACTAACTGCAATATTTATTCAGACATTTGGAACAACACAAATAAATAATGATAACATTTAAAACTATATAAATGTAAAAACATATACAAAAATAAGACTCATAAATATCAAAAATAAGTAACAAAGACCAATTGAAACAAATTTGTGTTGATTTGGCACTCGAGCATCGATACATTACCCATCCCCCAACACTGTCAACCAAGAGTCAAGACTACATTACCCATCCCCCAACACTGTCAACCAAGAGTCAAGACTAAACCCATTCACCTTGATGGTGTGCAGACTGGTTTTATACTATTCTTAACGATTTCACACAAACCAGAAAAAAATGCATCAATATGTCGGTGAAACTATATATTCACAGTATTATGAATGAATTGTGGTTTATTTGGTAGCATTTTGTAGTGTGACTGATTTTACTAATTGCATTAGTACTGTACAAAGTTAGAGGTGCGCAATTTGATAGATTCCTCCGCTCCCCCTAGCTCAGGCTTCCAGTGGGGAGACCTGAGGTAAACCTACCCCTGCCCCCCTCCCCATCTCGTACTTGTGAGTGGGAGACCTTCCCAGGCAGTAGCCTGCCTAGCTCACAAACTAGAATCAGTGCGCCCACTCCGGCAAGGTTAATTGACCAAAAAGTCCCACACGGTGACATGATATCATTGATGTGATGTGCAAATGATCGATAGAAAACCAATCGCGCAAATGTCACCATTCCGCCCTGGGCGGCTGCCCATGTCACCTATACCTAAATCAGCCACTGCATACACATGTTTAGCAGATGTTATTGTGGGTGTAGCAAAATATTCAATCACTATATGCAGCTGATTTGAAAATGAACATGTTCATGCAATTTCCTTTTTCACTGTATGTGTGAGGTGGTCATCTAAAGGCCTGTATTGTCTCCCCTGAAGGTCCTGCTGGGTTAAAGAAGGGATCTGTTCCCCCAAACCCTGCCTCTCACCCCAGTAACCATATGGCCCCACCCCTGCCCTCTCATCCCATGGCCCTTAGCCTGCCCCCGCGACCACCAGAAGCCATGTGAGTGCCGGACTCTGATAATCAGAGGGGAGTCGTATGAAAACCGGACGATATTAGAAAATACCACTACTGGCATTGAAGTACATCACAGGAGGCTGCTGAGGGGAGGACGGCTCATAGTAATGGCCAGAACAGAGCTAATGGAATGGAATCAAACCCATGGAAACCATGTTTGATGTATTTGATACCATTCCACACCAGCCATTACCATGAGCCCGTCCTCCCCAATTAAGTTGTCACCAACCTCCTGTGAAGTACATACATAATTAAAATGCACATAAGCCTGTAGACACACACTGCAATTACTTCAGAGCATAGAAACAGCACACCTTCCCTTTCACAAAACCCTGTGTTTTTGTTTAGATCCTACTATTCATTATTTCCTTCAGTAACTTTCAAAGTAGAATCCCACTGGGCACACACTGGTTGAATCAATGTTGTTTCCACATCATTTCAATGAAATTACAATGAATCAACATGGAATCGACGTTGAACTGACGTCTATGCCCAGTGGCATACTTGTCCACTGATCTTATTTCCATTGTGATGTGGTGGGTCATTTTGGCTAGTTGACTGACTTTGTGTCTCTGCTTCCAGAATCCAACCTGACCCAGATGAGAACTATGATGATGTGGGATTAATGAACAATCCTCCACCCCCTCCCTCTGGAGGACATCCTAGTCAAAAGACTAAGGTGAAATGTTTTCCTAATTCCTAATTTGTCCAATTTAGGCCTATGTATTTGATTAAATACCACCATACAGGCCTACAGTATTCTGATTGCATCTTTTTCATCCAATAGGACAGTGAAAGTGATGAAATGTATGAAGATCTTGACGAAAGATGGTGAGAAAGATTCCCTCCAAGTTCTATTCAACTTTTTCTATTGTACCAATCTGTGAAATTGGAAACCGGTTTTAGACAGACAGAGGACTCTACAGTGCCCAAAAGCTGATGAGATGTCTGAGACAAGTCTATAGTTTTATATAAACACTGCCCTCTAGTGAGCATTAACACCACTGACACTTATTTATAATCAGGGGGGCAGTGGAATCAAAGGAGCAGGAGAAGAAGAGAGAGAGGGAGGAGAAAAAACGACAGGTGGAAAGGAAAGAACAGAAAGAACGTGAGAGGAAAGAACAAGAGGCCAAAAGGAAATTCAAAGTAAGTGTTTGCAAAAGCCTGTTGTTCGGTAGTTCCCCTAGATATTGCTGTATTGTAGAGTCCATCCAGTATACTATTTATGAAGTGAATGTGTTTACGCTGCATCTTCTATCATGTATTTATGTTTCCTTTTGTGGCAGCTGACTGGTCCACTGAAGGTCATCCACAGGGTCCAGGCCAGAGTGGACAGTAAAGGGAGTAAGATGGACCTGGGGCTGAAGCAGGGAGAGTCTATTGACATCATGCGTGTTTTGGACAACCCAGAAGGACGCTGGCTAGGGAGGTCACAGGACGGCTCCTGTAAGTGACAGCTGTCTCCTCCTCCTCCTTCTTCTCCTCGCTCCTATTCCAGGTTACTTTTCTCCCTCACATCCTTTTGATTGTTCTTCATGTGCAAGACTAACATGTGCTCTGTATATTTGCAGATGGCTATGTGAAGACTGAGTCTGTTGAGATTGACTTTGACACCCTGAAGCGTCAGGGTGTGTCTATATCCAGTCATATGGAGCACGAACCGGAGGTATACGATGATGTGGCCTTTCAGAATGACCTCAGCAGGTAAAATGGCTCTCGATCCTGCTGACACTGTAAAAAACATTTGAGACAAATAACCATTGGAAAGACATGAATACCTTATTATTGTAATGCACTGCATGAATTTCTTTCTGTCTTTTGATTGTGTAATTATGTGATCCAATGGAATGATGTCCTCCTCATTCCAGTGGGATTAAGAGTGCAGGAAGTAAGTTTCAAATGACCAAAACGTAATATTGAAACTGATCAACACAATATGGCAATGTGGTCACAAATTACTTTAGTTAAATCTAGATTACATTTTTATCTTGGTCATTCCTAGTGGTTCTTCCTTCCCCTCCTGATGAGGATAGTGACATATATGACGATCTTGACGATTCAAGCTTCAACGTCAGGTGAGAATATCATGTTGCACTATGATGGTGTAGATTCATTGGTGTGCATTCATCTGAGTGTATATTTTCTATGCATGTGTCTGTGTAAGTATGTGAATAAGTATGTATGTGCAGCCCTAGCCCCTCGGACTCCAGATCCCCTCCTAAACCTCGCTCTTGGATGTTTATTAAGGGCTTCGACCAGTGGAGGAAAAGCCCAGGCAGCAAAATTGAGTAATACCATAAGATGGATCAGGAAATACACTGTAATTACCTCCTATCCCGATAACCCCAAATATCAAAGCACTAATCAGGAGGGACTGAAGGGATTCATTACCTCACTACTGAATAATTTAATGAAATCATACTTACATCATCAGTGCTTGACTTGGACTGAAATAGGTGCTAGTACTCATGTTGGGTCCCGGTACCATTAATATTTAGGTGCAGGAGCTCCACAATACCATTGAGCTAATATTCTATAAGAGGAACAGGAGCTCAAGCAGTAGAAAGTTTGGGGTAACAGTACTTAGCTCTGGTGAGCTCCTGCCCAAGTCAAGCACTGTAAATCATTAAATAAATACTTATTTTACATCCTTTAATGAATGAACAACCTTCCCCATTTCTGTCTATACATCTACTGTAGATGCACTCACTTACAATGTTCTATGTACAGGTGTGAAAAAAATAACTCTAATCATAGTTCAATTGATTGTGATTTGTTGACCTGTTTTTGTTTTATTATTGCTAGATTCTCTGTATTGATTTGTGTCCTTTTGCTTACAATGAACCCACAATCAATAAAATCAACTTGCACCAGACATAACATGGACTAATATTTTAATTCTGTTTTTGTCATTTTCAGAGTATCCCCACCTTCCCAGTTTGACCAGACAGGAAATACTGGTATCTTAATATGATTCATATGCAGAGTGACTATGTGTGTTCTGTGTCGGTGGCATTACAACAACTGAAGAATAGAATTTTGAAAGTACTGTTAACTTCCCTTCTGTTTCAATGTGTTCTTGATGTTATTTCTCTGTATCTTTTGTTGTTCTAAAAAGAATCTTCTGAAGTCAGTGATTCAGATATTTATGATGATGTTGACACCACTAACTTCCATCTGCCTCCACCTATTAGCAGGTAATGACAGAGAGAGTCATTTTTTTCACCCGTGTTTAAACAAAGTCGCTGTTATTACATAAGAATGTCCTTATCATCCACTGGGAAGCATTTTGATAATGTCCCGTTTTTCTCTCTTCAGTCTCCCACTAAGTAAAACCAAGGGTAAGGCTGAGGACAAAGATCTTAAAAAGCTAAAGAAACTTGAAAAGGAAGAGAAGGAATTCAGAAAGAAGTTCAAGGTAATTTGGCTATCACAATTTAAGTTTAGAATTTTACATTTTTTGTACATTCATTCGACCCTCAAACCTGACCTCTCATTCCTATAGTATGATGGGGAAATCCAGGTACTCTATCAGGTGACCATCATTTCCACCTTGGCCAATAAGAAGTGGAGCAGTAAAGCTCTGTTGTTGAGACCTGGGGAGACTCTGGATGTCATCGTTAAGCCTGTAGACAACAAACTCATCTGCAGAAACGAGGAGGGCAAGTGTGAGTAACAATGAATCCTCAGTGTGATACATAGGCGTTCTGCAATAAAACAAATCTGCAAGGGAACTAACTTCAATGATCTCTCCCCATCTCTCTCTCCTTCAGTCGGCTACGTCTTGACCAGCCATATTGTAGTAGAGTAAGTACAACACAAAAACAGATCATACAAAATCACATCCATAAATACACATAATATACTGTATATAGTATGTAATTAACAGTTTACTAAACTGCAGAGAAAAATGCTTGGATATGAAATACCCAGAATTTGATACCAATCATCTGTTTTGCTTTTACAGAGATGCTGATATCTATGATGACATTAGTGATGGTATGTTTCAGACCTGACATGCAATGGCATTTAATAATGAATATCATAATATATGCTAAATCAGAAGATCAAGTGATCAACGCTATCAATTTTATTCTTGCAATATGGTGCTGATATGTTTTTCTTGTCTGAGAATTTTTTTTCAAATGTCAGTCATCTCTAGTAATAGCTGTCATTTCTTTGCAGGTTGCATATATGACAACGACTGAACACTGTCTACAAAGTGATGCGATATTTGTATTTTGGGGGTTTCTTGTTTATATCAACAACCTTTATCTAATTTACTGCGATTATTTTGAGGTGAAGTGGTTTTCATTCAAGAACAACACAGTCCACAGACACTTCCTCCCTTTATGAATAACTGTGACTTTGCATTGAATAGGCCTAAATGACATACACTTTCAATATAAAAACGGAACATTGTATTTCAATGCTTATATTCTATATTCAACAAGAGATATTACAATTCTGATTGAAAACAAAGGTGCAATGATGATACATTTTCATTAAAAAAAATATTAACAATTTGATGCCAAATATAGCATGTCTGATCAGTTGTCATATGGTTGGCTGGTTCTCACCTGACAGGTGAGTTAGGTCATATTGTAGACCTACTGAAAGTAAGAGCCCATTAGTGATGCGCAGTTCGCAAACGATTTGTTCTTTTTTAACTACTCTTTTTACTGACTCGAGAATCATAATTAGTTTGACTGAGTGACTTGTTCATTTTAGTTCTTTGCTAGACCTGCTTGTGCTGGCAGCAATGTATCCTACCACTGTATCCTACCACTGAGATAATAATAGAGGCCCACAGTGGAGGCGTCATGATACCCAGCTGTCAAACAGAGAAATGGTTCCTATCGCTTCTCCACCAGTAATTTTTCCCATAGGGAATTTTAGAAACACTTAAAATAAGGATGTGACATTTTGATAACCATGTAAATCTCTAACAAGGTGACTTTCATCAATATATTTGGTTCCATTTACTCAGATTCAAAAATGATCATTGACATCAAAGTAGGCATCATGCAAGACTACAAAACCCTCTTTGCACGTCATCTTTAACTGACACCTTTGCTAACAGGTATTGATTCAATTTAAAACCTGCACAAGACAGTTCACATAATTGTCAATTCAAAGAAATGTAGCCTATTTATTTATTACTACATTTAGCTAACATTAGATAATTAATCCAGAGATTCTTACCTTTGTCTCGAGTCGGCAGTCTCGTCCAGATCATAATGGCATTTGTAGTTCTTTATGATAGCTACATGAACATCTAATTAGGATTTCATTTTGTGGGGGAAATACAGGTGAAAATAGAGAGATTTACATGGTTATCAAAACATCACGCCACGGTAAGCCTACACGAAACACAGCCCTTATTTTAAGTGTTTATAAAATCCCATATGGGAAAAACTAATGAAGGAAATGGTTCCAATTTTTTTCCTCCATTCGTTATTTCCCATATGGGATTTTATAAACACTTGAAATAAGGGCTGTGTTTTGTGTAGGCTTACCGTGGCGTGATGTTTTGATAATCATGTAAATCTCTCTCTCAATATTTTCACATGTATTTCCCCCCATCATTTCACCTTCTTCTTCTATGATATCATGGCAATCCGGAAACAATCATTTAAGTGCATGCCGCCACCTACTGTGCTGGAATGCACGATCAATCATGATCTGCCCAAATCTGTACTACCATGAAAATACAATTCAAAACCAAATTAAATCCCTACTAACTTCTAGCAACCCCCCCCCCCCCCCCCCCCTCCCCCTCAAACCCACTATTCTTGATCTGTATCATGCTGATTTCTGCTTTCCACAACCTGAGTCGTATTGATAACCTTATCAATAACAGCTATGAAGTCAACTTCATTCATTATCAAAGTGTCCTTTGACACTGCACATTCATAAGCACAAGATTTCTGAACAGGCCTCCAAACCATGCCAGGATCAGCAGAAGCACCAGACCAGACAGTAGGTCCACTTACTACAGGTACATCCATGTAAGCTCCATCAGTCCGCACTGTAGTTCCACCAACCTGTTTTAAGGCCTCTGCATATGATACATCATGGCTGATCTTATATCTCTGAGCCTCTCTCTGTAGCTAACATCCACCAAATGCTGCACTGTGTTCTCCCCCACAATTACAGCACTTAGCCATCACATTGCTTCCACATTCACCATAATCATGTGCCCCTCCACACTTGGCACATCTTTTCTTTCCTTTACACTGAGCAGCTACATGTCCCTTTCTTTGGCATTTAAAACACTGCAGTGCATACGGGACAAATTCTCTGACATTGACACTAAGGAATCCTATCTGTACTTTTCCCGGCAAGACTTTCTCAAACCTCAGCATCACTGATAAGCTTTCACTTCTTTGACCCTCTTTCCTACTTATCAACCTTTTGGTCTCAATAAGTCTGCCTCCATTCACATTTTAATATCATCTGTGGACATAGATATTGAGACCCCAGGGACATGGCTTTTAATCTTCTTCCCATTAAGCTTTTCCATTTTCTAAATCTTCTCTTGGTAAGCCTGGATACCACACAATACTAACAATCTGCCATTTCCAATTAACCAAGCTAATTTAATTTCACCTACCTCTTTCTCTAAAGCATTAGTTAGTCGGATAGGGTGTAAGTGGGGCCCAGTGGTCTCATCAAACACTATCACCACTTTCCACTCCAACACATCACTACTCTTGATTCAAACCTTGGCCCTCTTTATGCTTTCTTTACTAGACGCTCCACTGCTTTCTGTATCATGATCTCTCTTCTTCCTGTCTTTCCACTACCGACCATTCTGGTCCTTGACCCTCATCCTCCCATTCCATACAATCAGAACTGATACCCATATTGTTCGTATTCCAACACAGCTGTTGCTTCACCAACTTTTTCTCCATTTAGCCCGCACTACTCGCCGCCATTTCCTATTCCCCGAGCTATGGATCAACTCTACACGCTTCACCAATCAAGGAACGTCATGTGGACAACCTGCAGGCAGCAACCTGGTCAGAGCAATTTCTTTGTTTGAATGCTAGGTTTTATGGGTATTATGACTCATACTGTGGAACTCTATAAGAATGAGGCCTACAGCAGGATAAATACATGCTCCTCCAGCTCAGTGCCTCCAGAGATGTACCCCAACTACCAACTAAAATGATTGTCTGGTATATGTGCAATCATGAGTATAGAGAAGAAAAATACATGTTTAGAACTGAGAATTGTTTGCATGGTGCAAGAATGAATGCAATTAATTGATTATTAATTGATTATTAATTGATTATTTAATGTTATGGTCACAGCTGTCACAGCTGTAGAAACAAAACATCCACAGCCTCTGCTCAACAACTAGAACATTCATAATTTGGGAGTCTGCAGTTCGCGAACGACACAGTGCTTACAGTTTGGTTTACACCAGCTCTCGAAGTTCTAGTAGAACCATGTGTCGCGTCAGTAACAATGCATTCCGCCAAGTCATTCACAATCTAGTCCATTTGAGGCCACAACTAGACCTCGTTTCAAATATAGGTCTATCAAGAAATAATCGTATTTGTATGCCTAGCAATTAACCAATGTACACTATTTAGAGCACACGTTTACAAGTCACAGTCAAAAATGACAGCTCCAATAAGCCCCTTATGGTGAACGAGAGGCGTGTAGAATCACGAGTTCTGTTCGCCAGTAGAGGGTCCAGCGTGCTCTGTATGTTCCGTAGCTCTGGGCATTACTGCCTCAGATTAACGAAATGAGTCGAAATATTAGTTTATTTGACTGAATGAATCGTAAAGATCCGAGTCGGTAAAATGAGCCGAACTTCCCATCACTAGTCCATGACCACATTACATTGTATGACATAGCCCTAACCTGTCTGGTTGAAAGCGCGAGAGAACAAAAGTATTGATTGTATATAAAGCCCATGCTATAGAAAAAACGTTGAATCACATAATAACAAATAAATAAAAGTAAGAATTACTGTTCCGAATAATCGACTTGATCTGCTATCAACACTCCTCCCTGGCATGCGCATTTCCTCCATTTTACAACAGCAATATGGTACCTCCAGTTGTAGTGTCGCCTGTCATCAAGGTAAATATATATTTATTTTATTAAATTGTGTTGTATAACTAACTCCATTGACATCATATGATGAATACAACATGTTATTGTTATGTCATGTTAAAATCAGATGTCTGGGCCGTTAGAAAGCTTACTAACGTGAACTTTCATATGACATTGACTGGTTAAATCCAATGAGGGTTAGCCAGCTAGCTAGCTAACGTTGACTAACGACATGCCTGCCATAAAACTAGCCAAACATAACTAAATAATCCGGCCAAACCAAAATCAATGTTTATAGTAATTTAGTTCATTGACCTGTAATAATTATTGATAACAACGGGCTAATTTATAGACTTGCATGGCTAACTGGGGGCGTTCCAATTCATCTAAGAGGAAACGTTAGTCTTGCTAGCGTGTGAGACTCTAACTTTGGGTGTGTTCGTAAATTCACTATGGGTGTTCGTAAATGTAGAGCGTTGTCAGATTGTCCGTTTGTAAATTCAGAGTTTCGCTCTCGGAGTGTTCAGAGCGCACACTGGACGCTTTGCCAGTCAAGCACCCAAGCTAACTGGCTAACGTTGGGTAGCTTGCTGATTGGGTAGCTTGCTGATTAGCTACATCCAGACACATGAGAGAACACCTCACTCTGACCATTTTACTCGCCCTAGCAGAGCTGGTTAGGCTGTTTTCATGTTATCCAGAGCGTTGGTGACTGTAACATGCTGACCACACCGCATACGCGAGCATTGCAAAATCCATTTACACATACATGTTATTCAATCATTGCACCCACACTGCTCGTGCATAATTGAGTTTCTGTGTGGCCAGCCGTCAAAATAGAACTTGGTTATTTTTGTGATGCTCAAACGCTCCCATCTCCTCATTGGTTTTTAGGCGTATATACCCACGTGAGTGATTGAAAGCTGAACTGAGGTCCACACTCGGTTCATCTTTATGGTAATGCACCGTAAAGGTGGTTGCCAACCGCCATTTAAAGTCCATAGAAGAAAAAGAAGCCTGAATGAATTTACTGTTTTATCTGTGGATTAATTGTTGGAGTAGAGGACCTTGTACATTTCAGGTAAAATAACAACCCAACGTTTATATCCCAGGACAAATTATCTAGCAACAGCAAGCTAGCTAAATTGCCATAAATGTTTAATGCGTTTTGACCTGTCCCCAAATTAATATAATTGGTTCAGAGTTTGTTTTGATATTTCAACCTGTGTGTTCTGATCGTGTGGGTGACAATGGGTGTTGAGCATTTGCAAATTCATATTATTTTGCGCTCAGATGAGAGTGCTCTGAAATCGGAGTAGATAACCAGAGCAAATTTACAAACACGCCCCTTTAATTAATTATCATGCCAAAAGACGATTGAAAGTCAACCAGTTTAGACAGAGGTCAATACTTTTAAACTGGGTAACGTTAAATCAACTCAATTTTCCTTTATTTCAGACAGCAAGGTGGTCATTCTTGCTCATTGGCATGTTCTATGGCAAACAGAGATATGGTAAGTAAAATTATGTTTTTATTTTATTTAGCATAAGCTCTTATCCAGAGCGACAAACAAAAGCAATTAGGGTTAAGTGCCTTGCTCAAGGGCACATCAACAGATTTTTCACCTAGTCGGCTCGGGGATTCAATCCAGTGACCTTATGGTTACTGGCCCAACACTCTTAACCGCTAGGCTACCTGCCTCCCTACAATATATAATATTGTGTTAATGTCACCCGAGAGTATTTTGAATGTTCATAATTGCAATGTTACTGAATGTCATCTCTGCATTTCCGTTAGACTATCTGAAGCCAAGAGCTGAGGAAGAGAGGCGTGTTGAGGAATCAGAGAAGAAGATACGAGAGGAACAGGAAAAAATAGCCAAAGCACTTGCGGAAGGTAAAAGTAAACCCATCAGAATGTTATAGGAGATGAATAGCTGATGGTATCATACAGGTCTTATCATGCTGGGATAACTGTTGATCTCAGGCAGCTGTATAGGCATAGCAGATTTTTAGACCAACCTTTTCTTTGCGATACTTTCTTTGTCCTCGATTAGGCGAGTTATAAACTTGTGTGTCCAGTTACAGGTGGTACTCCAAAAAAACAGAATATTCAGAACAATATTAATCAAGTGAGATTTTAATTTATTGGACCTTTATTTTAACAGTGTGTAAGTCTTTGTTTTGGTCACACTGAGACGCACTGTCATCTACCTTTACACTTGGCGACGTCGCATAGACATGACTAGTTCCTGCAAAGATGCTGGAAAATGCGAGATGTGCGGTAGCTTCGATGACGAGGAACCTCTTCACGTGGTGCAAAAGTAGATTTAATGTTTTTCTAAAATATTCTCTGGTTTTTGGAGTACCACCTGCAACTGGACACAGAAGTGTATAAGGCAACGGTGCCTCTCCTAATCGAGAACGAAGAAAGGGTTGCCAAGAAAAGGTTGTTTGAAAAATCTCCTGCTATGCCTATACAGCTGCTGAGATCAACTTATCTCAGCATAAGAACTCAATGATACCATCAGCTAGAGGATGCTGTGAAGATGTAAGTGAAGAAATGTTTGATTTGAGCATGGAGTGTGAAGCATGTTTTTTCTTCTCTCCCCCACAGCCTCTGAAGACACCATCCTGAAATGAACTTATGGATCTACTCTGTCATGTTAGAAGAAGAATAAATGCATGATAAACATAATTGAATGTATTACAGAATTCTTCTCTGGTATATCTGTTTAGATGGTAATGTGCTTACAATTATTAGTATAATACTAACAACTTCCAGTACTCTCAAAACACATCCAAAATGTGTTTTGACATCTAAATTCAACCAGATGTCGAATTTCATATAACATAACATTTTGTATAATTTTAATCTCAAATCAGAAAACATTTGTCTATACCCTTGTGTATTCTACTGACTAAATGGATAGGAATAAATAGTAAAGTTAACTGTCTGGTTCCTAGGTGTATACTGTATGTCTGGGACTGTCACCCTGCCCTTCAATGTTAGGAGGAAGGACTAGGTTTTAATCCAGGCCCAGTTTAGCATAAATCCCAGGATTCAGGTCATAGGCCAATCTAAGAAAGTGCTGAGTCAACACTACTGCCACACACTCTTCTGCCTAGGTTCAACCATGGAGATCAAGTGAAGACTCTAGTGCCCGAAATGCAGATGCCATTTTGGGACAGATAAATTATGTGATGTGTATGGGTTTAACACAGAATAGTCATCTACCTGGCCAATTTGTGATTACATTCATGAATATTTGACATGCACATACTTTTTCTATAATCTGAATTAATTTTGTTGTAACTTGTTCTTGCATTTCTATCTGTATGCTGCTGGGCCAGGGGTAACTTAGATACTTTGACCCAACCTCTGGCCATATGCATACAAACAATAGTATATTTTACAAATGAGTTTTCCTGTTATATAAAACTAACAAGATACCATTAGACAAAATGCATCCTTTAAAAATGTATTTACTTTATTTTGGTTATTGTAGATAGCACATACAGAACTTCAGAATTCTGGTCATGTTTACATGCAAATATTTGTAACAGCAAATTGGGGAATAAAATGTTAGTTGCAATTTTTAATGGTATGGTTAAGCAAAAATAATTGCTGCTTCTAACAAATGGGTACTTGATATTTAGTTTAATGTCGGCACAGAGCATAACAGTAATGTTGCACTGACGTTCATAGAGAATCTATGTATTTATTACCTATTAATCACCTGAAAAAATATACTATAATTTAAATATATTTACAGCAGGAGACTATTTACAAATGATTACATTAATCAAAGCATAGATACCCCATAGAGAGTGGGGCTGCTATAAGAACATGATTATTCTTTGTTCATAACGAGTACTAGGAGATTCTATGGATCCACTGAGTCGGCTCGTATCAGAATCAAGGCCACTGGCTTCAATAACTATCGAGGGTTTGGGACTTTGACCATTATCCTCAGTGGACCATTTGGAAATCCATCCATATTGTTATAGATCATACACACACATCATTTGGGACATATTGTATCTTGTTTTTACCTTAAAAGTATGTCTTATTCAAATATTCTAAAATAGACAGTGAACAGTTACATATTCATTTTTTTCAAAATGAAGCATTTCTAGTTCAGTGTTGATAGCCAGGGACTGGAACAGACCTTCCTGAAAATGTCAACTCCTTTCTCTCCTATCGCAGTACAATACATTTTAAATGTACACACAGAGAGAATCTCAACTGTCTTGACTTCAGACTTTCTATAATATTTACCTTGCTGTACTTAAACAGCACGGGACAATACAGTAACAATTAGTTGACAGCAAAATTATCACATAGCAACCCACAAGGGGTAACATTACCCTGTAATGGAGTGAAATCATAAAACATACATAAATACTGTGGGTGCTTTTTCTGTCCTATTTCACACATGTACAAGTGTGTATTAATACTCTTGTGAATTAGAAATGTGTTTTTTTGCATATCCCAACCCCCTCAGAGGGGTCATGGCCAGAGTTTGCCATTATCAATGGTGACCCTGGAGCAGTTAGGGTTAAGTGCCTTGCTCAAGGGCACAAACAGATTTTTCACCTTGTCGGCTCAGGAGTTCGAACTAGCGAACTTTCGGTTACTGGCCCAACGATCTAACCGCTCGTCTAGCTACCACCATGGCGTATCAGGACGCTAACCTAACTACTGCATAATCTACTTTTGATTACCTTTAGGGTAAACACATTCTCTCATGTAAATGATGACTGACTGGAAGGTATGAAGAACAACATAAGTCACTGTAATTACACTGTTGATGTAATATTGGATTCTTGATGAATCCACCAAGGTTTTGTATAATAACTGCCCCTGATTAAGGCAGTTAACCCACTGTTCCTAGGCCGTCATTGAAAATAAGAATTTGTTCTTAACTGACTTGCCTAGTTAAATAAAGTTAAAATAAATGTTAAAAAAATACAGAATACTGTTAAAAATGATTTATTATTTAACAGTATTCTGTATGAAAAAGGTCAAATGAGAAGCAATGCATATTAATGTTATATTCATAGGACATTCCACATGTTTAGAAACAAATATTTCAGAATTGAGTGATTTCTTGTTCCTTAAATTGGTTGATAAAGACCTTCAGGAACTTAGCGTACATAAGACGCATACTCTCCACACGTCTACTTGCAGGATTCCTCCGAAGGTCGTGAAACATATTGACAGGGGTAACTTCTAAATTGTGGATTTGCCAATGCAACTAATGACAACTACCCTTCAACTGAAGGAAGAAACTTGACTGTTGTGTCCATAATGTGCCAACATGGGTCTGTAACCAGCAGGTCCAACTGCTTTTCTGCGTGGCTGCTAAATAGTCCCTCTGGCTCTTCTCCAAGGCTCTGATGCTGTGAGTGCAGGCTGTTTTTCCACAGCTGCTCTGAAGTGAGGCTGGCCCTGCCCCGGCCGGCAGCAAGACTGTGTGGCTGTGATGTATCCTGGAGTGATCGACCTCCAAAACGGGCTCTAGCACACTGAGCACGTCTTGGACCCTGTACATTACAAGAATAGAAAATAAAGTACGTGTTAAGGATCATCTGTGTTACTTTTACTGCAGACAAAATACTCTCTAAACTACAGAGCAATAATGCAATATATCCTCCACTCTGACCTGACTGGGCTTCCAGGATGGCCTGCTTGGCCTCGTACTCTTCCTGCTTGGCCTTCCACTCCTTCCTGTTGTTTAGGAGGCCATCATACATCGGCTGGATGGCCGGATGGAAGCGGGAGAATTCCTGATGGGAAAAATAAACTAAACATAAACTAGCGAGCTCTATTTCTGACAGTCAAGCCAGCTAACTAAATAATGCTTGTTTGAATGACAGTTGTGCATTTGGTTATTCTATACATCCAATAGAATGTATGATTCATGGTTTACTTTGTGCTTAGCAATAGATGTGAAACTGAGAGATGTAGCTAGTCTGAAAAAGTGGTGGTACATACTGTACCTTGTAGATGAATGTGCAGACAAAGTCAATGAAACCACACTGCAGCTTGGGCAGTTGGCCAGCGCAGTTTCTGTCCATCATAGTCTGGAGGAAAGGAGGGAGAAAAACATGATTAAACACACACACACACACACACACACACACACAATGAATATACTCACAATGGGTTGTTTTTCAAGAACTTCCCTTTCCAAGTCACCCTGCTCCCAGAACTCAGCTGCTTCAAACAGCGCCACCTGGATGAAGCCAGACAGTCCCAAGTATTTCACTATGTTGGACATCTTTATTGATTTACAGAAACACAAAAGCTTCTGCTAAAATGTCTTCAAGGTATATAATTAGGCTATAATCTGAGGATCTCCTCACCTTGCTTTGCACCTCCCATGGTTTAGTGATGGCTGACAGGTCACATGCTGTCATCATCATGGCCCTTTGAGGAGAATTATTGGAGGTATCAGAGCAAAGTAGAAGTGCTAAGATACCATCCAATGTGCATGTTATAATCCTAAATATCCCACTATCACTACAATCCTCCTCCTACCATAAACTGCACTCACAAGACAATCTCTTTCCTGGTCGTCTCCAGTGACATCCAGTCCACCCACTTCTTCTCATCTTCGTAGGTCTTTGATAGGTCAACAATCTTCTGGAACATTGTTCGCTTCCTGGTGACATTGGAAAAAACAGAGATTTATACATTCTGTTAAAGTTATAAGCTGTGCATTGTGAAATCTTGTTTTCCACAACTTTACAGGGCTAAGTAGGCATGATCGTTGCAGCTAAAGCTGTGAAAAGCAAACATTTGGATTAACAGTGCTTCAATATGTAGAGAAAGAGTCCACATTAACAACAATACATTCTTCCTAAGATTTGAACCATGTTATGTAGACAAACAGTGCAATTAGTGCAACCAATGACAATAGTGAGGGGTGTTTCATAATGATTAAGTTAATTAAAATGAATTAGTTAAACTGTTAAAAAATATTATATGGCATATTAAATACATTACACTATTGCTATCATATATAAATATAATGGAATATTGTACATCATATTAGCATCAACATGCATTATTGTTTAATTAAATTTCACATAATTTCATATTTGTTACATGTAATCTTTTGGTTCAACCTTAACGTATAATGAGCATCATCAACAGGGGGAACATATTAGTTGTACGCTAATAAGCTATAGAAATAATATATACATTTATAAGACTTGTTCATAAAGGAAAAATATGTTCATAAGAAGGGCCTGAGATCAAAGTCAACATTCAGGCAACTAGTGGTCAATGTTATTAGATATCCAGTAAGCCTCCCTTTGTAGTAGTAGGATCTCGATGTTACCTCCTCTCCTTGGTAGAGCAACATGCTCAATGCCTGTGTATTTGAGGGAGGGGATTGGATGGTTAGCTTCAACAAAGTGACCTGCTACTGGATAATCAATGTCGTTACACCTGATTGAGCTGCGGTGTTCAGCTATGCATTGTTTTAATTGTCTTTTCGTTTGTCTTACGTGGGCTTTTCCACATGAACAGGTGATGAGATAGATTACTCCCTTGGTCTTGCATGAGATGATACCCCTAACAGAGATCTTTCAAGCTGTATATGAATGTGTGAAGAAAGATGTTTTTATAGTGCTATTACACTGTGCGCATGAGCCACATTTGTAGTTCCCATTTGGGCATTAACACTCCTGCAACCTCAGCAAACACACTGGACCCCAACACACACACATACAGTACACACAATTACATGTTGAAGTCAGAAGTTTATACACCTTATACAAATATATTTAAACTCAGTTTAGACAACTGCTGACATTTAATCAGAGTAAAAATTCCTTGTCTTAGGTCAGTTAGGATCACCACTTTATTTTCAGAATGTGAAATGTCAGAATAGTAGAGAGAGTAGAGAGAATTAGTAGAGATAATTATTTCTTTAAGCTTTTATTTCTTTCATCACATTCCCAGTGGGTCAGAAGTGGCCACTCAATAAATATTTGGTAGCATTCCCTTTAAATTGTTTAACTTGTGTCAAATGTTTTGGGTAGCCTTCCACAAGCTTCCCACAATAAATTCGGTGAATTTTGGCCCATTCCTCCTGACTGAGTCAGGTCTGTAGGCCTCCTTGCCCGCACACGCTTCTTCAGTTCTGCCCACACATTTTCTATAGGATTTAGGTCAAGGGTTTGTGATGGCCACTCCAATATCTTGACTTTGTTGTCCGTAAGCCATTTTACCACAACTTTGGAAGTATGCTTGGGGTCATTGTCCATTTGGAGGACCCATTTGTAACCAAGCTTTAACTTCCTGCCTGATGTCTTGAGATGTTGCTTCAATATATCCACATAATTGTCCTACCTCATGATGCCATCTATTTTGTGAATTACACCAGACCCTCCTGCAGCAAAGCACCCCCACAACATGATGCTGCCACACCCGTGTTTCACAGTTGGGATGGTGTTTTTCGGCTTGCAAGCCTCCCCCTTTTTCCTCCAAACATAACGATGGTCATTATGGCCAAACAGTTCTATTTTTGTTTCATCAGACCAGAGGACATTTCTCCAAAAAGTACAATCTTTGTCCCCATGTGCAGTTGCAAACCGTAGTGTGGCTTTTTTATGGTGGTTTTAAAGCAGTGGCTTCTTCCTTGCTGAGCGGCCTTTCAGGATATGTCGATATAGGACTTGTTTTACTGTGATATAGATACTTTTGTACCGGTTTCCTCAAGCATCTTCACAAGGTCGTTTGCTGCTGTTCTAGGATTGATTTACAATTTTCGCACCAAAGTACGTTAATCTCTAGGAGACAGAACGCGTCTCCTTCCTGAGCGGTATGACGGCTATGACGGCTGCTCCCAAGGATGACCCAGACTTGTGGAGGTCTACAATTGTTTTTCTGAGGTCTTGGCTGATTTTTTTTGATTTCCCATGATGTAAAGCAAAGAGGCACTGAGTTTGAACATAGGCCTTGAAATACATTCACAGGTACACCTCCAATTGACTCAAATGATGTCAATTAGCCTATCAGAAGCTTCTAAAGCAATGACATAATTTTGGGGAATTTTCCAAGCTGTTTAAAGACACAGTCAACTTAGTGTATGTAAACTTCTGATCCACTGGAATTGTGATACAATGAATTATTAGTGAAATAATCTGTCTGTAAACAATTGCTGGAAAAATTAATTGTGTCATGCACAAAGTAGATCGACTAGTCCTAATCGACTTGCCAAAACTATAGTTTGTTTAAAAAGAAATTTGTGGAGTGGTTGAAAAACGAGTTTTAATGACTCCAACCTAAGTAAGTATATGTAAACTTCCGACTTCAACTGTACGTCCACACACACATAACACACGCACACATGCATACTGACTACACACACACACACACACACACACACACACACACACACACTTTCACACTCATCACATGCGCTACTACTACTGTCTATGATCTATTCTGTTGCCTAGTGACTTTACCCCTTTTTAAAATTGTTTTTATTTAATGTTTATTTAACCCCTACGTGTGTGTACATAGCTACCTCAATTACCTTGAACCCTGCACACTGTCTCGGTACTCCTTGTATACTGTATAGCCACGCTATTTTTACTCATTATTGTTATTCACTGTGTATTTATTCCTTGTGTCACTGTTTCTATTATTACACTGAACAGCTGAAGGAAGAATGTGTTGGTCCCATGTTTTATATTCAACCTAATATCAGGTACCACTGTTTGGTGTACTCAGTGTATCATTCATGTCCAGATAGAATTGGGTGAATTTGCTGGACTAAAAATATATACTGATCAAAAATATAAACGAAACATGTAAAGTGTTGGTCCCATGTTTCATAAGTTGAAATAAAAGATCAGACATTTTCCATAAGCACAAAAAGCTTATTTCTCTTAAAATGCTTAACAAATTTGTTTACATCCCTGTTAGTGAGCATTTCTCCTTTGCCTAGATAATCCATCCACCTGACAGGTGTGGCATATCAAGAAGCTGATTAAAGAATATATGTGCACCTTGTGCTGGGGACCGTAAAAGGCCACTCTAAAATGTTTTGTCACACAACACAATGCCAAATATGTCTCAAGTTTTGAAGGAGCGTGCAGTTGGCATGCCTACTACAGGAATGTCCACCCAAGCTGTTGCCAGAAAATTGACTGTTCATTTCTCTACCATAAGTCGCCTCCAATGTCATTTTAGAGAATTTGGCAGTATGTCTAGCTGGCCTCACAACCGCAGACCATGTGTGACCACGCCAACCCAGGACCTCCACATCCGGCTTCTTCACCTGCGGGATTGTCTGATGAAACTGTGGGTTTGCACAACCAAAGAATTTCTGCACAAACTGTCAGAAACCATCTCAGGGAAGCTCATCTGCATGCTCATTGTCCACCAGGGTCTTGACCTAACTGAAGTTAGGCGTCGGAAAATGCTCACCTTCTATGGCCACTGGCACGCTGGAGAAATGTGCTCTTAACAGATGAATCCCGGGGTTTCAACTACCGGGCCGATGACAGCGTGTATGGTGTCGTGTGGGCGAGCGGTTTGCTGATGTCAAGGTTGTGAACAGAGTGCCCCATGGTGGCGGTGGAGTTATGGTATGGGCAGACATAAGCTACGGACAACAAACACAATTGCATTTTATCGTGTCATTCATCCACCGCCATCACCTCATGTTTCAGCATGATAATGCACAGCCCCATGTCGCAAGGATCTGTACACAATTCCTGGAAGCTGAAAATGTTACAGTTCTTCCATGGCCTGCATACTCACCAGACATGTCACCCATTGAGCATGTTTGGGATGCTCTGGAATGACGTGTACTACAGTGTGTTCCAGTTCCCGCCAACATCCAGCAACTTCGCACAGCTATTGAAGAGGATTGGGACAACATTCCACAAGCCACAATCAGCAGCCTGATCATTTCTATGCGAAGGCGATGCATGAGGAGAATGGTGGTCTGATCCACGCCCCTACCTTTTTTTAAGGTATCTGTGACCAACAGATGCATATCTGTATTCCCAGCCATGTGAAATCCATAGATTAGGGCTGATTTCCTTATATGAATTGTAACTCAGTAAAATCTTTGAAATTGTTTCATGTTTAGTGTATTTTCTTTGTTCAGTGTGTTTTTATATTTAACTCTGCATTGTTGGAAAAAGAGCCGTAGTAAGTAAGCATTTCACTAGTCTACACCTGTTGTTTACGAAGCATGTGACAAATAAAATGCCATTGCTCACTTGAAATAGAGTTGCAAGTCTGTTGCAATGATGGCAATGTCCAGGAGGTGGATGGCATGCTCGTTCTGTCTTCTGTTGAGGTTCTGGTAGATATTCAAGGACTGGTGGGAGGGAGGAGGAGTTAGACGAAAGCGTCATGTGATCAACATGGAAGTAAAGAGTACCAATAAATAAATAATTGACATCAAAGGTGCTACTGCAGTAGTTGAGATTCAAAAGCCTTACTTACGTACCTCGTCTGCCAGAAGGAACTTGCTAAATTCTAGATGATGCCTCTCCAGGACAGACGAGCCGTGAAGCTTGGCTAGTGGGTTACCCGATCTGTCGATGAGGAGGGACCAGACCACTCACTGTACAGGGAGCTCATCATAAGCCATTCATCACACAAAGCTAATCCAAGTGCTTCTCTACATTTACAGTTGCAATGAGAGAGATTGTAAAAGAAGAGACCTAGAGATATATGAAGAGCTTGTTGTACCAACTCTCAGAGAGCAGAGATTCTCAGGAGTACTCACTTCACCTGGTAGAGGTTGTTTGTCCCCCTGTGGTCGATATCATGGAGAAAAGCAGATGTGATCATGGCCATCACCTCCAGATCTGTGTAGTACCTTTTCAGGTTCCCTGTCTTGACACAAAAAAACACAGCAGTTTGACATTAAGAATTAGAGATGTCTTTTAATTATGTCTTTCAGTTAAGTTTTTGGGCAAATACAAATTGTTGTTGCAGAGAATATTCCTGTGCAGCAGAAAATGCCAATTGTAGTATATTTGAGGTTTAAAAAGGCTTCTAAAGTTCGTAATACCCACTTTGAAATGTCAGACTTGATTTGTCCTAACAAAAAGCATATCAACCCATGTTGCTGCAGGATTATTTTCCTAATGTGAGAATCTAGTCAAATTAGGATATCTGTAAGAAAATATGCCTTTTATTTTCTGTGAGACAAATTAAGTACATTACTACTGAGGCTTAAGCACTCCTACCGTCAACAGTGTGAACATAGTCTGCCCAACATTGAAACCGTGGCGCCAGTTGTGATAGGTGATTTTCCTGTAGCCTTTGCTGATAGAGAACAGGAAACGCACCAGAACCTGATGATTTTCATGGGATTTGGAAGTAGAGAATTAGAACATAAACAGATATCATGGGAGAGCAATAAATTAACTAACAGCATACCTACATGTTCATATATACAGTATTTTCAGAGTATTTGCTCAAATTGACACTTCCCCAGCATTGAACGTTGTTGCAGTACAGATCATGAGTGTACAGTAAGTTACCTCCTGTGGAACTTGGAACTTCTTGACCACTCCGACCTCATAGTACATCTGGATCCCACACATCACCAGCTCCAGCTCTGTGCAGTCAAAGTCAGAGAACCCAAACTCGTAGATCTCAAACTTCTTGGGGCCGGGTAGCTCTTTTTTCTGTATTATAATGCATGATTATTATGGCATTATTAACAGCGAACTAAACATATGGCCATATGAATGTAGAAGTTTCAAATGCAGGCCTACTGTTCCAGTTAATCTGGAACCAGAGGATGACCAAACTGTTATTCTACAAATATAACGTGGTAATACCAGAATCTGCAGAAACTCATCCTCTTCACAGTCACAGGGCTCTCTGTTGAAATACTGCCTGGTTTTCTAACATACATGAAACAACAACGAGTGTCAAACATTAAAACAATACTTCTCGTATAAAGGGGTTAGATCTTTGGTGTGTACAATATCTTTGAGCAAGTCTTCACCAGGATTGTCTGTATTTCGTCATCACGGCACTTGACGTGGTAGAGAACCATGTCCTGGGCTATGTCTTTCCGGTTCTCCATCATTTTCATCCTGTCATTAGTGTCTGTGTTGAGGTGGGACCAGCCCAGGAAGTTAGTCATAGCCTGGGGAGACAGACAGAAACAATGTCATTCAGAGTAGGTTTATTCAGTAGCCAACATGGTAAAACTTGGTGAAGACTTGAAAGTCCTGATGAAGACAAGTGGGGAAGGTGGGCAACAACACCTCCGCCACACTGGTCCTCAATACAGAGGCCCCATAGGGGAGCGTGCTCAGCACCCTCCTGTACTCCATGTTCACCCATGACTCCCTCCAAGTCAACAAAATGAAGGAGCTGATCGTGGACTACAGGAGACAGCAGAGCGAGCACACCCCCATCCACATCGACATTGCCGTAGTGCAGAGGGTCAAAAGCAAAAGTTCCTCAGCATGCACAATACTGACAACTTGAAAGGGTCCCTTCACACAGACAACAAGGTGAAGATGGTGCGACAGCGCCTCTTTAACCTCAGGAGGTTGACAAAATTCGGCTTGGCCCCTAAGACCCTTACAAACTTCTACAGATGCACCACTGAGAAGAGGCGACTCTGGGATTCTAACCTTCCAGGCAGAGTTCCTCTGTCCAGTGTCTGTGTTCTTTTTCCCATCTTAATATTTTCTTTTTATTGGCCAGTCTGAGATATGGCTTTTTCTTTGGAACTCTGCCTAGAAGGCCAGCATCCCGGTGTCGCCTCTTCACTGTTGACGTTGAGACCGGTGTTTCATGAAGGATCTCTCCGTACTTGCTCCATTCATCTTTGCCTCGATCCTGACTAGTCTCCCTGTCCCTATTGCTGAATAAATCCCCACAGCATGATGCTGCCACCACCACCATGCTTCACTGTAAGGATGGTGCCAGGTTTCCTCCAGATATGGCGCTTGACATTCAGGCCAAAGAGTTCAATATTGGTTTCATCAGACCGGACAATCTTGTTTCTCGTGGTCTGAGAGTCTTTAGGTGCCTTTTGGAAAACTCCAAGCAGGCTGTCATGTGCCTTTTACTGAAGAGTGGCTTCTGTCTGGCCACTCTACCATAAAGGCCTGATTGGTGGAGTGCTGCAGAGATGGTTGTCCTTTTGGAAGGTCCTCCCATCTCCACAAAGGAATTCTAGAGCTCTGTCAAAGTGACCATCGGATTCTTGGTCACCTCCCTGACCAAAGCCATTCTCCCCCGATTGCTCAGTTTGGCAGCCAGCTCTAGGAAGAGTCTTGGTGGTTCCAAAGTTCTTCCATGTAAGAATGATGGAGCCCTGGTCTAAGCCACTGCATCGCAATGCTAGCTGTGCCACTAGAGATTCTGAGGTCAATTCCAAGCTCTGTCACAGCCGGCCGCGACCGGGAGACCCATGGGGTGGCGCACAATTGGCCCAGCGTTGTCCGGGTTACGGGAGGGTTTGGCTAGCAGGGATGTCCTTGTCCCATCGCTCACTAGTGACTCCTGTGGCAGGCTGGGCGCAGTGCACGCTGACATTTTAGAAAAAGCTGTTGTACAGCAACTCACTGCCTTCCTGAAGACAAACAATGTATGCGAAACGCTTCCGTCTGGTTTTAGACCCCATCATAGCACTGAGACTGCACTTGTGAAGGTAGTAAATTACCTTTTAATGGCGTCAGACCGAGACTCTGCATCTGTCCTCGTGCTACTAGATCTTAGTGCTGCTTTCAATACATCGAACACACCACATTCTTTTGTAGAGATTGGAAACCCAAATTGGTCTACACAGACAAGTTCTGACCTGGTTTAGATCTTATCTGTCGGAAAGATAACAGTTTGTCTCTGTGGATGGTTTGTCCTCTGACAAATCAACTGTAAATTTCGGTGTTCCTCAAGGCTTCGATTTAGGACCACTATTGTTTTATTTAATCCATTTTTGAATAACAAAATAATGAAAAAGTTAAGGGGACTAAATACTTTCTGAAGTAACTACAGTGCCTTGCGAAAGTATTCGGCCCCCTTGAACTTTGCGACCTTTTGCCACATTTCAGGCATCAAACATAAAGATATAAAACTGTATTTTTTTGTGAAGAATCAACAACAAGTGGGACACAATCATGAAGGGGAACGACATTTATTGGATATTTCAAACTTTTTTAACAAATCAAAAACTGAAAAATTGGGCGTGCAAAATTATTCAGCCCCCTTAAGTTAATACTTTGTAGCGCCACCTTTTGCTGCGATTACAGCTGTAAGTCGCTTGGGGTATGTCTCTATCAGTTTTGCACATCGAGAGACTGACATTTTTTCCCATTCCTCCTTGCAAAACAGCTCGAGCTCAGTGAGGTTGGATGGAGAGCATTTGTGAACAGCAGTTTTCAGTTCTTTCCACAGATTTTCGATTGGATTCAGGTCTGGACTTTGACTTGGCCATTCTAACACCTGGATATGTTTATTTTTTAACCATTCCATTGTAGATTTTGCTTTATGTTTTGGATCATTGTCTTGTTGGAAGACAAATCTCCGTCCCAGTCTCAGGTCTTTTGCAGACTCCATCAGGTCAAACCATGATGCTGCCACCACCATGTTTGACAGTGGGGATGGTGTGTTCAGCTGTGTTGCTTTTACACCAAACATAACGTTTTGCATTGTTGCCAAAAAGTTCAATTTTGGTTTCATCTGACCAGAGCACCTTCTTCCACATGTTTGGTGTGTCTCCCAGGTGGCTTGTGGCAAACTTTAAACGATACTTTTTATGGATATCTTTAAGAAATGGCTTTCATCTTGCCACTCTTCCATAAAGGCCAGATTTGTGCAATATACGACTGATTGTTGTCCTATGGACAGAGTCTCCCACCTCAGCTGTAGATCTCTGCATTTCATCCATAGTGATCATGGGCCTCTTGGCTGCATCTCTTATCAGTCTTCTCCTTGTATGAGCTGAAAGTTTAGAGGGACGGCCAGGTCTTGGTAGATTTGCAGTGGTCTGATACTCCTTCCATTTCAATATTATCGCTTGCACAGTGCTCCTTGGGATGTTTAAAGCTTGGGAAATCTTTTTGTAACCAAATCCGGCTTTAAACGTCTTCACAACAGTATCTCGGACCTGCCTGGTGTGTTCCTTGTTCTTCATGATGCTCTCTGCGCTTTTAACGGACCTCTGAGACTATCACAGTGCAGGTGCATTTATACGGAGACTTGATTACACACAGGTGGATTGTATTTATCATCATTAGTCATTTAGGTCAACATTGGATCATTCAGAGATCCTCACTGAACTTCTGGAGAGAGTTTGCTGCACTGAAAGTAAAGGGGCTGAATAATTTTGCACGCCCAATTTTTCAGTTTTTGATTTGTTAAAAAAGTTTGAAATATCCAATAAATGTCGTTCCACTTCATGATTGTGTCCCACTTGTTGTTGATTCTTCACAAAAAAATACAGTTTTATATCTTTATGTTTGAAGCCTGAAATGTGGCAAAAGGTCGCAAAGTTCAAGGGGGCCGAATACTTTCGCAAGGCACTGTACATATATCTGTACATACATATATTCTGGTCTCTGACATTGCTTATTCTAATATCTCTTCATTAAAATATATTTCTGGATTATATGTGTATTGTTATTTTTTTATTGCTAGGTATTACTGAACTGTTGGAGCTAGAAACACAAGCCTTTTGCTGCACCTGCGATAACATCTGCAAATCTGTGTACGCGACCAATAAACTTTGATTTAATTTTATTTGCAACATTGGGAGACAGACAGTCACAATATCATTTTGAGTAAGTTCACTAAAGTCAATGTGGTCTACACAAAGCAGGAGCAGAAGAAGGCTTTCTCGAGTCACTTTACTTGACCACTTCTCTGTGAAGACAGAAGGAGTTGAGAAATCAACTGAGTGTTGTAGTATAGTAAAGTACCTCCATTAGCTCCTCATCCTGCTGGTCGAATGGCTTCCCATCTTTCCTGTTGTAGAATGTAGCCACGCCCACAATCTCTTCCATCATGTTAACAATTGGCATGGACAGCACATTCTTTATGGTCCAACCACTGTCATCCAAGGGCTCTGACTGCATCATGGGAAGACACAAAGTAAATGCTCAACAGGAATTAGGCAAGTTGCTCAACTTTTTGCCAAAACTACATATAAGGACACCTGATTATATAATGAAGCAAAATGTACCTGAAACTTGAACATCTCCTCTGTTGTGGGATTCATGATGTTACATATCTAGATATTAATAATAAACAGTACAGCATCAACAACACATGCAAATCGTGGCAATTTGAATGTTCTCACATTTTAAGTCAATTCCAAATTCTGAAAGCATTTCAAGCACTACTGGAATGCTAGTTAAAAGGGGGAACTTACAAGACCAGTTTCGGCTACATATGTGGGCAATCCAGTACACAACACCCAGTGTTCTAGAGTGGGAGTCCTGTTGACAGGAGATAGTCAGACAACACACATTGATTATCCCTCTATACAGTGTCATGCAGGGTTGTAACTACTTCAACTCTACACAAATGTTCAGAGAAAGGTGAGAGAAACATACGCAATAACTTTGATATCCTCTTTTCCATGCAAAATATAATCAATGACTTTGTAGAATATGACTTCCTGCAATCACAGATAACCCCCCCCAAAAAAATTACAAATGAGAATTTGCAGAACAAAAGCAAAACGGTAAAGAGCTGTTCATGTGGTAATAAGTAGATAGATATGAACACTTACTCTGCCATCCGGAGTAACAGGTCCAGCGTAGGGGGGCTGATCTCCCATCAACACTGGCCAGATGTCAAAGAACTCCTATAGCAACAAAGCAATGACACAGATGGATTGTCACACACAGCATATTAATAATATACTGTATAGTGCCATATGAGATATGTCATGTAGGCTACAGTATTACCAGAGGACCCATAATAACGTCTTTATGATGACTAAATGTCTTGGTCATTCTTGAATAGCGGTGGCATTTACGTCCCTCACCTTTGCAACCATGAAAAAACACTTCAACATGAAAAATAGTTACATATCATACATATTTTTGTTTATATTTTACTGATTATCAATGATAAAACATAATGCAAGTACTTTATACTGCAAAACCTTATGTTTGTGCATTAAAGTACTTGGGGCAAGCAAATGGACTGGTCCCAGTTGTGATGAGCAGAGTTGTAGTGACATGTTTTGGGATTTGGAGATATCTATCTATTATTTTTAATGCAAGAAAGTAATCAAAAGTATTCCATGCATTGTATACACCAATAAAAACAAGGGCTATTAAAATACCTTTATTTTAAAATGTTTACAAATACAATATGTGTCCCTAAGTTTTATTTAATTGGTGTTACTGCCTTGAAAATCACTCATTGCATTGAGCATTCCCTCCAGTGGCAGACTGTTATCGGGGGAGGGATCTATATTAAAGAAAATGATTTGCTTATCACTGTCATACCCTGGCCTTAGAGAGCTTTTCATGTCTCTATTTTGGTTTGGTCAGGGTGTGATTTGGGGTGGGCATTCTATGTTCTTTTTCTATGTTTTGTATTTCTTTGTTTTGGCCGGGTATGGTTCTCAATCAGGGACAGCTGACTATCATAGGTAGCTTTTTTCCTCCTATGTTTTGTGGGTAGTTGTTTTCTGTTTAGTGTTCTTCACATGACAGGACCGTTTCGCTTTCGTGTATTCTCTTTGTTATTTTTGTTTAAGTGTTCAGTTCAATAAAAGTCATGAACACTCACCACGCTGCGCTTTGGTCCGATTCCTCCTCACCGACGACGACACCCGTTACAATCACACCCTTTTAGTATGTCATAAGGCTTGAGGATTCCATTGAACATTTGGTGTGTCTAAATCAAAAGTGGAATTGGTGTTACTCAATTTAAATGCAGGGAAATTACGTTGTGCGCAACATGATTAATTATATCACTTTAATAAATTATTTTTAAGGGGTTATTGACCTTCGATTTGAGCATCTGTGACCATTTAAGTAAATCTTAATGTATTTCAAGTGTGTCATTGTGTTACCGTCAACGGTGTTGCTACTCCTACTGGTGGCAGAATGTTATCATAATGATCATAAATGATACAAATTAAAGTAATTCAACTGCCATATTAGTTGATTTAGAATAGGAAGATGTGCCCAAATACATTTAAACAAAACACATTTTAGACAAATGAAGTCATTTTTTTCCAAAATGCCGTGCCGAAATGTCACCGCAATTGAAGAATGACCCGGATACATGCAGACAGAGCATCACCTTCTCCTTTGTCATATCCAGTAGGCCCACAGAGTACCTGTCACAGTTCAGGTATGCCCGCACTGTATACAGGGCTTTATGGAACTGTCTCTCAATGTCTGTCAGCTCCTCAAACACCTTGTTGGCGGACCACAACAGGACCTATACCCGACAGAAATGAACAACCACAAAGGATTAGTTAAGAATCAGTTGGTTGCTATATCCATAAATGTGTGAAAGCTAAATAAGAGCCTTTTTTGTGTGTGCACCATATTGTCATTGACAACTATTCCTTCCTCTGAATATCAGTGCAGACAGCAGACTCACCTGTCCTTTTCGAGTCTCACAGTTGTACAGGTAGTTCAGCTGGTAAATCTTCAGGTTCAAAGAGGCTATTCTGAGATACTTCAGAAAAAGCTGGGAGACAGAAAATCTGAATTATTCTTAGAGTGAGTGACATACATTGATGTGTAATTAAGGTGGTAGAGGGAAGGCAAGAAGAATGAACGCATGTACTGTATGTGGAAACAGGTGTAAATGTGACCATCCTCTTCATAAAGGCAATACAGTTTGTACGCGTTCCTTGTTGGACATGTTTGTGTTCTACAACAGCATTCAGTGTTTGTATGCTGCATATACTTTCAGTGAACAAACTTTGGGATTGGGGAAGGCCTCTTGATTACCTTTTTAGTAATTTAGCAGATGCTCTTATCCAGAGCAATTTACAGGAGCAATTAGAGTTAAGTGCCTTGCTCGGGAATTCAAATGAGCAACCTTTCGGTTACTGGCCCAACACTCTTAACTACTAGGCTACCTGCCTCCCATCCCCAACTAATTCAGGCTCTAACGTCATGTAATTTATTTTTAAAAATTTTATTTCACCTTTATTTAACCAGGTAGGCCAGTTGAGAACAAGTTCTCATTTACAACCGCAACCTGGCCAAGATAAAGCAAAGCAGTGCGACACAAACAACAACACAGAGTTACACATGGAATAAACAAACGTACAGTCAGTGACACAATATAAAAAAATCTATATACAGTGTGTGCAAATGAGGTAAGATTAGGGAGGTAAGATAAGAAGTAGGCCGTAGTGGTGAAGTTATTACAGTTTAGCAATTTAACACTGGAGTGTGCAGATACTGGGGTGCAAAGGAGCAAAAATAAATAAATAAATAAATAAATAAATAACAATATGGGGATGAGGTAGTTGGATGGGCTATTTACAGATGGGCTATGTACAGGTGTAGTGATCTGTGAGCTGCTCCGACTGCTGATGCTTAAAGTTAGTGAGGGAGATATGAGTCTCCAGCTTCAGTGATTCTTGCAATTTGTTCCAATCATTGGCAGCAGAGAACTGGAAGGAAATGCTGCCAAAGGACGATTAGGCTTTGTGGGTGACCAGTGAAATATACCTGCTGGAGCGTGTGCTACGGGTGGGTGCTGCTATGGTGACCAGTAATGACCTCATCATAGTATTTCCATTGTGACTGTGTGGGATTTCCCTGCTGACACATAGAGATGTGTGGATCATATTCTCAGAGACTCACTTAATCCTCAGTACTCACATCCTCATCCTCAGTGGTGAAGTGGGGTCCAGTGGTCTTGTTCAGGGCCATGATCACAGCCACCACATCCTCTCCGTTCATGATAGGCGAGGCTAATATGTTCCTGGTTTTGTACTCTGTCAGGTCATCAACAAACGAGCTGAAGTGACTGCTCTGTATGGCAGAAAACCAAACAAATCACTGACATCAGAGATCACACATGGATGTGTTAAGATGGGTCTATAAGTCAATACATAGGCTTGGTGTGGAGCCTTTTTCAGTTTACATATCATTATAGACCACAGATTAATACATGTTAACCTCTGGCAAATTCAAGATAAAAGACCATGTATAAAAGGGATATATGTAGCTATTCTGTTAAGAAATATACTTCAATATCAAGAGTGAATGTAAATTTGGGCAATGTGAAATATAAATGTATAAGTGTATAAATAGCTTCATGCTGACCCCAATGTAAACGCCCCAAGACAGGTGCCATAATCCCAGATACAGCAGGGGGTAATGGGATATACAATAACTGGATTATGTCTGTCGAGAGGATTTATATTGTCTCCAGATATACATTTAGAAACTCCCCACAGAACAGTATAGTTGCCATACTACTTTATGTGGCACTATGTTTTAACAAGAATAACATGTGAAAACTATGTGTATGTTAAAATAGTCACGGAATAAATAACTATTCACTTGTTTGTCTGGCTGAATATGAACTTGATGCATCTATCTATTTTGTATGTGTTTGTTATTTGTGGCAGTAGGTACAGCTAAAATATATTATCATGTGGGAGTGTGTGACCCCTGAAGGCCCCTGAAAAAGGCTATTGACACAATCACACTGAAGCCACTGGTTCCTAGACTCTAGGACATTGTCTGTCTGTCCCAATCACTACCACAACGTTTATGTCCTAACCTCTGGGACACTGTCTGTCTGTCCCAACCACTACCACAACGTTTATGTCCTAACCTCTGGGACACTGTCTGTCTGTCCCCATCACTACCTCTGGCTCCTATTCTCTGGGACACTGTCTGTCTGTCCCAACCACTACCACAACGTTTATGTCCTAACCTATGGGATACTGTCTGTCTGTCCCAACCACTACCACAACGTTTATGTCCTAACCTCTGGGACACTGTCTGTCTGTCCCAACCACTACCACAACGTTTATGTCCTAACCTCTGGGACACTGTCTGTCTGTCCCCATCACTACCTCTGGCTCCTATTCTCTAGGACACTGTCTGTCTGTCCCAACCACTACCACAACGTTTATGTCCTAACCTCTGGGACACTGTCTGTCTGTCCCAACCACTACCACAACGTTTATGTCCTAACCTCTGGGACATTGTCTGTCTGTCCCCATCACTACCTCTGGCTCCTATTCTCTAGGACACTGTCTGTCTGTCCCAACCACTACCACAACGTTTATGTCCTAACCTCTGGGACACTGTCTGTCTGTCCCAACCACTACCACAACGTTTATGTCCTAACCTCTGGGACACTGTCTGTCTGTCCCAACCACTACCACAACGTTTATGTCCTAACCTCTGGGACACTGTCTGTCTGTCCCCATCACTACCTCTGGCTCCTATTCTCTAGGACACTGTCTGTCTGTCCCAACCACTACCACAACGTTTATGTCCTAACCTCTGGGACACTGTCTGTCTGTCCCAACCACTACCACAACGTTTATGTCCTAACCTCTGGGACACTGTCTGTCTGTCCCCATCACTACCTCTGGCTCCTATTCTCTAGGACACTGTCTGTCTGTCCCAACCACTACCACAACGTTTATGTCCTAACCTCTGGGACACTGTCTGTCTGTCCCCATCACTACCTCTGGCTCCTATTCTCTAGGACACTGTCTGTCTGTCCCAACCACTACCACAACGTTTATGTCCTAACCTCTGGGATACTGTCTGTCTGTCCCAACCACTACCACAACGTTTATGTCCTAACCTCTAGGACACTGTCTGTCTGTCCCAACCACTACCACAACGTTTATGTCCTAACCTCTGGGACACTGTCTGTCTGTCCCAACCACTACCACAACGTTTATGTCCTAACCTCTGGGACACTGTCTGTCTGTCCCAACCACTACCACAACGTTTATGTCCTAACCTCTGGGACACTGTCTGTCTGTCCCCATCACTACCTCTGGCTCCTATTCTCTAGGACACTGTCTGTCTGTCCCAACCACTACCACAACGTTTATGTCCTAACCTCTGGGACACTGTCTGTCTGTCCCAACCACTACCACAACGTTTATGTCCTAACCTCTGGGACACTGTCTGTCTGTCCCCATCACTACCTCTGGCTCCTATTCTCTAGGACACTGTCTGTCTGTCCCAACCACTACCACAACGTTTATGTCCTAACCTCTGGGACACTGTCTGTCTGTCCCCATCACTACCTCTGGCTCCTATTCTCTAGGACACTGTCTGTCTGTCCCAACCACTACCACAACGTTTATGTCCTAACCTCTGGGATACTGTCTGTCTGTCCCAACCACTACCACAACGTTTATGTCCTAACCTCTGGGACACTGTCTGTCTGTCCCAACCACTACCACAACGTTTATGTCCTAACCTCTGGGACACTGTCTGTCTGTCCCAACCACTACCACAACGTTTATGTCCTAACCTCTGGGACACTGTCTGTCTGTCCCAACCACTACCACAACGTTTATGTCCTAACCTCTGGGACACTGTCTGTCTGTCCCAACCACTACCACAACGTTTATGTCCTAACCTCTGGGACACTGTCTGTCTGTCCCAACCACTACCACAACGTTTATGTCCTAACCTCTGGGACACTGTCTGTCTGTCCCCATCACTACCACAGCGTACGTTTATGTTTCATTTCCACAATCTGACTCTTACCTCATTGGCATCTTTCAAATTGATGTGTTTCTTGGTCTGGGCCACATTTCCCACCACCCCAAGGTCCAGGGGGAAGACTATCTCGTGGTCAGGGTGAACCACACAGTCATCCAGCTCAGACTCTGTGGTGATGTTGAAAAGACGCGTGGCTAGCTCCGCGATGCCGTTCCTCTCCCGGTACATGAACAGGCTGCAGCGGTCAGCTTGGATCAGGGCGACGATCCTCTTCAGGATCTTGAACACCACTTTCTCCATGTTCACATTCTCCTGCATTTCTTTGATCAGGTCGAAAAGGATCTGGCCTTCCTCTATCTGGCTCAGCTCCTGTAACATCCCAAAATCCACATTGGACTCCGGGATCCCCGCCATCACTGAGAGGGCCCCTGGTGTGAGCTTCTTGTTGAAGTAGCCCTGGGCGAAAGCCTGGTTTCCATCCAGGAACTTTTCAACATCTTCCTTTGTCGCACTCATCTTGGGTTAAGGATGTACTGGTTCTACCCCAGTTCCAGTATTCAAACCAATGGTCCCTAAAAATACTACAAAACCAATTATCTATTGATTACTGGCAAATAAAAAAGTGGACACATTCACTCCATGTTATCCCAAAACACCCTGAATAAAGAGGGCAGGCAGGTTAGGCACATTAGTTAGGTCCTGCTGTGAACAGAGGATACTCCTGCAATGACAGGGGAGGGAGGGCTGAGTCCAATCCCATTGTCATCAGCAAGCTTTTCTCTTAATAGTGTTGAAGGTGAACCAGGATCTGCTCATGCAAAACTGATCAGGTGATCACTATGAAGGAGGCCATCCCAGTCCAGTCCTATCATTGAGATGTATGGGGGTCTATGAGATAATAAGACAAGCCTGATGATAAAATGGCAATAATCTTTCCACCCCGGCTATATTAAGGTTCCTTAACCATCTTATACAAAAGGTCAGCTGGATAATCTCCACATGAATAGATTCATACTATCAGATCTGCTACCTGTGAGTGAGACGAGGCTGGCGAGGGAGGTGTGTCATAGTCATATGTTTCGTTCATATGAACCTGCGCGTGTCTGTCCTCGTTTATGAGGGTATATGCTTACGGGCATTTGCTTATGAGTGTATATAAAATAATTTGGCCTGTAATCTTTGTTACTCAGTATTATGTTGGATATAACTACTATTATTTTATAATAAATATAACATTGATTCAACAGTTCTTTAATCACAATTACAGTATAAACCTCTGAAACTAATGGGGTCAGTCAGTACATAGTGTATGCATGCAGCAAGGGGAACTGACAGACCTGACAGCAGAGGAACTGTTGATCCCAAGGCATTATATTATCTGAGATACTCTCTACACATGGAGATGAGGGATTTAACACATGTACACATCCAATGACACTAGTTGTAATATTAATCCAACCATTGCAGGCCTCTACATTACCTGTTCGTCACCAATGAACTCTTGCCCCTTTGTGATCGCTGGTGCATGGGCCACATTTTAACCTAGAGATACAGTGTTACAACACAAGATGGCAGCCGGCTCATACTAAGGACCAAGCTAATTGTGCTTGTACTGTTAATCATTGCTACTGAGGCTGACCATGCCATTAAGATTCAAGCCATCAAAATAGTTGTATTCAAGAGATTTTGTTTAACCAGTACATATTAGTACTGTTGCTTGTTTGTCATACTCCTTCTGTTATTTTCTATTGGCACTATAATTCTTCAATATCAGTTCAATTAATTTGATATGCCAGATATAGTCAGCAAATGTATGCTCCCTCTCAGCCTCTATCCCAAAGGTTGAATGAATAAAAAGCAACAACAGGCCTAGACTTACTTTCCACTGGTCTAAATGATTACAGTAACCTGGTAACCAAAATACCTGTACAGAAAAAGCTGGGCGTTGTCTAACGCAGTACAATATCATATGATGTTGTCAATAGACATCCATGTGCCAGCAATCTTCCCTGAGGTCTAAGATCAAGTGTGGTGTTACAAGCATAAATATTGTACAGGCATCAGCTTGGAGTTTGCAAGCACAGTATGTGGCTTTTCAAAGAACTACAGAACAGCTAAAGAACTACAGAACAACTAAACAACTGTATTACATCTAAAGAACTACCAAACTACAGACCAACTAAAGAACTACAGACCAACTAAAGAACTACAGAACAACTAAAGAACTACATAACAACTAAAGAACTACTAATGCCCAAAGAGCTATCCCAGAAATAGACAATAACACTGGGTGTAATGCCTCAAAGTTGTGTTGAGAAAGATTACAGTACACAATGCTCTAACTACTGGAAGTGCCTTTAGTTAAATTAATGAAGATTCAATGAAGAGGGGTGGTGCCACTCCTCTGCAGAGCCCATTAGCCAATCATTCATGCCCTTTGCCATCATCCTCTGTGTCCACTCCTCAGAACAAAATGTCCCCAGAGAACTCCAGACAGCTCCTGGCAGGAGGCTCCAGGTACTGGGATTACACTCTTATACTGGTAACAGGTGGACAGTGGTGGGAAAAATACCTAATTGTAATACTTGAGTAAAAGTAAAGATACCTTCATAGAAAATGACTCAAGTAAAAGTGAAAGTCACCCAGTAAAAATCTAAAAGTATTTGGTTTTAAATGTATTTAAGTATCAAAAGTAAAAGTATGAATAATTTCACATTCCTTATATTAAGAAAACCAGACGGCACTATTTTCATAATTTGTACAGATAGCTAGGGGCACACTCCAACAAAGTGTTTGTGTTTAGTGAGTCCGCCAGATCAGAGTCAGTAGGGATGACCAGGGTTGTTCTCCGGGATAATATATGGAGTGAAAAGTACATTATTTTCTTTAGGAATGTAGTGAAGTAAAAGGAAAAGTTGTCAAAAATAGTAAAGTACAGCTACTCCAGAAAACGACTGAAGTAGTACTTTAAGGTATTTTTACTGAAGTACTTTACACCAGTGCAGGTGGATGAGAAAAGCCTCAGCAGAAGAGAGACTCCATTGACACAGTACATGCTTGTGGTAAAAATAGGTCTTCTTAAATAACTACGATCATGCAACTATACTAAGATCCTGGTGAGGTCATCTCACATGGCACTTGTTACACAATATTATTAAAGTCACCTGATCAGGGTGAATCTCTCCAGATGAAGAGAGCAATCTAGGACATTTCAGCCTCACCCTGCAGGCTCAAAATGGAAATTGTGTGTGTGTGTGTGTGTGTGTGTGTGTGTGTGTGTGTGTGTGTGTGTGTGTGTGTGCGTGTGTGTGTGTGTGTGTGTGTGTGTGTGTGTGCGTGTGTGAGTGCGTTCATGTGTATGTGACACAACAGAAGCGTTAGTGTTTATTGTATCATGTTGTTTCCAGCTGAGTTCATACACGGAGTCTCCATAGAACACAAGTGTTACGTTACAAACATAACCTTAAAGCCATGCCAGTTATGTACATCACATATACATGGATCAGAGTCAAACAAAGCCTATCTATAAAAACACTAGCTCACACAGCACACCTTGTCCCCAGGCTAATTGCTACCAGATAGCAATAACTTGACAGAGAGATTCAGCTGATGGATGAGACTACAATATTGAGACTTTTAGCCAGCTGGCTGTATCATACTTCAGGATCTCCAAACTAGTGTCAAGGTCTACAACTGAGCAGTGCTGGCAGTGGGTGATTTTTATTTCTTTTTTATATATACATTCTGTCACGTAAAGAGCACATCTCAAGAAGTTAAATAAAATACATGTTAAGTGCCAAATTAAGTTACAGGGTTGACAATTTCATTTTCAATTAGCCATAAATCCCATTGTGACAGCAGGAATGGAAGTTTCACAAAATAAAATGCTTTTTTTTCTTCTCTTTTTGCCTGTCTTTTTATGGGTAACAGGCTGGACGTGTTATGCTCAACCCGGTCAGTTTTTCACCACAAAACACCAGAAAATTGCCAAAAAGCATAGAACCAGCTCACCTGTTTTAAACTATGATTTGACTACTAGATGTTCAATGATTCTTTTGAATAATAATAAAAAAAGGAATATGGTTTTAACATTTTAAAATGAGAGTAATCCCGCGTGGCTCAATTGGTAGAGCATGGCACTTACAATGCCAGGGTTCTGGGTTTGATTTCCACTGGGGACCAGAACAAAAATGTATGAGCTCATTACTGCAAGTTGCTCTGGATAAGAGTGTCTACTAATTTACTAAAATGTAAAAATGAGATTTAAGTTCACCTATCACACCCTTTGGCATTCCCCATAGGGGAACCCTTTTTGGTTCCAGATAAAACCCTTTTGGTTCCATGTAGAACCATTTTGAGTTCTGTGTAGAACCCTCTGTGGATAGGATTCTACATGGAACCCAAAACAATTCTACTTGGAACCAAAAGTCTTCTACATTGAACCAACAAGGGTTCTTCAAATGGTTCTCCTATGGGGACAGCCGATAGCACATTTTTTTCTAGAGTGTGGGGTTGACTTTAAAATGAAGGACATGTTGTTTTTTACTTCAAAATGAATCACTAATCACATGAAATAAATAATAATAATCTTCAGAAATAACTTTGTCAAAGGAACAAAACAACTAGGGCTTACAATCAGAGTGAAATCTTAAACCTGGGTTAGGTGGGTTAAAATCTTTCTGTAAGTCTCAGAAATGAACATGTCAGTAGGCTGAATTTTGGCACTGATTTATTGTATAAAGAGAACTTAAATTAATATAACAGCTTTTAAAATTATATTTGGTGCAAAATTTCAACTTAAAATATCAAGAATGACGCAAAATACACTTATTTTGTGGAACGACACTAGTATTCCATCAGCATAGTAATGATTTATGTGCTGGAACACAACAACTAATGCTCATTACTGCTGGCTCTGTTTTCTCTAATCTTGCTGGTCCTCTGTGTTTGTAGAATACATTTTCCCATTGTAAGTGTGTGTGTGTTTGTGTGTGTGTTTCTTCACAGTTACATAAAGCCCTAATTGTTTTTACGGGAGGCATGGGCGGGTTCAGAGGTGAAGCCAGATTATAGTCGGAATTTCACCAACCGGATTAACCCGCGATTTAATCACCTTATTTACTTACAAGAAGTGAAAATAATCATTAAGCTTGTCTGTGTTCGTGTATATAAAGGACCCCAAACACAAGAGACTCCACAACCTAACGGACAACCACAAAACAGAGATCACTGAGTTCTACTTGCTGCTCATCTTTACAAAGAAAGGTAAGGTCCAGCCACTTGGTAAAGAGGAGCCGTGGATATAATATAACTTGATTATCTTACTGAAAACGTAAATATTGTTCTTGAATACAGTATGAATTTATTTTGGAAGATACTAGTTAGCTAAGAATGAGTTGTGCTTTTGTATATATGTGCATGCGAAATATGGGATTGGACAGCTCATTTCTACCTCAGGACCCTATGAACATGTAACAGAATGACCATCGTTCCTAAAAAAAAATGTTTATGTAATTTTACTACAACTACTAGTGTGTTTACTAACTTCATTTGAGGCTCTCTCTCCTGATCTAGTGTATATTTTGTCTAGTGTGGTCAGTTCATCCCCATTCTCTCTCTCTCTCTCTCTCTCTCTCTCTCTCTCTCTCTCTCTCTCTCTCTCCCTCTCTCTCTGCTATGCAGCATGGGATCCTCAAAGCTGACTCTCCTCATGGTCCTGATGGCCTGCGTGGAACACACCTGGTCTGCCTCCTGCGTGGTCGACAGCTTCACAGTCAAGGAGGACTTTGAACCGAAGAGGGTGAGCTTTGCTACAGTACATACATTATGGGTCACATCCCTAGACAGACAAAAACAGTTCTAAACATGATTGGATAAACATGGCTGTACGAGAATGTTTAACGTAAATGAATATGAGATTATTACAATGATCTACTGATTAAGTCTTACGTCTCCATATATACATTTAGTGCTCTGAATTTCCACCCTCATCTCCATCACTGTCTACGGTATGTGTGAGCATTTCTCACCTTTCTGGTTTTGTTCTGTTTCTCTCTGTGGCAGTATGCAGGGAAGTGGTATGCCCTTCAGAAGAAGGACCCCGAGGGACTATTCCTCCAGGACAACATCTCCGCTGAGTACACCATTGATGATGACGGCACTATGACAGCCTCCTCCAAGGGACGTGTCACTCTCTTCGGGTGAGTAGGTCTATATCAACTTTTAATAACTAGCATATAAAGCATAGAGTCTAAACTAATTGTCTAATTGTACAGAGGAATGTGGTTTGATATCCGAACATTAATCTAAACAATTTGTCTGTTAGACAACAAGATTTTGTGGACAGGAAATATAGACAACAGTTTACAGTGTATGTTATGGATCGCAATAATGTTGCGTTTGTATTTGACCTCCGGTTCTGTTTTGCGAGAGCTAATATGAGTTTGAGTTTGTTCTGGATTGTGTGCTGATGAGTGTGTGTTGTTGTGATGACAGGTTCTGGGTTGTGTGTGCTGACATGGCTGCCCAGTACAGTGTGCCTAACCCCACCACCCCCGGCAAGATGTTTATGAACTACCAGGGGCTGGCCAGCTACCTGTCCAGTGGAGGTGACAACTACTGGGTGATTGACACCGACTATGACAACTATGCCATCACCTACGCCTGCCGTACACTGAAGGAGGATGGAAGCTGCGAGGATGGTTACTCCCTGATCTTCTCCCGTAACCCACGTGGCCTACCCCCAGCCATCCAGCGCATTGTCCGTGGGAAACAGGAGGAGATCTGCATGGCTGGCCAGTTCGAGCCTGTCCTGCAGTCCGGTGAGTTGGACACAGCATGGAAAAAAATGAGATCCCATCTGGATAATTGCAATGAGAGCATTTATCCAGAGCATCCTGATTAATGAATGAAAGATAAGTGGGAGCTTAGAGTTGTAGTTAAAATACAATAAAAAACTATTCACAACCTTAGGAACATAACTTATTCATGCTCCATAACCAAACTTATTTTTCTCTTTCATCTACAGGAGCTTGCTAAGTGGGCAGCACACCCTGTGCTCAATTCCTTAAACATGCTGGCATGAGAAGAGGCCTCCAGGGCCGATGGATGCATCCATAGCAGCGCTGTAGAAATGAATAGACCGTGTTGCGAGGCGGGAGGGAAGAAGCCCGCCTCAGCCACCCATTGTCTCAAGGGAAGGGTTGCTCAATTAGGTTGGTGTGTTCTGTCAAGTCAAGTGTGTGTGTTAAAATGTATCTTCTTTTTTTTCAACAAATCTCTGAGTTGTATCCATGTTTGATCAAGACTGCATTTAAGCAAAAAGGCCTGAGTGTGTGTGGTATATGGCCAATATACCATGGCTAAGGGCTGTTCTACCACACGACGCAATGCGGAGTGCCTTGATACAGACCTTAGCCATGGTAAATGGCCATACATCACAAACCCCCGAGCAGCCTTTTTGCTATTATAGACTGGTTACCAATGTAATTAGAGCAGTAAAAATAAATGCTTTGTCATACCCTTGGTATCTGGTCTGATATGCTATGGCTTTCACCCAATCAGCATTAAAGGCGCAAAACACCCAGTTTATAAAGAGCGATACCTGAGGTACATTTGAGACCAACACTGAGACAAAGCACCACAACAACCCTCAAAGTTACCCTGAACAAAAATATAAACGCAACGCTCAACAATTTCAAAGATTTTACTGAGTTCACAGTTAATCTATGTTTTTCACATCACTGGGAATACAGATACGAATCTTTTAGTCACAGATACTTTAAAACAAAGATCAGACATTTTCAGCATTCAGGAATTGTGTACAAATCCTTGCGACATGGAGCTGCGCAATATCACTTTCAGTTTTTAGTCATTATATTTTTAGTCCAGCAAATTCAACCAAATCTATCTGGACATGAATACTACACTGAGTATACCAAACAGGGTACCTACCTAACATTGGGTTGAATACCCCCTCCCCCTATTCGACAGCGCAAAACCTAGCAGTACTATTTCTTTTCTCTGAGAGTGAGGTGGATACAGTTGAAGTAGGAAGTTTACATACACCTTAGCCAAGTACATTTAAACTCAGTTTTTCACAATTCCTGACAGTTAATTCCAAGAAAAATTCCCTGTCTTAAGGTCAGTTAGGATCACCACTTTATTTTCAGAATGTGAAACATCAGAATCATAGTAGAGAGAATTATTTATTTCAGATTTTATTCTCAGTGGTTCAGAAGTTTACATACACTCAATTAGTATTTGGTAGCATTTCCTTTAAATTGTTTAACTTGGGTCAAACATTTCGGGTAGCCTTCCACAAGCTTCCCAAAATAAGTTCAGTTAATATTGGCCCATTCCTCCTGACAGAGCTGGTGTAACTGAGTCAGGTTTGTAGGCCTCCTTGCTCGCACACGCTTTTTCAGTTCTGCCCACACATTTTCTATAGGATTGAGGTCAGGGCTTTGTGATGGCCACTCCAATACCTTGACTTTGTTGTCCTTAAGCCATTTTACCACAACTTTGGAAGTATGCTTGGGGTCATTATCCATTTGGAGGACCCATTTACGACCAAGCTTTACCTTCCTGACTGATGTCTTGAGATGTTTCTTCAATATATCCACATCATTTTCCTACCTCAACAAACATTTGGCAAAACACAACACACAATTCTCTACCTTTGGCACAACCTTCACAATTAAAATCTATTGTGTGCAAATGAAAAGCAACACTGTTCAACAAGCTAAGCTGAATTATCAATTGATCACTTTCTCTCTTCACATGTGCAAACAGTGATTGCATAAATGTTCACTTTGCAATCAGACCTTTGGTATGGATAAAAAGACCACAGGTGAGTACTCCTATGTTTGGCGAACAACGGAAGCAAACTTGACAGAGAGAGGCAGAATTTGAGGTAGAGGTATTTTTTATTTAACTAATCAAGTCAGTTAAGAATAAATTATTATTTACAATGACGGCCTACCCTGGATGACGCTGGGCCAATTGTGCGCCACCCTTTCAGATTCCCAATCACGGCAGGATGTGATGCAGCCTGGATTCAAATCAGGTACTGCAGTGACACCTCTTGCACTGAGATGCAGTGTCTTAGACCACTGCGCCACTGGGGAGAGGTAGAGACAGAGGTGGACATAGAGGTGGAGGTGGAGATAGAGGTGGAGGTAGAGATAGAGGTGGAGGTAGAGATAGAGATTGAGGTGGCGGTAGAGGTAGAGAGAGGTGGAGATAGAGATAGAGGTGGAGGTAGAGATAGAGATCGAGGTGGCGGTAGAGGTAGAGAGAGGTGGAGATAGAGATAGAGGTGGAGGTAGAGAGAAGTGGTGATAGAGATAGAGTTGGAGGAGGAGGTTGAGATAGAGGTGGAGGTGAAGGTAGAGATAGAGGTGGAGGTGGGGGTAGAGTTGGAGGAGGAGGTTGAGATAGAGGTGGAGGTGAAGGTAGAGATAGAGGTGGAGGTGGGGGTAGAGAGAAGTGGTGATAGAGATAGAGTTGGAGGAGGAGGTAGAGATGGAGGTGGAGGTGGGGGTGGAGGTGGGGGTAGAGATGGAGGAGGAGGTAGAGATGGAGGTATTTGTATTTATTATGGATCAAATCAAATGTATTTATAAAGCCCTTCTTACATCAGCTGATATTTCAAAGTACTGTACAGAAACCCAGCCTAAAACCCCAAACAGCAAGCAATGCAGGTGTAGAAGCACGGTGGCTAGGAAAAACTCCCTAGAAAGGGCTGAACCTAGGAAGAAACATAGAGAGTAACCAGGCTATGAGGGGTGGCCAGTCCTCTTCTGGCTGTGCCGAGTGGCCAAGATGTTCAAATGTTCATAGATGACCAGCAGGGTCAAATAATAATAATCACAGTGGTTGTCGAGGGTGCAACAGCTCAGCACCTCAGAAGTAAATGTCAGTTGGCATTTCATAGCCGATCATTCAGAGTATCTCTGCCACTCCTGCTGTCTCTAGAGAGTTGAAAACAGCAGGTCTGGGGCAGGTAGCACATCCGGTGAAAAGGTCAGGGTTCCATAGCCGCAGGTAGAACAGTTGAAACTGGAGCAGCAGCACGGCCCGGTGGACTGGGGACAGCAAGGAGTCATCAGGCCAGGTAGTCCTGAGGCATGGTCCTAAGGCTCAGGTCCTCCGAGAGAGAGAAAGAGAGAAAGAGATAGAAAGAGAAAATTAAAAAGAGCATACTTAAATTCACACAGGACACTGGATTAGACAGGAGAAATACTCCAGATATAACAGACTGACCCTAGCCCCCGACACAAACTACTGCAGCATAAATACTGGAGGCTGAGAAAGGAGGAGTCAGGAGACACTGTGGCCCCATCCGACGATATCCCCGGACAGGGACAAACAGGCAGGATATAACCCCACCCACTTTGCCAAAGCACAGCCCCACACCACTAGAGGGATATCTTCAACCACAACTTACCATCCTCAGACAAGGCCGAGTATAACCCACAAAGATCTCCACCATGGCACAACCCAAGGGGGGATGCCAACCCAGACAGGAAGATCACGTCAGTGACTCAACCCACTCAAGTGACGCAACCCTCCTAGGGACGGCATGGAAGAGCATCAGTAAGCCAGTGACTCAGCTCCTGTAATAGGGTTAGAGGCAGAGAATCCCAGTGGAGAGAGGGGAACCGGCCAGGCAGAGACAGCAAGCACGGTTCGTTGCTCCAGTGCTTTTCCGTTCACACACTCCTGGGCCAGACTACACTTAATCATAGGACCTACTGAAGAGATGAGTCTTCAATGAAGACTTAAAGGTTGAGACCGAGTCTGCGTCTCTCACATGGGTAGGCAGACCATTCCATAAAAATGGAGCTCTATAGGAGAAAGCCCTGCCTCCAGCTGTTTGCTTAGAAATTCTAGGGGTAGTTAGGAGGCCTGCGTCTTGTGACCGTAGCGTACGTGTAGGTATGTACGGCAGGACCAAATCAGAAAGATAGGTAGGAGCACGCCCATGTAATGCTTTGTAGGTTAGCAGTAAAACCTTGAAATCAGCCTTTGCCTTAACAGGAAGCAAGTGTAGAGAGGCTAGCACTGGAGTAATGTGATCACATTTTTTGGTTTTAGTCAAGTTTCTATCAGTCGTGTTTAGCACTAACTGAAGTTTATTTAGTGCTTTATCCGGGTAGCCGAAAAGTAGAGCATTGCAGTAGTCTAACCTAGAAGTGACAAAAGCATGGATACATTTTTCTGCATCATTTTTGGACAGAAAGTTTCTGACTCATGCAATGTTACGTAGATGGAAAAAAGCTGTCCTTGAAACAGTCTTGATATGTTCGTCAAAAGAGAGATCAGGGTTCAGAGTAACGCAGAGGTCCTTCACAGTTTTATTTGAAACAACTGTACAACTATCAAGATCAATTGTCAGATTCAACAGAAGATCTCTTTGTTTCTTGGGTCCTAGAACAATCATCTCTGTTTTGTTCAAGTTTAGAAGTTGAAAATTTGCAGCCATCCACTTCGTTAAGTCTGAAACACAGGCTTCCAGGGAGGGCAATTTTGGTGCTTCACCATGTTTCATCGAAATGTACAGCTGTTTGTCATCCGCATAGCAGTGAAAGTTAACATTATGTTTCCGAATGACATCACCAAGAGGTAAGATATATAGTGAAAACAATAGTGGTCCTAAAACGGAACCTTGAGGAACACCGAAATTTACAGTTGATTTGTCAGAGGACAAAACATTGACAGAAAATATCTAAACCAGGCCAGAACTTGTCCGTGTAGACCAATTTGGGTTTCCAATCTCTCCAAAAGAATGTGGTGATCAATGGTATCAAAAGCAGCACTAAGGTCTAGGAGCATGAGGACAGATGCAGAGCCTCGATCTGACGCCATTAAAAGGTAATTTACCACCTTCACAAGTGCAGTCTCAGTGCTATGATGGGGTCTAAAACCGGACTGAAGCGTTTCACATACATTGTTTGTCTTCAGGAAGGCAGTGAGATACTGCGCAATAGCTTTTTCAAAAAAAATTGAGAGGAATGGGAGATTCGATATAGGCCGCTAGTTTTTTATATTTTCTGGGCCATGGTTTGGCTTTTTCACGAGAGGCTTTATTACTGCCACTTTTAGTGAGTTTGGTACACATCCGGTGGATAGAGAGCCGTTTATTATGTTCAGCATAGGATGGCCAAGCACAGGAAGCATCTCTTTCAGCAGTTTAGTTGGAATAGGGTCCAGTACGCAGCTTGAAGGTTTAGAGGCCATGATTATTTTCAACATTGTGTCAAGAGATATAGTACTAAAACACTTGAGTGTCTCCCTTGATCCTAGGTCCTGGCAGAGTTGTGCAGACTCAGGACAACTGAGCTTTGGAGGAATCGGCAGATTTAAAGAGGAGTCCGTAATTTGCTTTCTAATGATCATGATCTTTCCTTCAAAGAAGTTCATGAATGTATCACTGCTGAAGTGAAAGCCATCCTCTCTTGGGGAATGATGCTTTTTAGTTAGCGTTGCGACAGTATCAAAAATACATTTTGGATTGTTCTTATTTTCCTCAATTAAGTTGGAAAAATAGGATGATCGAGCAGCAGTGAGGGCTCTTCGATACTGCACGGTACTCTCTTTCCAAGCTAGTTGGAAGACTTCCAGTTTGGTGTGGCGCCATTTCCGTTACAATTTTCTGGAAGCTTGCGTCAGAGCTCAGGTTCTTTCTGTATGCCAGGGAGCTAGTTTCTTATAACAAATGTTATTTGTTGTTCGGGGTGCGACTGCATCTAGGGTATTGCGCAAGTTTAAATTGAGTTCCTCAGTTAGGTGGTTAACTGATTTTGGGGTAGGCAGAGGGTGTCTGGAAGGGCATCTAGGAATCTTTGGGTTGTCCGAGAATGTATAGCACGACTTTTGATGATCCTTGGTTAAATCAAAAGTCTCAGAGTACAAAAATCAGTTAACCACCTAACTGAGGAACTCAATTTTACCTTGCGCAATACCCTAGATGCAGTCGCACCCCTAAAAACAAAAAACATTTGCCATAAGAAACTAGCTTCCTGGTATACATAAAATACCCGAGCTCTGAAGCAAGCTTCCAGAAATGGATCCCCATTAGCTGCTGCCAACGCAGCAGCTACTCTTCCTGGGGTCCAGCAAAATTAAGGCAGTTTATACAAATGTAAAACATTACAATACATTCACAGATTTCAAAATAGTGATGAAATCAATCTCTCCTCCACTTTCAGCCAGGAGAGATTGACATGCATATTATTAATATTAGCTCTCTGTGTACATCCATCTGAAACTAACTGCAGCTCTTTGATGAGTGTTGCAATCATTTCAGTCAAGTCAGTGGCATGTTGTTAGTAAAAATTGAAAAAAGCAGGTGGAGGTAGGTCACTGTGATGATTTTAACTGAAACATCCTCCCTCATAAGCAAGCTACGCAAACCAGCCAATAAGCTGCCATGTTGAGTAGGTGAAGGCAAGACAAAAATAAAACCAAAAACCCATTGGCTTAACAATAAAGTGACAAGGGGAATCACCAATATAACCATGTTACATATGGGGTGGAAGGTGTATGATCGCAAACACCATTGAACGTATGGCCATTTTCCAGGCAATGTAGGAGGCCTGTGGTGGCATTCCAGTCCATTCAGGGGTGGAGGTGTCATGCTAAATCAAATCAAATTTTATTGTTCACATACACATGGTTATCAGAAGTTAATGCGAGGGTAGCGAAATGCTTGTGCTTCTAGTTCCAACAGTGCAGTAATGTCTAACAAGCAATCTAACAATTGCACAACAACTACCCAATACACACAAATGTAAAGGGATGGAATAAGAATATGTACATAAAAATACATAGATGAGCAATGGCCGAGCAGCATAGGCAAGATGCAATAGATGGTATAAAATTCAGTATACACATATGAGATGAGTTACGTAAGATACAGTTGACGTCGGAAGTTTACATACACTTAGGATGGAGTCAAACTCATTTTTCAACCACTCCACAAATGTTTTGTTAACAAACTATAGTTTTGGCAAGTCGGTTAGGACATCTACGTTGTGCATGACACAAGTAATTTTTCCAACAATTGTTTACAGACAGATTATTTCACTTATAATTCACTGTATCACAATTCCAGTCGGTCAGAAGATTACATACACTAAATTGACTGAGCCTTTAAACAGCTTGGAAAATTCCAGAAAATGATGTCATGGCTTTAGAAGCTTCTGATAGGCTAATTGACATAATTTGAGTCAATTGGAGGTGTACCTGTGGATGTATTTCAAGGCCTACCTTCAAACTCAGTGCCTCTTTGCTTGACATCATGGGAAAATCAAAATCAAAATTGGAGACCTCCACAAGTCTAATTCATCCTTGGGAGCAATTTCCAAACGCCTGAAGGTACCACGTTTATCTGTACAAACAATAGTATGCAAGTATAAACACCATGGGATCACGCAGCCATCATACCGATCAGGAAGGAGACGCGTTCTGTCTCCTAGAGATGAACGTACTTTGGTGCGAAAAGTGAAAATCAATCCCAGAACAACAGCAAATGACCTTGTGAAGATGCTGGAGGAAACAGGTACACAAGTATCTATATCCACAGTAAAACGAGAACTATATCGACATAACCTGAAAGGCCGCTCAGCAAGGAAGAAGCCACTACCTCAAAAACGCCATAAAAACGCCAGACTACGGTTTGCAACTGCACATGGGGACAAAGATCATACTTTTTGGAGAAATGTCCTCTGGTGTGATGAAAGAAAAATGGGACTGCTTGGCCATAAAGACCATTGTTATGTTTGGAGGGAAAGGAGGAGGCTTGCCAGCCGATGAACACCATCCCAACCGTGAAGCATGGGGGTGGCATCATCATGTTGTGGTGGTGCTTTGCTGCAGGAGGGACTGGTGCACTATAAATAGATGGCGTCATGAGGAAGGAAAATTATATGGATATATTGAAGCAACATCTCAAGACATCAGTCAGGAAGTTAAAGCTTGGTCGCAAATGGGTCCTCCAAATGGACAATGACCACAAGTATACTTCCAAAGTTGTGGCAAAATGGCCTAAGGACAACAAAGTCCAAGATATTGGAGTGGCCATCACAAAGCCCTGACCTCAGACCTATAGAAAATGTGTGAGCAGAACTGAAAAAGCGTGTGTGCTCAAGGAAGCCTACAGACCTGACTCAGTTACACCAGCTCTGTCAGGAGGAATGGGCCAAAATTCAACCAACTTATTGTGGCAAGCTTGTGGAAGGCTACCTGAAATGTTTGCCCCAATGTAAACAATTTAAAGGCAATGCTACCAAATACTAATTGTGTGTATATAAACTTCTGACCCACTGGGAATGTGATGAAAGAAATAAACACTGAAATAAATCGTTCTCTCTACTATTATTCTGATATTTCACATTCTTAAAATAATGTGGTGATCCTATCTGACCTAAGACAGGGACTTTTTACTTTTTAAATGTCAGGAATTGTGAGTTTAAATGTATTTGGCTAAGGTGCATGTAAAATTCCGAGATCAACTTTATGTAAACATTATTAAAGTGGCATTTTGTAAAAGTGACCAGTGATCCATTTATTAAAGTGGCTAATGATTTTAGTCTATGTTGGCATTAAAATAAATTTTAAGGATCGGACCCTTTTTTCTCAATTCTTGCCTAAAATGGCATACCCAAATCTAACTGCCTATAGCTCAGGCCCTGAAGCAAGGATATGTATTTTATTGATACCATTTGAAAATAAACACTTTGAAGTTTGTGGAAATGTGAAAGGGGTGTAGGAGAATATAACACATTAGATCTGGTAAAAGAATACATAAAAAGAATTGTACCATCTTTGAAATGCAAGAGAAAGGCTATACTGTACTATTCCAGCCCAGGTGCAATTTGGATTTTGGCCACTAGGTGGCAGCTGTGTATGCGCAAAGTTTTAGACTGATCCAAAGAACCATTGCATTTCTATTCAAAACTTTGAATTGAGACTGCCCAAATGTGCCTAATCTGTTTCCTAATAACTTTTCATGTTCAAAACAGTGTACTCTCCTCAAACAATAGCATGGTATTCTTTCACTATAATAGCTACTGTAAATTGGACAGTGCAGTTAGATTAACAAGAATTTAAGCTTTCTGCCAATATCAGATATGCCTATGTCCCGGGAAATGTTCTTGTTACTTACAACCTCATGCTAATCTCATTAACCTAGATTAGCTCAACCATCCCGCAGGGGACCCACCGATCCTGAAGAAGATTTATAAATGTATTTAACAGTCTGACGACCTTGAGATAGAAGCAGTTTTTCAGTCTCTCGGTCCCAGCTTTGATGCACTTGTACTGACCTCGTCTTCTGGATGGTAGCGGGGTGAACAGGCAGTGGCTCAGGTGGTTGTTGTGCTTGATTATCTTTTTGGCCTTCCTGTGACATCGGGTGCTGTAGGTGTGTCCTGGAGGGCAGGCAGTTTGCCCCCCGGTGATGCATTATGCAGACCGCATCACCCTCTGGAGAGCCTTGCGGTTGAGGGCAGTGCAATTGCCGTACCAGGCGGTGACACAGCTCGACAGGATGCTTTCAATTGTGTGTCTGTTGTGAGGGTTTTAGGTGACAAGCCACATTTCTTCAGCCTCCTGAGGTTGAAGAGGCGCTATTGCGCCTTCTTGACCACACTGTCTGTGTGGGTGGACCATTTCAGTTTGTCCATGATGTGTACGCCGAAGGAACTTAAGTTGCAGAAACATTTCAAGGGTGATCATTGGAAACAGGATGCGCCTGAACTCAATTTTGAGTCTCATAGCAAAGGGTCAGAATACTTACATAAATAATGTATTTCTGTTTTTTATCTTTAATACATTTGCAAAAATGTATAATAACCTGTTTTTGCTTTGTCATTATGGGGTATTCTGTGTTTCTGATTTATTTTTTAAATCAATTTTAGAATAAGGCTGTAGCGTAACAAAATGTGGAAATGGTCAAGGGGTCTGAATACTTTCCGTAGGCACTTTATGTCCTAAATACAAAGTGTTATGTTTGGGACAAATCCAACGCAACACGTCACTGAGTACCACTCTTCATATCCAAGCATGGTGGTGGCTGCGTCATGTTATGGGTATGTTTGTCATCGGCAAGGACTACGTTTTTTATGATCAAAAGAAACAGAATAGCGTCAAGCACTGGCAAACTCCAAGAGGAAATCCTGGTTCAGTCTGCTTTCCAACAGACACTGGGAGACAAATTCACCTTTCAGCAGGACAATAACCAAAAACACAAGGCCAAATATACACTGGAGTTGCTTCCCTAGATGAAATTGAATGTTCCTGAGGGGCCAAGGTACAGTTTTGACTTAATCAGCTTTAAAATCTACGGCATGGCTTGAAAATGGCTGTCTAGCAATGATCAGCAACCAACTTGACAGAGCTTGAATAATTTTAAAAATAATAATGTGTGAATATTGTACAATCCAGGACAAGTGTGCAAAGCTATTAGAGACGTACCCAGAAAGACTTTCAGCTGTAATTGCTGCCAACTGTGATTTTAAAATGTATTGTCTCAGCGGTAACTACTTATGTAGATGACAAATTTCTGTATTTATTTTTCAGTAAATTTGCTAACTTTTCGAAAAATATATTTTCACAGTCATTATGGGGTATTGTGTGTAGATGGGTGGAAAAAAATATTTTATCAATTTTGAATTCAGGCTGTAACACAAAATGTGGAATAAGTCAAGGGATATTAATACTTTCTGAAGGCACTGTATTTAGATAAAGTAAACATTCACAAACACCTGTTGCATCATCCTGGACTCAGGGGTAGATGTAACACAGTAAATGTAAATCTGGCACACTCAAATTCTTATGATATGTTACATTTCATATGGTATGTATTTATTTGTGATTGTCCATCATACATCTTGTATGATACGAATTACAATTCATATGACATGAATTTCAGTTAGCGCAATATGTCATTAACGGCAATTTCTTACAATATGTTATGAATTTGAAAAATTTATGATATGTAACAAACTACAATTTGTAGCTCGGTGGCTAGGTGGTTAAACTTAATGTTTAGCAAGGCTCGGGCTTAGGGTTAGAGGTTATGGTTATGGTTATGGTTAAGGTTAGGAATTCTGTTAAAGGGTTAGCTTTAGGGTTAAGTGTTAGGTTAAAGATTTAAGTTTAGGGTTATTGTTAGGATTAGGAGTTAGGTTAAAGGGTTAAGGTAAGGATTAGCTAACATGCTAAGTAGTTTCAAAGAGCTGGCCTTTTTAATAACAGTGTAGCTAGTTTGTTTTGAGTCTATTGTGTTGTTGTTTTGTTTTCCACTGGTCCAGATGGTCCCACTCACCAGTCCCTCAGACGCCAGATTGCTAATTAAAGCTTCTCCTCACAGAACCTCTTTGTAAGAGCCATAGTTAATAATATAAGTGGATTTACCTGCTCAGTTGTTCTCCTGTAGTCTGTGAACTGTGAATACTGGCAGACAGAGACTCCACTGGTCCAGGTCCAGTTAGGTCCACACTAGGTCCAGCTAGGTCCAGACTAGGTCCAGTCTAGGACAGTTCTGTAAGTCAGTTCTCTCTCACACCAGCTCAACGGCCTCAACTCCTGAATCATGAGACCACAGATATCCTATTAAATTATCAAGTTAGTTCTAATATGTAATTATTTGTGTGAGCCTTCAAAGCCTTTACCCGGAAAGTCCCCATGTGAATATGGCCCACACAAAATGTGACTTTGTGTATTAACAGAATAGCGGAGTTGCAATAGGCTTATCAAGCTAGTTATTCAGGAACTGTTTTCTCCTGTTGGGTGGTCCTGTGCATGGGGTGATGTAAGTTTCCTTTAACAATCAGTCTTCCAGATAGACAGACACAGAACCTTGGTATAAAACTCTTTAGTAATAAAATGCAATTGCAGACAGAGATTCACATACAGAGTACCTCAGTAGTCTATAGTAAAGATCTGTGTGGCGAAACAGGAGACAAAGCTCCTTATACTAGTGGTGTGAACAACCTACCGTCAATCATACCTTAACATTGGATACAAAGTATCTAAGATGAGTAAAACATGTCTAGACTGTGGTTTCTCACTATGCTATCTCGGCCTTGAGCCTGGGTGACAATCAACAGGTTCAGACCATTCTCAGCCAGGGAACAAAAGCAGTACATCTCCATTTACCCAGTACTTTTCAGTCATTGCGCATTGCAAGCATACAAAGGTTATCACATATATACAGTAATCATGGCATTGGCAAGTTCTTAACTTCCCTGCCTGGGCTGATTTTTTAATTGTACCTTTATTTAACTAGGCAAGACAGTTAAGAACAAATGATTATTTACAATGGCAGCCTACACCAGCCAAACCTGGACGACACTGGGCCAATTGTGCACCGCCCGATGGGACTCCCAATCACAGCTGGTTCTGATACAGCCTGGATTTGAACCAGGGTGTCTGTAGTGACACCTCATGCAGTGCCTTAGACCGCTGTGCCACTGATGAGACAGTGGGTAATGCAGTCAGATGGAACAGAGTAAATATGCATTTTAACATCATAGATTTAGCCGGATGTAACTTGTGGAATAGACACCAGCTGGAATGTGCTTTTAACCTATCAGCATTCAGGATTAGACCCACCCGTTGTATAAAAAGCTATATTTAAACCATGATCACCCACTGAGAAATACTGTAGTTATTTCATGAGAATGAATAGATAAAGTAAACATTCACAAACACCTGTTGCATCATCCTGGACTCAGGGGTAGATGTAACACAGTAAATGTAAATCTGGCACACTCAAATTCTTATGATATGTTACATTTCATATGGTATGTATTTATTTGTGAGTGTCCATCATCCATTTAGTATTAAATGTTACGAATTACTATTCGTATGATGTGTTACGAATTTGCAAAACATATTATATGCAGCACATTTGTAGCTATGTGTCTAATTTTAGCTAGGCTAGGAGTTATGGTTAAGCATTAAGGTTAGGGCTAGGGTTAAGGTCAGGGTTAAGGTTAAGGCTAGGGTTAGGAGTTAGGTCAAAGGGTTAGGGTAAGAGGGTTAGCTATCATGCTAAGTAGTTGCAAAATTGCTAATTAGCTAAAATTGTAATGTTGTCTGTGATGACATTTTATCACGCAAACTTTGGGTTGCTTAGACATTCAAGTTAACAAGCTACCATCCACCCTGACCAACTGCCTATTAATCTGAAATGTATAACATATTTGTATGTTATTGTAATTTGTAACATATCATACAAGATGTATGATGAACATTCACAAATGAAAACATACAAAAAAAAAAATGTATGTGTCATATTAATTTGAGTGTCCTGGATTTACATTTACTATGTTATGTCTAGTCTATGAGAACAGGCTGGTTTCATTGCCAGCCTGTTCTAACTTCCTTTCTGTACTATTCAACAGTGGTGATTGTGGCATGGTGAGAACACAAGATAGGAGACTGTTCCCTCTAGTGGCACATGGTATTTTTAATTTGGCCTAACAGAGACAGAAGAAAAAGCAAGACACTCAACCTTAACCCACATTTTTTCTGATCGCTTATTTGATTTATTATACTTTTCTTAATGCTTAGGTTGTTACGAGTGTACTGATATAAGTCCCAGAAACTTTAAGAAAAAACACTTCATACAGGAGTAGTGCCTGTTGTTCACACACGCTAGAATGACCCACCTGATCTTGCCTCCTCCCATCGCCTTCCATTTTTGAATAATTGTTCAAGCGGCCACTTGAGTATCTGGTCAATATAATGGATCATCTGTGGGGACACAGTTGACCAGAGCAAGCTGTTCCCTTCCTCGCTTGAGCATGCCAGATATTCTGGAGGAACCGTGAGCTCATGAGGAGAGCATTCTGACACGCTAGAGGGAACGCCCACTTACACAGATCATTTTTTCTATGGTAAACAGCCCGAGTAAACTATCTTATTTATCCACCATCATTAGTACTACCACACTCATGAGGAAGAGTGATGATTATGCAATGATTATGGATTTATTTGTATCTTTATGGTACCTCAAATCTATATGGTATGCATTATTTTTCCCTCAACAACTGTTCGCCCCCGTCCTAAAAAGACTAAAAACAGAAAGTAATTGGTGACCGATTAAGAAACAAAAAACTTATGGACTTTATAGTGAACTTAGTGTGACTCAGCATTATAGCCAGACCTAAGGTTTTAGATGTAAAAACACATTATTCTATGGTTACAATATAACCCAAAGGACTTTACAACAATAATAACTAGACAACAATGACTGGGGAACTTTGATCTGGAAACAAAGCTTACTTTTTCATGACACAAATTGCCTTTTAGAAAATGTAATTTTAAGCAAGCCAAAGTATGTTTTGCAACTACATATTGCTCTTATTATTTTGAAACCATCCGTCTTGTCAGGATCAAAGGGGGAATGTTCAACATTGCTGCTCAAGCTAAGCTCTGATTCTACTCATTCTAAGCCATAAGCAGAATTCTATCGCATTCATGACTACCTTCGTTGCTACAGGCTTTGTTACCGGCAATATCTTTCAGATATATAGAAAAGGCAGCGAAAAGTTGGCGGCATGGTAAAGTTTGTGGCTAAACATCTTGGCATGTAAGGGGTATTAGTTAGAGTGGATCTCAAGGTCAAAAGTGTATCTGCTGTAAACCTGGATGTTCAGATGGATGAGATGGTCACCAATAGGTCACTTTTCCAAGCTCGCTGACTAATCCTATTCAAACATTTACATGTTGATACAAAAAACGGTTTACTCTCTTCAAAGGAAGTTAATGTGTAAAGGACCTTTAATTACTCTCACACCTAGGGTTGCAAAAATTCTGGGTACGTTCAAAAACTTTTGCCAAAATACCGGCTGTAGGATTGCCGGAATCAGGAGGGAATAAGCAGGAAATCCGTTAACCTTCAACCAGGATTTCTGGAAAACCAGGGAATTTATTAAAAGCCCAGAATTTTGCAACCTTACTTACACAAGATGTTCCATGTATGTAAGACTGAACTGGCATAAAAAAAGTCCTCTCTGTCCAGCCAGTACTGCAAAAAGAACCCAACAATAGAATAGAATAGAACACCTGCTGAGGTAGGCTACCCGGGGAGATAATAAAGCACTTGACAGTGTCACATTTTACAAAGTAACAGTGCTAGTGATGTGACAATGTCCTAGAGAAAGCATTATATATTTGGCAAGCTATATAACACGTGCAACACAGTTCATGATCATTCTGTGTCTTCGAGAGAGACTGTTCATTCCCTCCACCCCCTCACACAGACTCTCAGTCCCATCAGTGAATGGATGCCTCAGTCTCCACGGTAACAACCCAGCCCACACAACCCATCCCCTGTCCCCTCCTCTCTCGCTCTGTGATTGGAGGATTAGATGAGTGGTGCCTGGATGAGAATGAGGCTGCTATTCCCATCATGCTTTGCTCCATCCGGTTGTACGGAATCAGGCCTGTGGGTGTGCGCACAGTGAAGATCTCAGAAGAGGAGGCATGGCTACTGTGTCCTCTCACAAGCCTTCACGTTCCTTATGTCAGGGTGAGTCTCCTTTCCTTGTTCACAATGTAGGCTCTGTCTCTGTGCAGCCACAGATGGACCCCTGCAGAGGGGCTTTGTAGCTAAAACAGATACATGTCTAGACTGAGAATGAATAGTACATCAGAGAACACCCCGACTCTGGTGTATTTGCAGAGACAGAGCTTTAATCCTCTCAGATCTGTTACGTAGTGCGCCTTCTACAGTACATCCTTACACATTTACAAAACAAGGTATTGTCTTATTTATTTATGTGTTTTATAATAACGTCCTCATTTCAATATTAACTTGAAAGGTAAATGTTTCAGCAGCATGGTGTATTCCTCTCTGCATGTTTTTCACATATACAGGTTTTTCAAGAGGTATATTCTGTCTGGAATGCATTGTATATAAACTGATGATGAACTGTATTGTGTTGCACATTGTCACACTTAAACAACAATGAGCGACCCCTCCCTTTACAGATTACAGTAATTTAGTACCATTACTCTACTGAAGCCCGTTACTCTGTTGGAGAGGGGTCTGTTGAATGCCACTTCTTCAGCCCACCAACATTAGTGCCATTCACTATGAAACACAGCCACACAAAGCAATTGTTACTACTACGGGTCCAAGGCACTGAAGGAAAAAACAGATAATCCAATGACTCTCAATTCCATTTATATTTGGGAAAATGTACATAAATTCATGAGGTAGAAAGAACCAATATCACCAAGCACCCCTATTTGGAATAACCCCACCTTCCCTCCAGCATTTAATGATAACACCCTTAAGTCCTGGTTCCAAAGTGGCATCATTCATTTTGAACATGTGTCCTATGATGGATCTCTATTGTCATTCATTCAATTACAAGAAAGATTTGGATTGTCCAAGGCCGAACTCAGAATTCAGCTGAGAATATTTATATTTGTACTTATTAGGGATTCCCATTCTTCCTGGGGTCCAAACATATTAAAACACTTACATTACATATAAAACAAAAGATGAAACAGTACATCATATAAACATCTTTACACTACTACATACCGGTCAAAAGTTTGAACACACCTACTCACTCAAAGGTTTTTCTTTATTTTTACTATTTTCAACCTTGTATAATAATAGTGAAGACATCAAAACTATGAAATACAACATATGGAAACATGGAGTAACCAAAAAAGTGTTCAACAAATCAAAAAATGTTTTATATTTGAGATTCTTCAAATAGCCACACTTTACCTTGATGACACAATCTTGGCATTCTCTCAACCATCTTCATGAGGTCGTCACCTGGAATGCATTTCAATTAACAGGTGTGCCTTGTTAAAAGTTCATTTGTGGAATTTCTTTCCTTCTTATTGCAGTAAAGCCAATCAGTTGTGTTGTGACAAGGTAGGGTGGTATACAGAAGACAGCCTTATTAGGTAAAAGACCAAGTCCACATTATGGCAAGAACAGTTCAAATAAGCAAAGAGAAACAACAGTCCATCATTACTTTAAGACATAAATGTCAGTCAATACGTAACATTTCAAGAACTTTGAAAGTTTATTCAAGTGCAGTCGCAAAAACCGTCAGCGCTATGATGAAACTGGCTCTCGTGAGGACCGCCACAGGAATGGAAGACCCAGAGTTACCTCTGCTGCAGAGGATAAGTTCATTAGAGTTATCAGCCTCAGAATTCCCAGCCCAAATAAATGTTTCACAGAGTTCAAGTAACAGACACATCTCAACATCAACTGTTCAGAGGAGACCGTGTGAATCAGGCCATCATGGTTGAATTGCTGCAAAGAAGCCACAACTAAAGGACACCAATAAGAAGAAGAGACTTGCTTTGGCCAAGAAAAACAAATTTACCAAGAAGGAGAGTGTTGGAGTGCTGCATCAGATGACCTGCCCTCCACAATCCCCCGACCTCAACCAAACTGAGATGGTTTGGGATGAGGCTTTGGAAGGAAACCAAAAATGTGAAAATTTCCATCCCAAATTACAACATTTTCCATCAAGACAGAACTGCTGAAGGAGGTGGAATTACAATCTACTGTAGAGATAGCCTGCAGAGTTCTGTCATACTATCCAGGTCTATGCCCAAACAGTTCGAGCTTCTACTTTTAAAGATCCATCTCTCTAGAAATAAGTCCCTTACTGTTGTCGCTTGTTATAGACCCCCCTCAGTTCCCAGCTGTACCCTGGACACCATATGTGAATTGATTGCCCCCCATCCATCGTCAGATGTTCGTACTGCTAGGTGACCTAAATTGGGATATGCTTAACACCCCGGCCGTCCTACAATCTAAGCTAGATGCCCTCAATCTCACCCAAATGATCAAGGAACCTTACCTGGTACAACCCCAAATCCGTAAACATGGGCACCCTCATAGATATCATCCTGACTAACTTGCCCTCTAAATACACCTCTGCTGTTTTCAACCAGGATCTCAGTAATCACTGCCTCATTGCCTGCGTCCGTTATGGGTCCGCGGTCAAACGACCACCCCTCATTACTGTCAAACGCTCCCTAAAACACTTCTGCGAGCAGCCCCTTTTAATCGACCTGGCCCGGGTATCGTGAAAGGATATTGACCTCATCCCGTCAGTAGAGGATGCCTGGTTCTTCTTTAAAAGTGCTTTCCTCACCATCTTAAATAAACATGCCCCTTTCAATCAAAAAAAAATTAAGAACAGATATAGCCCTTGGTTCACTCCAGACTTGACTGCGCTTGACCAGCACAAAAACACCCTGACACCGTAAAGTCCATGGAGAATAAGAGTACCTCCTCCCAGCTTCCCACTGCACTGAGACTAGGAAACACTGACACCACTGATAAATCCACGATAATCGAGAATTTCAATAAGCATTTCTCTACGGCTGGCCATGCTTTCCACCTGGCTACCCCAACCCCGACCAGCTGATGTCCTGAAAGAGCTGAAAAATCTGGATCCCTACATATCAGCTGGGCTAGACAATCTGGACCCTCTCTTCCTAAAATTATTTGCCGCCATTGTTGCAACCCCTATTACTAGTCTCTTTCTGAGATTCCTAAAGATTGGAAAGTGGCCGTGGTCATCCCCCTCTAGACCCAGACACTCTAGACCCAAACTGTTACAGACCTATATCCATCCTACCCTGCCTTTCTAAAGTCTTTGAAAGCCAAGTTAACAAAGATCAATCAGTTCGAATCAAACAAAGATCAGTTCGAATCCCACCATACCTTCTTCGCTAGGCAATCTGGTTTCCGAGCTGGTCACAGGTGCACCTCAGCCACGCTCAGGGTCCGAAACAATATCATGTCCGCCATCAATAAAAGACAGTACTGTGCAGCCGCCTTCTTCGACCTGGCCAAGGCTTTCGACTCTGTCAATCACAGTATTCTTATCGGCAGACTCAACAGTCTTGGTTTCTCTAATGACTGCCTCACCTGGTTAACTAACTACTTCCCAGATAGAGTTCAGAGTGTTAAATCAGAGGGCTTGTTGTCCGGACCCCTGGTAGTCTCTATGGGGGTGCCACAGGGTTCAATTCTCGGGCTGACTCTTTTCTCTGTATATATCAATGATGTCGCTCTTGCTGCCGGGTGATTGTTTTATCCACCTCGATGCAGATGACCCCATTCTGTATACATCTGGCCCTTCTTTGGACACTGTTTTAACAAACTTCCAAATGAGCTTCAACGCCATACAACACTCCTTCCGTGGCCTCCAACTGCTCTTAAATGCTAGTAAAACGAAATGCATGCTCTTCAACCGATCGCTGCCCACACCCACCCGCCCGACTAGCATCACTACTCTGGACGGTTCTGACTTAGAATATGTGGACAACTACAAATACCTAGGTGTCTGGCTAGACTGTAAACTCTCCTTCCAGACTCACATTAAGCATCTCCAATCCAAAGTTAAATCTAGAATTGGCTTCCTTTTTCGCAACTAAGCCTCCTTCACTCATGTTGCCAAACATACCCTCGTAAAACTGACCGTCCTACCGATCCTTGACTTCGGCGATGTAATTTACAAAATAGCCTACAACACTCTACTCAGCAAATTGGATGCAGTCTATCACAGTGCCATCCATTTTGTCACCAAAGCCCCATATACTACCCACCACTGCAACCTGTTTGCTCTCGTTGGCTGGTCCTCGCTACATATTTGTCGCCAAACCCACTGGCTCCAGGTCATCTACAAGTCTTTGCTCTTTAAAGCTCCACCTTATCTCAGCTCACTGGTTACAATAGCAGCACCCACCCGTAGCACGCGCTCCAGTAGGTATATTTCACTTGTCATCCCCAAAGCCAACACCTCCTTTGGCCGCCTTTCCTTCCAGTTCTCTGCTGCCAATGACTGGAACGAATTGCATAAATCACTGAAGTTGGAGACTTATATCTCCCTCGCTAACTTTAAATGCTAGCTGTCAGAGCAGCTTACCGATCGCTGCAGCTGTACACAGCCCATCTGTAAATAGCCCATCCAACCAACTAGCTACCTCATCCCCATAATTGTTTTTGTTTTTCTGCTCTTTTGCACACCAGTATTTCTACTTGCACATCCTCATCAGCACATATATCACTCCAGTGTAGATTGCTAAATTGCAATTACTTCGCCACTATTGGCCTATTTATTGCCTTACCTCCTTACTTAATTTGCACACACAGTATACAGATTTTTCTATTGTGTTATTGACTATATGTTTGTTTATCCCATATATAAATCTGTGTTGTTTTTGTCGCACTGCTTTGCTTTATCTTGGCCAGGTCGCAGTTGTAAATGAGAACTTTTTCTCAACTGGCCTACCTGGTTAAATAAAGGGGAAATTATTTTTTTTTATGTTGGACCGCAGAGTGAAGGACAAGAAGCCAACAAGTGCCCAGCATATCTGGGAACTCCTTCAAGAATGTTGGAAAAGCATTCCAGGTGAAGCTGGTTGAGAGAATGTCAAGAGTGTGCAAAGCTGTCATCAAGGCAAAGGGTGGCTATTTGAAGAATCTCAAATCTCAAATATATTTTGATTTGTTTAACACTTTTTTGGTTACTATATGATTCCATATGTGTTATTTCATAGTTTTGATGTATTCACTATTATTCTACAATGTAGAAAATAGTTTTTTTTTAAATAACTTGAATGAGTAGGTGTTCTAAAATGTTTGACCGGTAGTGTATCTATAATACAAAATGTTTGATACCCCCATACAACAATATCACAATGTGTGCATATGCATGTGTCTGTACCTTTGTGTGTGTTACTTCACAGTCTCCATTGTTCCATAAGGTGTATTTTTACCAGTTTTTTAAATCTGATTCTACGTGGAATAGAGTTCCATGTAGTCATGGCTCTATGTAGTACTGTGCGCCTAGTCCGTTCTGGACTTGGGGGCTGTGAAGAGACCTCTGGTGGCATGTCTTGTATTAAATTGCTTCAACGGAATCTGGATGAACCTAAGGCATCTTACATAGAAAAAATACTGAAAGAGGCTGCTATGCCAAAGAAGTTGATTGCCAAGTTTTTCAAGGGTTGTTTGAAACTCTACCTGGTGGTTCAGAACCTAAAAGGAAAAAACGGGAAACAGATCTAAAGGAAGAAATTGGGGGGAACCATTTGTCACAGATATCGAATTGCTGGAGAGAAAAAAATTGAGCCATCAATTGGAAAGCCTCATATCCGCCCTCAATAACAAACTAGAGGACTGAACTATCTAGCTACATCCCATTAGACATTACAAAATCAAACATAAACCAGACACATTTGAATGTTTTCTATAGTTCCTGTTTCATTGAGTTTTTGTTGTGTTGTGTTATACAGTATGTGTTGTATGTAATAATAAAAAATGTAAACAAACAACATAGACAAAAATAGCTTTTTGCTAAAAAAATATTCCGCAATAAAGGATTTTGCTAGGACTTTCTGGGAGTAGTCTGAGTTGGGAGGGGAAAACTGAAAACTAGCTGTTATTGGCTGGTTCGGAACTCTCTTTGTTTTTGGTCTATTAACCAATTTACCCCCTGGTGATGTCACCAGGCAAGCCGAAACTCCCGCCCATGCAAACCTGCTGATTAGAAGGTCCTATGTAGATTTAATTTTCAACCAGCAACTGTCAGGAAATAACACTGATCAAATTTGTTCACACTTTTACAGCATTAGTTTCCTCAGCTGTTGTACAATATGATACAAAACAAAGGAACAACTGAATTTTGACTGCACTGGTTAAGTCTTTGACATAGCCATAAACCAGAAACACAACACATATTTTAGTAGTCCATCAATGATGACTAATATGCAAAGCAGAAGTAAAAAATAATGTACGTGAACACAGACCTTACTAAGTAAGCGCACCTTTCTGATTCAGTGTGGTAGGGTTAAATGCGGAAGACACATTTCAGTTGAAGGCATTCAGCAACTGACTAGGTATCCCCCTTTCCCTAGGCTTCTGGAAACAGGACATTCTCTCTAATTAAAAAAGTCTGGTTCTGAAAAGCATGTGCATTTGTTTTTTCATTTCCATATTTGTCACATATATTATGTAAATGAATGCAATACATTGATAAACTGAGAGCAGGGATCGGTAACCTGGTGTCCAGTCAATAGTGAATGAAGCCCCAATCTGTGGTAAGGCATCCATACCAGGCTACGGTATCAACTGGAACTATGTGAACAGTTTGGCTTTTGCAATTTGTGACCCTTCTTCAATTTCAGTTGGACAACCAGATCCCAGGTTAAGTCTGAATAGTAACACTGTGGAAGATAAGCCACACCAGCCAGTAAACGATTGACTTATTTACCCTATTGCCCTGATCTTGACTCGATGAGACAGTGCCCCCTCCCCATGATAATGATCAGTGTCAGGCCAAGGGTTGCCCTTATCTTCATTCTCATCCAACATAAATTTGCCACAGAAACCGGTTTGTCAGTCTCCTCGGGGGAAGCGAGCGAGGTGCATGTATGACACTGCCAGAGAGACAGTGGAGACGGGGGAGACAAAAGTAGAGAGAGAGAAAGCGAGCGAGCGTGTGACACGTTGGCTTTAAGTGTGAGGGACAGTACAGATAGCGGTGATTATTTTCAGGTATACCTGAAGATACATGTACCCGACTATAAAACTAAGACACCCAGTTTGCATTCCTCTTTGGGTTGGCAGAACACAGTGTGGGTGAGTTGTTGTTTTACCTCAGCCTGAACGTTGTTAAAATAACAAGTAGCCTAACTTTGTAACCTACAGTATGCATGCCATATCATGCATTTAGATGTTTTAATACAGGTATAAAATATAATTTAGAGGAGAGAGTGTTAAAAATTGTGTTCAAATCTGGAGTGTCTACCAATTCGATTTTTTACCTAAAATTTCTCTTACTATTTGAGTCCCCTTAGTGCAGTTATTGCTGTACATGGCTGGTGGGTGTTGACTTCGGCACACAAAGTAAAAGCAGGAATCAAAGCCCATTAGACAGTTGTAATGAGGTTAGGATGAGACACAATGATGACTTGATCTTCTGTGTACTGCTACTGTAAGGGATTATCATCCTAGTTATCATATACTGCATCGTTTAGTGCTTCTGAAGACATGATGAGACATGAACGGCTCTATGGTGAATGTCTGTATTACCCATTCATCTCAATCTAGGGATGTTCAGAATGTCCACAGCGGGAAATGGAGTCATTTTTTGTTTTTTTTCACTGATATCATTAGAGGCATGCTTTGATACTTTCCGTTAGGTCCCATTTAAGATATATTGGGGTTTTATATGATAATAATTAGTATTATAAGAACAGATTTTATTTTGAACCCTTTTCAAGACCCCCAGTCACTTTACATACACAAGCTAATCAGCAGGATAAAAAGTAATACAATCACACATTAAAATAAGCAAATGCAAAAATACATACAGTGCCGTGAAAAGGTATTTTTCCCCTTTCAGATTTTCTCTATTTTTGCATATTTTTACACTGAACGTTGTCATAAAAAAAACAACTAATATTAGATGAAGGGAACCTGAATGAACAACAAACACAACATTTTGATACGTATTTCATTTATTTAATTTGGGGATGCTTTGCTGCCTCAGGACCTGGACGACTTGTCACCATTGAAGGAACCATGAATTCTGCTCTGTATCAGAGAATTCTAAAGGACAATGTCAGGCCATCCGTCAGTGAGCTGAAACCAAAGCGCAGCTGGGTCATGCTGCAAGACAATGATTCAAAACACACAAGCTAGACTACATCAGAATGTCTGAAAAGCAACACATTTAAAGTTTTGGAACGGCCTAGTCAAAGTCCAGAAAATCAGAAAGTGGAAAAATATTTATTCATGGCACTGTATATGGACTGTCAATACATTGTCTGTGTTTGTCTTTGGATTGAGGGGCAATCTGAGATGGGTTGACATATATGGTCCTTGGGTAAGTTTTTCCATTGCCACTGTGCTGAACATCGCTGTGCAATATTGAACTGGATGTGGGAGCACATCAACAGCAGGCTCTATGAGGATAGTCTAACTTATCTCTCATATATAATTACACGTTTATTGCTTTTCAATGTATTCATGTTATCCATACAGTGAAGCTATTTTCACTAAATCACTTACAATTTCATCGGTCTACACTACCCATCAAAGTTTAACTAGCAGACTATGTGAGTGATGTAACACCCCTTGAATTCCAATGCTAGCTTGGAAGTTGCTGTGTTTAATCATTGTTTCCTTTCAGGGAGGAAACACCATCTAATGATCAAAGAGTATCATGATGAGTGAAGGTTCTCTGTCTGATTCATTCCAGGAGCACGGCTAAGCGCCACACCAAGACCACCACCACAGCCTACCCCTTCCAGAGGCCATGGAGGAAGCCAAGGTCACAGAAGTTCCCCACCTGGAGCGGAGGGTCAGGAAGCGGAAAGAGCACATGGCCCTCCTGAAGACCAAGCTGAGCCGTAGCCTGTCCTGCTCCATGCCCAGGGTCAAGACAACCCTGACTGGATTATTCCCTGTGGTGCTCTGGCTGCCCAAGTACAAGCTGAAAGAGTATATCTGGGGTGATCTAATGTCGGGCCTCGTTATAGGCATCATCCTGGTCCCTCAGGCCATCGCCTACTGTCTGCTGGCCGGAGTAGACCCCATCTATGGCCTCTACACTTCCTTCTTCGCCAACATCATCTACTTCTTCATGGGGACCTCCAGGCACGTGTCTGTGGGCATATTCAGCCTGATGAGCCTTATGGTGGGCCAAGTGGTGGACAGAGAGGTGTATATGGCAGGGTTCGATTTGGATGACACCAAAGCAGATGGAATCTTGAATGTGACAGTTGACTCAGACAGCTCAGCCGTCAACCTGACCATGGGGGCCTTCGGCATGGAATGTGGGAAAGAATGTTATGCCATCAGTATCGCAGCAGCCATGACATTTTTGGTTGGGATTTACCAGGTACATTTTCAACTCAACCACTCTGATTCATCACTCTCAAAACTGCTTTGAAGATTTTGTGAAACAGATGTAACAATTACTCCTGAAATGATTTTACTTGATTAAACACTGATGTCATAAACATCGTAGAACCCCTACAGATGTAGGATCTTAATATGAACCTTGTTTCTACAGCAGAAAATAAATCCTGCAGCAACAGGAAAAGATGTAGATTATAATTCATGGGAATTTATTGTAGGGGTTGATACATTTTTCATTAGGGCAAATCAAGTCTGACATTTTTAAGTGGAAATTACTAACTTTAGAAGCCTTTTTAAGCCTTGAATACGGTACAAGTTTGCATTTCCTGCTGTACAGGAAAGTTATCGCCAATAAACGAGTGATCAAATGAAGATCCTACATCTGTACATCAAAGATGACTGTGCTGAATATATTGACCTTCAGAATAGATTAAATGAACTATCTGATAAAAATGGTTGTCTCCTTCCAGGTATTGATGGCTGTGTTCAGACTGGGCTTTGTCTCCGTCTATCTCTCTGCCCCCATGCTGGACGGCTTCGCCACTGGCGCCTCGTTCACCATCCTCACCGTCCAAGCCAAGTACCTCCTGGGGCTCAAGATCCCTCGCCACCAGGGCTATGGAACAGTGGTGGTCACCTGGATCAACATCTTAAGCAACATCCAGAATACCAACTACTGTGACCTGATCACCAGTGCCATCTGCATCTCCGTCCTGGTGGCGGGGAAGGAGCTCCAAGAGCGCTTCAAGGACCGTCTTAAGATCCCCCTGCCCACAGAGCTGGTGGTGGTGGCGATCGCTACACTGGCGTCCCACTTTGGAGACTTTCATAGACGGTACGACTCCAATGTCTCTGGGGCTATCCCCACAGGCTTCATCCCCCCTAAGGTGCCCAGTTTTGGGTTGATGCCCAGGGTGGCCTTCGACGCCATCCCACTGGCTGTGATCAGCTTTGCCTTCACGGTTTCCCTCTCTGAGATGTTTGCCAAGAAGAACGGCTACACCGTTCGCCCCAACCAGGAGATGATGGCCATTGCTTTCTGTAACATCATCCCTTCTTTCTTCCACTGTTTTACCACCAGCGCTGCCCTGGCTAAGACTATGGTGAAAGACTCCACGGGCTGCCAGACTCAGGTCTCCAGCATTGTGAGTGCCTTCGTCGTTCTCCTGGTCCTACTCTTCTTTGCCCCTCTCTTTTACTCCCTCCAGAAGTGCGTCCTGGCCTGTATCATCATCGTCAGCCTGAGGGGTGCGCTCCGTAAATTCAGAGACGTGCCCAGCAAGTGGCGCATCAGTAAGATGGACGCTGTTGTCTGGATGGTGACGATGAGTGCCTCAGCTCTGATCAGTGTGGAGATGGGGCTGGTGGTTGGGGTAGTTTTCTCTATGCTCTGTATCATCGTCCAGACCCAGAAGCCCAAGGTTTCTCTGCTGGGACAGATCCATGACACTGCCCACTACGAGGATATGGAGGAGTATGAAAACCTCATGTCTCTCCCTAAAGTAAAGATCTTCCGTTTCCAGGCCCCGCTGTATTATGCAAACAATGACTTCTTCCTGAAGTCCCTGTACAAAGCCGTGGGCTTGGCACCTTTCCTGGAGATGACCAGGAGGAGGAAAGCAGAGAAAAAAGGGGAAACACTGGCAGCGAAGGAGGCTGGGAGAGCCGACAAGACTAATGGAGAGGTAAAGGTAGGGCTGGGTTCCAGAGAACTTGACTTACATACGATCATCCTAGACTGCTCTGCCATGCCCTTCATAGACTCAACAGGGATGCAAACCTTCAAAGGGATCCTTAAAGACTATAAGGAGGTGGGTGTCACGGTGCTGCTAGCGAGCTGCAACACCACGGTCATAGATTCTCTCAGTCAAGGCTCTTTCTTTGGGAAGGCTGACAAAGACATGGAAAACTTGTCATTTTACACTGTACATGCTGCAGTTCGATTTGCCAATGACAGGGCAGCTTCTACATCAGAGCTCTCCTACCCAGTTCCTCGAGAGCTACCGTCCTGTAGGTTTTCGATCCAACCCTAATCTAGCAAAGTTGTTAGTTGATAAACTGAATCAAGTTAGTTAAAACTGGGGTTGGAGTAAAAACCTACAGGAGGCCAGCTCTCTAGGAACAGAGTTGGAGAACCCCGATCTACATCCATTGGTGACGCACAGAAAGGTTGGTGGCACTTTCATTGGGGAGGACAGGCTCGTGGTAATGTCTGGAGCGGAATCAGTGGAATGCGACCAAATACATCAAACACATGGTTTCCATGTATTTGATGCCATTCCATTTGTTGCGTTCCGGGCATTATTATGAGCCGTCTTCCCCTCCGCAACCTCCACTAGACTAGAGCCATATATATCCAAATACATGGAAATGGAAATAAATGGCTCTGGTGTAGACTGAGACAGAAGAACAAGGTTTTTTTAATGTGAGGGAGAATGAGTAGTTGAAGAGTTAAATAGTGTATGTATGCAAGATTATGAAAGATAAAGTGAGCAAACAGCATCACTGGTAATTTTGCTCCTCACTTAGAGGCATGAATACATAATGTTTTACATTTTAATAAATGAATATGCTGATTAAGAATCCTCAAATGGAATAATACCAAAAGGGAAGTGTTTGGAGGGAAATTTTACTTGACTCCTCAATCAATACATAACATACAGCTACAGTTAACAGTATTGAACTTTTCAACAACAAAATATTCCCTTAATGTTATACTTGAATTATAAGACAAGCAAGCTTTTGTACAGTGATGACCATGTGTCAGTGATACTGTTAATGCGCTGGATGTTTTATCAGGGATTTATGATTGACCATCCAATTAATAATCAAGGGAGTATCAATATATTTTATGTTACATTTTGAGTTTGGCCAGGACAGATTCAGCGTAACATAGTACATTTCGACTTCACAATTTATTTTCTAAAACACAACCTATGGTTACTAATCCAATATGTTACCTCAAGATGTACAATATTAGTTGACTTTTCAGATTAACTTTTGAAGTTTGGAATCTCATCAAATAATTAAATTCCCATTTAATATTTCTTAAAATCTGTACATTTGAGTTACCAAAAGAAACAATAATTTTGTATATTTATACAGTATCTGGAAATCCATGGTTTAATAAACTATTACAATACATTGTGTAATTTAACTGACTAATGATTTTGAAACTGTGAAGTTATAATGAATGCCATTTTCAGCACGCAGTGTGTTAATTATTAACTGGCAAACATGGAGCATTGGACAACACTTTGTCTGTGCTCAGCCATATACAGCCTAGGCCTACTACTTTGTTTGATCATTTCATAATTTGTTCCATCGGTATGACATTGTTAAAATGTTTATTTAGCATTTATTTAACTAGTCAAGTCAGTTAGGAACAAATTCTTATTTACAATGACGGCCTACCCCGGCCAAACTCTAACCCGGACGACGCTGGGCAAATTGTGCCCCGCCCTATGGGACTCCCAATCACGGCCGGTTGTGATACAGCCTGGAATCGAACCAGGGTCTGTAGTGCTGCCTCTAGCACTGAGATGCAGTACCTTAGACCGATGACCGATTGGGTGCCCCCAAGTGGCATGTATTACGGTGACTTTTCCTATTACAGGTTCAAACATATGTCCAGACTATTACAGACATTCATTACAATTTGATCTAACTGTTTATTGAAAATGTATTGAATGCTCTGTCTAACGTGTCCATCTAATCAACAATAGCTGGCTACAGTATTTGGACTGACAACGTTCAGTACTGAAGTGAAAATGTAATGTAGCTTACTATCCACTTGACGGAGGCAGAGAGCCTCTCTGACCAAAACGAGAAAAGGGGAGTGTCATTAGTGAATAGCACCATTGCTTCGTCGCGGTTATAATGACAATTCAAACCAGCCAGCCACACGTCTTTTTAATTTAATGTAAAACATTTATATTCGTCAATAGCTACCTAGTTTTCAGAGCAGCTAACGTTATGTCAAGCCGGAGGAGGTAAGTTGACTTGGTTTGCTAGCTAAAGTGGCTATAATTAACGTTAGCTAAACTTAGGAGTATCTCTAGTTAAGTTTGCTGCAGCAATGTGTGAATTAAATTAGAAGTAGCTACCAGAATGCAAAAAGCCAATACCATTGCTGGGATAGGGGAACGTTTCATACTAGACTACTCTTATTCTGACAATGACTATAGTAGGTTAGCTAAATTAAGTTATTCCGCGTTCAAAACAACTGGCAACTCGTATATATCGGACTGTGAGTTCAAGACAATTGGGAACCCGGCTGGCGGAAAAAATCGTTTAATGGTCATCTAACTCGGAGTTCCAACTCAAGAACTCGGGCCTATTTCTAGAACTCTAACTTTCCGACCTGAAGATCAGACGTCATGATTTGACCGTCATTTTTAGTGTTCCCAGGTGTCTTGAACGCACCAATAGTTAAACACACGTTGTTTTCTAGCTCGGGAGTATTCATTACAGAACACGTTCAGTTTAATAACCAAACAGAACTAAACTCGTTTTTGGACAAATGCAGGTCTCTCATAGTTTCGTTTGCTTCCGTTTTAAGGACAGAATACAGAATTGGCGCAATGAATAGACCCGTGGGGCAAGAGGAGTCTTCAACGCGCTTTATCGTTAAATCATCCCCACATCACACATTTTTATTAGTGACTGGCTTTAACACGCTTTTGTTAATCATTAAAGTAAAAATGTTGCTAGAGTAGTGACAAACTTCCTCTGCTAGACCCACCAGACTAACGTTAGCTCCCGAGTCATAGTACAGATCCAACCCAGGCGAGGGGGGTCATGACTAATTTACCACAGCCCATAGAGAATGATAGAGGTCTCTAGTGGCCAAAAGGCCTCATTTCCATGGGCTGCGCCATGGAGGGCATCCACAATTGTAATGTAGTCAACTGGGTGGGACTTCCAACTTCATTGGGTGATCCCTCCTGGTGACCCTGTTCAAGTCATTTGTAACATGGTTACAAAGAGAGAAAAAGCATCAAAGGCACCCAAGATTTTGATAACTAAGCCAAGATAGACCACAGCCTGTCATTTCCAATGGGAATAAATTAGTCGTGGTGTGCAGAACAGGCAAGGAGGGGGCAGAGCCAAGCACGAGCTAGCGAGATCCTATTGGGCATTCAAGCATATTTGCATAAGGGAATGCCTACTCCGTGAAATCCATCTTCTCCTACTGTCTGCCACTGGGCTTCCTCTCATCACCATATTTGGTAGTGAGAGGAAAATGCCAATGAGATGCTTCACATGTATACTTCCGATTAACTATCTGGCTCATACCATACAACATCTCCTTTCCATAAAGTATATATTCAAATTTTCATACTATATTTCATTGGAAAGGCAGAGCGTTTATCAAAAGCAATCACTTTTGCATGTGAACACAGAATCGTACTCATTACTCCACATCCTTAATCTACCTCACTTTCGTTTTGAGTGAACTTTGCCAACGAATGCAATCACTCTTCACCCGATGCAAACTACTTTTGCCCGGGCCAGGGGTGTATGCATTAAGCCAAGTCTGTTGCAAAATGTTTTGTCTGTTCAACGTGACGTAAAAGCGGTTGGGTTCTTAAACGGAAGTTGTAGTTAATTTGAATTGTATGATTTCCACGCATTGCCATTTCAATCAGAATAGTCTGTGATGTGTTTGAGACAAAATATCCACAGGAAAATAGTATTAAACAGACTTCAAGACTTCAAGACTTTGCGGTCTCTGTGTGGCAGTCAATACTTGTTTGGTCATCGGCTAAGACACGTGCACAAGACAGAAGTACATGGATAGGATACAACAAAAGTCTTGAAGGTGTTTACATGGTGTACGCATGTGACAGATATAACAACGCCAGTACCAGCGCTCTAATAATTCAGGAAGACAACACTTTTCTGTGGATATTTTGTCTCACATTTTGACCAGCTGAAGAACCAACCGCACATACAACCAGTAGAGTAAGTGAAAATGTAATTTTATACAAGATTCTGGCTTGTAAGGAAACTTTCCAAGTTTTTGCAGTGCTTGGTTTGACTGTATACCAATAATTGGTATCATATCCAATTTATTAAGTAATGTGTTGGCGAATGGGGCTGAAGTATGGGATTAAAAACAAACAAAAATAACTATTGTAAATTATAAACTGGGTAGTTTGAGCCCTGAATGCTGATTGGCTGACAGCCGTGGTATATCAGCCCGTACACCACGGTCTTGACATGTATTTTTACTGCTCTAATTAACTTCTTGGCGCACCCATCCCGTTAGCGGGATCATTTTCGTCAACATCCGCTGAATTGCAGAGCGCCAAATTCAAATTAAATTACGAAAAGGATTTAATTTTCATGAAATAACAAGTGCAATATAGCAAAATACAGCTTAGTTTGTTAATCCACCTGGCGTGTCAAATTTCAAAAAAGCTTTACAGCAAAAGCTATCCAAGCGTTTATGTTAGGACATCTCTCTCAGCAGACAAAACATTACAAACAGCTAGCAGCAAAGTAGATTCGTCATGAAAGTCAGAGAAGCCATAAAATTAATCGCTTACCTTTGATCTTCGGATGTTTGCACTCACGAGACTCCCAGTTACACAATAAATGTTCCTTTTTGTTCCTTTTTGTTTTTATATCCAAAATACCTCAATTTGTTTGCCGCATTTGTTCAGAAATCCACAGGCTTGAGCGGTCACGACGGGGCAGATGAAAATTCCAAATAGTATCCATGAAGTTCGTAGAAACATGTCAAACGTTTTTTATAATAAATCCTCAGGTTGTTTTTACAATAAATAATCAATAATATTTCAACAGGATCGGAGCTTTTTCAATAGGAGAGAGGGAGAAAATGTCTGCTCCAAGCTGTTGCGCATGCAAAACTCTGCTGGCACCCAGTCATCCAATGACGCGATGTGATCCTTCTCGCTCATTTTTCAGAATAAAAGCCTGAAACTGTGTAAAGACTGTTCACATCATGTTTAAGCCATAGAGAAAGGAATCTGGTTGATATATCTTTAAATGGAAGGAAGGCATGCAATGGAACAGAGGTTTCTGGAAAAACAGCACTTCCTGGTTGGATTATCCTTAGGTTTTCGCCTGCAAAATCAGTTCTGTTAATCTCACTGACAATATTTTGACAGTTTTGGAAACTCTAGAATGTTTTCTATCCTAATCTGACAATTATATGCATATTCTGGGCCTGAGAAATAGGCCGTTTCATTTGGGTAAGTTTTTCGTCCAAACATCAAAATACTCCCCCCTACACTCGAGGTTGAAGTTGGTAACCAGTTGTGTCATGCCTAAGAACTGCCCTTGGCCATGGTATATTGGCCATATACCACCCACCCCCCATGCCTGATTGCTTAAATATACTGTCTGTAAAATGTATGTATGAGCTGGATGTAGAAGCCTGACGGTTGTCCATTAGTTTACTCCAATTAGGGGAGGGATGGTAGGGTTGGGGAAAAATAATATATATCTTTTTTTATACAGTACCAGTCAAAAGTTTGGACAACTACACTCTTTCAAGGGTTTTTATTTTTTACTATTTTCTACATAGTAGAATAATAGTGAAGACATCAACTATGAAATGACACATATGGAATCATGGAGTAAACAAAACAAGTGTAAAACATTTTTATATAATAATCTAAATATATTTGAGATTCTTCAAAGTAGCCACCCTTTGCCTTGATGACCGCGTTGCTCACTCTTCACATTCTCTCAACCAACTTCATGAGGTAGTCACCTAGAATGCATTTCAATTAACAAGTGTGCCTTAAGTTAATTTGTGGAATTTCTTTCCTTAATGCGTTTGATCCAATCAGTTGTGTTGTGACAAAATAGGCTTGGTATACAGAAGATAGCCCTTTAGTAAAAGCAAAGAGAAACGACAGTACATCATTACTTTAAGACATGAAGGTCAGTCAATCCGGAACATTTCAAGAACTTTAAACGTTTCTTCAAGTGCAGCCGCAAAAGCCATCAAGCGCTATGATGAAACTGGCTCTCATAAGGACCGCCACTGGAAAGGAAGACCCAGAGGTACCTCTGCTGCAAATACAGTGCCTTGCGAAAGTATTCGGCCCCCTTGAACTTTGCGACCTTTTGCCACATTTCAGGCTTCAAACATAAAGATATAAAACTGTATTTTTTTTGTGAAGAATCAACAAGTGGGACACAATCATGAAGTGGATGACATTTATTGGATGTTTCAAACTTTTTTAACAAATCAAAAACTGAAAAATTGGGCGTGCAAAATTATTCAGCCCCTTTACTTTCAGTGCAGCAAACTCTCTCCAGAAGTTCAGTGAGGATCTCTGAATGATCCAATGTTGACCTAAATGACTAATGATGATAAATACAATCCACCTGTGTGTAATCAAGTCTCCGTATAAATGCACCTGCACTGTGATAGTCTCAGAGGTCCGTTAAAAGCGCAGAGAGCATCATGAAGAACAAGGAACACACCAGGCAGGTCCGAGATACTGTTGTGAAGAAGTTTAAAGCCGGATTTGGATACAAAAAGATTTCCCAAGCTTTAAACATCCCAAGGAGCACTGTGCAAGCGATAATATTGAAATGGAAGGAGTATCAGACCACTGCAAATCTACCAAGACCTGGCCGTCCCTCTAAACTTTCAGCTCATACAAGGAGAAGACTGATCAGAGATGCAGCCAAGAGGCCCATGATCACTCTGCATGAAATGCAGAGATCTACAGCTGAGGTGGGAGACTCTGTCCATAGGACAACAATCAGTCGTATATTGCACAAATCTGGCCTTTATGGAAGAGTGGCAAGAAGAAAGCCATCTCTTAAAGATATCCATAAAAAGTGTTGTTTAAAGTTTGCCACAAGCCACCTGGGAGACACACCAAACATGTGGAAGAAGGTGCTCTGGTCAGATGAAACCAAAATTGAACTTTTTGGCAACAATGCAAAATGTTATGTTTGGCGTAAAAGCAACACAGCTGAACACACCATCCCCACTGTCAAACATGGTGGTGGCAGCATCATGGTTTGGGCCTGCTTTTCTTCAGCAGGGACAGGGAAGATGGTTAAAATTGATGGGAAGATGGATGGAGCCAAATACAGGACCATTCTGGAAGAAAAACCTGATGGAGTCTGCAAAAGACCTGAGACTGGGACGGAGATTTGTCTTCCAACAAGACAATGATCCAAAACATAAAACAAAATCTACAATGGAATGGTTCAAAAATAAACATATCCAGGTGTTAGAATGGCCAAGTCAAAGTCCAGACCTGAATCCAATCGAGAATCTGTGGAAAGAACTGAAAACTGCTGTTCACAAATGCTCTCCATCCAACCTCACTGAGCTCGAGCTGTTTTGCAAGGAGGAATGGGAAAACGTTTCAGTCTCTCGATGTGCAAAACTGATAGAGACATACCCCAAGCGACTTACAGCTGTAATCGCAGCAAAAGGTGGCGCTACAAAGTATTAACTTAAGGGGGCTGAATAATTTTGCACACCCAATTTTTCAATTTTTGATTTGTTAAAAAAGTTTGAAATATCCTTTAAATGTTGTTCCACTTCATGATTGTGTCCCACTTGTTGTTGATTCTTCACAAAAAAATACAGTTTTATATCTTTGTTTGAAGCCTGAAATGTGGCAAAAGGTCGCAAAGTTCAAGGGGGCCGAATACTTTCGCAAGGCACTGTAAGTTCATTAGTTAACGGCCTCAGAAATTAACTGCACCTCAGATTGCAGTCCAAATAAATGCTTCAGAGTTCAACTAACAGACACATCTCAACATCAACTGTTCAGAGGAGACTGCATGGTTGAATTGCTGCAAAAAAACACTACTAAAGGATACCAAGAAGATACTTGCTTGGGCCAAGAAATACGAGCAATGGGCTAGGGTCAGTTGGTTATATCTGGAGTACTTCTCCTGTCCTATTCAGTGTCCTGTGTGAATTTAAGTGTGCTCTCTCTAATTCTCTTTCTCTCTCTCGGAGGACCTAGGACCATGCCTCAGGACTACCTGACATGATGACTCCTTGCTGTCCCCAGTCCACCTGGCCGTGCTGCTGCTCCAGTTTCAACTGTTCTGCCTTATTATTATTATTGGACCATGCTGGTCAATTATGAACATTTGAACATCTTGGCCATGTTCTGTTATAATCTCCACCCGGCGCAGCCAGAAGAGGACTGGCCACCCCACATAGCCTGGTTCCTCTCTAGGTTTCTTCCTAGGTTTTGGCCTTTCTAGGGAGTTTTTCCAAGCCACCGTGCTTCTACACCTGCATTGCTTGCTGTTTGGGGTTTTAGGCTGGGTTTCTGTACAGCACTTTGAGATATCAGCTGATGTACGAAGGGCTATATAAATAAATTTGATTTGATTAGACCGGTGGAAATCTTCCCTTTGGTCTGATGAGTCCAAATTTGTGATTTTTGGTTCCAACCGCCGTATCTTTGTGAGATGCAGAGTAAGTGAATGTATTATCTCCTCGTGTGGTTCCCACCATGAAGCATTGAGGTGTGCTTTGCTGGTGACATTGTCTGATATTTATTTAGGATTCAAGGCAAACTTAACCAGCATGCCTACCACAGCATTCTGCATCGATACGCTATCCCATCTGGTTTGCGCTTAGAGGGACTATCATTTGTTTTTCAACAGGACAATGACCCAACACACCTCCAGGTTATGTAAGGGCTATTTGACCAAGAAGGAGAGTGATGGAGTTCTGCATCAGATGATCTGGCCTCCACAATCACCTGACCTCAACCCAATTGTGATGGTGTGGGATAAGTTGGACCTCAGAGTGATGGAAAAGCAGCCAACAAGTGCTCAGCATATGTGGGAACTCCTTCAAGACTGTTGGAAAAGCATTCCAGTTGTAGCTGGTTGAGAGAATGCCAAGAGTATGAAAAGCTGTCATCAAGGCAAAGGGTGGCTACTTTGAATACTGAAATGTATATTGATTTGTTTGACTTTTTTTCCATTTATTTTTTTTTTTTTTTACTACATGATTTTATAGTTTTGATGTCTTTTTTCATTTTTTTTATTTATATTTATTTAACCAGGTAAGCTAGTTGAAAACAAGTTCTCATTTGCAACTGTGACCTGGCCAAGATAAAGCATAGCAGTTCGACACATACAACAACAGAGTTACACATGGAATGAACAAAACATAGTCAATAATACAGTAGGAAAAAAAAGAAAACAAAGTCTATATACAGTGAGTGCAAATGAGGTAAGATTAGGGACGTAAGGCAATAAGTAGGCCATGGTGGCGAAGTAATTACAATATGGCAATTAAACACTGGAATGGTAGATGTGCAAGTAGAGATACTGTGGTGCAAAAGGAGCAAAATAGATGGGCTGTATACTGATGGGCTATGAACAGGTGCAGTGATCTGTGAGCTGCTCTGACAGCTGGTTCTTAAAGCTAGTGAGGGAGATGGGGAATCTCCAGCTTCAGTGATTTTTTTTTGCAGTTCGTTCCAGTCAGTGGCAGCAGAGAACTGGAAGGAAAGGCGACCAAAGGAGGAATTGGCTTTGGGGGTGACCAGTGAGATATACCTACTGGAGCGTGTGCTACGAGTGGGTGCTGCTATGGTGACCAGCGAGCTGAGATAGGGCGGGGCTTTACTTAACAGAGACTTGTAGATAACCTGTAGCCAGTGGGTTTGGTGACGAGTATGAAGCGAGGGCCAGCCAACGAGAGCGTACAGGTCGCAGTGGTGGGTAGTATATGGGGCTTTGGTGACAAAAAGGATGGCACTGTGATAGACTACATCCAGTTTGCTGAGTAGCGTGTTGGAGGCTATTTTATAGATGACATCGCCGAAGTCAAGGAAGGGTAGGATGGTCAGTTTTACGAGGGAATGTTTGGCAGCATGAGTGAAGGAAGCTTTGTTGCGAAATAGGAAGCAGATTCAATTTTTGATTGGAGATGCTTAATGTGAATCTGGCAGGAGAGTTTACAGTCTAGCCAGACACCTAGGTATTTGTAGTTATCCACGTATTCTAAGTCAGAGCCGTCCAGAGTAGTGATGCTGGATGGGCGGGCAGGTGCGGGCAATGATCGGTTGAATAGCATGCATTTAGTTTTACTTGCGTTTAAGAGCAGTTGGAGGCCACGGAAGGAGAGTTGTATGTCATTGAAGCTCGTCTGGAGGTTAGTTAACAGTGTCCAAAGAAGGGCCAGAAGTATACAGAATGGTGTCGTCTGCGTAGAGGTGGAATAGAGAATCACCAGCAGCAAGAGCGACATATCATTGATGTGTACAGAGAAGAGAGTCGGCCCGAGAATTGAACCCCATAGAGACTGCCAGAGGTCCGGACAACAGGCCCTCCGATTTGACACACTATCAGAGAAGTAGTTGGTGAACCAGGCGAGGCAATCATTTGAGAAACCAAGGCTGTTGAGTCTGCCTATAAGAATGTGGTGATTGACAGTCGAAAGCCTTGGCCAGGTCGATGAATACAGCTGCACACTAATGTCTCTTATCGATGGTGGTTATGATATCGTTAAGGACCTTGAGCGTGGCTGAGGTGCACCCATGACCAGATTGCATAGCAGAGAAGGTACAATGTGATTCAAAATGGTCAGTAATCTGTTTGTTAACTTGGCTTTCGAAGACCTTAGAGATGTAGGATAGATATAGGTATGTAGCAGTTTGGGTCTAGAGTGTCTCCCCCTTTTGAAGAGAGGGATGACCGCGGCAGCTTTCCAATCTTTGGGAATCTCAGACGATACGAAGAGAGGTTGAACAGGCTAGTAATAGGGGTTGCAACAATTTCGGCAGATAATTTAAGAAAGAGAGGGTCCAGATTGTCTAGCCTGGCTGATTTGTAGGGGTCCAGATTTTGCCGCTCTTTCAGAACATCAGCTGTCTGGATATGGGTGAAGGAGAAATGGTGGGTTGCTGTGGAGGGTGCCGGGCAGTTGGCCAGGGTAGGGGTAGCCAGGTGGAAAGCATGGCCAGCCGTAGAGAAATGCTTATTGAAATTCTCAATTATAGTGAATTTGTCGGTTGTAACAGTGTTTCCTAGCCTCAGAGCAGTGGGTAGCTGGGATGAGGTGCTCTTATTCTCCATGGACTTTAGTGTCCCAGAACTTTTTTGAGTTTGTACTGCAGGATACAAATTTCTGTTTAAAATAGCTAGCCTTAGATTTCCTGCCTGTGTATATTGGTTCCTAACTTCCCTGAAAAGTTGCATATCACGGGGGCTATTCGATGCTAATGCAGAATGCCACAGGATGTTTTTCTGCAGGTCTGGAGTGAACCAAGGGCTATATCTATTCCTGGTTCTACATTTTTTGAATGGGGCATGCCTATTTAAGATGGTGAGGAAGGAACTTTTAAAGAATAACCAGGCATCCTCTACTGTCTGGATGAGGTCAATGGCGTTCCAGGATACTCCGGCCAGGTCGATTAGAAAGGCCTGCTCGCAGAAGTGTTTTAGGGAGCGTTTGACAGTGATGAGGGGTGGTCGTTTGCTCGCAGACCCATTACGGATGCAGGCAATGAGGCAGTGATCGCTGAGATCTTGGTTGATAACAGCAGAGGTGTATTTGGAGGGAGAGTTAGTTAGGATGATATCTATGAGGGTGCCCGTGTTTACGGATTTGGGGTTATATCTGGTAGGTTCATTGATAAGTTGTGTGAGATTGAGGGCACCAATAGGATGGCCGGGTGTTAAGCATGTCCCAGTTTAGGTCACGAGCTCAGAAGATAGATGGGGGCAATCAAATCACATATGGTGTCGAGGGCACAGCTGGGGGCAGAGGGTGGTCTATAGCAAGCAGCAACGGTGAGAGACTTGTTTCTGGAAAGGTTAATTTTTAGAAGTAGAAGCTCAATTTTTTGGGGTACAGACCTGGATAGTAAGACAGAACTCTGCAGGTTTTCTTTGCAGTAAATTGCAACACCGCCCCCTTTGGCAGTTCTATCTTGTCGGAACATGTTATAGTTAGGAATGGAAATTTCACGGTTTTTGGTGGTCTTCCTAAGCCAGGATTCAGACACAGCTAGGACATCCGGATTGGTGGAGTGTGCTAGGGCAGTGAATAAAACAAACTTAGGGAGGAGGCTTCTAATGTTAACTTGCATGAAACCAAGGCTTTTACAGTTGCAGAAGTCAACAAATGAGAGAGCCTGGGGGATGGGAGTGGAGGTAGACAATGCAGGGCCTGGATTAACCTCTACATCACCAGAGGAATAGAGGAGGAGTAGGATAAGGGTACGGCTAAAGGCTAACAGAACTGGACGCCTAGTACGTTCAGTACAGAGAGTAAAAGGAGCAGATTTCTGGGCACGGTAGAATATATTCAAGGCATAATGTACAGACAAAGGTATAGTAGGATGTGAATACAGTGGGGGTAAACCTGTGCATATAGTGATAATGAAAGAGAGATTTTCTCTAGAAATAGCATTTAAACCAGGTGATGTCACTGCATGTGTGAGGGGTAAAACTAAATTGTTTGCCGAGGCGTGTTGAGCAGTGCTAGAGGCTCTACAGTGAAATTTTTCTATTGTAGAAAATAGTAAAAATAAAGAAAAACCCTTGAATGAGTAGGTGTGTCAACTTTTGACTGGTACTATGTATACATTTTTTTAATATTTGATTTACTTAAAAAATAGGCATTGGAAATGCAGACAATTACATAGATTCTGTCAATCTGCAATATTAAAGCCAATCTACCTCCTAAAAAAATATTGTTTTTGCAGTGCTTGGTTTCAAACTGTATACCAATAATTGGTATCCTGTTCAGATTTGTTAGGCAATGTGTTTGCTACTTAGCCAGCTGAAGTTACCAAATGTGATGGTCATGTCACTCATCTCTGCAGTGAAGCCCTGGCTTTCTCTCTAGTGACGGGTATAAACCATGCCATGGCCAAGCTGGTGGACATCTGGGACAGCATGGGCATCATGGAGGAGCAGAGGGTAGAGCGGATGGAGACGGTGAAGAAACACATTGAGGTGAGGCTTCAGAAAACAGGAAATGTAGATGAACTGAAAATGAAACGGAAGCCTTGTCAAGTAACTAATTAACAGACTGACTTGACATTCCTAATCTAAAGGGCCTTTTGAATGACATGATCACTGAGGAAGAAGCTTTGAAGCACCGCATCCGAACCAATATCATCACTTTTGAAAAACAGTTGGATACCTTGTGTCTGGAAATGTCAATGGATCCATACAAAGTAAGTGGTTATTTCTTCAGGCTTAACAACAACAGTAAAGGTTGGTCTTTAAAGGTTCTGTGTCTCAATAGTTTAGCTGGTTCCACCCCTTGACTCTTTTCCTTCCATTGTGCTAACCTCCTGTTTCCATCTTGTCCACCTGTCAGTTTGAGGAGGGCCTGACAGTCCTCCAGATCGAGAAGAACCTGCGTCTGCGTGTGGAGGTTCTGACCAAGGAGAAGGTGGACCGTTTGAAGGAGTTACACGGACTGCAGCAGCAGGATAAGGAACTGTGCTTGGAGCTGTGCGTCACTCCCTATTATGCTCCCACAGGCAGCATACCCTCACGCACTCAGTTGCAGGAGTTCCGGGAGCACCTCAAGACCCTCAGTGAAGAAAAGGTATTGCAACAGCTGCCAGGATGGCAAGACATTAGTGTGAATGTTATGAATACCTGACTCAAGTATTACTAAGAACACTATTATTAATTTCTTATTTTTTAAGTCTCTTTTGTGGTCTTGTGATGTTTGTCTTTTGTTGGAAGCATCTCGTCTCTTGTCCCTCCCTTCCCCCGTTCTGTAGAAGAGTCGTGCAAAGGTGTTTTCAGGGCTGCGTGAGGACATCAGGAAGCTCATGGAGGACATGGGTCAGAAACCAGAAACCAGTCTGGAGAAAGAGTCGGTGTGTCATGGCGAGGAGATATTCCTGCTCACGCATGAAAACATCAAAGCCCTCCAACTGCTGTTGTCCCAGGTACTGAAAATAATTTGATAAAACTTACTAATGATTACTCAAATATTTTTGTTGTTTTGGTTCTAGGACTTTTGACCAATTATATTAGTATATTTTTGTTTAGATGAAGGTCAAGAAGGAATCCCTGATGAATACTCTGGCTGAGCTGAAAGAACGAGCTATGTGCCTGTGGAATCGTCTGGAAGCGCTGGAGCAAGATCGCACTGCGTTCCAGGAGAGTGTGCAGGGTACCCTTTCTGACCAAATCACACAGGTTGGAACTCCCTCTTCATACGTATCTCTTCACCACTGTGTTGGACAAAGCTTCACTGGCATACCACTGCAAAACAGTAAACATGGCACCATAACTATTAAGTTTCCCCAGTATTGACTAACAAGGGAACAGAGAATACCTCTACAATGGTGCTAGAACATCAGTGTTTGACAGTCCTGTATCATTAGGGCAGTGTTTCCTAACTCCAGTACCTTCAACAGTACACATTTTTGTTCTAGTCCCAGACAAGCACACTTGATTCAACTTATCAACTAATGATCAAGCCCTCAATGAGTTGAATCAGGTGAGTTTGTCTGGGGCTACAACAAAAACATGTGCTGTTGGAGGTACTTGAGGACTGGAGTTGAGAAACACTGCATTAGGGCATACGGAAAATTTTAAATTAGTATTTCTTAAGGAACGAGTTCAGATGGTACCTCCTCATGTCGCTGTTTCAGAGATTTATTTTTACTCCTACTGAACCTGACCTTGTTGCCCTTCCAGTGGCAGGGGGAGGTTGATCGTCTGACAGTCCTGCAGAAAGCCATGTTGGAGGATGTGATTGACAAGGTCCGACAGGAACTAGTGGCTCTCTGGGACAAGTGCAACCAGGGCACTGAGCAGCGTGAACCCTTCAACGCCCACATCTGTGACGGTAGGTAGAACAATAATGGAAATACTTCCTCTCACTCATACGCAAAACGCATACATACTGATCGAACCGATCCGTCTTTCCCTAGATGACTTCACAGAGGAATTGTTGGCACTGCATGATGCTGAGCTATTGAAGGTGAAGAATTACTATGACCTGGCTAAACCCTTACTGGAGGTTCTGCAGAAATGGGAGAAGTACTGGGCCCTCTTCCAGGACTTTGAGGTAATGCTGGAATTTGCGGTCAAGCTATGTTTGTGAAATAAATTGCAAATATGTATTTTTAATTGTGTACCACTTGATGCATGTAATGGTTTTCAATCAAAAATATCCACAGTAGATACCAGCTGCTCTTGTTTCTGATACATGTTCAGTGTGGTGCAGAATTGTTTTTGTTCCACTTGACATAGAAACATATCTAATTTTCAATCCTCTTTGCAGAAAAAGGCCAATGATCCAAACCGCTTCTCCAACAGAGGAGGAGCCCTTCTCAAAGATGCCAAAGAGAAGGTCAAAGTTCAGAAGATGTTGCCAAAGGTAAGGCTGGATTTGACTCCTCAACATGTCCCTCTAATAACTTTATTTGGCAGTTGGAGGGAGGGAGAGAAAAACAATGTATATATTCTTTATTTTTAAAGTAGGGCTGTTGTACATGTTGGTCTAGAGCATCCCAATCATGCTCAATGGGTGACATGTCTGAGAATGGAAGAACTGGGACATTTTCAGCTTCCAGGAATTGTGTACAGATCCTTGCGATATTGAGCCGTGCATTATCATGCTGGACATGAAGTGATGGTGGTGGATGAATGGCACCACAACGGGCCTCAGATCTCGTCACGGTATCACTGCATTCAAATTGCCATCAATAAAATGCAATTGTGTTCATTCTCTGTAGCTTATGCCTGCCCATACCATAACCCCACTGCCACCATGGGGCACTCTTCACAACATTGACATCAGAAAACCGCTCGCCCACACGTCTGCGGTTGAGGCTGGTTGGACGTACTGCCAAATTCTCTAAAAGGTTCTTGCAGTCAGGAAACTTTTATTGTCCCCAGCACAATGTGCACCTGTGGTAATGATCATGCTGTTTAATCAGCTTCTTGATATGCCTCACCTGTCAAGTGGATGGAATAGCTTGGCAAAGGAGAAATGCTCCCTAACAGGGATGTAAACAAATTTGTTCATAATTTGAGAGAAATGAGCTTTTTGTGTGTGGAAAGTTTCTGGGATCTTTTATTTCAGCTCATTAAACATGGGACCAACACTTTACATGTTGCATTCATATTTTTGTTCAGTGTATATATTTTTTTAAATATAATGTACATTTAAAATGTAATGTCTGCAAAGTGGCAGCAATGGTTGATGGTAATCAAAAGATCACTGCCTCCTTTATTCAATGTCAAATCTCGACCCCACTGTATGCTGCTGCCCCACTGTATGATGGGTATATGATGGTGTCATTGAGGTTGTGACCTTATGTAAAATGCCAATGATGAATACAGTTTAAATGCCAGTGAAGTGTGTGTATATAAAGGATTTTGACAAAGGAAACGTGATGTTGATCCTCCCTGTTATGTGATGTGACTAGTTGGAGGAAGAGCTGAGGACTGGTGTTGAGAGCTGGGAGAAGGACCAGGGTACTGCCTTCCTGGTCCAGGGCCAGAGAGTCATGACCTACATCTCCACCCAATGGGAGGAGCACAAACAGCTGAGGGGCAAGGAGAAGAGTGAACGTGCCACTGTAAGTCCAGCCCCTCATAATGCTCTCACATTGACCCAGCAGTGTTCCCCAGTCAGCCCAATACTGGTCCATAGAGGCTTCAGGTGGGCGTTTGCTATTTGTCTTTAAAAACTATCATCAAACCTGATCTCCCTGTTCCCATGTGCAAAAGGCCAATTCTAAAACGTACTGTGCTGAACTTGGATTGAAATAGACTTGTACACCATATGGTGGTCAGCATGTGTAACTGTTGAATGGTGGGAAACAGGGATTTGACCATTCTGTCCCCAGCAGAATGGTCTGTTTGTTATTGACTGGTATGTGACTGAGGCTTTGTTTGTCTCGGTGTTGCAGACATCAAAGAAGGGGGAAATGACAACTCTCTTCAAAACTCCCACGAAGAGGGCCCATGGCGGGATGAACACCCTCACCCCCAACAAGATCAGGAAGGTACAGTAACTAGCAGTGGTTCACATAAGGCTAGTTCACTCCCCTCCAAAACCAACTGGCCACTTTACTATTGTAACTTTTTTTTATTTATTTAACTAGGCAAGTCTGTTCTTAACTTTCTTATTAACAATGACTGCCTACACCAGCCAAACCCAGACGACTCTGGGCCAATTGACCTTGACCACCATGACTGTCCTTTCAGCAGACTCCTACACAGCCTATCATGGTGCGCTCCTACAGCTGCAACTCATCCAGCACATTCATCAGTGTGCCTAGCAGCAAGCCTCCTCTCTCCCAGATTCAGATGCAGGTACACACACACACAGCACTCACTCCAAACTGTGGCCCATCATTGGTTCTTGTGCTTGCACACGTATATCCAAATTGAATGTTCAACATCTTCCTTTTATATTGCTGGACAACTATTAAAACAACCACTAGGTGATGCTGTTATAGAATTTTTCTTATTCAAGCGGTAAGCCATTCGGCCACAGTCAACTTAGCTTGTGAAAGAATATTGACAGTAAAATCAAAACTTGTCTTTTAGAATCTAACCTCTTTCCAAGGTCAATCATTCTGGTAAAGAGATGCAGAAATTGAATACTTCAAATGATTAGCAGAGACTGCTGGGAAGGAAGTGTGTTGCATGCTCAGTTTGTTGACTGATGTGCTGTTTGTTTGTCCATTCATTGGCTAAGCAGAAAACCAAGTCCCTTGAGAGAAGCAGCAGTAGTCAGAGAACACCCCTGCAGGAGTACAACGGTACAGAGGAGAAAAAACCTGTTGACATCAGCTACTCCGACTTCACTGTAAGACCAGCCTTTTAAACTATACTCTAACTCAGCGGTCACCAACCTTTTCTGAGTCAAGATCACTTTCGGAGTCAAAAAGCAAGCCGAGATCTACCTCACAGAATTGATTAAAAGCATGACATGAATCGAGGCCTATGCAACATTAATCTAATTAAACCAGTTCTGTAGGAATGAGGTTTGTGCTGTATGCCTAATATATTACCACAGCATACTGCCAATCTTGTTCTTGTCGGACCATACACTGCCATTCAAACGTTCGGGGACACTTAGAAATGTCCTTGTTTTTGAAAGAAATTCACTTTTTTTTTTCAAATTGATCAGAAATACAGTGTAGACCTTGTTAATGTTGTAAATGACTATTGTAGCTGGAAACGGCTGATTTTTATGGAATATCTACATAGGCGTACAGAGGCCCATTATCAGCAACCATTACTCCTGTGTTCCAATGGTACGTTGTTAGCTAATCCAAGTGTATCATTTTTTAAGACTAATTGATCATTAGAAAACCCTTTTGCAATTGTTAGCAAAGCTGAAAAATGTTCTGATTTTAAAGAAGCAATAAAACTGGCCGCCTTTAGACTAGTTGAGTATCTGGAGCCTCAGCATTTGTGGGTTCGATTACAGGCTCAAAATGGCCAAAAACTAAGCACTTTCTTCTGAAACTCAGTCTATTCTTGTTCTGAGAAATGAAGGCTATTCCATGTGAGAAATTGCCAAGAAACTGAAGATCTGGTATAACGCTGTGTACTACTCCCTTCACAGAACAGCACAAACGGGCTCTAACCAGAATAGAAAGAGGAGTGGGAGGCCCTGGTGCACAACTGAGCAAGAGGACAAGTACATTAGAGTAATGGAGTACAAATTCATGACCTCCATATTAAAATAGACACGACGAGCTGCTTATAATTATAACGCAGGGCTGTCGATACTTTTGGCTACTCATTCATTGCAGCTACAGTTCTGGTTGTAGCGGGAGTAGAAGTAGGGTGAAGCGCATTTTTATGTTTTGTAAAAGTGTTGAATAAAAACAGTGTTGACGGTGCTGAATTAAAAACTGAAGTATGAACTCACTCATGAAAACAGCAGCTCTTTGCTGTGTTCTTTAAGTCTCTCTGGTCATGGGTTTTAAAGTGATTAGATCTCATGTAGTTTGGGGGTTGTGGAAGCTGTAGGCATGGTGATTTGAGCTATTCAATAGGCCAGTGCACTTGATTTAGCTCTCAGGTCTGCCGGGTAGGCAGAGTTTGTTCCTTCAGACAAATGAAATGGTTCAAAATGGGAGTACTTTGATTATCTGGCGTGCAGGGCTTCTGAATCAAGTGCACCTACCGCCAGCAGCACAAGATGAATAAAAAATAATAATAATAGGCGCATAAGGCTTTATCGACCAGTTAACTTCACTGTAAGACCAGCCTTATATGCTGCCACCTCAACTTGCAATGTTTACTTCAATAATCCATACCAGACACATGAATTGAAAGCAAAGTGACAGAAAAAATGTTTTCTCCCATTCTGCTTACTCCTTTAGATTGCTTTTTTTAATGGGGGTGGGGAGGGGTATATCAGTTACTAAAATATGTGTCTTTCATTCCCCCCAGGGTGACCTGTCCAAAAAGACAAATGATGCCATTTTCAATTCGACAGCAAAGGACCTCTTCTGATTTTCTCATGATGGTCCTCATGTTTTAAGATGTGCGTGTGGACAATTCACCCCGCACAGGTTGTGTTGTGTCCACTTGGCACTCCTCTCGTGTGTGTATATATGGCCGGTGTTTGTAATGGTCAGTGAGCATTTCAGGTCTTTGTTATCTTGATGTAAATCATTTTTTGTAGTTGGTGTTGCTGTTACTTTGAAATGTGACCAGTTTAGCCTTTTTGTAATGCTTATTTTTGGACACCCTGTATGGAAGTGAATAGGTCTAAAGGGACTCTGTATGTGTCAGGTGTGGATGAAACATCATAAAGCCATGTTTTCCAGTTATTAATACTGTGCAGTCCAGGGAAGTGAATCACAAGTTTGATACGGTAGAGCCCCTTAGATGTTACATGCAGTACTTTTGATATTCCTTTTGATATTTGACTTGTTTATAAATGGCCAGGCTCCACCGGAGGAAGCATCCTGTTTTGATACAGACCTTCCAGCACAACAACATGCAGCTCTTTCTGTATGTAAATATTGCTCTCTTGAAAATATACTTTTCTTATTGCACATACGGTATTGACAATGTGTTTTGTCTTGACGTGTGCGTTGTCTTGTCAACATGTGCCTGTTTTTATTTTATATTTTTTGACTTAATTAATAAATATATATATTTCAATGACATCTTTTGAGTTTATTTTTTAATCTACGGTATCATATCATAATACACATGAAACAAGAGTTTGGCTTTAATCATATGGAGGAGTGTTCGATTAGAGCCAAAGTCCTTAAATTGAACCAGGCCCTGTAAACTTGAGTGGTTATAGAGAATATGAATTCCTCTTCTGCGCCATCAATCCTGGATTGTATCGTTGACCTTGAGGTAAAACACTCCTCTACCCTCGACCGATGAGTGGGATTGTAGAAACCATGTAATTATCATGGATAATCAAGTTAGTCATTTATGAAAAGGGAGAAGAGGATTTTTGCTGTGTAATTGCCTCACTGAAATAATAGCCTAATGGTCAAACATGTTTTAAATGCTTTCAAGGCAACCCAGTATTACACAATTAAAGCTGTTTGCTATTCAGCGGTCTTCATTGAAGCCCATCAATTTTTCTGGCCTGCATAATCAGAAGTACAAGGCTAGACAGCAATTCAAAAGCAATTTTGTTAGTTCTTGGCACATCAAATTGTGAAGTTACACATTTATTTATCACAAATAATATCCAACAATGCAAAATAAATCTGACTAAAAAGTTGTCACATAGTAACAAGACATTGCTCCTTATTTTCTGAAGCCAAAATAAATACAATTTAGTAATGTCTATTTTATACCATCAATTCTCTTCAGATTAAAATGTACATGAAATAGTTGTTGTCAGAGTCAAAACTGAATATAAATAGTAAATGCTAAGTTGATTGACATAATTAAATACAGTTGTTAACATACACGGGTCACTACCAGGAATGAGACTCTTTCATCCAGTGTTTCCCCCAGATATTTTTTCAGCAGCGGTGGCAAGTAAAGCAGGGGGTGGTAGGCATGGTCAATGGAGCGGTTTTAGAAGCCCTCTTGACAATTCTACACGTTTTGCCGTAGGGCAGAGAGAATTTTACACTTTTAAAGCTAGTTTCCTACAATTGTTCTTATGCTGAGTAGCTCAAACAAAACTAAACTAAATGCCATGACATTTTTGGAATTTCAGATTCTCCCTGACTAGTTTTTATTGTGGTGGTTGTTAGTTCCTCAAATATGATCTTATTTTTTTTTTTAAGTGTGTATGTATGTGTATATATATATATATATATATATATATTGCTCCATTATCTTTTCTACATTCCTTATATGGTTTTAGTTGTTGAAGTTTAGATTTAAAATGTTTTACCATCCCGAAAATATATATTTTTTCAGTGGCGGCAATGATTTAGCAGCGGCGGTGCGACACTTGTAAAATACATATAGGGGAAACACTGACAAAACTGGTGAGCCAACAATAGCTTTTAACTTCATAGGGACCTGTAGAATATTAATCACCAACAATCATCTTGGCGTAATGCTCAAGTCATTCCACAGACACTAACTGGCTTTTGATCTCTTCATGCATCTTCATTGTCTGATTGTCTTCACCTGGGGAAAAAAAACTCTGACTGGACAGTGCTTTTACGCAGTCAATTCATAAAACCACGATCTGGTAATTCAATAATCAAATGATTGACTTCTTCACTATCAGACTGTAGTCCTTCAGACCAGAGTCTCATTGTGGTGACCATACGTCCCCATTAATACATACTGTATTTCACTTGTTGAACTTGTGTAAGACATAAGCAGGTTTAGGTCATTATCTCTGGGCTATAGACAGTCCACCCATGGAGTCCTGAGATTCCAGCTCATTGGATAAAATCCTCCTGCTGTTGTCACTGTAGCTTCCGTTGGGAAGGAAGGATAGTCTAGAAGGGGGAAATGAAAAGAATGTTGTTAGTTATGAGCTCAGCCGGCCGCGACCGGGAGACCCATGGGGCGGTGCACAATTGGCCCAGCGTCGTCCGGTTTAGGGGAGGGTTTGGCCGGTAGGGATGTCCTTGTCCCATCGCGCTCTAACGACTCCTGGGCCGGGCGCATGCATGCTGACACGGTCGCCAGGTGTACAGGGTTTCCTCCAACACATTGGTGTGGCTGGCTTCCGGGTTAAGCGGGCATTGTGTCAAGAAGCAGTGCAGCTTGGTTGTGTTTTGGAGGACGCACGGCTCTCGACCTTCGCCTCTCCCGAGTCTCTGTACGGGAGTTGCAGCGATGAGACAAGACTATATCTACCAATTGGATACCAAGAAATTGGAGAGTAGAAAGGGGTAAAATAATAAAAACACTTTTTTTTTAAAAGAGTTATGAGCTGATGAGGGTCCAAGTAAAAGACCGATGATATCCAATGGAAAGTGAATCTGAAAAAAGACAGTTCTTGACAAATGAAGGCTCCTAGCAGGCAGGGCAGATACCAGACAGTGTTACACAACCAGCTACGCTAACCGTAGAATAGACGCATCTCCCACGCCTCAAGACATGAATTCTTAATTACAATGTTCCTCCATGTGAGACAAGGGAGATGTACCTGTCCATAGTTTTGTCTGTCTTTGTCTTGTCACTACTATTGCTGCCAAACCTTGCTGCATCCCCCTTCCCCTCCAAAAGGACCACAATGAAAATAAGCTTTTAAGCTTTGTGTTATCATTAATGATTTTCTTAAATTGTTTGTGGAGGCGTCACTGGCTGGAGCGCCCTTATGTATGTATTTAAAATGGTCTAAATTCAATCCAATCAACCTCCAAATGCACTCTGTTCTCGCAGAAGACTGTTTACTGTCAAAATAGAGCTCTCAATCTCTATTTATCAAACAAGTACTTATCATACCCATATGAACAATGTCAGATGCTATTTGTCTAAGCCTGTACAGAATGTCATATCAGGCATTGTCATGATCAACTTGACAACATGAAAATGTCACCAGGACATCCATCAAACTTGGACATATCACTCCTACACTGATGTTTCAAACATACATTTTCTGTCAGGAATGACAAATGGTTTATAAATAGCCTACTGCAATTGCCTTAGTTCATATTTACACTGCTAAACGGCCATTAAAGCTGCCATAATGCACAGCTATATATAATGCTACAGTGCCTATTCTATGCCAGGTATTTTGTCAGTGTAATGATGCCACTTAAATGGAATGAATCACGATGGCACAATGTGGCATCACACCACACACAGTAGCAGAATCACTCTGTACCTATGGCATCCTGTGGCACTGGACTTGTTCACTGCAGTTATGTTTCAGCACTTCCTGCAGGGTCGACAAAGGTACCTCATAACATGCGTTCCTGATTGACAAAATACACAAGACGTTCAATGTTATTTCTAGATTATTAATGTTATGCACTCTAGACTAGCGCCAGCTCAAACCTGAGGGCTGCATCCATGGAATCAGACAGTTGTGCTATCCACTGAGAACCGAAGGCATTTTGCGGGAATTAGACATTTTGAATGCTGATGATACATTTCTAGAGCACCACCCTTATATGGTTCATTTCACCTACATGCCATGTGATTCAGCTTAAGATGTTTATGGTTAAAGAACTAAAATAGATCTCCATAATGGACATTCCCACGTTTGACCACAGTGGGATCTATAAAAACTGTGCTCCACATTGTGAACCCTGAACCTTGAACTGTATTTCGCATCATGCAAATGCTTTGGCAGAGATGTCACCCTATCTCTTACACTAAGCAGTAGATCCAACTGATATCTTTGGCTGTAGTGCAAACTTCATTGCAAGAACAAAATGTGTTGTCCACATTTTTGAAAACAGGGTGACCTCCAGCCAGGATGTACTGTTTTGAAAGAACAAGTGCCAAAATAAACCCACATGAGGTCAAGCACTCAACATAAACATACTGTATCAAAAGAAGCACTATAACTATATAGATACCATTCAATGCATGTCCAATTTGGCCTAAACTTTCCAACAACTCTCCAACTCTATACAACTCCTCGAAAGAGAATGTGTAGTGAGCATGAGAAAGCCGATTTGGTTTATTAGCTTAGATCGTTGTCACTTAATACAATATTTAGGCAAGTGAAGAGGGAACACAACCCCTTCTGCCGTTTTCTATGCTCCATTTCATGGCAATATTTTTTTTTGTATATCAAATAATCAAACCCTCATCAAATAAAAATGAAAGCAAATTTTATTTGTCACATACACATGTTTAGCAGATGTTATTGCAGGTGTGGTGAAATTCCAACAATGCAGTAATATCTAACAATTCACAACAATACACACAACCTAAAAGTAAAATAATGGAATTAAAGAACATATAAATATTAGGATGAGCAATGTCGGAGTGGCATAAACTAAATACAGTAGAATAGAATACAGTATATACATATGATGAGTAAAGCAAAAATATGTAACATTATTAATGTGACTAGCGTTCCATTATTAAAGTGGCTAGTGATTTCAAGTCTACGTAAACTACCGTTCAAAATCTTAGGATCACTTAGAAATATCCTTGCACATTGTTTTGTCCATTAAAATAACAAATTGATCAGAAATACAGTGTCAACATTGTTAATGTTGTCAATGACTATTGTAGAAACGGCAGATTTCTTTTATGGAGTATCTACTGTACATGGGTGTACAGAGGTCCATTATCAGCAACCATCACACCTGTGTTCCAATGGAACTTTGTGTTTAGCTAATCCAACTGTATCATTTTAAAAGGCTAATTGATCATTAGAAAACCCTTTTGCAATTATGTTAGCAACAGCTGAAAACGGTTGTGCTGATTAAAGAAGCAATAAAACTGGCCTTCTTTAGACTTATTGAGTGTCTGGAGAATCAGCATTTGTGGGTTCGATTACAGGCTCAAAATGTCCAGAAACAAAGAGCTTTCTTCTGAAACTCGTCAGTCTATTCTTGTTCTGAGAAATTAAGGCTATTCCATGCGAGAAATTGCCAAGAGCCTGAAGATCTCACAATGCTGTGTACTACTCCCTTCTCAGAACAGCGCAAACGGGCTCTAACCAGAATAGAAAGAGGAGTGGGAGGCCCCAGTTCACAATTGAGCAAGAGGACAAGCACATTAGAGTGCATTTTAAAATGATAAACTTGGATTAGCTAACAACGTGCCATTGGAACACAGGAGTGATGGTTGCTGATAATGGGCCTCTAATGGGCCTCTGGCCTATGCAGATATTCCATAAAAAATCTGTCGCACAACTGAGCAAGAGGACAAGTACATTAGAGTGTCTAGTTTGAGAAACAGACGTCTCCCAAGTCCTCAACTGGCAAAACACCAGTCTCAACGTCAACAGTGAAGAGTCGACTCCGGGATGGTGACCTTCTAGGCAGAGTTCCTCTGTCCAAAGCCCTGACCTCAATCCTATAGAAAATGTGTGGGCAGAACTGAAAAAGCATGTCCGCTCAAGGAGGCCTACAAACCTGACTCAGTTACACCAGCTCTGTCAGGAGGAATGGGCCAAAATTCACCCAACTTATTGTGGGAAGCTTGTGGAAGGCTACCCGAAACATTTGACCTAAGTTAAACAATTTAAAGGCAATGTTACCAAATACTAATTGAGTGTATGTAAACTTCTGACCCACTGGGAATGTGATGAAACAAATAAAAGCTGAAATAAATAAATAATTCTCTCTACTGTTATTCTGACATTTCACATTCTTAAAATAAAGTGGTGATCCTAACTGACCTAAAACAGGGCATTTTTACTAGGATTAAATGTCAGGAATTGTGAAAAACTGAGTTTAAATGTATTTGGCCAAGGTGTATGTAAACTTCTGACTTCAACTGCATTCAGACCCCTTGACTTTTTTCACATTTTGTTACGTTACAGCCTTATTCTAAAATGAATGAAATTGTTTTTTTCTCTCATCAATCTACACACAATACCCCATAATGACAAAGCAAAATAAATTGGAAATATCACATTTACATAAGTTTTCTGACTCCTATGTTGTCTTGGCTGTGTGCTTTGGGTCGTTGTCCTGTTGGAAGGTGAACCTTCGCCCCAGTCTGAGGTCCTGAGCGCTTTCATCAAGGATCTCCCAGCAGGTTTTCATCAAGGATCTCCCTCTACATTGATCCGTTCATCTTTCCCTCAATCCTGACTAGTCTCCCAGTCCCTGCCGCTGAATAACATCCCCACAGCATGGTGCTGCCACCACCTTCCTTCACTGTAGGTATGGTGCCAGGTTTCTTCCAGACTTGATGCTTGGCATTCAGGCCAAAGAGTTCAATCTTGGTTTCATCAAACCAGAGAATCTTGTTTCTCATGGTCTGAGAGTCTTTAGGTGCCTTTTGGCAAACTCCGAGCAGGCTGTCATGTGCCATTTACTGAGGAATGGCTTCCACCAGGCCATAACCATAAAGGCCTGATTGGTGTAGTGCTGCAGAGATGGTTGTCCTTCTGGAAGGTTGTCCTTCTCCCATCTCCACAGAGGATCTTTGGAGCTCTGTCAGAGTGACCATCAGGTTCTTGGTCACCTCCCTGACCAAGGTCCTTCTTCCCCGATTTCTCAGTTTGTCTGAGCAGCCAGCTCTAGGACGAGTCTTGGTGGTTCTAAACTTCCATTTAAGAATGATGATGGCCACTGTGTTCCTGGGGACCTTCAGTGCTGATGACATTTGTTGGTACCCTTCTACAGATCTGAGCCTCGACACAATCCTGTCTCGGAGCTCGACGGACAATTCCTTCGATCTCATGATTTGGTTTTTGCTCTGACATGCACTGTCAACTGTGGGACCTTATATAGACAGGTGTGTGCCTTTCCAAATCATGTCCAATCAATTGAATGTACCACAGCTAGGCTCCAATCAAGTTGTAGAAACATCTCAAGGATGATCAATGGAAACAGTATGCACCTGAGCTCAATTTTGAGTCTCATAGCAAAGGGTCTGAATAATTACGTAAATACATTTATAAAGTTTTGAAAAACCTGTTTTCACTTTGTCGTTATGGGGTATTGTCTGTTGATTGGAGAAAAAGGTAATTTAATACATTTTAGAATAAGGCTTTAACATAGCAAAATGTGGAAAGGGGAAGGGGTCTGAATACTTTCCGAATGCACTGTCATCAACAGAGACGAAGGGAGACCAGTTGAACGTCTCCAGGGGAAGGTTGTTTCTGTTTAATTTAGTCTTAATTCCTCGGGCGCTGGTACACATGGTTCTTTTTATCAACATATGTGATCAGTCTTAAACTATAAACTCTGAATCCTGGAGGACTCTGAGTGGAAATGAAACCAAAATACAGGACCTCAGACCTTGCGCTGGCAGACACCAGGAGCCATGGGGATTGCATGTTGATTAGCTTAATAATGATGTGATTTTCTTCTGACATGACATCAAGGAATGTAGAAATAGAGCTACAACAGGGGTGGGCCAGTTCCGGCCCGTGAGCTCATTCAATCTGGCCCGCGGGAGTCTTGAGTAAGAATAAAATAAAAATCACTCCAGGCCACTCTTGAATGTCTTCAACTAGATAGAAAGTATGTAGAAATTATAATGGACCTATATATTTTCAAATACCTGCCCTTTTTCTGAAATTTCTTTTGACAAACAAATCCTTCCAACAAAAAAAATCTGTGAAGCCCTCCGCTGAATTTTTAAATCCCACCTCCTGATCCACAGTATATCTCTCAGACACTTCGACCTTATTTCACAGGGTCAGAAAACAGAAAATGGCTTGAGTCCCTTGGGTACCTGACTACCCTGAATTTCTTACTGCCAAAACATGTTACAAAGAATTTGTGCTGCCCCTGAAAACAAATAAATTGCATTTTTGCAGCTCTATCAAATCCCTAAGTCCCAGTCAGTCTCAAATGAATTACAACCAAATCCCATCTATGGTGCAGTATTTGTTCAAATGTAGTCATGGTACATTTTACAACTGTTTATTCCCAGACTAAAAATAACATGTCTTTCTATTGAAGAGGGCAGAACAGCAGTACATTCCCCAAAGGAAATTAAAACACTGACTTTCAGATCACTTGACCATTATCCAAGGCATTATGCCACCGGTATAGTACGTCTATAATATACTACTCTGATATTTTAAAACATCTATATAATAGATGAAAACATCTTATATTTTTTATACCTATTCATCCATTCATCTTGCACTGCATAAATCCATTTGCAGTCACTGACGACAACTGAAATTGCCATCCGGATCAGCTCCTCTGATCCCTGGTATGTGGACGTTACTAGTTTCAGTTTGTATGGGGTTTATTGGATTGAGGCTGAGACACACTGTTAAATTCCCCAATCCTGGTATGTGGACGTTACTAGTTTCAGTTTGTATGGGGTTTATTGGATTGAGGCTGAGACACACTGTTAAATTATCCAATCCTGTGGTCCTAAACTCAAACCTTTGATCATAACCAGATGACCACCAGTATGGTGAGGGCAGGGCAGGAGTGAAAGGGGCTATGTGTGAGAGACCCTTCTATCTGAGCCCTGCTATCTGAGCCTTGCTCTCTCAGCCCTGCTATCTGAGCCCTGCTATCTGAGTCCTGTTATCTCAACCCTGCTATCTGAACCCTGCTATATGAGCCTTGCTCTCTCAGCCCTGCTATCTGAGCCCTGCTATCTGAGCCCTGCTATCTGAGTCCTGTTATCTCAACCCTGCTATCTGAACCCTGCTATATGAGCCCTGCTATCTGAGCCTTGCTATCTCAGCCCTGCTATCTGAGCCCTGCTATCTGAGACCTGCTATCTGAGTCCTGTTATCTCAACCCTGCTATCTGAACCCTGCTATATGAGCCCTGCTATCTGACCCTTGCTATCTCAGCCCTGCTATCTGAGCCCTGATATCTGAGCCCTGATATCTGAGTCCTGTTATCTCAACCCTGCTATCTGAGCCCTGCTATCTGAGTCCTGTTATCTGAGTCCTGTTATCTCAACCCTGCTATCTGAGCCCTGCTATCTGAGTCCTGTTATCTGAGTCCTGTTATCTGAGCCCTGCTATCTGAGCCCTGCTATCTGAGCCCTGCTATCTGAGCCCTGCTATCTGAGCCCTGCTATCTGAGTCATGTTATCTCAACCCTGCTATCTCAGCCCTGCTATCTGAGCCCTGCTATCTGAGCCCTGCTATCTCAGCCCTGCTATCTGAGCCCTGCTATCTCAGCCCTGCTATCTGAGCCCTGCTATCTCAGCCCTGCTATCTGAGCCCTGCTATCTGAGCCCTGCTATATGAGCCCTGCTATCTGAGCCCTGCTATCTCAGCAGGTAGCCAAATCTCCACAGGTTAGATCACTGAAGGGATCTGTCAAGCATCAAACCAGCTGTAGTAAAATAAACAACACAAACCTTGTATCTGAAAAAGTCAAATGAACATTACTGTTCAAGTTTCAAAACATGCATATTAATTACACATGAACATGTAGTGCTCATAAAAGCTTCCGTTGAGTCCATCATAAATCTATTCTGTGCAGTAAACAAACACCTGGTTTGACTAAAGTCTGCAGAACCTAGAGGGGCTGAGTTGTGAGTTTAGTACAGTTAAAATTATATTAAATTATATGGTTTGACTCAACCATGTTTATTTGGTTTGAATCAACCATATTTGCATGATATTGTGAGAAGTAGTAAACAATTTATATAACATAATATAATCGGGAAATTCACAGTACATTTGTAATACAATATAACATGGTGAACTATGTTTATTACAACTTGTTGACGTCAAAGAAAGTACTGGAAGCTTTGTTATTAAACTGGAACAGATCAGTTGCCCCCAGGTCCTGAAGTCATTTCCCCCCCATTTTTCCACAGTCTTTCACTATTACATCAAGACATAATAATAATAGTAATAATATGTGCCATTTAGCAGACGTGACTTACAGTCATGTGTGCATGCATTTTACATATGGATGGTCCCGGGAATCGAACCCACAACCCTGGCAGTGCAAGGACCACAAGACAAGGCAGGAAGAGATAGAATCAGACATCCACATCAGTTGAGGTCCTGCTGTATTTATGAGCTATATTAAAATCCAGTCTCCAATAATACACTCAGTACACTGTACCAAAATACACTCCACGGCCAGTTTATTAGGTACACAACCCTGTTCACGAAAATGGTTCGCTCCTAGTGAGTCACGTGTCCATGGCTTGCTATATATATTTTTTTATTTAACTAGGCAAGTCGGTTAAGAACAAATTCTTATTTACAATGACGACCTACCGGGGAACAGTCGGTTAACTGCCTTGTTCAGGGGCAGAAAGACAGCCACTAGGCTACCTGCCGCCCTACAGCAGGCAGACAAGCATCGAGCCATTCAGTTACTGTTCGATTGAATGTTATAATGGGAAAAACTAGTGACCTAAGTGACTTTGAGGGTGATATGATCGTCGGTATCTCAGAAAAGCCTGGCCTCCTGATCTTTTCACGCATGTCTAGAGTTTATTAAGAGCGGTGTGACAAAACAAAAACCATCCAGTCAGCGGCAGTCCTGAGGGTGAAAACAGCTAGTTGATGAGAGGTCAAAGGAGAATGGCAAGAATCGTATAGGCTAACAGGCAGGCCACAAACAGGCAAATAATGGCACAGTACAATAGTGGTGTGCAGAACGGCACCTCAGAACCCACACCTCGTCGGTCCCTTTCACAAATAGGTTATTGCAGCAGATGACCGCACTGGGTTCCACTCCTATCAGCTAAAAACAAGAAGGAGCGGCTCCAGTGGGCATGCGATAACCAACACTCGATAATATGAGGAATGGAAATACATTGCCTGGTCCGACGAATCCCGGTTCCTGTTGCGTCATGCTGATGGCAGAATCAGGATTTGCCTGGTGTCAATGGTACAGGCTGGTGGCGGTGGTGTAATGGTGTGGAGAATGTTTTCCTGGCACATGTTAGGTCCCTTGATACCAATTGAGCAATGCTTCCATTCCCCAAAAAATTCTGTCTGTTCTGGAGACAAAGGGGACCGACTCTGTAACAGATGGGTGTGCCTAATAAACTGTCAACTGAGAGTAGATTCCCACAATAGAAACAGCCTGGACCTGGCTTGTTTTTACAAGTTTTAAAAAACTGCCTGGCTCTGTAAGTTTGTTTTCTTTGAAGAAAATGAAAACGATTTCATAAAAACGTTCCTTCTTTTGATCATCCTGTGCCTTCGGAAAGTATTCAGACCCCTTGACGTTTTCCACATGTTGTTACGTTACAGCCTTATTCTAAAATGGATGCAATAAAAAAATCCTCAGCAAACTACACAGAGTACCCCATGAGGACAAAGCGAAAACAGTTTTTTAGACATTTTTGCAAATACCTTATTTACATAAGTATTCAGACCCTTTGCTATGAGACTCAAAATTGAGCACAGGTGCATCCTGTTTCCATTGATCATCCTTGAGATGTTTCTACAACTTCATTGGAGTCCACCTGTAGTAAATTCAATTGATTGGACATGATTTGGAAAGGCACACACCTGTCTATATAAGACCTCATAGTTGACAGTGCATGTTAGAACAAAAACCAAACCATGAGGACGAAGGAACTGTCTGTAGTGCTCCGAGACAAGATTGTGTCAAGGCACAGATCTGGGGAAGGGTACCAAAACATTTCTGCAGCATTGAAGGTCCCAAAGAACATTATCATTCTTAAATGGAAGAAGTTTGGAACTACCAAGATTCTTCCTAAAGCTGACTGCCAGCCAAACTAAGGAATCGGGGTAGAAGGGCTTTGGTCAGGGAGGTGATCAAGAACCCGATGGTCACTCTGACAGAACGTCACATCTGGAGGAAACCTGGGACCATCCCTACAGTGAAGAATGGTGGTGGCAGCATCATACTGTGGGGATGTTTTTCAGCTGCAGGGACTGGGAGACAAGTCAGGATCGAGGGAAAGATGAACAGAACAAAGTATAGAGAGATCCTTGATAAAAACCTACTCCAGAGTGCTTAGGACCTCAGACTGAGGTGAAGGTTCACCTTCCATCAGGACAACGACCCAAAGCACACAGCCAAGATGACATAGGAGTGGCATCGAGACAAGTTTCTGAATTCCCTTAAGTGGCCGAGCCAGAGAACGGACTTCAAATAGTCCATAGTCTATTGGTAAATAGCCCACCCATTTTCACCTACCTCATCCCCATACTGTTTTTATTTATGTATTTTTCTGCTCTTTTGCACACCAATATCTCTACCTGTACATGAACATCTGATCATTTATCACTTCAGTGTTAATCTGCAAAATTGTAATTATTCGCCTACCTCATGCCTTTTGCACACATTGTATATAGACTCCCCCTTTGTTTTCTACTGTGTTATTGACTTGTTAATTGTTTACTCCATGTGTAACTCTGTGTTGTCTGCTCATACTGCTATGCTTTATCTTGGCCAGGTCGCAGTTGCAAATGAGAACTTGTTCTCAACTAGCCTACCTTTTTAAATAAAGGTGAAATAAAAAAATAAATAAAAATAAAAAAAATTAAAAAATAAAATCTAAGTTTATTTGTCACGTGCGCCGAATACAACAGGTGTAGTAGACCTTACAGTGAAATGCTTACCTACAGGCTCTAACCAATAGTGTAAAAAAGGTTAGGTGAACAATAGGTAAGTAAAGAAATAAAAACAACAGTAAAAAGACAGGCTATTTACAGTAGCGAGGCTATAACAGTAGCGAGGCTACATACACCAGACACCAGTTAGAAAGGCTGATTGAGGTCGTATGTACATGTAGATATGGTTAAAGTGACTATGCATATACACTGCTCAAAAAAATAAAGGGAACACTAAAATAACACATCCTAGATCTGAATGAATGAAATATTCTTATTAAATACTTTTTTATTTACATAGTTGACTGTGCTGACAACAAAATTACACAAAAATGATCAATGGAAATCAAATTTATCAACCCATGGAGGTCTGGATTTGGAGTCACACTCAAAATTAAAGTGGAAAACCACACTACAGGCTGATCCAACTTTGATGTAATGTCCTTAAAACAAGTCAAAATGAGGCTCAGTAGTGTGTGTGGCCTCCACATGCCTGTATGACCTCCCTACAACGACTGGGCATGCTCCTAATGAGGTGGCGGATGGTCTCCTGAGGAATCTTCTCCCATACCTGGACTAAAGCATCCGCCAACTCCTGGACAGTCTGTGGTGCAACGTGGCTTTGGTGGATGGAGCGAGACATGATGTCCCAGATGTGCTCAATTGGATTCAGGTCTGGGGAACGGGCCGGGCCAGTCCATAGCATCAATGCCTTCCTCTTGCAGGAACTGCTGACACACTCCAGCCACATGAGGTCTAGCATTGTCTTGCATTAGGAGGAACCCAGGGCCAACCGCACCAGCATATGGTCTCACAAGGGGTCTGAGGATCTCATCTCGGTACCTAATGGCAGTCAGGCTACCTCTGGCGAGCACATGGAGGGCTGTGCGGCCCCCCAAAGAAATGCCACCCCACACCATGACTGACCCACCGCCAAACCGGTCATGCTGGAGGATGTTGCAGGCAGCAGAACGTTCTCCACAGCGTCTCCAGACTGTCACGTCTGTCACATGTGCTCAGTGTGAACCTGCTTTCATCTGTGAAGAGCACAGCGCGCCAGTGGCGAATTTGCCAATCTTGGTGTTCTCTGGCAAATGAAAAACGTCCTGCACGGTGTTGGGCTGTAAGCACAACCCCCACCTGTGGACGTCGGGCCCTCATACCACCCTCATGGAGTCTGTTTCTGACCGTTTGAGCAGACACATGCACATTTGTGGCCTGCTGGAGGTCATTTTGCAGGGCTCTGGCAGTGCTCCTCCTGCTCCTCCTTGCACAAAGGCGGAGGTAGCGATCCTGCTGCTGGGTTGTTGCCCTCCTACGGCCTCCTCCACGTCTCCTGATGTACTGGCCTGTCTCCTGGTAGCACCTCCATGCTCTGGACACTACGCTGACAGACACAGCAAACCTTCTTGCCACAGTTCGCATTGATGTGCCATCCTGGATGAGCCACTTGTGTGGGTTGTAGACCCCGTCTCATGTTACCACTAGAGTAAAAGCACCGCCAGCATTCAAAAGTGACCAAAACATCAACCAGGAAGCATAGGAACTGAGAAGTGGTCTGTGGTCCCCACCTGAAGAACCACTCCTTTGTGTCTTGCTAATTGCCTATAATTTCCACCTGTTGTCTATTCCATTTGCACAACAACATGTGAAATTTATTGTCAATCAGTGTTGCTTCCTAAGTGGACAGTTTGATTTCACAGACGTGTGATTGACTTGGAGTTACATTGTGTTGTTTAAGTGTTCCCTTAATTTTTTTGAGCAGTGTATGATGAACAGAGAGTAGCAGTAGCGTAAAAGAGGGGGTGGCAGGTGGTTGGTGGCGGGCCACAATGCAGATTAGCCAATGTGCGGGAGCACTGGTTGGTCGGCCCAATTGAGGTAGTATGTACATGAATGTATAGTTAAAGTGACTATGCATATATGATAAACAGAGAGTAGCAGCAGCGTAAAAAGGGGGGTTGGGGAGGGGGGGCACACAATGCAAATAGTCTGAGTAGCCATTTGATTACCTGTTCAGGAGTCTTATGGCTTGGGGGTAAAAACTGTTGAGAAGCCTTTTTGTCCTAGACTTGGCACTCCTGTTGTGTCGTCTGCAAACTTAATGATGGTGTTGGAGTCGTGCCTGGCCATGCAGTTGTGGGTGAACAGGGAGTACAGGAGGGGCCTGAGCACGCACCCCTGTGGAGGTCCAGTGTTGAGGATCAGTGTGGCAGATGTGTTGCTACCTTCACTCACCCCCTGGGGACAGCCTGTCAGGAAGTCCAGGATCCAGTTGCAGAGGGAGGTGTTTAGTCCCAGGATCCTTAGCTTAGTTATGAGCTTTGAGGGTATTATGGTGTTGAACGCTGAGCTGTAGTCAATGAATAGCATTCTCACATAAGTGTTCCTTTTGTCCAGGTGGGAAAGGGCAGTGTGGAGTGCAATAGAGATTGCATCGTCTGTGGATCTGTTTGGGCGTTATTAAAATTGGAGTAGGTCTATTGTTTCTGGGATAATGGTGTTGATGTGAGCCATTACCAACCTTTCAAAGCATTTCATGGCTACGGATGTGCATGCTACGGGTCTGTGGTCATTTAGGCAGGTTGCCTTTGTGTTCTTGGGCACAGTTGGTCAGCACATGCCCGGAGCACACGTCCTGGTAATCGGTCTGGCCCCACAGCCTTGTGTATGTTGACCGGTTTAAAGGTCTTACTCGCGTCGGCTATGGAGAGCGTGATCACACAGTCGTCCGGAACAGCTGATGCTCTCATGCATGCCTCAGTGATTTAGCTCGTCTGGTATGCTCGTGTCACTGGGCAGCTTGTGGTTGTGCTTCCCTTTGTAGTCTGTAATAGTTTGCAAGCCCTGTCACATAAGACGAGTGTCAGAGCCGGTGTAGTATGATTCAATCTTAACCCTGTATTGACCCTTTGCCTGTTTGATGGTTCGTCGCAGGGCATAGCAGGATTTCTTGTAAGCTTCCGGGTTATAGACCGAGTCACTGGTGCTTCCTGCTTTAATTTTTTCTTGTAAGCAGGAATCGGAAGGATAGAGTTGTGGTCGGATTTACCAAATGGAGGGGAGGGAGAGCTTGACTAATGATGATAAATACAATCCACCTGTGTGTAATCAAGTCTCCGTATAAATGCACCTGCACTGTGATAGTCTCAGAGGTCCGTTAAAAGCGCAGAGAGCATCATGAAGAACAAGGAACACACCAGGCAGGTCCGAGATACTGTTGTTAAGAAGTTTAAAGCCGGATTTGGATACAAAAAGATTTCCCAAGCTTTAAACATCCCAAGGAGCACTGTGCAAGCGATAATATTGAAATGGAAGGAGTATCAGACCACTGCAAATCTACCAAGACCTGGCCGTCCCTCTAAACTTTCAGCTCATACAAGGAGAAGACTGATCAGAGATGCAGCCAAGAGGCCCATGATCACTCTGCATGAAATGCAGAGATCTACAGCTGAGGTGGGAGACTCTGTCCATAGGACAACAATCAGTCGTATATTGCACAAATCTGGCCTTTATGGGAGAGTGGCAAGAAGAAAGCCATTTCTTAAAGATATCCATAAAAAGTGTAGTTTAAAGTTTGCCACAAGCCACCTGGGAGACACACCAAACAAAGAAGGTGCTCTGGTCAGATGAAACCAAAATTGAACTTTTTGGCAACAATGCAAAACGTTATGTTTGGCGTAAAAGCAACACAGCTGAACACACCATCCCCACTGTCAAACATGGTGGTGGCAGCATCATGGTTTGAGCCTGCTTTTCTTCAGCAGGGACAGGGAAGATGGTTAAAATTGATGGGAAGATGGATGGAGCCAAATACAGGACCATTCTGGAAGAACCTGATGGAGTCTGCAAAAGACCTGAGACTGGGACGGAGATTTGTCTTCCAACAAGACAATGATCCAAAACATAAAGCAAAATCTACAATGGAATGGTTAAAAAATAAACATATCCAGGTGTTAGAATGGCCAAGTCAAAGTCCAGACCTGAATCCAATCGAGAATCTGTGGAAAGAACTGAAAACTGCTGTTCACAAATGCTCTCCATCCAACCTCACTGAGCTCGAGCTGTTTTGCAAGGAGGAATGGGAAAAAATTTCAGTCTCTCGATGTGCAAAACTGATAGAGACATACCCCAAGCGACTTACATCTGTAATCGCAGCAAAAGGTGGCGCTACAAAGTATTAACTTAAGGGGGCTGAATCATTTTGCACGCCCAATTTTTTAGTTTTTGATTTGTTAAAAAAGTTTGAAATATCTAATAAATGTCGTTCCACTTCATGATTGTGTCCCACTTGTTGTTGATTCTTCACAAAAAAATACAGTTTTATATCTTTATGTTTGAAGCCTGAAATGTGGCAAAAGGTCGCAAAGTTCAAGGGGGCCGAATACTTTCGCAAGGCACTGTACATTTTATTGTTTGCAAGTTCATTGAGAATTCTTTAGGCATGTGAGTGTGAAGGTGTATAATTTATAGAATGCATTTCATCGTTGTTATATGGAATGTTTGTCCAAAGTTAATTTAATTGTTTTGCTGCATAATGTGGAGGATAGCTTGCCTTAAAAAAAAAATCACAAAACCAATTAGCAATGCTGTATCAACAACTGTCAAAGCCAACACATTGATTTGGAATGGTCATATCAAGGCTAACCAATGTAAATAAACCTTTAATAATCTCTTAATCCAATTTAATCAAAGCCAAGAGGTGATACAGTATGTAACCAATTCCAGCATTTGTACTGAACACCGCTGAATCTCCAGAGGTTACTGCGGACTGATCAAATCCAGGCTTCATCTACGCCACTAATCCAAGCACACTGCTAACAGAAACCACTGAAAAGCTCAGTGTGAATAGAACAGTGCATATTTATACTGGCAATTGCTTAAAAGCAAAATCCTCCAAACGCAGATCCTGCCAAATGCCTGTCTTGAATTGGGTCCGGAAAGACTCATCAAAATGATAGTTTTGGACAGATCTGGCAGAATCAACACCTCGGCTGGATTTGTACACGGACATCAGACGATACACATGAGATGATGTGCTAGATGTTTTGCTGTTACTATACAATCAATCAGGATGGGAAACAACCTCTTTGGTTGTTAGTATCATTCTGAAAGTACCTGATATTATTTATTTATTGTAAAATTGTCATTTATTGTCAAATGAGTCATGCAAGCTGAAGAAGAGACTCCCTGAAATCTACACTGGAACCAGTATAACAGTTTACAACAGAAATCATTCCGCAAGCGTTTCCAGGTTACACAGGTTACGATGATGATTACTGAGATCATAAAATACAAATCTACCACAATTAGGAAAGCTGCTCTTCTGGATGTTAAAACAACTACATTAGCAAGATATTTCAGGATGCTGTATTTGACAGACATAAGAGGCGAACCTGATAAAGAAATCATTGTTTTCAATGGCTAATCAATGTGATTGACTGACGCTGTAGCCCAAAGACTGACAGGGCTGGCCATCAACCTGAGATGGGTTGATTTGGTGCTTTAGAGAAAAACATTTTCCTTGGTTTGACCAAATATGGAGATATACTTCTAGGTAATTGCTTAGAAATGAGGTTTTACTAAATGCTTACTGCAGCTGGAGAAATTGGCACACAAGGGTTATTCTCTTGGTAATAGTCACCATGGTGATAAACACTTATAGAAAGCCTAATAATTGTGAGACAAATCTACAGCACAGCCTCACTCAATCCACTATTATTATCCGCATCAATTATTTTCTGTGATTTCAGTAAAAAGAGGATTTGATTCATTCTAGCGGTAAATCAAAAACATTGATCTCCCTACCAACAGTGCAGTTGACTGTAAGAGGGGATTGTATATTTACCTAGATATGTCACACTCACAGGATTAAATTGAGATTTTGTGTCACTGGCCTACACACATAACGTTAAAGTGGAATTATGTTTTTTGAAATTTGTACAAATGTATAAAAAAATCTGAAATGTCTTGAGTCAATAAGTATTCAACCCCTTTGTTAGGGCAAATCTAATTTCAGGAGTAAAATGGGCTTAACAAGTCACATAATAAGTCGCATGTGCAATAATAGTGTTTAACACGATTTTTGAATGACTCCCTCATCTCTGTACCCCACACATACAATTATCTGTACGGTCCAACGGAATCAGTCGAGCAGTGAATTTCAAACATAGATTCAACCATAAAGACCAGGGAGTATCACTCTTCATATTTTCAAGCATAGTGTTGGCTGCATCATGTTATGGGTGTTAAAAATAAATGGAAATGGAAGTTTCCCACTGCAGGCGGTCAATGAGTTTGAGGTGCTAAAGGAACTCCTTAAACTTGACCCCCAAAAAACATCTGGGTCAGATGGTTTAGACCCTTTCTTCTTTAAGGTTGCTGCCCCTATCATCACAAAGCCTATCTCTGAACTGTCTATTCTTAGAGCTTGAGGTAGTTACCTCATACAAATACTCTTCAAATGACCATCCTACCCATACTAGACTACGGAGACGTAGTCTAGTATGGCAGGTAAGGGTGCTCTCGAGCGGCTAGATGTTCTTTACCATTCGGCTATCAGATTTGCCACCAATGCTCCTTATAGGACACATCATTGCACTCTATACTCCTTTGTAAACTGGTCATCTCTGTATACCCGTCACAAGACCCACTGGTTGATGCTTATTTATTAAGCCCTCTTAGGCCTCACTTCCCCCTATCTGAGATACCAACTGCAGCCCTCATCCTCCACCTATTCTGCCAGTCACAATCTGTTAAAGATCCCCAAATCACACACATCCCTGGGTCGCTCCTCTTTTCAGTTCGCTGCAGCTAGCGACTGGAACCAGCTGCAAAAAACACTGAAACTGGACCGTTTTTCATGTGTTGCTGCCATGCTATGTTGTTGTCTTAGGTTTATCTTTATGTAGTGTTGTGGTGTCTCATCGTTTTTCATTTTCACTTAGTCATTGTGGGGTTATTGTGTGTAGATGGGTAAGAAAAAAAAATATTTAATACATTTTGAATTCAGGCTGTAACACAAAATGTTGAATAAGTCAAGGGATATGAATACTTTCTGAAGACACTGTATGTCAAGTCACTATAGGAATAAAACAGGACAATGTGATACAAGGAGGCAACCTACCCTCTTCATGCAGCTTAATTCCACTTCCATAAAAAGAAAATATATTTAGCTGTTCAGGTCTACAAAGTACAGCTGTTGGTGGTTCACATTGGCATAATGAATAGAGACTACATCACATCAGTTTCTACAGAGCACAGACTTTCTACACAGTAAACAGAAAACCAAAGGGTGACCACTAGGGCTGTTACATTGGCCGTATTACTGCCACACCGGAGGTCACGAGTCATGACGGCAGTCAAATTCCACGTGACCATTTAGTCACGGTAATAAGGCTTCTCCAAGCTCTGATGTTGCTGATGGTCATTAGTAGCCTACCAAACTTGCTAACTGCCTGGTACTCAGCACTCTATTGTCCATCTAATCACTCTGACATCAATGCAAATGTAATCGAAAATCAAATCAAACACTTCATGAGAACCCATGAGCTCATGTTGCACAACATTTCTATAGATTGCAAATGTGTGAGAAAACAGAGTGATGGTCTCTATTAAAAATATGAGGATCCCATTAGCTTTCTATAGGCTAGGCCTTATATTTATTTCTAAACTTTCCTAATATTAAGCACATTGCTTATCATTACAACAGGAGTATAGGCCACCTAGCTGGCATGAAAATGAACCACGCGAAAAGCACACTCCATTCTCTATTTAAGTACATAGATGACATTTATTTTTTTCACCTGTTTCAGACATCATGAAAACGGTCCATTCTAAATAAAACAAATTTCACACATATATTATTTGGTATACAGTACCAGTCAAAAGTTTGGACACACCTACTAATTCAAATCAAATCAAATCAAATGTATTTATATAGCCCTTTGTACATCAGCTGATATCTCAAAGTGCTGTACAGAAACCCAGCCTAAAACAGCAAGCAATGCATGTGTAGAAACACGGTGGCTAGGAAAAACTCCCTAGAAAGGCCAAAACCTAGGAAGAAACCTAGAGAGGAACCAGGCTATGTGGGGTGGCCAGTCCTCTTTGTCTTCATTCAAGGGTTTGTCTTTATTTGGACTATTTTCTACATTGAAGAATAATAGTGAAGACATCCAAACTATGAAATAACACATGGAATCATGTAGTAACCAAAAAAGTGTTCAAATCAAAATATATTTGAGCTTTGAGATTCTTCAAAGTAGCCACCCTTTGCCTCGATGACAGCTTTGCGCACGCTTGGCATTCTCTCAATCAGCTTCACCTGGAATGATTTTCCAACAGTCTTGAAAGAGTTCCCATATATGATGTGCACTTGTTTGCTACTTTTCCTTCAGTCTGTGGTCCACCTCATCCCAAACCATCTCAATTGGGTTGAGGTTGGGTGATTTAACTAGGCAAGTCAGTTAATAACAAATTCGTATTTGCAATGACGGCTTACCGGGGAACAGTGGGTTAACTGCCTTGTTCAGGGGCAGAACGACAGATTTATTTTACCTTGTTAGCTCAGGGATTCGATCCAGCAACCTTTCGGTTACTGGCCCAACGCTCTAACCACTAGGAGGTCAGGTCATCTGATGCAGCACTCCATCACTCCCCTTCTTGGTCAAAGAGCCCTTACACAACCTGGAGGTGTGTTGGGTCATTATCCGGTTGAAAAACAAATGATAGTCCCACTAAACACAAACCAGATGGGATGGCGTATTGCTGCAGAATGCTGTGGTAGCCAAGGTCAGTCAATACAGAACATTTCAAGAATTTTGAACGTTTCTTAAAGTGCAGTCGCAAAACCATCAAGTGCTATGATGAAACTGGCTCTAATACCCAGACTTACCTCTGCTGGAGAGGACAAGTTCATTTGAGTTACCAGCCTCAGAAATGGTCAAAATAAATGCTTCACAGAGTTCAAGTAACAGACACATCTCAACACCAACTGATCAGAGGAGATTGCATGAATCAGGCCTTCATGGTCTAATTGCTGCAAAGAAACCACTACTAAAGGACAACAATAATAAGAGGATACTTGATTGGGCCAAGAAACACAAGCAATGGACATTAGACTGTTCTTTGGTCTAATGAGTCCAAATTTGAGGTTTTTAGTTCCAACTGCCGTGTCTTTGTGAGACACAGAGTAGGTGAATGGATGATGTCTGCATGTGTGGATCCCACAATGAATCTTGGAAGAGGAGGTGTGATGGTGTAAGGGTGCTTTGCTGGTGACACTGTCTGTGATTTATTTAGAATTCAAGGCACACTTAACCAGCATGGCTACCACAGCATTCTGCAGCGATACGCCATCCCATCTGGTTTGGTCTTAGTGGGACTATCATTTGTTTTTCAACAGGACAATGACACAATACACCTCCAGGCTGTGTAAGGGCTATTTGACCAAGAAGGAGAGTGATGGAGTGCTGCATCAGATGACTTGGCCTCCACAATCACCTGACCTCAACCCAATTGAGATGAACTGGGATGAGTTGGACCGCAGAGTGAAGAATCTCAAATATAAAATATATTTTGATTTGTTTAACACTTTTTTAGGTACTACATGATTCCATATCAAAAGCAAATAAAATAAAATGTTATTGAACATATACACATGTTTATGTGGCAGGTTGCCTATTGGTTAGAGCGCTGGGCCAGTAACCGAAAGGTTGCTGGATCAAATCCCTCAGCTAACAAGGTCAAAATCTGTCGTTCTGCCCCTGAACAAGGCAGTTAACCCACTCTTCCCCGGTAGGCCGTCATTGTAAATAAGAATTTGTTTTTAACTGACTTGCCTAGTTAAATAAAGGTTACATTTAGCAGATGTTATTGCGGGTGTAGCGAAATGCAGCTTCATAAAATAGTATCCGCAAAACACCAGTCTCAAAGTCAACAGTGAAGAGGCGACTCCGGTATGCTGGCCTTTAAGGCTGAGTTGCAAAGGAAAAGCCATATCTCAGACTGGCCAATAAAAATAAAAAATTAAGATGAGCTAAAGAACAAAGACAACGGACAGAAGAACTCTGCCTAGTAGGCCAGTATCCCGGAGTCGCCTCTTCACTGTTGACGTTGAGACTGGTGTTTTGCGGGTACTATTTAACGAAGCTGCCAGTTGAGGACTTGTGAGGCGTCTGTTTCTCAAGCTAGACACTCTAATGTACTTGTCCTCTTGCTCAGTTGTGCACCAGGGCCTCCCACTCCTCTTTCTATTCGGGTTAGAGCCCGTTTGCGCTGTTCTGTGAAGGGTGTAGCACACAGCGTTGTACCAGATCTTCAGTTTCTTGGCAATTTCTCATATGGAATAGCCTTAATTTCTTAGAACAAGAATAGACTGACGAATTTCAGAAGAAAGGTCTTTGTTTCTGGCCATTTTGAGCTTGTAATCATACCCACAAATGTTGATGCTCCAGATTCTCAACTATTCTAAAGAAGGCCAGTTTTATTGCTTCTTTAATCAGCACAATAGTTTTCAGTTGTGCTAACATACTTGCAAAATGGTTTTCTTTTTTTAAAAATTATATATTTTCTATTTTACCCCTTTTTCTCCCCAATTTCATGGTATCCAATTGTTTTAGTAGCTACTATCTTGTCTCATCGCTACAACTCCCGTACGGGCTCGGGAGAGACGAAGGTTGAAAGTCATGCGTCCTCCGATACACAACCCAACCAAGCCGCACTGCTTCTTAACACAGCGCGCATCCAACCCGGAAGCCAGCCGCACCAATTTGTTGGAGGAAACACAGTGCACCTGGCAACCTTGGTTAGCGTGCACTGCGCCCGGCCCGCCACAGGAGTCACTGGTGCGCGACGAGACAAGGATATCCCTACCGGTCAAGCCCTCCCTAACCCGGACGACGCTAGGCCAATTGTGCGTCGCCCCACGGACCTCCCGGTCGCGGCCGGTTGCGACAGCCTGGGCGCAAACCCAGGGTCTCTGGTGGCACAGCTGGCGCTGCAGTACAGCGCCCTTAACCACTGCCCCACTCAAAAAATGGTTTTCTATTGATCAATTAGCCTTTAAAATGATAAACTTGGATTAGCTAACACAACGTGCCATTGGAACACAGGAGTGATGGTTGCTGATACTGGACCTCTGTACGCCTATGTAGATATTCCATTAAAAAAATCTGCCATTTCCAGCTACAATAATCATTGACAACATTAACAATGGCTACACTGTATTTCTGATTAATTTGATGTTATTTTAATGGACAATTTTTTAAATTTTCTTTCAAAAACAAGGACATTTATAAGTGACCCCAAACCTTTGAATGGTAGTGTAGGTATTCCTCCGGTCCATATGGGATAGGGCAGTGTGCAGTGTGCAGTGCGATGGCGATTGCATCGTCTGTGGATCTATTGGGGCGGTAAGCAAATTGAAGTGTATCTAAGGTGTCAGGTAAGGTAGAGGTGATATGATCCTTAACTAGCCTCTCAAAGCAATTCATGATGACAGAAGTGAGTGTTACGGGGCAATAGTGATTTATTTCAGTTATCTCTGCTTTCTTGGGTACAGGAACAATGGTGGACATCTTGATGCAAGTGGGCACAGCAGACTGGGCTAGGGAGAGATTGAATATGTCCGTAAACACTCCAGCCAGCTGGTCTGCGCAAGCGACCAGGGTTAACACGCTTAAATGTCTTACTCACGTAAGAAGGAAGAAGGAAAGGAAAGCCCACAGTCCTTGGAAGCGCGCCGCGTCGATGGCACTGTGTTATCCTCTCAGTGGCCGAAGAAGATGTTTAGCTTGTCCGGAAGCAAGACGTCGGTCTCCATGACGTGGCTGGTGTTCCCTTTGTAGTAGGTGATTGTCTGTAGATCCTGCCACATACGTCTCATGTCTGAGGCGTTGAATTGCGACTCCACTTTGCCTTTATACTGACATTTTGCCTGTTTGAGAACCTTACTGAGGGAATAACTACACTGTTTGTATTTGGCCGTATTCCCAAACACCTTGCAATGATTAAAGGCGGTGGTTTGCGCTTTCAGATTTTAGCAAATCCTGCCATCTATCCACGGTTTCTGGTTAGGGTAGGCTTTAATAGTCACAGTGGGTACAACATCTCCTATACACTTCCTGATAAACTCAGTCACCATATCCGTGTATTTGTCGATGTTATTCTCAGAGGCAACGTGGAACATATCCCAGTCTGCGTGTTCAAAACAATCTTGAAGTCTGGATTCCAATTGGTCACCTCAACGTTGAATAGTTCTTTGCACGGGTACTTCCTGTTTGAGTTTCTGCCTATAGGAAGGGAGGAGCAAAATGGAGTCATGATCAGATTTCCCGAAGGGAGGGCGGGGGATGGCCTTGTAGGCATTTCGAAAAGCTGAGTAGCAGTGGTCTAATGTTTTCTCAAAGCGAGTGCTACAGTCAATGTTGGTAGATCCTCTTTAGCATTTTTCTCAAATTTGATTTGTTATAATTCCCAGCCATATGTGTTATTTCATAGTATTGATGTCTTCACTATTATTTTACAATATAGAAAATAGTAAAAATAAAGAAAAACCCTTGAATGAGTAGGCGTGTCCAAACTTTTGACTGGTACTGTACATACGCAGCAAGTGAGTTTCAAGCTTGGGTAAGCAAATTATCACCATAAAAATTCACCTTTATAATAAAAGCATTACATGCATAATCGCATTTGTCATCACTTTTGAGAATGGTGTTTTCTTGCAAATGAAACATTTGCACTTCGTCTACTGCCATGTGCGCATTGCTGAACTTAAAATGTGAAGAAATAGCCTAATAGTTTATCATCATTTTAAGCTAAACGTTCTCATCTGTTGCGTTAGGCTCATTGCTTTTAAAACATCTTTCTTGATGCTAGTGGTTATATTAATTTGGGATCTATCGCATCCCACAACTGTCCCAGACTATCTATTGAATATTTATTTCTCACACAGAATAGAATTTGGTCAACTTTTGTATTATGGGGGATAGTAGATTGACATAGGCTAGTGCTTTTGCTGTTCGTTAGGCCTACTCATCTTGTTGGCTAACTAAAAGTACATGTGGACAGTTCTTCCAATATGCAGCTGGGAAAATGTAGGCATTATCCAGTCCTTGTCAAATTATTAATGAGAGACTGATGAAGTGTGTACAGCCTTCGCAAAAAACAAAGCAGATCTCATGTCTTTCATGCAACTTTTTTCAAATCATTGTTAGAGTAGTTTCATGCAGCCTTAGAATATATAAAAAAATCTGAAACATATAGCTCAACATTTGTATCACAACTAAAGTTTCATAAATAACTCTAAATTTAGCATATAGAAGTACCTGTTCCTTTGTTAACCTCTCAACACAGAATAGACGCATGTGTGCACTCCCTCAAAACATTTGGAGAAAATACCCCTTCTATTTTATTCAGTTATGTTCAATTGAATTATTCATACTGTCAAACATACATACTGCCAAACATAAGGACAACTCAGAGTATGCAATTCTGTTCTTCTGAAATAAACCACCTATTCTTCATATAATGTTTCTTTAGACCTGTCTAAAATAAAGAATGGATTTATTGTGATGGTGTAGGCTATATTACAAGGATTTATTAGACTTAGACTCCTAGATCAGCACTCCTACTCTGAGAAGCTTTTTGGATACGGGCCCAGGGCTGTTTGAGCTGAAGGTCATTAAACTCTCACTATGTAGTTGAACATTTTACCAGAACTATACTGTAGCTACCTGGGCTTTTACAACATGCAATAACCACACTTCCCCATCATTGCATACAGACCAATAAAGCAATATCACCGCCTTTATAAAGGGAAAACCAGCTGTGTGGCAAACACAGATGCCTCTCTCCCAGACGAGCTAAACGCCTTTTACTCTTTCTTCGAGGTAAACAACAGCGATCCTCCTACGAGGGCCCCCGGTGCTCAACGGGATGTGTGCTCAGCCCCCTCCTGTACTCCATGTACACTCACGACTGTGTGGCCATGCACGACTCTAACACCATCATTAAGTTTGTCAGCGACAAGACGGGGGTGGGCCTTATTGCTGACGGTGACAAGACAGCCTACAGGGAGGAGGTTAGAGCCTTGGCAAAGGGGTGCCTGGGGAACAGCACCTCCCTCAATGTCAATAAAACCAAGGAGCTGATCATGAAATCCAGGAAATGGGGGAGGATCACACCACCATCTGCATCGACGGGGCTGCAGTGGACATCACAGAGGAACTGACATGGACCAATCACACCGACACTGTGGTGAAGAAGGCACCACAGTGCCTCTTCAACCTCAGCAGACTGAAGAAATGTGGCATGTGCCCTCAGATCCTCAAGAAGTTATACAGGTGCACCATCGAGAGGATCTTGACCGGCTGCATCACCGCCTGGTATGGCAACTGCACTGGCCTCGACCACAAAGTTCTACAGATGGTGGTGCGTTAGCCCAATACATTACTGGGGGCGAGCTCTCTTGTCTGAGGAAGTCCAGGGAGATCGTCAAGGACTCCAGTCACCCGAGCCATGGAATATTCAATCTGTTACCATCTGGCAAATGGTATCGGAGGATCGTGTCTTGGACCAACAGGCACTGAGACAGTTTCTACCATCAGGCTATCAGACTGTTGAACAGCTAGACCCTAGCTGTATAACTGCTCAGACCTGCACCACCAAGACTATCTGCACCACCAAGACTGTCTGCACCACCGAGACTGTTTACACCGACTCTCCACACATCCAACCTTTACACACAAGCACAGACACATACAACCACAAACAGCTTTGTTTTGGTAAAATGTCAGGACTTTTTGGAATGTAAATATGTTTGACCGTTAAAAATCCCTAACCCTTACCTTAACCCCAAAACCCTAAATCTAACCCTTAAGCTTAAAATAGCATTTTTAACAAATTCAGGACCTGAAAAAAGTCCTGACTTTTCAAAACAGTTCTTGTTTTCCTACCTTTTCAGGACATTTGGGTGAAATGTCAGGACATTGGGTTCCTGATAACGTAGGAAAACACCCACACACCCACATAGTCAACGCTACTGTTCTATTATATACTTTTATTAAACTGTGCGACCAAGACACAATCCACTTTACATTTGTAACAGAGTTATAGTTGATCATAGCACATTCATTATTTATATCGTATATCCTATTATGTACATATCAGTTTTATTACTATGCATACTACCTTCCTCTATTCATTGTTATTTTCCATATGGATTATTATTGATATCGATATTGTATCGCAATGTTCAGGGAGCTAGCATGTAAGCATTTCACTGCACCTTAGACCTGCTGTAAACTATGTCCGTCATTAATAAAATAGGATTTTATTTAATTTCATTCAAGTCTGCCTTGAGATAACTAACAGCCAACACAATGCTCTACTACCGTAAAAGGATTCCATCTTCTTGCCAGAAGTAGCGGACTAGAGCCATCAATGCTGCATCCAAGTTAAATGCATGGATGCAATACAGTTGAAGTCGGAAGTTTACATACACTTAGGTTGGAGTCATTAACTTCTTGGTGACAGAGGGGGCAGTACTGAGTAGCTTGGATAAATAAGGTGCCCAGAGTAAACTGCCTTCTACTCTGTCCCAGATGCTAATATATGCATATTATTAGTCGTATTGGATAGAAAACACTCTGAAGTTTCTAAAACTGTTTGAATGATGTCTGTGAGTATAACAGAACTCATATGGCAGGTGAAAACTTGAGAAAAATCCAACCAGGTAGTGGGAAATCTGAGGTTTGTAGTTTTTCAACTCTTTGCCATTCCAATATACAGTGTAAATGGGGTCATATTGCACTTCCTACGGCTTACACTAGATGTCAACAGTCTTTAGAACTTTGTTTGAGGCTTCTACTGTGAAGTGGGGGCGAATGAGAGGGGATAAAGCCAGGTGTCTGGCAGAGTGCCACATGCTCGTGAGGCGCGGTCTCGTTCCATTGCTTTTCTACAGACAATGGAATTCTCCGGTTGGAACATTATTGAAGATTTATGATAAAAAAAACATCCTAAAGATTGATTCTATACTTAGTTTGACAAGTTTCTACGACCTGTAATATAACTTTTTGAACTTTCCGTCCGACGTTCGGCTGGACCTGAACGCGTGTTTGGATTTGTTTACCAAACGCCCTAACAAAAGAAGCTATTTGAACATAAATTATGAACTTTATCAAACAAATAAAACATTTATTGTGGAACTGCGATTCCTGGGAGTGCATTCTGATGAAGATCATCAAAGGTAAGTGAATATTTATAATGCTATTTCTGACTAATGTTGACTACACAATATGGAGGATATCTTTTGGGCTGCTTTGTTGTCCAAACGCTGCACTCAGATTATTGCATTGTTTGCTTTTTCCGTAACGTTTTTTTTAATTTTATCTGACACAGCGGTTGCATTAAGGAGAAGTATATCTCTAATTCCATGTATAACACTTGTATTTTCATCAACATTTGTAATGAGCATTTCTGTAAATTCCAGAAGATGATGTCATGGCTTTAGAAGCTTCTGATAGGCTAATTGACATCATTTGAGTCAATTGGAGGTGTACCTGTGGATGTATTTCAAGGCCTACCTTCAAACTCAGTGCCTCTTTGCTGGACATCGTGCTTGAAAATCAAAAGAAATCAGCCAAGATCTCAGAAAACAATTTGTAGACCAACACAAGTCTGGTTCATCCTTGGGAGCAGTTTCCAAACGCCTGAAGGTACCACATTCATCTGTACAAACAATAGTACGCAAGTATAAACACCATGGGATCACGCAGCCGTCATACCGCTCAGGAAGGAGATGCATTCTGTCTCCTAGAGATGAACGTACTTTGGTGCGAAAAGTGCAAATCAATCCCAGAACAACAGCAAAGGACCTTGTGAAGATGCTGGAGGAAACAGGTACAAAAGTATCTACAACCTCAGTAAAACGAGTCCTATATCGACATAACCTGAAAGGCCGCTCAGCAAGGAAGAAGCCACTGCTCCGAAACCACCATTAAAAAAAGCCAGACTACCATTTGCAACTGCACATGGGGACAAAAATCGTACTTTTTGGAGAAATGTCCTATGGTCTGATGAAACAAAAATAGAACTGTTTAGCCATAATGGCTTGTTTGGAGGAAAAGGGGGAGGCTTGCAAGTCAAAGAACACCATCCCAACCGTGAAGCATGGGTGTGGCAGCATTATGTTGTGGGGGTGCTTTGCTGCAGGAGGGACTAGTGCACTTCACAAAATAGATGGCATCATGAGGTAAGAAAATGATGTGGATATATTGAAGGAACATCTCAAGACATCAGTCAGGAAGTTAAAGCTTGGTCGCAAATGGGTCCTCCAAATGGAGTTCCAAGTGGACAATGACCCCAAGCATTCTTGCAAGCAAAGTTGCGGCAAAATTGCTTAAGGACAACAAAGTCAAGGAATTGGAGTGGCCATCACAAAGCCCTGACCTCAATCCTATAGAAATTTTGTGGGCAGAACTGAAAAAGCATGTGCGCTCAAGGAGGCCTACAAACCTGACTCAGTTGCACCAGCTCTGTCAGGAGAAATGGGCCAAAATTCACCCAACTAATTGTGGGAAGCTTGTGGAAGGCTACCCGAAATGTTTGACCCAAGTTAAAACATTTAAAGGCAATGTTACCAAATACTAATTGAGTGTATGTAAACTTCTGACCCACTGGGAATGTGATGAAAGAAATAAAAGCTGAAATAAATAAATCATTCTCTCTACTATTATTCTGATATTTCACATTCTTAAAATAAAGTGGTGATCCTAACTGACCTAAGACAGGGAATTTTTACTCGGATTAAATGTCAGGAATAGTTTAAAACTGAGTTTAAATGTATTTGGCTAAGGTGTATGTAAACTTCTGACTTCAACTGTATGTTTGACCTGAAATGTATATATCTAAGTGATGTACAGTGGCCATTTTGCACCAGGACACCCATCATCCTATGTATGAACTATTTTGGTGGCAAGATGACGAGTCGACACAACCAATGGAACATGGCCAGACTGGGAATTCCACAAGGAAATCAGGGTCAGTATACAAATGTGTACTCTCTGAATCTTCAAATCAAATTTTATTGGTCACATACACCTGTTTAGCAGGTGTTATTGCGGGTGTAGCGAAATGCTTGTGCTTCTAGCCCCGACAGTGCTGTAATATCTAACAATTACACAACATAAACCCAATACACATAAATCTAGTAAAGGAATGGAATTAAGAATATGAAAATGTATGGACGAGCAAAGTCAGAGAAGGCACAGAATAAGATACAGTAGAATAGTATAGGATACAGTATATACATATTGACCATAAAAGGTTGAGAGCAAAACATTTGTAAATTAATGAAAGGGGCGTAACAAGAAAAACTTCCCAAAAGGATTCATTCAAGGCAGAAAAAAGTTTGAGCACTCAACAAAAAAGGCTAAAAATTATTTTCTCCATTGGTCAGGTTGAGTAAATCACCTGTAGTCATCCTGAACAAAGGATTAAATGGAGCAAATGAGTGCTCCAATTTAACACAACATTTTGCCTCAAATTAGTCCTTTTGGAAGTTTTTCTTGGTAAGCCCCTTAGATGGATTTTGGTCATTGTTGTCGAGCACCCCTCCCACTTTTCATTGTTTGCAGTAGCGCGGAGGCCTACCTGAACTCTCATTTGGAAAGTAAATGCACTCATTCTCAGACTTTTTTTCCACTAATGGTTCTTTTGACCAATTAGGTCAGCTCTGAAAAAGATCTGATGTGAAAAGATCTAATGTGATTGGTCAAAATGCCAATTAGTAGGGCAAAGTTTAGCATTGGTCTGCCTGTGTAAACACAGCAAGAGAGGCTGAAGGGGTGTGTGGCTGCTAGAGCCTGACACAATCCTCTAAAATATCCCTGAAAAAAAACAACTCAGTACATCCCTGCCAACAGATCAGCACCATTGGGACATGTTTCTGCATTTGGCATTCCTGGATTACAATCTTAGGGTTTATGTGAAAGTTAAGAACATTCACAACATAGCAAAAATAAGAAGTCCAAAGTACTTGGAATAGAAGATATTCCAGCTCTTTCCAGGCACATGCAATATCTGTTAATATAATTAACATTCTTACCAATTTTACCTAACAGCTCGAACAAGACTGATGACACACTTCAACTGAATAGAACACCAGAGACATGGTTAGAAGGGGGAAAAAAATGAATAACCAGCATTCTGTGCATCGGCGTCTGCTTTTGAATCCTTCACTACTTGCTATGTGAATAAAACCATTGAATGAACCAAGGATTATTCATGTGTGAAGCAAGGTGAGAGCTGAGTGCAGCAGAGGGCATGGTCTGTGTGAACCAAGGCTAAACCTGCTTTTCAGTCACAGGAACTCCATTCTCTCTCTGCATTATGACTACACTTGTTACACAAGGCTTGGTTTTTGACGTGTAATGTGCTTATGCCTTTTTCCTTCAGATTACTAAACACACACTATGAATCCACACTTTGTTCTGATGCTGAAAGCAGCTTTATAATGAAAACACAGACTAAAGCTGCTAAAGTCGCTGAAAAAGGAAATGTTTGTCTATAATGATATCCATAAAAAACACTAAAAACAATGGATTTGACCATCCTATGTAAGCATTATAAACTAACTATCAAAGTGTTATTCAACATCCTACAACTTCCTGGAAGGACGACTGGGACCCTGTGTGGGACGTTGAGTTCAACCCCCGACCCCCAGTCAAGCCAGGTGCTCATTTGATCTGCCACAGTATAATACAGATAGGCTAGATAAAGACACAGAGCTGACAGTGAATTTCTCTGTACTGTATCTCTGAAATGATTTACTATAGTCAGTCACATGGTGAAGTGAACATTTGAACCAATAACCTAACAGCATGGCTATAGTACTCTCTCTAACCCACTGCCCTGAATAATCATGGGATTAGCAGCCAATGTAAGGGCTGTAGTACTCTCTCTAACCCACTGTCCTGAATAATCATGGGATTAGCAGTCAATGTAAGGGCTGTAGTACTCTCTCTAACCCACTGCCCTGAATAATCATGGGATTAGCAGTCAATGTAAGGGCTGTAGTACTCTCTCTAACCCACTGCCCTGAATAATCATGATATTAGCAGCCAATGTAAGGGCTATAGTACTCTCTCTAACCCACTGCCCTGAATAATCATGGGATTAGCAGCCAATGTAAGGGCTATAGTCAGCATTGATGCGTTGTATGACTGCTAGGGAGCAAAACAGTTGCAAGCAGAAATAGCTCTTGTGATTGAAAACATTTGACTAATAAATGTATATTATTGATGTGTAATGAATATAGAAACGTCACAAAAATCACATGGCTGCACTAGTGCATGTGGAACTGTATCTAAATTAACAGCGCTGACCACTTTAATGCTGGAAGAAAAAGTATCTTACTCAAAATCCGGAATTACTTTCCAACAGCTTCTATTCTAGTTGCAGTAATTTGATTCTGAGCGGAAAAAAGAGACATCTGCTTTGTGTCTCAGACACGTTTTAATAGACAGACATTAATACTGTTTGTTTTTCTGCCTACTAAATGAATCTGAGGAGTAACCTCTACATCTGTGAATATAGCCGCAGAGTTACCAGCTAAACATGAAATGTTCTTTTCCACAACTGAATAAAATAGAAACACATGGATGGTAGACTTGTAACACTTTGCATGGAAACAAAGTCATAATCATTATATGTGAAAAACCCACAAAAAAATGGAACAATAACAAGAGGCTAAGTCACACCCTGTATGTAAAACCAGCAACTGCTCTCTGTCTCTGTCTCTCTCTCTCGCTCTCTCTCCCTCTCTCTCTGTCTCTCTCTCTCGCTGTCTCTCTGGCTGTCTCTCTCTCTCTCTCTCTCTCGCTCTCTCTCTCTCTCTCTCTCTCTCTCTCTCTCTGTTTCTGCCTATGTCTCTGACTCTCTGTCTTTCTATCTCTGACATTCCACGATAGAGTCAGGTCCATTTTCCTTTTCCACCTCTGTGTAACTAGTACCGTTGAATTCATGTAGATGCGTGCTGCTTGTGACGCCGGGCTGAGGGGCGTAAGTGCCTTCCTTACTCATGAGCCTCTGACTCTGTCAGAAGAGTACAGCACTGTTCAATGAGCCCAACCAAATTGAGTATGGAAAAATCAGGGTATAGGAGCAGATCTAAATCTCCCTAATGATGCCCCATCCTTCACTTATCTTCACTTGAAGATAACGTCCTCAGTACTCAGTAATACAGTACCAGTCAAAAGTTTGGACATACCTACTAATTAAAGGGTTTGTATTCATTTTTACTATTTTCTACATTGTATAATAATAGTGCATACATCAAAACTATGAAATAACACATATGGAATCATGTATTAACAAAAAAAAGCATTAAACAAATCAAAATATATTTTATATTTGACATTCTTCAAAGTACCCACCCTTTGCCTTGATGACAGCTTTGCACACTCTTGGTATTCTCTCAACCAGATTCATGAGGTAGTCATCTGGAATGCATTTCAATTAACAGGTGTGCCTTGTTAAAAGTTAATTTGTGGAATTTCTTTCCTTCTTAATGCGTTTAAGCCAGTTGTGTTGTGACATGGCAGGGGTGGTATACAGAAGATAGCCCTATTTGGAAAAAGACCAAGTCCACATTACGTCAAGAACAACTCAAATAAGCAAAAAGAAACGACAGTCCATCATTACTTAAAGACATGAAGGTCAATCAATCCGGAAAATGTCAAGAACTTTGAACGTTTCTTCAACTGCAGTCGCAAAAACCATCAAGCGCTATGATGAAACTGGCTCTCATGAGGACCGCCACAGGAAAGGAAGACCCAGAGTTACCTTTGCTGCAGGGGATAAGTTCATTAGAGTTACCAGCCTCAGAAATTGCAGCCCAAATAAATGCTTCACAGAGTTCAAGTAACAGACACATCTCAACATCAACTGTTCAGAGGAGACTGAGTGAATCAGGCCTTCATGGTCGAATTGCTGCAAAGAAACCACTACTAAAGGACACCAATAAGAAGAGGAGACTTGCTTTGGCCAAGAAACAGGAGCAATGAACATTAGACTGGTGGAAATCTGTCCTTTGGTTTGATGAGTCCAAATTTGAAATGTTTGGTTCTAACTGACGAGTCTTTGTGAGACGCAGAGTAGGTAAACGGATGATATCCACATGTGTGGTTCCCACTGTTAAACATGGAGGAGGAGGTGTGATGGTATGGGGGTGCTTTGCTGGTGACACTGTCAGTGATTTATTTAGAATTCAAGGCACACCTAACCAGCATGGCTACCACTGCATTCTGCAACAATACGCCATCCCATCTGGTTTACGTATAGTGGGACTATCATTTGTTTTTCAACCGGACAATGACCCAACACACCTCCAGGCTGTGTAAGGGCTCTTTGACCAAGAAGGGGAGTGATGGAGTGCTGCATCAGATGACCTGACCTCCTAGTGGTTAGAGCGTTGGGCCAGTAACCGAAAGGTTGCTAGATCGAATCCCTGAGCTAACAAGGTAAAATAAATCTGTCGTTCTGCCCCTGAACAAGGCAGTTAACCCACTGTTCCCTGGTAGGCCGTCACTGTAAATAAGAATTTGTTCTTAACTGACTTGCCTAGTTAAATAAAGCTACAAAAATAATAAATAAAATAAAATAAATAAAAATCAACCTCAACCCAATTGAGATGGTTTGGGATGAGCAGCCAACAAGTTCTCAGCATATGTGGGAACTCCTGTTGGAAAAGCATTCCAGGTGAAGCTGGTTGAGAGAATGCCAAGAGTATGCAAAGCTGTCATCAAGGCAAAGGGTGGCTACTAAAATATATTTCGATTTGTTTAACACTTTTTTGGTTACTACATGATTTCATGTGTTATTTCATAGTTTTGATGTCGTCACTATTCTCCTACAATGTAGAAATAGTAAAAATAAAGAAAAACCCTTGAATGAGTAGGTGTGTCCCAAACTTTTGACTGGTACTGTATGTGCTGCTTCAAGGCTTTCCTAATGTTTTCTTCCTTCCCCTCATTCAGAGCAGAGCTAAATGTGTTATGTGTACTGAAAGATGAGGGGAAAAGATGAGGCTGTTTGTCTATAAATGTCACGACTTCCTTGTACGGGCGGCATTCGGTGGTCGACGTCACCGGTCTTCTTGCCATCCTGATCCATCTTTCATTTTCCATTGGTTTTATCTTGATTTTCTACACACCTGTTTTTCATTATCCAATTACATGTTCTTGTACTTAACCCTCTGTTTCCCCCATGTTTGTTATGCGTGATTATTTCTATGTTCAGTTCGGTTCCTGATGGCTGGTTTTTCGACGGGTGCTGTGTTTACCGGTGCGTAATTATTACCGTTGGTTTTGGTCAAGTGTATTTGTTTACCTTGTGCTTTTATTGTTTGAGTAAAGTACGTTGCTCACTCATTTTGCTCTCCTGCGCCTGACTTCATGCACCAGCTACACTCCGCTTCTGACAATAAAAACACCTCATAACAGCGCTGAACCACGGATAACTAAGAAAACTGTTAAAATAACACAGACATTCAACACATTTAATATTCAACATCTCGAAATCTGATCTAAATATGAATTATTTGATTACCCTGATGGGAGTTGGAGAATAACCAGATTTTTCCAAATGTTTTTGGCAATGTCTCAACTTAGATGTTTAAAAATGTATTTTAAGTAAGATTAGACAACAGAGATTCCGCATAACCCACCTACCTAAGAGAAGATGATGCACCTGTACCTGAGAGAGAATTATCTTAATTCAGGGCTAGTTGATAAAAGGGAGGACATGGGTGGGTGGTCCAGTATCAGTTCCTTACCTGAGCGCGATGGAGGTCCCGTTGACAGATCCAGAGTAGTGTCTGGTGGGGCCATAGCTCCCCTGGCGTACGTATCTCTCATCACCACAACACAGTATCATGAGGAAGGCCCGTCTGAAGGCCCGGTTCAGGAAGGCGTAGAGAAAGGGGTTAAGGCCAGAGTTAATATAGCCAAGCCACAGCCAGGCGGTCCACATCTGCCAGGGCACACTGTAGTGGATGAAGGGGTCCACCACGTTGGTGATGAAGAAGGGGGCCCAGCAGAGACAGAAGCAGCCCATGATGACAGCCAGGGTCTTGGCAGCCTTGGTCTCTATGCGCATGCGACTGGAGCCCTGCTGCTCGGAGCTGAGGTAGTGCTGGGGGGGTGCCGAGTAGGGGGCGGAGCCTGCCCGCTGCAGCGTGCCAATCTGACGCACGTGGCCCATGGCAGTGACGTAGATGCGCTGGTAGGCCAGGACCATGAGGCTCAGGGGAACGTAGAAGGCCACGGCGGAGCAGATGAGAGCATACGGACGGTTCACCACGAATACACAGTTGGTCTCGTTGCTGTTGCCGCTAAACTTCCTCTGCTCTATCTGAAGGCAGTGTGCAGAGAGAACAATCCATTAACAAGTCGATCCACATACAGGAAGAGACATGCACGTTCTGTAGTATCCACATCCACATATGCAATAGTTACACACATGTTTCTCATTCAACCAACAGTATATAAGTAGAGAGAGTGCAACGACTGACTGCCTAATGCCCATTTCCTGACTCTCTTATAACAAACTTCGAACAGGTATTATTTGTGTTCATAAACTGGTAGCTGTGGATTGTGCTCAGCACTGACTTACAGTAGGTCTCAGAGCAAGAGGCTGTATGCCTGGTGTTTATGTCTGTCTATGTAAATGGTATTAGTAGCTTTAGTCTTATGATTATTGAGTGCATGGAGAAGGCCTCCATTTGACAGAGGGAAGTTTTTTCAGGTGTCAAAGGTGAAACAATGAGTCATAGTGCTGTTTTTAGAACTATAAAAGGGCTTGTGTAAGTTTGCTCTTCCCAAAGAGCATGATGCTTGAACTGACTACTACATCCCCATCCCATGAATTTGAAATATGTTATGCTTGTTGGTTTAACCATGTGTCCTTCACTTAACATGTGACATTTTCAAGGATCAACAAAATTTAGTATTTAGTATAAAAAGGATTTAGATGTAATGAATAAGACTAAAGAGCAAGCCACTGTCTGTAGTAAAACCATCAGACAGACAGGAAGAACATAGCTGCTTATAGACTTACAATGTCCTCTATGCCGATGGCGTGCCAACTTTGCATGATGGGAAGGAAGGAGATGAAGGAGGGGATGACCCAGCATCCTCCCAGCATCAGGGCCACTCTCAAGGGCGTCATTTTATTCCTGTACACCAGCGGTTGGCAGCAGATTGCGTAGTACCTATCAATAGAATATAACAACATTATAACAACATTATAACAACATCCACAACATCATAGATTCAACTGAGGTAAAAAAACATAATATATTGATGGTGTTTTTCTGAATTCTATCTACAGGCCACAAATATCTACCTAATATGTACATACCAAAATATTGCCAGTGGTGACTCATACCTAATTTCGTTTTCTTTAAAATAATCTCATGACTTGCATAACCAAATAATAAACAAAATTCACATCCTATTGAATTCACCATGTATGGTGGCTTTAGCCCTTAGTACATATTTTGGTATGTACATATTAGGTAGATATTTGTGGACAATAGTGTCCAAAATATTAGCAACACCTTCCAAATATTGAGTTGCACCCACTTTTGTCCTCAGAACAGTCTCAATTCGTCAGGGCATGGACTCTACAAGGTGTCGAAAGTGTTACACAGGGATGCTGGCCCATGTTGACTCCAACACTTCCACAGTTGTGTCAAGTTTGCTGGATGTCCTTTGAGTGGTGGACCATTTTTGATACACACAAGAAACTGTTGAGCGTGAAAAGCATTGCGGTTCTTGACACACTCAATCCGGTGCGGCTTGCACCTACTACCATATCCTGTTCAAAGGTACTTAAATATTTTGTCTTGCCCATTCACCCTCTGAATGGCACACATACACAATCCATGTCTCAATTGTCTCAAGGCTTATAAATATATATTTTTTACCTGTCTCCTCCCCTTCATCTACGCTGATTGAAGTGGATTTAATAAGTGACATCAATAAGGGATCATAGCTTTCACCTGGATTCACAAGCAGTGACTCATCACTTCATATGCTACTTTAAAAAAGATAAGCATAATTCTAACAACCAATCAGGCCTCTTGTCATGACTCATGTCTCATATTTCCACCCAGGGAAGCTAAAAGAATGATTAGTCCTGTGGAGAAGCAGAAATCATATTTGTGTTTGGAGTGAGGGGCTGAGCTAGCAGGTGACTCACTGCAGTGGCTTTTCACTGTATGGTGCAGGACAAGACAACATAGCTGCTCATCTGTCAGCCATGACAGGCTGCCATATGCTATGGACAAAGGACAAAGAGGTGCTCGAGGGCCATCCAAGGCACATGCTAATTCTAATACAGCTGGGTGCTAACAGAGGCGTACGGCTATTAGGCCGAACGGATGCATCAAGGTGAATGGGATAGGCGCGTGGAAAAAGTTAGCAATAGCTGGCTGACATATTTACAAATGTTTACATGAGTAAAGGTATGTTTTTCACTATATTCATTGCTCACCTGTCCAGTGCTATGCAGCACAGGTGTAGGATAGATGCAGTGGTCAGCAGCACGTCCAGTGAGGTCCGAACCAGACAGAATATCTCCCCGTACCGCCACTGACTTGTGGTCAACTCAATGGCTGCAAACGGCATGACAACCACAGCAACCAGGAGGTCTGCAAACGCTAAAGACACTATGAAGTAATTGGTCTTCTTTTTCCTAGAGGGAGACGAGGAACAAAAACATTTTGATTTATTTCCAGAAAGGCACATGAGTTGAATGTAAAGATAATTATATTTTTGTTATCTGTTAGAATTGTCAACTGATCTGCACAAGACAGAGCAAACCTAATGACCCTTTAATACCATATCGCTAAACATAAAACATGACAGAAAGGATGCCAGTGCCGGATGTAAAAACAGCTACTTAGTTTGTCTCCAAATAGCTAGGAAGTGGCCTGTTCATCAGTCTGTCCATCACACGCCCTACTTCAATTGAATTCTGATCAATCATCTTTTGGTACATCATTTCATATACAGAACCAGTCAAAAGTTTGGACACACCTAATCATTCAAGGGTTTACTTTTACTATTTTCTATATTGTAGAATAATAGTGAAGACATCAAAACTATGAAATAACACATGAAATCATGATGTAACCAAAGAAGTGTTAAACAAATCAAAACATATTTTTTATTTTAGATTCTTCAAAGTAGCCACCCTTGCACACGCTTGGCATTCTCTCAACCAGCTTCATGGGGTAGTCACCTGAAATGCTTTTCCAACAGTCTTGAAGAAGTTCCCACATATGCTGAGCACTTGTTGGCTGCTTTTCCTTCACTCTGCTGTCCAACTCATCCCAAACCATCTCAATTGGGTTGAGAACGGGTGATTGTGGAGGCCAGGTCATCTGATGCAGCACTCCATCACTCTCCTTCTTGGTCAAATAGCCCTTACACAGCCTGTAGGTGTGTTTTGGGTCATTGCTTGTATTTCTTGGCCCAAGCAAGTCTCTTCTTCTTATTGGTGTCCTTTAGTAGTGGTTTATTTGCAGCAATTCAACCACGACGGCCTGATTCAAGCAGTCCCCTCTGAACAGTTGATGTTAAGATGTGTTTGTTACTTGAACTCTGTGAAGCATTTATTTGGGCTGCAAACTGAGGTACCGTTAATTGACGATATCTGGGGCTGGTAACTCTAATGAACTTATCCCCTGCAGCAAAAGTAACTCTGGGTCTTCCGTTCCTGTGGCAGTCTTCATGAGAGACAGTTTCATCATAACACTTGATGGTTTTTGCGACTGCACTTGAAGAAAGTTCTTGAAATGTTCCGTATTGACTGACCTTCATGTCCTCTAAAGTAATGATGGACTGTCATTTCCCTTTGCTTATTTGAGTTGTTCTTGCCATAATATGGACTTGGTCTTTTACCAAATAGGGATATCTTCTGTATACCACCCCTACCCTGTCACAACACAACTGATTGGCTCAAACGCATTAAGATGAAATAAATGATGATGAACTTCACAGGGTGGTGAAAGTGCAAGGCGGTGAGCTTGATGCTCCTTTCCAATAAATATTGAAGGTCTTATTCTGGTGACATGATGATCGATCCTTGGCCGCCGTTTGACAAATAAAAAGAATCATATTATTTTACCATAATAATCTCAGCATGTAAACTATGCGTGCGCTCTAGCCAACAGCATTCAATCTGTACCCTGTGCGCTGTTGGCTAGAGCACACGTGCCAAACCCAGAGTGGGCACACTCACTATATAAAGCAACATTTTTCATGAGAAAACCATCAGTAAAGTTGAAAATGCCATTTAACTTGTATTTTTTATCCGGTACATGGGAATTTAACAGTATTTTTATGTGAACTACATCATCACGCACAGCCCTTTTGGGATCCCGAGTGGCGCAGCGGTCTAAGGCACTGCATCCCAGTGCTAGAAGCATCACTACAGACCCTGGTTCGATCCTGGGCTGTATCACAACCGGCCATGATTGGGAGTCCCATAAGGCGGCGCACAATTGGCCCAGTGTCGTCCGGGTTAAGGTTCGACCGGGGTAGGCAGTCATTGTAAATAAGAATTTGTTCTTAACAGACTTGCCTAGTTAAATAAAGGTTAAATTAAATTAAAATAAAATGTATCTGCAATAAGTCAATTTGATGGAAACATCTCTGGTGGGAAAATGCGCATATGTTTTTATCCTGATTTTAGAATATTTGCATGAAAATCTATTGTCAATCGGATGAAAAACCACACTCTAAAGAGGTCACATTTTTTCCTCTGACAACTTTTATTTGACAGAATGTGACTTACATGTAAACAGGAAGTGTGCTTACCGCAGTTGTCTGTCCTTGCAGAGCGCCACCATCACCAGCAGGTTCCCCAGAACAGTCATGATGATGATGATGGTGAGGAAGATGGTGAGAATGATCCTCTCCAGCGAGTTCAGCACTTGCTCCGTGTTTGCTACTTCATCGACTGAACTACACAATCAAACAATGATGGTTATTGAGTTCATCATCATCATCACATAATTTCAAATGTGACTAATGAATACAGTAATGCATTAGATACAAGCACAACTCAATCATGACACATGTATAAATGAAGATCTTTCATAGAAAAATATATAATTTTCTGAGTGGCCTTTAGATGTTTAATGTTGATCATCACATGTTCCACTGTGTGTTCTTACTGATCAGGTGGGTGTGATTCTGTGGCCATCACTGTTCATCTGCATGGAGTTTGCTAGAGGAGAGTCCTCCACACAAAATGCTGTGGCCCTGAGGACAAACACAACCAGGCCCATTCATCACAGCTCCAATACAAACACTGTGAATTATTCAAGTCTACAGCTCTAATCCTGTATGATGGTAATGTTACCCACTCTAAACCTGTCTCGTACGCATGTAACAATGGCTGTTTAGAGGACTTCTTTATCAGTTTTGAATATTATTAACTCAGAAGTCCAGGAAAGTGGTGTTGTCTTATAGCAAACAGTTACAAAGTTCCTGTCATAACCCACCATATCTAAAGTGTGTGAGGTTTACCTCATGTTACAGTATCATATTCTCTATGTCAACATAGTTGAGAATCCCCGTCTATGGTCAACGTTTGGCCAACAGTTTTCTTACCACAAGTAAACTTCCTTGAAGCAGACTTGAGATAGGACAGCTACAATAGATAACCAGTACAGTCTGAGAAGGGCTTGAATCCAGGGTCTGGATCCCTCAGACTTTAACAAAACAATAGTGAAAGAGCAAACAGAGGGCAGTGGTTGCATGTATCTGCACAGCGTGCTTATGACCCACAAATCTCCCCTCCACACAAAGCTTAGGGGCCTGACAGCACACATAGACACACAAGCACACGTGCGCACTGTGCACCCACACACACACCTTACAGAACAAACACAACCCACACAGCCAGCGGAATGAGACAATATTTGCCATATCTGTATGTCAACGGCATAAAAGAGAGCAGAGAAAGTTCAGACAATGGCACTATTTTCTTTGACCCAGTATTTCCCTAGATTTTCCGATCATAAATGTGTCATTTGTTAGACAGGGAGTTGAGATGAACAGGAAGATTTCCTTACACAACATGAGGAAGGGAGAAGGGTTTTGGCACATTATTATGAACATGGAGTCCTCTGTGGCCAAATCACACCTCAGCCTCCGGAGAGGGAGCAGTGGGTCCAAGTCACACAGGAGTGCTCTGCCTGGAGCCCCTGCTGGATAAATACATGCGGAGAGTGAGAGTGAGGTGGGAGTATGCTGAGATCCAAGTGGGTAAATACATGAGAGGACTGAGGTGTATGCTATTTTAGAAGACTCCTCATTCCAATGGAGATCACACTCTTAAGCACAGCTCTTCAAAACAAAGGCATGCCTCCCATATTGGATTTCTCCATAATCTGCCAGGCTTCAGTACTCCATGAATTTTGCAGCCTCAGAGTGGGATGACAGTCCGACAGCTTCTGATGGAATGATGGACCATACCAGAGCAACTATATCCTCACAAGTTACATTTATAAGCATGTAATCACATTGGAATGACTGTCATTCTATAGCATTCCAAGAGTTGTATAAAAAAAATGTAGGTAAATAAATATACAATCATTTGACACTGTCTTCACAAATCCCAGTTTGAGATCTAGTTATCCTTAATCCTAAACTGGAACATAAAGTACACATCTTACAAAGTGCAGACGCATTCCAGGAACATAAACACTTGACTTGGCGATGGCATCACAGTCTATTTCACAATGCTCACATTGAGTCCTCGAAACACTCTCTCTGGGAATTTTATTCATGTAAGGCTTTTCTTTTGTGTTCAAATACTTCAGAGAAGTATATTAACTTCTCATTCCAAGGCTTTGAGGCAAAGAAACACAGTCATGGTTGAGCATAAAAACAGTCTGAAGCCATTGAAATTAATAGCTTGTCGGAGTCAAGTCCTCAGCAAGCACTACAATAGTTTAGAACAGGAATGTCAAGCAGAATGTATCCAAAGCACTGCAATCCTGTGAAATAACTGCCATCCTTGCAATTACAAGAACCAAGATATTTGCAGATGATTATGCCATGAATACAAATACAACTTACTGTAAAAGCCTTGAATGAATCCCAATTCATTTACCAGTGCCTCCATATAAATAATTAGCAAGTAGATACTCCAAAACAACTTCACACATAATTTCACAAATCTTGCTTTAAGAGGTCTGGCATGCTGTGGATTTACATGCGAGGAGGAGGAGGGTAAAATCTGGCCACTGGCAGCTTGGACTCCTCCATGACACCACTGTAGTGCTCTCGTTGCTCAATGGGCGAGGTTCCTCTTATCATATCCACAACCAATACATTCCAGAAAACACAAACAGACATTATATTGAAAAGCACGTTCCTTGTCTTTGAAAATTGTAATATACACTGAGTATACCAAACATTAGGAACAACTTCCGAATAATGAGTTGCTTTATCGACACTGATTGAAGTGAATTTAACAAGTGACATCAATAAGGGATCATATCTTTCACCTGGATTCACCTGGTCAGTCTATGTCATGGAAAGAGCAGGTGTTCTTAATGTTTAGTACACTCAGTGTAGTTCAACTGGTATTGGATAAATAAAATACAATTGTTTACTACTAAAATCCATGAAAATAACACTTGTTGCCTTTGTTCATTTTCATCCGTGGTCCCAGAATAAAAATAAAGGATTTCAAATCTGGGCAATTCACTTTCCAGTGTGTTCAGGGCACACTTTTGTCCCAACAAATTCAGCCAAGGAGCCGAGTTTAACTCAGACAGACATGCCTGAAGAGAAATTGAAGGGAATTTTAGAAATAGCATACTTACAAAGTTTGTTCAAGAACCAATATATATGAGCTCCTAGAGAATCAAAATTACTAAATCAGAGATCCCTGATATGTTAAACACCTGCCACCATCACAATTCTGAGTTATTGAGAAGATCTAAAACAGATTAATTGAATCACAGTACAGTACATTACATAACATTAGTGGAGGAATAACAAACAGTTCTGACAAATTCTGCTCGCATAATCAGATCTGACACCTTCCCACACTAGCTGTCTTTACCGTGTGGCTCTTCAACAGGCAAACTGATTCATTTTTGATACACCTCCACTGACCACATGCCACAATTTGTGTCATTTATTTTATTTTAATTATAGAATATATCATGTAGCTATGCTATAATCTCAGCCACAGTAGTTTATTACAATAAGAGTAAGTAACTGTAACAGCAGATTGATAGTAACTGTAACAGTAGGTTGATAGTAACTGTAACTGTGGGTTGATAGTAACTGTAACAGTAGACTGATAGTAACTGTACCCATGGGTTGATAGTAACTGTAACAGTAGGTTGATAGTAACTGTAACAGTAGGTTGATAGTAACTGTAACAGTGGGTTGATAGTAACTGTAAGAGTGGGTTGATAGTAACTGTAACAGTAGGTTGAGATTAACTGTAACAGTGGGTTGATAGTAACTGTAACAGTAGGTTGAGATTAACTGTAACAGTGGGTTGATAGTAACTGTAACACTAGGTTGATAGTAACTGTAACAGTAGGTTGATAGTAACTGTAACAGTAGGTTGAGAGTAACTGTAACAGTGGGTTGACAGTAACTGTAACATTGGGTTGATAGTAACTGTAACAGCAGATTGATAGTAACTGTAACAGTAGGTTGATAGTAACTGTAAAAGTGGGTTGATAGTAACTGTAACAGTAGGTTGATAGTAACTGTAACAGTAGGTTGATAGTAACTGTAACAGTAGGTTGAGAGTAACTGTAACAGGGGGTTGATAGTAACTGTAACAGTAGGTTGATAGTAACTGTAACAGTAGGTTGATAGTGACTGCAACAGTGGGTTGATAGTAACTGTAACAGTGGGTTGATAGTAACTGTAACAGTAGATTGATAGTAACTGTAACAGTAGGTTGATAGTAACTGTAACAGCGGGTTGATAGTAACTGTAACAGTAGGTTGATAGTAACTGTAAAAGTAGACTGATAGTAACTGTAACAGTGCTTTGATAGTAACTGTAACAGTGGGTTGATATTAACTGTAACAGTAGATTGATAGTAACTGTAACAGTGGGTTGATAGTAACTGTAACAGTGGATTGATAGTAACTGTAACAGTGGGTTGATAGTAACTGTAACAGTAGATTGATAGTAACTGTAACAGTAGGTTGATAGTAAATGTAACAGTGGGTTGATAGTAACTGTAACAGTGGGTTGATAGTAACTGTAACAGTAGGTTGATAGTAACTGTAACAGTAGGTTGATAGTAACTGTAATAGTAGGATGATGTAACTGTAACAGTAGATTGATAGTAACTGTAACAGTAGGTTGATAGTAACTGTAACAGTAGATTGATAGTAACTGTAACTGTGGGTTGATAGTAACTGTAACAGTAGATTGATAGTAACTGTAACAGTAGGTTGATAGTAACTGTAACAGTAGGTTGATAGTAACTGTAACCATGGGTTGATAGTAACTGTAACAGTAGGTTGATAGTAACTGTAACCATGGGTTGATAGTAACTGTAACAGTAGGTTGATAGTAACTGTAACTGTGGGTTGATAGTAACTGTAACAGTGCTTTGATAGTAACTGTAATAGTAGGTTGATAGTAACTGTAACAGTAGGTTGATAGTAACTGTAACAGTAGGTTGATAGTAACTGTAACAGTAGGTTGATAGTAACTGTAACCATGGGTTGATAGTAACTGTAACAGTAGGTTGATAGTAACTGTAACAGTAGGTTGATAGTAACTGTAACAGTAGGTTGATAGTAACTGTAACCATGGGTTGATAGTAACTGTAACAGTAGGTTGATAGTAACTGTAACAGTAGGTTGATAGTAACTTTAACAGTGGGTTGATAGTAACTGTAACAGTAGCTTGATAGTAACTGTAACAGTAGGTTGATAGTAACTGTAACAGTAGCTTGATAGTAACTGTAACAGTAGGTTGATAGTAACTGTAACAGTAGGTTGATAGTAACTGTAACAGTAGGTTGATAGTAACTGTAACAGTAGGTTGATAGTAACTGTAACCATGGGTTGATAGTAACTGTAACAGTAGGTTGATAGTAACTGTAACAGTAGGTTGATAGTAACTTTAACAGTGGGTTGATAGTAACTGTAACAGTAGCTTGATAGTAACTGTAACAGTAGGTTGATAGTAACTGTAACAGTAGCTTGATAGTAACTGTAACAGTAGGTTGATAGTAACTGTAACAGTAGGTTGATAGTAACTGTAACAGTAGGTTGATAGTAACTGTAACAGTAGGTTGGACAGTGTGTTCTATGTACCATACGTTCTAAGTATGTTTTGGGACTGTTCCTCTAATGGCTGACTAATTGTACTTCTCTACAGTATTACTATGGTGTCATCTTTACAAATTCACATGGCGAGCATTTCAAAGGCTCTCAATTTCTCCATAAACAACATTATTAAGACGACTTTAACTTTCCCATGTGCTCAGGGAGACAATTTCACACGCGATGCACACCAACGACAGGGACAAGATGCAAACCCGGACATTCGTTCAGTGCAAAGAAATATATTTCATGAATTGAGCTACTTGATCATGCAGGGACACTCAGATGAGTTGTGACAGCCTGTGATGGGGGTAAACAGAGAATGAACATAGACACACCAGGCACCATGGAATAAAACAGCTATTTGCTACCATCAGGCTGCTGTGGTTGTGGTTTTCCCTTTATTTGGTGGGAACTGACTGAATCTCCATTCTCTCAATGCACCATATGGCAGCACTGTCAATATCAATGATTTCTAGATGCTTGAGCTATTGACTGTGACTAAAGCTATGTCAAGTGTACCATAAACAAGTTTTCACATGATTTCACATGTGAAATTTCACATGAAATCATGTGATTTTCCACATGTTAAATCATGTGGTTTTCCCTTTAAGGGAGATAGGAGAATTTCACTTTGTCAAAAGTGGAGCTTGGAAGTCAAAGCAACCTGAAACAGAAGGAAACAAAAGGAAAGTCGTAGCAGAATCCTATGGGTGTGGTAGGCTACATTGGAGCACTGGCAGAGACAGACTCATAACACTGTGTGCAGCCACCTGGAAGGCACAGTGCTATATCTATAGCCGAGTTACTATCGTCCTGATTGTGTCTGCTGGTGCCTTAATTAAGAGAAAGAGCAAAGTTCCTAATCAGAAAACTGTACCTACACATGCAAACATCCTCTTGAAGGTATTTCAGCAAGGCTATACATGATGCCTTGGAAATGAATGAAATTAAATGAAACAGGATTGGCTACAGGATAAGCATTCCTCCTGGAGGGTAACGTTACATAATCACTGGAGCTCTCCTAAACAAACTGTAGACCAGGTAGCAGCTGATATCTGTTTTGGTAATATATTTCAAAGGGGCAGGAGATGATAATCTGACCCAGAGAGAGCAGTGAAAGGGGGGATGTGCACGTGCATACGTGTGTAGGGGTGGCAGGTAGCCTAGCGCTTAGAGTGTTCGGCCAGGGCTAAGTAACCGTTTGAATCCTCGAGCTTACAAGGTGAAAATCGGTCCATCTGCCCTTGAGCAAGGCACTTAACCCTAATTGTTTCTGTAAGTCACTCTGGATAAGAGTGTCTGCTAAATGGCTAAAATGTTTTTTAAAAAATGTGTGTGTGATAGAGAGAGCGTGTGTACTCTGTGCTGTTAAATGGATGTTCTGTACTTTCTTGTCTCTTTTTACCTCCTTTTTTTACAGCGGTGTTAGTTGAACTGTGGACAGCCAACCTGATCTCTGCTCTAATGAAATCCACAAGGTGTTACACTATAAAACCCAACAAGGTGTTAGACAATAAACCAACCCCGTGTGTGATAGGCTACTGTTTCTAAAGGGTGATGAAGTAACAAGGAAGGAAGAATTCATATCTGATGTTAATGGAATATTCATTTCGAAAAACATTATTTAGATTAAAAAGTGCTCTTTGGTTCTGAAAGACTTCTATTAATATTATTACAATTTATAAGCCTACTATTATTTTGACATAGCCTACAAGCACTTAGATTTGCCAATGGCATATCACCATCAAGCAATCAACTGCAATTTAAACTATGGACAATAAACTGTTCTTTGCCAGTTAAGTACGAAAACTAAGTTAAAATAGTGCACTAGAATGGACAAAAATATGCACAAAAAGAGCAAGTTTAATATGATACAGCTCTGTTCCAGTTTTGGGGAAGTTACTCTGAAAATATAGTTTACCAAGCTACCAATTACTTTACACTGGAAGAAGTTAATCTACACTAAAGCTACCCTTAAGAAAAATATAAGTTTACTTAACTAAAGATACTTTAAAAACCAAAACCAAGTACTTTTAGACTTTTAGTCAAGTAGTATTTTAACTGGGAGAAGTTCAATTTTACTTGAGTCATGTTTATTAAGGTTTCTTTACTTATACTCAAGTATGAAAATTGGGTACTTTTTCCACCACTGATTTCTCTAATCCCCAACACTACTCTGTTCACAATCAAATTAGCTACCCTATCATAACCATGAACACATAATAATAATGGCTAGATAAGTGCTATCTCGATTATAACATGCATTAATTAGTAATAAAAATAAATAATTAGCATATACAATTCCAGTGGTGGAAAAAGTACTCGATTTTCATACTTGTGTAAAAGTTAAGATACCTTAATAGAAAATGACTCAAGTGAAAGTCACCCATTAAAATACTACTTGAGTAAAAGTCTAAAAGTATTTGGTTTAAAATATTCTTAAGTATCAAAAGTAAATGTAATTGGGGCAGTAGGGTACCCTAGTGGTTAGACCGTTGGACCGGAAGGTTGCAGGTTCAAACCCCCGAGCAGACAAGGTACAAATCTGTCGTTCTGCCCCTGAACAGGCAGTTAACCCACTGTTCCTAGGCCGTCATTGAAAATAAGAATTTGTTCTTAACTGACTTGCCTGGTAAAATATTTAAGTAGTAAAAGTACTAATGCACAATTTTCTAGTTGTTTTTTAATTTACGGATAGCCAAGGTCACACTCCAACACAGACATCATTTAAAAACTAAGCATTTGTGTTAAGGTCAAGGATTTGTGTTAAGGACTCACGTCCGCCAGATCAGAGGCAGTAAGGACCAGTCATGGTCTCTTGAGAAGTGTGCGAACTGGACAATTTTCTGTCCTGCTAAGCATTCAAAATGTAACGAATACTTCTGGCTGTCAGGGAAAATGTATGGAGTAAAAGGTACATTCTTTTCTATAGGAATGTAGTGAAGTAAAAGTAAAAGTTGTCAAAAATATAAATAGTAAAGTACAGATACCCCCCCAAAAACTACCTAAGTAGTACTTTATAGTATTTTACTTAAGTACTTTACACCACTGTACAATTCAGGGTTTGTATGGGGGCTGTGTATGTCTATAACATAATTCTGATAATGCGTCCGTTAATCATAGTCGGATATACCAGACAATTTGCTTAATTCTCGTACGTAATTGTGTTACACACAACTATATCGCCCATGCAGAATATCCCTAGAATATCCCTAGCTATATTATTTTCGACGTAACCCATTCATTTTCAATGTCTGAATAACTTAAAAACAAACCACAACGCTGCTGAGAGGTTCCGAATTTGATCTTAAAGTTTTCCTCACCTGTGGGCTCGGCGCCTCGCTTTACGGGTTCGAACAGCCCTATGTTGCTATGGACTCTCATATTCCATTGGTATTTTGTCACAGATTACACACATCAAGCAATGACCATTGAGTGCCATAGGTGCGGGTAAATGAGATACCATGGTGCGCAAGGCGATGTGCAGGAGAACAGATGATTGAGCCGCGATCACAGTTTGCAAACGAACTAAATTGGCGAGTTGGGCTGTAGATGGGAAATCCTCTTTCAAAGCCCGCTTCTCCCAGATGAAAGAAAGAGTTGACTATGACGCCCCCGTGGGGTGCCAATAAGGAGACACCAGACCACATATCTCCATATCGATGGCTCTGTCTGTACCAGCTTTTATTGTGTCAAGTGCTAGGCTAGATAAACACTTTGTTTCATTTTTGTTTGGCAGGACAACTGTTACTTTGGTGGCCAACACTGACATTCTGCTTGCCTCAGAATCTGCATTGGTCTGCAGCTTCAAATAAAAATGTCAAATGAAAACAAAGTAGATGTTCAAACAGTATTAATCCAAGACATAGCGAAAGAGGATTATTTTGGAACAATACACAATGAATCTTGCTTACAACAAACGTGTGCCTTTATTTAGATTGTTTTTGTGCTGATTGCACATATATTGTGACAGCTGGTTAAATGAAATCACTTGCGAAGGCAAGAACAATAATCATGTAAGGAGAAGTGCAGTATTATCATAAGGAGACGTATACTTGTAATACGGAGGAGGAATGGAGGAAAAAAGAGAGGCAGAGGAGGTCTAAGAGAGAGAGGGAGGAAGAGGGTGAGCTTGAGTCGGTTAAAAAGGGTGGGGAAAAGGGAGATGGTTTGTTTAAACAAGAATGGTAGAAAGTGTAAGCAGAGTGAGCTGAAGACAGGAGGAGAAATGGAAGTGAATGAGGGTGAAGTATCGGAGGTGGTAGATGTGGTGAAGTTCTCGGAGCCCGAGGCTTGCACCAAAGGTCAGGATGAAGATGATTCTGTGACAGTAGGAGTTACTTTTTTGGAAAAGGTGGACCCTTGCCTTTTAGCTGATCCCTTCATCACCAGATTCCACAGTACCCAACTCTGTTTTGACCCACCCTGAAACCACAATTCACATCTCTTCCCCCCATTCATTTAACGCGGAGCGCCTGCTCCCTCTGACCAGCAGAAACACAAACAATTAACACAAGACCACTTCTGGTTGCCCTCACCGATTCCACAGCGCCCAACTCTGTTCATCCTGACCTTTGGTGCAAGTTGGGTGCTGTGGAATCGGTGAGGGTAGCCAGAAGTGGTCTTGTGATAATTGTTTGTGTTTCTGCTGGTCAGAGGGAGCAGGCGCTCCACGTTAAATTAATGGGGGGAAGAGATGTGAATTGTTTTGCTCTCAAGAAAAGGGCACCATTGAAAGGAATGATTATTGGAGTAGCTGTAAATGGGAACGTTGACCAACTGAAAGGGAAGATTCCCGGTGTTTGTGATGCTCGTCGTTTGGTGCGACACAGATAGGGTGGCGTGAGTGGTGAAACAGAAGAGTTTGTTCTTTTGAGTTTTGATGTTGAGTCTTTGACCGACAAAGTGATGTTAGGATATATAAGTTAGCCTGTACAAGCTTTTGTGCTGAATACATTAAATTGTTACAGGTGTCAATCTTATGGACATGTGGCAGCAGTGTGTAGGAGGGAGGTTCCTAGGTGTGAGAAGTGCAGAAAGGCATGAGACAAAGGAATGTGTAGCACTGGGGAAAGTAGTGGCATGTGTTAATTGTAGGGGTGCCAATGGGGCTGGGGATCAGAAATGTCCCGTGCTAGAGAGGTCGGTTGGGGTTTCCAGGTTTAGAGTGGTGCAGAAGTTGTCATATGCTGAGGCAGTGAAGAAAGTAGAGGAAAATGGGTAATGGGGGAGGGGTCCTGAGATGAGTGGTGTGAGAATAAACCAAGAAGTGATATATGTTTCAGTACGATTGGATTTTTAGCATTTAGTGCAGGGAGGGAACGTAAGAGTGTGCAGGGAGGTATTTGGGTGTGTGAGTATTGACGTCAAAAGAGTTACAGGGTGTGTTAAGTGGTGGTGTCCCATCCTTTCAGACTGTTGGCCTGAGGTAGGATTAAATATATTTAAATAATGGAATAGGGTGTTATTTTCTTTTCTTGTTTCTTTTTTGTGAGTGTAGTGTTAGATGGTAGTGTATTTGTTTATTTAAATAAATAAATAAATCTATCAAAGGATGAGGGATTTATACTCCAGTCTAGTAGGTGGCGGTATTGCAACATTCATTCGATGCCAACCGCCGTTAAACCTCATCGAAGAAGAAGACAAACGTGTGCCAATCTGCTACAGGAGGCTCGAACTGCAGGCACTGCGCTTGATGAAGTGGTGGGGGTGGGACTAACTGAAGTCCATCCAGGAAGCGTTTTGCTGAATACTTTCAGTTGCCATCGAGATATCGCGATGAGATAGCAGTAATGTGATAGTTCTGTGTAATACAATATGCCAGTTTTTAGAAAAAACTAAACACATTTCGTAACGTTAATAATGAGTTTTTTTTCCGGAGTTTGTTTTCATGGCATAGTTAGACAAATAGCCATGTGTATCGTCAACCTTGTTGCAGAATTGATCAATAGTATATGCAGAATAGATGCAGAATAAGTGTTGTTTTGGACCATCTGTTGTCTAATCCAACAACTGTGTGGTTTAATTTACCACTGAACTAACCCCAGCAGTAAACTCATTTTAAATAATGTCGAAACTAGTGGGCACTGCGGGGGTCTCTGTGTTGGGCGACAAATCTTTGGAGTTTTACCGAGATCCAGTGGCTTTTTGTGAACAACGTATTGAAAAGCATGGGTCACGGATATTTCAATCAAGACTTCTGAACAAACCAACTTCCTTCGTCTGTTCGGTGGAAGGGATGAAGGAATTACTTTGCGGTATAGCCACGTATTCGTGTGTATGTGCGTGTGTGTCACAATAACCTAATAAGTTCAACGGTAACAAGTTTTGACTAATAGGCCAACATTTTATACATTCATAGTTTTTGCTTTTCGGTCCACATATCAGTTTAGAGTCAATTTCAATTTTTAACGCATTAGTAGGAAGTGATATGATTATATCAATGATGGGCTCCCGAGTGGCGCACTGCATCTCAGTGCGAGAGGCGTCACCCTGGTTCGAATCCAGGCTGTATCACAGCTGACCGTGATTGTGCGCTGCCCTATGGGACTCCCAATCAGCCCAGCGTCGTCAGGGTTTGGCCGGTGTCAGCCGTCATTTTAAATAATAATTTGTTCTTAACTGATTTGCCTGGTTAAATTAAAAATACATAAACAAATATATATGATTTGTACATTGATTAGACATGGCTTGGTAACTGACCATGTCAAGAGATAGACCTGTGACTTTGCCAAGTGGGTAGGGGTGAGAATTGTGTGTTTCCCCATTGAAAGAGGACATTGCAACTTATGTGATCATGACTGTATTTCAGAGAAGTCATCTGTGTTCCTGAAAGACCCCACTGATGTAATGCACAACATGTATGGAGACAACATAGTGACTGCTAATGGTGAGTTGATGTCCCAAAGGTCCACAGGGTGCTGCTTGCATGCAACTTGCTTATAAGGGTATAGGGGTTGTATTAGAGAGCCTACACCTCCTCTGGCCTTTACAAAAACACATTTGATTGTACATGTTCACAGGGTAAAGCTGCTTTAGGCCTTCACACTATTTGCTTGTTTTATTCATTTATCCGAAGTTGAAAAACATACAAACAAAATATTCGTTATTTTGCACATTTTTTCTTTATTTCTGCTATGAGCAACTCCATAATGATATTCTATATGGTTCATCCAGGCGAGGAAGCCTGCTTGCTGCGTCTGTCTCTCACCAACCTTTTCACAGGAAAGTGTCTGGCCTCAGGCTCTGACCTCATTAACAGGTAAAGACTAGTTTCATTTATTGAGTATGACAGGGTGACCAAATGTCATTATAAATATACCTTCATTAAGGATAACAATGCTTGTTTCTCTGTTTTTCTTTCCTGCACAGTGTTTCTGAACGGTGCTTGAAGAACCTTTCTGCAACGTAAGAACCCTTGAAATCCCCACTTCATGCACTTCTGTCTTACTCAACATACACTAGCAGGACCATACCAGAAATGTTTCACCTACACTGCCTTCAGAAAGCATTCATAACCCTTGACTTATTCCACATTTTGTTGTGTTACAGCCTGAATTCAAAATTAAAACAAAAAATATAGAATTCTCTCCTACAGTATCTACACACAAACACCCCATAATGACAAAGTGAAAACATGTTTTTAGACATTTTTGCACATTTATTTAAGATGAATACAGACATTTCTCATTCACACCCTTGAGTCAAGACATGTTAGAATCACCTTTGGTAGCTATTACAGCTGTGATTCTTTCTGGGTGAGTCTCTAAGAACTTTTCACACCTGGATTGCACAAAATTCTTCAAGTTCTGTCAAGTTGGTTGTTGATCATTGCTAGACTGCCATTTTCAAGTCTTGCCATAGATTTTCAAGCTGATTTAAGTCAAAACTGTAACTAAGCCACTCAGGAACATTTCATGTCATCTTGGTAAGCAATTCCAGTGTATATTTGTCCTTGTGTTTTATGTTATTGTCATGCTGAAAGGTGAATTTGTCTGCTGGAAAACAGACTGAACAAGGTTTTCCTGTAGGATTTTGCCTATGCTTAGGTCTATTCTGTTTCTTTTTATCCACTCCAAAAAATCCATAGTCCTTGCCGATGACAAGCATACCCATAACATGATGCAGCCACCACCATGATTGAAAACAGTGGGGGCTGGTGTGAGGAGCTATAGTAGGATGGGATCATTGTAATGGCTGGAATGGAATTAATGGAACGGAGTCACACGTGGTTTCCATATGTTTGATGTGTTTGATAACATATCAATTTATTCCATTCCAGCCATTACAATTAGCTCGTCCTTCTATAACTCTTCCCACCAGCCTCCACTGATTGAAAATATGACGCATGGTACTCAGTGATGTGTTGTTGTGTTGAAATGTTTCCTTATTTAAAAATATATATATTTGTCATTTTTGTATGATTCAGCACCCCTATTTCCCGTGGCTATGACTGGGTGTATTAATACACCATTCAAAGTGTAATTAATAACTTCACCATGCTTACTTAAAGGGATATTCAATGTCTGTTTTTTTTTTAAAACCTATCTACCAATAGGTGCCCTTCTTTGCAAGCACTGGAAAACCTCCCTGGTCTTAGTCATTGAATCTCTGTTTGAAATTCACTGCTCGACTGAGGGAACTTATAGATAATTGTGTGTGTGGGTTACAGAGATGAGGTAGTCATTCAAAAATCATGATAAACACTATTATTGCACACAGAGGGAGTCCATGGGGTATTGTGTGTAGGCCAGTGTCACAAAATCTCTATTTAATCTATTTTAAATTCAGGCTGTAACACAACAAAATGTGGAAAAAGTCAAGGGGTGTGAAACTATCTGAAGGCACTGTTTTTCCATGTATGTCCTGTTCACTTCTCTGATTACCACTTCTTGTGTAGTGGGGAGCCCGTGTCGGTGTACCCTCTGTTTAAACGACTGGGAACAGAACTGGTGTTGGGGCTGTTCCTGAATGTGAACCCAGATGAGACACCAGAGCTTTTCCAGGAAATTACAGCACTCTGTACCCTACACTGGCATGGTGAGACTACATGCTCTGTATCCTGAACTGGCATGGTGAGACTACATGCTCTGTACCCTGAACTGGCATGGTGAGACTACATGCTCTGTATCCTGAACTGACATGGTGAGACTACATGCTCTGTATCCTGAACTGGCATGGTGAGACTACATGTTCTGTACCCTACACTGGCATGGTGAGACTACATGCTCTGTACCCTACACTGGCATGGTGAGACTACATGCTCTGTACCCTACACTGGCATGGTGAGACTACATGCTCTGTACCCTACACTGGCATGGTGAGACTACATGCTCTGTACCCTACACTGGCATGGTGAGACTACATGCTCTGTACCTGGCATGGTGAGACTACATGCTCTGTACCCTACACTGGCATGGTGAGACGACATGCTCTGTACCCTACACTGGCATGGTGAGACGACATGCTCTGTACCCTACACTGGCATGGTGAGACGACATGCTCTGTACCCTACACTGGCATGGTGAGACTACATGCTCTGTACCCTACACTGGCATGGTGAGACTACATGCTCTGTACCCTACACTGGCATGGTGAGACTACATGCTCTGTACCTGGCATGGTGAGACTACATGCTCTGTATCCTGAACTGGCATGGTGAGACTACATGCTCTGTACCCTACACTGGCATGGTGAGACTACATGCTCTGTACCCTACACTGGCATGGTTAGACTACATGCTCTGTACCCTACACTGGCACAGTGAGATTACAGGCTCGGTACCCTACACTAGCACAGTGAGATTACATGCTCGGTACCCTACACTGGCACGGTGAGATCAGTCTCTGCCATCTGTAGGTTTTCCCCTCTTACAATGGAAGGCATGCCGCCCACACTGGGCCTCAATGAACAATCACAACTACAATTTCAGCATACCAGCAATTGAAGAAACACTTTAGTCTCACTTTCTTTCAAAGAACTTACTGCCCCCTGAAGGTGGTGAATATATGTATAGCCAGATAGATGTCTGACAAAACAGACTGCTCTGCATTCAAGGAGCCCTGTTTTCAAAGGCGAGTAGAATAGACTCACAGATCTGTGCATTAGCTGAGCGACAGTGGTAATTAGATCTCAACACCTTCATTGACAACTGCCTCAGGCATCTCGGGGGAAACTCAGTAGGTGTCAATGACTATTACATTAACACAGCATGTTAATGTGGTAATTGTGGGGCCAATATACTTTTCAAAAGGGAAACTGTAGTGGTTTCTTTTCTATAGGTAGACATAGGCCCCTTTTCAGGTTGATGTAAACATAGAAATAGAAACATATATTTTGTCAGAAAGTGACTTTTGACCTGTACTTCCCCTACAGGGATCATCTCAACTCCAATCAGTGTGAAGGTTCCTCTGTGGTCCTCTGGCTTTTGCACAGCGCTGGAGGCTAAAGACAAGCTCATGGACATCATTAAAGACAAGCTGGAGTGTCAGAGACAGGGGTGAGTCCATAAATATGTTGTCATAGACACACAACCTTGTGGTCACATTGTCACTTTCTCTTATTAATGCTTTCTCATTTACTATCTTTTTCTCTCTCTATCGCTCTGTAGGTTTGTAGGTTATCTCCGTGATCTACCACTCCCTGATGCCAGTTGTGCCTCCCAGCATCTGCTGTTGTTCATCTCTGCTCTGATCCCCAAAGCCCTGGCATCCTTACTCACCTCCTTCACCCTGGTTCTGAGTGGCGCAGGCAAGGTGAGACGGCCCGGTTCTCTTACTAAACCTTCAGAGCACGGGAACGTACTTTAAATCATGTTGACCTTACATTGTAGTAACAACTACACAGCTTTGGATCAGTGTAGTACTGCAGCAATCCTGGATGAACACTAACGTTTCATTTTTTTTGTCAGAAGGAAATTAGGAATCGTGCGAGGGCAGACCCTGATTACCTTTACTACGTCCTCCTGGAAGTACAGAGACTTTGGCCTCCGTTCATTGGTGGAAGGAGAATAGCCAATCAAGTGAGTCCACTACATTGCTTGTTATCAATAACATTTGATCTGATATCTTCCCTCTCTCTGTCCATTCATGATCTGAGCTCAAGGGGGAGTAGCATGCCCACAAATAGATCTCTAAATAAGTAACATCATGTATTTTCCTAGACTTATGATAGCCAACTGTGATCTCCCTGCGGCATGCAGTGACAATTAACTTATTTCTAAGTTGTTTAAAATGATGAATGACAAGTATGTTCACATGTTCCCCAGTTGATATCCTCTATGAATGATTATCTTTCTGAAATATTGCATGAGCAGCCCAAGCATGAGTATACAGCTATCGACTCTGTTCATCTCATTGTATTCTATGTCTGATAACAGGAAGGCTATTAATCAAAACAGGCCTCCTACATCCAAGTCAATGTTTATGATGCAGATGCAGAAATGAATGCATTGTGTGACAAAAAATAAGCTATTGAATATTGTATAATGGTTGTTTTTAGTAATAGAGCTGTCAGCCAGTAGATTATTGGCTTACTGTGATTGTCATCTCTTCATTGTTCACTGGCTGGCTTTGTAATCAAAATGGTCCAGTTCATGACGTCCATCTTGGAATAGTGTGACCTCATGCCTCTTCACGCAACAACAACAGCCCATGAGGGGAATTGATTGGGCTCAAATTGATTGACCCTCTTACCCAAGGGCTGTGTTTGCTTTATGAGTGGAAAAAGTAATAGCATTTGCAATTGCTTAAATTGTTTACTAGCTAGTATGTTGTGTAATTTATTTTTCACCTTTTTTAACACGGAGTGAGTATAGTTAGCATAGTCTTTGAACTTGTATTTTTTACTAGGAAAATACTTCAATTGGTCTGATGTAGAGATATCTCCCTGTGTGAGTCCTAGCCTGGAGAGGTTGTTAATAATAAGTGACTTTGGACTTCAACCAGCCGGTGAGGTGTTGACACAACTAGGAGCAGAAAAAAACAAGTATTGAGATTAATCGGTTATTGGTGCATATTTAATCAAAATAGTTCATGAATATGAATCTGTTGTGCAGAGTGAACTGTCAGGGTGACAGAGTGTTGGGGACGGGAAGGATGGATGGAGAGGGAGAGGATGATAGAGAGTGAGATGGTAGAAAGGATGGAGAGAGGGATAGGGGAGGAGGGAGGGATGGAGAAGGAGGAAGGGAGAGGCGGGGAGGAGAGGAGCCCTGAGTTTCTGGTCGTCTTGCTTCAGAGCCCAGCTCCCAGTAGACCTAGCAGCCATAGGGAAATACAGCTGGGCCTCTTCTGCCTTTGGGCCATAGCAACACACACAGAAAGTCACTAACACACATTTTCATATCAGAATATTTTTAGTCGTGAATTAATTAACATTGCACTACACTCTGTACTGTACATTTAATTTTCTCCAGGGTTGTCGGGAAAAGGAACATTTTGTGACTCACCCTCCTCCCATTCCATCGATGGTAGTCAGTGAACTGTGGTTATGCCCACAGTCTCACATGTAGATTGGGATGTTTGGCTCCTGTTTGCCTGTGAGTGTTAACGTCACTGTGGTAACAAAAAGGTGTGTGAATGGGTGTTACATATTCATGATGGAGGTGGAAGGCGGGGGGAGGCACCATGTGTGTGTAACAGTATAGCTTCCGTCCGTACCCGGGCTCGAACCAGGGAGAGCAAGTGAGAGGGACCCTCTGCACACACAGACAACTGACACCCACGAAGCATCGTTACCCATCACGCCACAAAAGCCACGGCCCCTGCGAAGAAAGGGGAACAACTACTTCAGGTCTCAGAGCGAGTGACGTCGATTGAAACGCTATTAGCGAGCACCACCGCTAACTAGCTAGCCATTTCACATCGGTTACACTCGCCCCCCTTTTGACCTGCTCCTTTTTTTACGCAGCAACCAGGGATCCGGGTCAACAGCATCAATGTAACAGTATTGCTTTTGTCCCCTCGCCCGACCCGGGCTCGAACCAGGGACCCTTTGCACACATCAACAACAGTCACCCACAAAGCATCGTTTCCCATCACTCCACAAAAGCCGCGGCCCTTGCGGAGCAAGGGGAACAACTACTTCAGGTCTCAGAGCGAGTGATGTCACCGATTGAAACGATATTAGCGCGCACCACCGCTAACTAGCTAGCTGTTTCACATCAGTTACATGTGCATCCCAAATGGAACCCTATTTTTACCAGAGCCCTAGTAGTGACAAATAGGGTGCCATTTGGGACACTTTCCTTGTCATGTGCTCTCACGGCTCCCCCTCCTTCCCTCCCTTCCTTTCTCCCTCCCTCTATCCCGGCTGGTTGGATGAATAATGGATACCCACACGCCCAGGTTATGATGGGTAATTGATTGAGGCGGTAAACACTGATGTTACAGTGTTGGAGTTGGGTGGAGGAGCGGAGGGGGAGGGAGGGTGATTGCCATGGGTGGAGGGGGGTTCGTCACGCCCTCCCCTCACCTGGGGTAAAGCAGCTCCTCCACAATGAGAGAGAGAGGGGAAGGGGGCTGGACCATTTTTTTTGTTTGGTGGGCTGGTCGAAATTGACACACACAAAAATATATATTTTTAGAAATAAAACAATTTAAAAAGGGCCTGTTAAGATGTTTTTTATATATATATTTGTGCAATTTCGCAGTTATAATAATCTATGATGAGCCTTTGGCTGATCAGTGGGTAATGGCCTGCCCCCCTACCAAGATGTGCCGGCCTGGTTTTCTGATAGGCTGAGCTGAGGTTATGCAAACTCATGTTCAAAGTCAAACACGGCATCAGCAAAGTGACCTGCTCCGACTCTGTCATCAGTTAGACAGCCAAGATCATGGGTCGTAAAAAACAGAAAAGGTTGCGGTAGATACTGTATGTACATATCACAGGAGGAGGCTGAGGCAAGAATGGCTAGTAACAGTGACTCAGGTTCAGGGCAGGGTATGGCTAGTGATGACTGTCTATTGACACAAATGTGTGTCAATCAAATTTACATCATAATATTTTTTTACCCCACTGCAACCGACTGTGTCTACATTCAGCATCTGCGGTGGAAAGTGACAGAGCTACAGCGCTGTTTGTCAGACCAGGAGACATCCCGAAAATCGGTCTTCTCACAAAAACGTCTGTGGTGTCCGAAAGTTTTGGCTTACTAACTAATATGACCACTCTATGGAAAGATGAGACTTTCACGAACATGACAGGGATATGAACATGAATATTTCCATAAACACTCCAGCTAACTGGTCTGCACATGCTTTGAGGACGCGGCTTGGGATGCTGTCTAGGCCGACAGCTTTCTGACAATTAACACACTTAAATGACTTACGTCGGCAACGGAGGCGTCGGTGGCTGACTGGCTTTCCCTTTTTAATCCTTAATTATCTGGTGTCCTTGACGTCGAATTGCAGTCCTTGTAGCCGTCCCGGAAGGGAGAGTAGCAAAGATCAAGAGTTTGTGATGCACGTGTAGCACCGGTGATGTGTTGATAGAATTTGGTTTTCCTCAGATTTCCTTCATTAAAGTCCCCAGCTACAAAAAAATGTGGCCTCAAGATATGCGGTTTGCAGTTTGCACATAGTCCAGTGTAGTTCCATGAGAGCCGTCGTGGCGTCTGCTTGGGGGGAATGTACATGGCAGTGATGATGAGCGAAGAAAATTATCCTGGGAGGTAATTTTTCCGCTCCATTGGCCAATGTGCAATCACTGGAGAATATACTGGATGATCTCCGTTCGAGACTATCCTACCAACGGGACATTAAAAACTGTAATATCTTATGTTTCACCAAGTCGTGGCTGAACAACGACACAGATAATATACAGTTGGCTGGGTTTTCCGTGCATCGGCAGGACAGAACAACTATGTCTGGTAAGACGAGGGGTGGGAGTGTGTGTCTAATTGTCAATAACAGCTGGTTCGTGATGTCTAATATTGAGGAAGTCTTGAGGTATTGCTCGCCTGTGGTAGAGTACCTCATGATAAGCTGTAGACCACACTATCTACCAAGTGAGTCTATATTTTTCGTAGCCATCTATTTACCACCACAAACTGATGCTGGCACTAAGACCACCCTCAACGAGCTGTATAAGGCCATAAGCAAACAATAAAATTATCATTCAGAAACGCCGCTCCTAGTGGTCGGTCACTTTAATGCAGCCAAACTTATAACTGTTTTACCTCATTTCTACCAGCATGTCACATCTTTTATTTTTTTAAATTTTATTTCACCTTTATTTAACCAGGTAGGCAAGTTGAGAACAAGTTCTCATTTACAATTGCGACCTGGCCAAGATAAAGCAAAGCAGTTCGACACATACAACGACACAGAGTTACACATGGAGTAAAACAGACATACAGTCAATAGTACAGTATAAACAAGTCTATATACGATCTGAGCAAATGAGGTGAGATAAGGGAGGTAAAGGCAAAAGAGGCCATGGTGGCAAAGTAAATACAATATAGCAAGCAAAACACTGGAATGGTAGATTTGCAATGGAAGAATGTGCAAAGTAGAAATAAAAATAATGGGGTGCAAAGGAGCAAAATAAATAAAAAAATTAAATACAGTAGGGAAAGAGGTAGTTGTTTGGGCTAAATTATAGGTGGGCTATGTACAGGTGCAGTAATCTGTGAGCTGCTCTGACAGTTGGTGCTTAAAGCTAGTGAGCGAGATAAGTGTTTCCAGTTTCAGAGATTTTTGTAGTTCGTTCCAGTCATTGGCAGCAGAGAACTGGAAGGAGAGGCGGCCAAAGAAAGAATTGGTTTTGGGGGTGACTAGAGAGATATACCTGCTAGAGCGTGTGCTACAGGTGGGAGATGCTATGGTGACCAGCGAGCTGAGATAAGGGGGGACTTTACCTAGCAGGGTCTTGTAGATGACATGGAGCTAGTGGGTTTGGCGACGAGTATGAAGCGAGGGCCAGCCAACGAGAGCGTACAGGTCGCAATGGTGGGTAGTATATGGGGCTTTGGTGACAAAACGGATTGCACTGTGATAGACTGCATCCAATTTGTTGAGTAGGGTATTGGAGGCTATTTTTAAATGACATCGCCAAAGTCGAGGATTGGTAGGATGGTCAGTTTTACAAGGGTATGTTTGGCAGCATGAGTGAAGGATGCTTTGTTGCGAAATAGGAAGCCAATTCTAGATTTAACTTTGGATTGGAGATGTTTGATATGGGTCTGGAAGGAGAGTTTACAGTCTAACCAGACACCTAGGTATTTGTAGTTGTCCATGTATTCTAAGTCAGAGCCGTCCAGAGTAGTGATGTTGGACAGGCGGGTAGGTGCAGGTAGCGATCGGTTGAAGAGCATGCATTTAGTTTTACTTGTATTTAAGAGCAATTGGAGGCCACGGAAGGAGAGTTGTATGGCATTGAAGCTTGCCTGGAGGGTTGTTAACAGTGTCCAAAGAAGGGCCAGAAGTATACAGAATGGTGTCGTCTGCGTAGAGGTGGATCAGAGACTCACCAGCAGCAAGAGCGACCTCATTGATGTATACAGAGAAGAGAGTCGATCCAAGAATTTAACCCTGTGGCACCCCCATAGAGACTGCCAGAGGTCCGAACAGCAGACCCTCCGATTTGACACACTGAACTCTATCAGAGAAGTAGTTGGTGAACCAGGCGAGGCAATCATTTGAGAAACTAAGGCTGTCGATTCTGCCGATGAGGATGTGGTGATTGACAGAGTCGAAAGCCTTGGCCAGATCAATGAATACGGCTGCACAGTAATGTTTCTTATCGATGGCGGTTAAGATATCGTTTAGGACCTTGAGTGTGGCTGAGGTGCACCCATGACCAGCTCTGAAACCAGATTGCATAGCAGAGAAGGTATGGTGAGATTCGAAATGGTCGGTAATCTGTTTGTTGACTTGGCTTTCGAAGACCTTAGAAAGGCATGGTAGGATAGATATAGGTCTGTAGCAGTTTGGGTCAAGAGTGTCCCCCCCTTTGAAGAGGGGGATGACCGCAGCATATGCAACTAGAGGAGAAAAAACTAGACCTGCTTTACTCCACACACAGACACATACAAAGCTCGCCCTCCATTTGGCAAATCTGACCATAATTCTCTCCTCCTGATTCCTGCTTACAATCAAAAACTAAAGCAGGACGTACCAGTGACTCACTCAATACAGACGTGGTCAGATGACGTGGGTGCTACGCTACAGGACAGTTTTGCTAGCACAGACTGGGATATGTTCCGGGATTCATCCAGTGGCATTGAGGAGTATACCACCTCAGTCACAGGCTTCATCAATAAGTGCAGCGACAACGTCGTCCCCACAGTGACTGTATCCCAACCAGAAGCCATGGATTACAGGCAACATCCGCACCGAGCTATAGGTTAGAGCTGCCGCTTTCAAAGAGCAGGACACAAATCCAGAAGCTTATAAGAAATCGCGCTGTGCACTCAGATGGAGCATCAAACAGGCATAGCGTCAATACAGGACTAAAATGTAACCCTACTACACCGGCTCTGACGCTCGTCGGATGTGGCAGGGCTTGCAAACTGTTACGGACTACAAAGTTAAACCCAGCCGCGAGCTGCCCGGTGACGCAAGCCAACCAGACGAGCTAAATGCCTTTTATGCTCGCTTCGAGGCAAGAATCACTGAAGCATGTATGAGAGCACCAGCTGTTCCGGACGACTGTGTGAAAACGCTCTCTGTAGCCGATGTGAGTAAGATCTTTAAAACAGATCAACATTCACAAGGCCGCGGGGCCAGACGGATTACCAGGACCTGTACTCAGAGAGTGCACGGACCAACTGCCAAGTGTCTTCACTGACATTTTAAACCTATCCCTGACCGAGTCTGTAATAACTATATGTTTCAAGCAGACCACCATAGTCCCTGTGCCCAAGAAAGCGAAGGTAATCTGCCTAAATGACTACCGTAGCCATGAAGTGCTTTGAAAGGCTAGTCATAGCTCACATCAACACCATCATCCCGGAAACCCTAGACCCATTCCAATTTACATACTGCCCCAACAGATCCACAGATGACGCAATCTCAATTGCACTCCACACAGCCCTTTCCCACCTGGACAAAAGGAACACATATATGAGAATGCTGTTCATTGACTAGAGCTCAGCATTCAACACTATAGTGCCCACAAAGCTCATCACTAAGCTAAGGACCCTGGGACTAAACACCTCCCTCTGCAACTGGATCCTGGACTTCCTGATGGGCCGCCCCCAGGTGGTAAGGGTAGGCAACAACACATCTGCCACGCTGATCCTCAACACGGGGGCACTTCATGGGTGCAAGCTTAGTCCTCTCCTGTACTCCCTGTTCACCCAAGACTGCATGGCCAAGCATGACTCTAACACTATCATTAAGTTTGCTGATGACCGGCAACGATGAGACAGCCTATAGAGAGGAGGTCAGAGACCTGGCAGTGTGGTGCCAGGACAACAACCTCTCCCTCAATGTGAGCAAGACAAAGGAGCTGATTGTGGACTACAAACAAACTCACCAAGACAGTTGTGAAGAGAGCACGACAACATCTTTTCCCCCTCAGGAGACTGAAAAGATTTGGCATTGGTCCCCAGATCCTCAAAAGGTTCTACAGCTGCACCATCGAGAGCATCCTGACCAGTTGCATCACCGCCTGGTATGGAAATTGCTCGGCGTCCGACCGTAAAGCGCTACAGAGGGTTGTGCATATGGCCCAGTACATCACTGGGGCCAAGCTTCCTGCCATCCAGGACCTATGTACTAGGCGGTGTCAGAGGAAGGCCCAAAAAATAGTCAAATACTCCAGTCACCCAAGTCATAGCTACCGGAGTGCCAAATCTAGGTCCAAAAGGATCCTTAACAGCTTCTACCCCCAAACCATAAGACTGCTGAACAATTAATCAAATGGCCACCGGACTATTTACATTGACACCCTCCCCCCTTGCCCTTTGTTTTTACACTGCTGCTACTCGCTGTTTATTATCTATGCATAGTCACTTTATTTCTACCTACAAATTACCTCGACTAACCTGTACCACCGCACATTGACTCTCTACCGGTACCCCCTGTATATAGCCTTGTTATTGTTATTTTATTGTGTAACTTTTATTTAATTTATTACTTTAGTTTATGTAGTAAATCTTTTCTTAACTCGATTTCTTGAACTGCATTGTTGGATAAGGGCTTGTAAGTAAGCATTTCACGGTAAGGTGACAAATACAATTTGATTTGATTATAGTTACTCCACAATACTAACCTAATTGGCAGAGTGAAAAGAAGGAAGCCTGTACAGAGTACAAATATTCTAAAACATGCATCCTGTTTGTATCAAGGTACTAAAGTAATACTGCAAAAAAAATGCTCTGAAATCAAAGTGTTATGTTTGGGGCATCATATTATGGGTGTTCTTGTAATTGTTAAGGGCTGGGGATTGTAAATGTCACTGTAGGCACTGTATGTGTTTGCGTGTGTGTGTGTGGATAGAGACCTGTGAGTGTGCATATCGCCAGTGCAGGTAGAGTCACTGCAGATAGTCCATACAGATAATCTGGGTAGCCATTGATTAGCTATTCAACAGCCATCAGAGGCGCCAGGCCTTACATGGCATCATTAAGGTTGCGGATTAAGATTCCTGAGCTTTCGGAAAGACGTGAGTAATCCTCTCAAATGGAACGGGGGGTGTGTGCAGCAGCATTTTGAGCATGTCCTGTTGTTGCTTGCTAGTGGAATATTAACTGAGGTCAGTGAGTCTCACTGTTCTCTACAATGGACTGACTGGAGATGAGATGTTTCCACTCTGGACAGTCAGAAATAATGAGGAAACACTGACAGACCATCGCCTCTTCTTTCCTGCTCTAGCTAGGCCACTGCGTTCATTGACTTAGCCCTGGACTCTTGGACATCAGCACACTTTGCCTCTGTAAAGTCCTCTGCAACAATCACTCTTGGACTCACTCACTTTATTCTGGAGCTCATGAAAGGCTTTATGTTTCGCGTCAGCCGCTGCATCCCCTTTGTGCCAGCCTATGATCAGAGAAGGTCCAGACAGCAACTCTTCAAATCCAGACCCATCTCTGCCCATGTTGTGTTTCTTTCCCTCAGAACCCAGAGCCCCAGCCAGCCCCAGCCCAGCCCAGGTGGGCCCATATGCTGCCTGCTAATGGGGTTATACATAAAACATTCTCATCTGGCCAACTGCCTGCCTGGCTTCCTGATAGAAGGATGTGCATGTCACTGGGAATAAGGACCAGGCCTGATGAGGGGCTGTAGTCTACTGGGGACCTGTGATACATTACTGTAGCTCCTCAGCTTCAATCAGCCCTCTTTAAAAGCCAGGGATCATGAATACAGACATCCTAAATATGCGATATCTCTTTTCCCAGTTTTTAAATCGTTTTCATAGAATCTTATTTCCCCAGAATCTCTGCTGCTGTACAATGATCAGTGTTCCTTTAAAAAAAAACAATGATCAGTATTCCTTTAAAAAAAACAATGATCAGTATTCCGAGAAGTGTTTTGTCTAGCACTCTGCAGAGTGTGGAGACACATTAAGCAGTGTTTTTCAGAGCCCGTGTGTGTGTTTTTGTATGTTTGTGTGTGTGCTCATGCCTGCGTGAGTGTGAACCGTGTGTGTGTGAGAGTGATCTCTGCTCTGCTCTGAGAGGAGGCTCTCTGTCTGCCCTTGATAAACAGGAAGCAGCTTTTCAATAATGACATCTGTGCTTCTCTGTGATGGACTTAATGCCTTAACAAACACCCCACTGCCTCTAAATGAGTTAATGCCTTAACAAACACCCCACTGCCTCTAATTGAGTTAATGCCTTAACAAACACCCCACTGCCTCTAAATGAGTTAATGCCTTAACAAACACCCCACTGCCTCTAAATGAGTTAATGCCTTAACAAACACCCCACTGCCTCTAAATGAGTTAATGCCTTAACAAACACCCCACTGCCTCTAAATGAGTTAATGCCCTAACAAACACCCCACTGCCTCTAAATGAGTTAATGCCCTAACAAACACCCCACTGCCTCTAAATGAGTTAATGCCTTAACAAACACCCCACTGCCTCTAAATGAGTTAATGCCTTAACAAACACCCCACTGCCTCTAAATGAGTTAATGCCTTAACAAACACCCCACTGCCTCTAAATGAGTTAATGCCTTAACAAACACCCCACTGCCTCTAAATGTGTTTTTTTTTCTTTTCTTTATTTAACTAGGCAAGTCAGTTAAGAACAAATTCTTATTTTCAATGACTGCCTAGGAACAGTGGGTTAACTGCCTGTTCAGGGGCAGAACGACAGTTTTGTATCTTGTCAGCTCGGGGGTTTGAACTTGCAACCTTTCAGTTACTAGTCCAACGCTCTAACCACTAGGCTACCCTGCCACCCCCTAATTTAATTAATGTTTTAACAAACACGCCACTGCCTCTAATTGAGTTAATGTTTTAACAAACACGCCACTGCCTCTAACTGAGTAAATGCTTTAACAAACAGAGCGAGAGAATTAATTATTCCTCTGGATTCCCTCTCTACGTTTTTTGCCAGTCTAAATATATTCAGTAAGTAAATAGTGATTACTAATTATATACAAAATGTATGTTTCTATAATTACAAACCTCCGGTTGTTTCTACCATGTTCATAGCGGCACTGTATGTGAGGATTTCTAGGAAAATCAACCATTCCCACATGAAAAAATACTTCAGTATTTACTACATAATTCTGTAGTAAACTGCAGTATACTTAAGCAATAAGGCATGAGGGAGTGTGGTTTATGGCCAATATACCATGGCCAATATACCATGGCCAATATACCATGGCTAATATACCATGGCTAATATACCATGGCTAATATACCATGGCCAATATACCATGGCTTATATACCATGGCCAATATACCATGGCTAATATACCATGGCTAATATACCATGGCTAATATACCATGGCCAATATACCATGGCCAATATACCATGGCTAAGGGCTGTTCTTAGCAACGACGCGTCACACCCCTGAGGTGCCTTATTGCTATTATAAACTGGTTATCAACATAATTAGAGCAGTAAAAATAATTGTTTTCTCATACTCGTGGTATACGGCTGTCAGCCAATCAGCATTCAGGGCTCTAACTACCCAGTTTATAATGTAGAATACTATACTACAGACTGTAGTATCCCTTGATCATGTGTAGTACTTATTATACTGTTGTAGTATACTGTAAAATGCTATGGTAAATACTACAGAATTATCCGCAAAAATAACACTGTAATGTTCGCAAAAACACTACAGTCAGCAGAAACACTACACTTTTTGTACTATAGTTAACACTACAGTATTTCATTTGCATATACAGTTGAAGTCAGAAGTTTACATACACTTAGGTTGGAGTCAATAAAACTTGTTTTTCAACCACTCCACAAATGTCTTGTTAACAAACTATAGTTTTGGCAAGTCAGTTAGGACATCTACTTTGTGCATGACACAAGTAATTTTTCCAACAATTGTTTACAGACAGATATTTCACTTATATTTAACTGTATCACAATTCCAGTGGGTCAGAAGTTTACATACACTAAGTTAACTGTGCCTTTAAACAGCTTGGAAAATTCCAGAAAATGATGTCATGGCTTTAGAAGCTTACGATAGGCTAATTGACATCATTTGGGTCAATTGGAGGTGTACCTGTGGATGTATTTCAAGGCCTACCTTCAAACTCAGTGCCTCTTCGCTTGACATCATGGGAAAATCAAAAGAAATCAGCCAAAACAAATTGTGGACCTCCACAAGTCTGGTTCCTCCTTGGGAGCAATTTCCAAATGCCTGAAGGTACCACGTTCATCTGTACAAAAAATGGTACGCAAGTATAAACACCATGGGACTACACAGCCATCATACTGCTCAGGAAGGAGACGCGTTCTGTCTCCTAGAGATGAACGTACTTTGGTGCGAAAAGTGCAAATCAATCCCAGAATAACAGCAAAGGACCTTGTGAAGATGCTGGAGGAAACTGGTACAAAACTATCTATATCCACAGTAAAACGAGTTCCATATCGACAGAACCTGAAAGGCCGCTCAGCAAGGAAGAAGCCACTGCTCCAAAACCGTCATAAAAAAGCCAGACTACGGTTTGCAACTGCACATGGGGACAAAGATCGTACTTTTTCCTCTGATCTGATGAAACAAAAATAGAACTGTTTAGCCATAATGACCATCGTTATGTTTGGAGGAAAAAAGGGGGAGGCTTGCAAGCTGAAGAACACCATCCCATTCCCAATAGATGGCATCATGAGGTAAGAAAATTATGTGGATATATTGAAGCAACATCTCAAGACATCAGTCAGGAAGTTAAAGCTTGGTCGCAAATGGGTCCTCCAAATGGACAATGACCCCAAGCATACTTCCAAAGTTGTGGCAAAATGGCTTAAGGACAACAAAGTCAAGGTATTGGAGTGGCCATCGCAAAGCCCTGACCTCAATCCTATAGCAAATTTGTGGGCAGAACTGAAAAAGCATGTGCGGACAAGGAGGCACACAAACCTAACTCAGTTACACCATCTCTGTCAGGAGGATTGGGCCAAAATTCACCCAACTTATTATAGGAAGCTTGTGGAAGGCTACCAGAAATGTTTGACCCAAGTTAAGCAATTTAAAGGTAATGCTACCAAATACTAATTGAGTGTATACTACAGTTTTCTTTTACTACAGTATTTATACTATAGTTAACTGTAAATACTACAGTATACTACAGTAAATACTACAGTGAATACCTCAGTCAAGTCTGCAAAAACACTAAAGTACTATAGTGTATAGTACCACGTTGAGTTATTATCAAATGACTGCCCTCACAACTCAATGCCAGTCTCCTACTGTTTTATTCACTCCAAAGGACACTACTCTGGGAGGCTTCCACATTCCCAAGGCTTACGCTGCCATGTACATCAGCCACGCCATCCACCGTGACCCGGAAGTGTTCCACCAGCCAGAGGACTTCCTGCCAGAGAGGTGGTGTGGAAGGTGAGGACTTTACACAGAAACCCTTCTCTTTTTGCTTTTACAGTAGCATCGTTCACTTCTTTGCTCAAACAGGCCAACCTCCACCTATACTAAGATCTTCTGTCTGAGCACACAGCTGTGCCTCAGTGTTAAACAGTTTACCAAATCAAAAGGAATGTTTTGTTCTGACCTTGTCCTGTCTCTGTGTGTGTGCCTCTGTCCATGCCGGTAGCCAGGCTGCAGCTGGAGTTAAGCAGTTTTATCAGTATTGTCTCTTTCTCTCTCTTTCCTTCTCTCTATTTCTCTCTCTCAGCTTTTTTAAGTCTAACAGCTTTCTCTCTCTCTGCAGGGTTTTATTCTGGTATTATTCTCCCTCTTTTCTTTACCGTGACCTGGTTGACCCCTTGCATTCTCCAGCTCACTTCACAGACACCTGGGGCTCCGGTTTAAAAATAACACCCTCTGTGCTGAGAACATGTTATGTATTCTCTCGTCCTCCCTCTTTCTTACTGACTTGCTTTCTTTTGCTTTGAAGCTTCCTGTGTTTGTGTGTGTATACATTAGGTTGAACTCTTTACTCCAGTGTTCATGAGTTCCCTTGAATCATTAGAGAGTGTGTCCTCTGAGTGCATCATGGAGCCCAGGCTGGAAAAACAGCCAATTATAAAGGTCTCAGGACAACTCTCACATACTCTCAAATTTCCAATAACATATCCACAAATGTACTCTATTTTGTCTAATACCTTTAGAATATAGCCCATGTAATGTAAGGATTTTATATTTTTGCCATCATTGGATGATGAGCTCGAGATGAACATTTTAAATATGCTGATGATTAATCTATTCAATGGAGTTACCATCTGGTGTTGCCTGTGGTTCTAAAGGAGGGACTTCTATATTGTGAGCTCATCTTGTCCTGTTCTGAAGGATTTACCATAGAAATAGATACATTCATATATATGGGATTTATCTTATCTCTATTCTATGGGAGAGGCTGATCATGAGAACAACTGAGTATCAGAGATACTGTTGCGAAGGCTGTCAATGCTTAGCGCCCAAAGATCTGGCAAGAGACAAAATGAGTCATACAGTTATAGTGTTACAGTGAAATTCTGTGCTAAAACTGGGATAATGTCTGATAAGCGCATTATAACAATGTGTGAAATTCATACCATGACTGATGAATCAATAAACAATGTTCAGGGTAGGTGCTCTGATGATGATGGGGGGGGGTCACTGAGAGAGAGAGAGAAATAGTAAGACGGTTAGAAAGGTGGAGACGGTGAATCGAACTGGCCTAATTGTCATTTGGATGCACACAGATGCTGCCCACTGCTGTATGGCATGATCCATGATGGGACCTGGCTTGTCCGCCGTGTATGAGGGCTTCAGACTACTAGGGGGTGGGGGATAGCAGAGCTCAGTGAGAGGAGAAAGGCCTGAGGATGGCAGGGGATGGGGGTAGCAGTGCTCAGTGAGAGGAGAGAGGCCTGAGGATGGCAGGGGATGGGGGTAGCAGAGCTCAGTGAGAGGAGAGAGGCCTGAGGATGGCAGGGGATGGGGGTAGCAGAGCTCAGTAAGAGGAGAGAGGCCTGAGGATGGCAGGGGATGGGGGTAGCAGTGCTCAGTGAGAGGAGAGAGGCCTGAGGATGGCAGGGGATGGCAGGGGATGGGGGTAGCAGAGCTCAGTGAGAGGAGAGAGGCCTGAGGATGGCAGGGGATGGGGGTAGCAGAGCTCAGTAAGAGGAGAGAGGCCTGAGGATGGCAGGGGATGGGGGTAGCAGAGCTCAGTAAGAGGAGAGAGGCCTGAGGATGGCAGGGGATGGGGGTAGCAGTGCTCAGTGAGAGGAGAGAGGCCTGAGGATGGCAGGGGATGGGGGTAGCAGAGCTCAGTAAGAGGAGAGAGGCCTGAGGATGGCAGGGGATGGGGGTAGCAGAGCTCAGTAAGAGGAGAGAGGCCTGAGGATGGCAGGGGATGGGGGTAGCAGTGCTCAGTGAGAGGAGAGAGGCCTGAGGATGGCAGGGGATGGGGGTAGCAGTGCTCAGTGAGAGGAGAGAGGCCTGAGGATGGCCTGAGGATGGAGGTAGCAGTGCTCAGTGAGAGGAGAGAGGCCTGAGGATGGCAGGGGATGTGGGTAGCAGAGCTCAGTGAGAGGAGAGAGGCCTGAGGATGGCCTGAGGATGGAGGTAGCAGTGCTCAGTGAGAGGAGAGAGGCCTGAGGATGGCAGGGGATGTGGGTAGCAGAGCTCAGTAAGAGGAGAGAGGCCTGAGGATGGCCTGAGGATGGCAGGGGATGGGGGTAGCAGAGCTTAGTGAGAGGAGAGAGGCCTGAGGATGGCAGGGGATGGGGGTAGCAGAGCTCAGTGAGAGGAGAGAGGCCTGAGGATGGCAGGGGATGGGGGGTTAGCAGTGCTCAGTGAGAGGAGAGGGCCCTGGGGATTAGGATGGGTAGTGGTCGACCCCCCCCCCCCCCCCCAAGAAGAGAGAGTTTTTACACACTGCTCTGGTGATTATCCATGAGCATCATGCTCTGTGGCAGCAGGATGGAAAATGTGAGGTAGACTAATCTAGAGACTCACTCATCTAGGCAGTTGAAGCTCAGTTTTGCTCTTTTTATTATATTGACTCATATCTCCCTCGCCTGTAGTGCTTCTAAGTAATTTGAGTCTAAATGAGACATGGAGCAATATGTGGAGGAAAAAGTAGAGATAGGGAATATTGTATGGATATGCACCAATGGAAAGTCATCAAGTAGTCATCAACAGGATGATTGGCCACTGTAATCCTTCTATATACACACACACACACACACACACACACACACACACACACACACACACACACACAAGGTTTAAGTGAGGGGAAGCTTTCAGTACTGTCTGTGTCACATGAAGAATAGAGAGACATTCAGGGGGGAATGCGTTAGAAAAACACATTTTAATAAAAACCAGGGGGAAAATAACTAATACATTTTTCATAAATGGAATTGTGTTCATTATTTTTTTGTATTTTTAAAAGCACTGCATAAACAGAGAGGGAGGGGCTATGTTTACGTGTTTATGTTTTACAAACAGTGACTGTCTGGGAGTAATGTGGATGAGTTCAGAGCTACAGGTGTAGGGTCTTAATTTGAGCCAGTTCGCTATGTCAAGTATATACAGTAACAGGAAATGTGAATTATTATTTTGTAGGGGGGTTGATACATTTTTCGTAAGGGAAAATCAAGTCTGAAATTTCAGTGGAAATTACAAACTTAAGAAGCATTTTTAAACCTCAAATGCACTACAAGTAAAAAATGTCCTGCATAATCAACCAATCAACAACTGACCACAACCACACAACTACTGACTACAACTACTGACTACAACTACTGACTACAACTACTACTTACCAAAACTACTGACCAAAACTACTAACCACTACTGACCACAACTACTGACCACAACCACACAACTACTGATCAGAACTAATGACCACAACTACTGCTCTGGCCTGCACTAGATCGGGTCCAGCTCTGGTCCTGGGCGTAGCTAGCTAGCTCTGGTTCGCACTAGCTCTGGTCTAGCTCTGGTCTGCACTATAAATTATAACTACTTAAATGTGCTTAAATTAGCATATAATACTGTTGTGTGTTTGGCTATGCCGGATTAAGTGAAATGACATGCTATTCTATAAAATTATTTCTCCGTAATTAATATCACCTGATTGAGCTAATCATGTAAATGTAATTAACTAGAGTCGGGCACCACAAAATAATATTTATAGAGCTGTTATCTTCCGAATAAACTCTTAAAGACCTAGTAATATTTTACTTCAATAGCAGTCAATATCAATCGTCGTCTTAATTCAGTCTCATCTGAAAGTTGTAAATTCTTGGCACAATTTGAATCAGCAGTGCAAAATTGGGTTTAATTGTTTATTTACTAAATACCTAACTAATCACACAGAATTACACATACACATAATTAAATCATAACTTGATTACAAATTACGTCATACAGGAAAACGTCCCTAGTGGGCGGAACAGATATGACAGCTTGTTACACAAAGGAAAAGGGCTGGGTTTGAGTGAAAGAGCGGGAAGACTGAGGGACACAGGGCGAAGCTGTGCTATCGTAAATACAGTATCTGATGCATTCTAAATTACCGCCCATTTACTTTTTTAGCTATAACCAGTTACCAACATTAGTACTGCAGACACTACTACAACTATAACTTGTTTCAAAACCATGCATATTTTAAAACAAGCACACCACATTTTATTCAAAAATGTACTTTTCAGTGATCTTTTTTATTGTATTTATTTGTTATTTAATCTTTGTTTAACTAGGCAAGTCAGTTAAGAACAAATTCTTATTTACAATGACGGCCTACCAAAAGGCCTCCTACGGGGATGGGGACTAGGATTAAAAATACATTTAAAATAAAAAAATATAGGACAAAACACACATCACGACAAGAGAGACAACACAACACTACATGAAGAGAGACCATGGCAGCAACACATGACAACACAGCATGGTAGCAACACAACATGACAACAGCATGGTAGCAACACAACATGGCAGCAGCACATGTTAGCAGCACAAAACAAGATACAAACCTTATTGGGCACAGTCAACAGCACAAGGGGCAAGAAGGTAGAGTCAACAATATATCACGCAAAGCAGCCACAACTGTCAGTAAGAGTGTCCATGATATAGTCTTTGAATGAAGAGATTGAGATAAAACTGTCCAGTTTGAGTGTTTGTTGCAGCTCGTTCGAGTCGCTAGCTGCAGCAAACTGAAAAGAGGAGCGACCCAGGGATGTGTGTGCTTTGGGGACCTTTATCAGAATGTGACTGGCAGAATGGGTGTTGTATATGGAGGATGAGGGCTGCAGTGGATATCTCAAATAGGGGGGAGTGAGGCCTAAGAGGGCTTTATAAATAAGCATCAACCAGTGTGTCTTGCGATGGGTATACAGAAATGACCAGTTTACAGAGGAGTATAGAGTGCAGTGTGCAGAGTGAGAGCACCCTTACCTGCTGATCTATAAATTATGTTTCCGTAATCTACCCTGGGTAGGATGGTCATCTGAATCAGGGTTAGTTTGGCAGCTGGGGTGAAAGAGGGGCGATTACGATAGAGGAAGCCAAGTGTAGATTTAACTTTAGCCTGCAGCTTTGATATGTGCCGAGAGAAGGACAGTGTACCGTGTAGCCATACTCCCAAATACTTGTATGAGGTGACTACCTCAAGCTTTAATCCCTCAGAGGTAGTAATCACACCTGTGGGGAGAGGGGCATAATTCTTATCAAACCACATGACCTTTGTTTAGGAGGTGTTCAGAACGAGGTTAAGGGCAGAGAAAGCTTGTTGGACACTAAGAAAGCTTTGTTGTAGAGTGTTTTAACACAAAATCCGGGGAGGGGCCAGCTGAGTACAAGACTGTATCATCTGCATATAAATGGATGAGAGAGCTTCCTACCGCCTGAGCTATGTTGTTGATGTAAATTGAGAAGAGCGTGGGGCCTAGGATAGAGCCTTGGGGTACTCCCTTGGTGAGAGGCGATGGATGAGACAGCAGATGTTCTGACTTTATACACTCTTTGAGAGAGGTAGTTAGCAAACCAGGCCAATGACCCCTCAGAGACAGCAATACTCCTTAGCTGTCCCACAAGTATGGAATGGTCTACTGTATCAAAAGCGTTGGCCAAATCAATAAAAATAGCAGCATAACATTGCGTAGAATCAAGGGAAATGGTGACATCATTGAGGACCTTTTAAGGTTGCAGTGACACATCCACAACCTGAGCGTTAACCAGATTGCATGCCAGAGAGAATACTATAGAAGAAAGCCAGTCAGTTGATTATTGACAAGTTTTTCCAACACTTTTGATAAACAAGGCAAAATAGAAATAAGCCTATAACAGTTAGGATCAACTTGATCTCCCCCTTTAAATAAAGGATACACCGTGGCTGCCTTCCAAGCAATGGGATCCTCCCCAGAGAGAAGAGACGAGTTAAAAAGGTCAGAGATAGGCTTGGCGATGATAGGGGCAGCAACATTAAAGAAAGGGTCTAAACCATCTGACCCAGATGTTTTTTTGGGGTCAAGTTTAAGGAGCTCCTTTAGCACCTCAGACTCAAACATTTGTAATGGGGCAGGGGAAAAAGAGGGAGGAGCATCGGGGCTAGTCGCATTAGAAGAGGTGGTAGATGAGGAAATGTTGGACGGGCAAGGAAGCATGGCTGAGTCAAATAGGAATCCTGACTTATTGAATTGGTGATTTTAAAGAGCTCAGCCATGTGCTTCTTGTCAGTAACAACCACATCATCAATGTTAAGGGACATGGGCAGCTGTGAGGAGGAGGGTTTATTCTCCAGGTCTTTAACTGTTTTCCAGAACTTTTTGGGGTTAGACCCACAGAGAGACAACTGCTCCTTAACTTCTTATGGCTGCAGGGGCCGTATTGAGTAGCTTGGATGAAAAGGTGCCCATTGTAAACGGCCAGCTCCTTAGTATCAGTTGCTAATATATGCATATTATAATAAGTATTGGATAGAAAACACTCTAAAGTTTCCAAAACTGTCAAAATATTGTCTGTGAGTATAACAGAACTGATATTGCAGGCGAAACCCTGAGGAAAATCAAAACAGGAAGTGGCTTCTATTTTGAAAACGACATGTTCCATAGCCTCCCTTTGCTCCATTTAAAGGGATATCAACCAGATTCATTTTCCTATCGCTTCCTCAAGGTGTCAACAGTCTTCAGACATAGTTTCAGGCTTTTATTTTGAGAATTGAGCCAGAACGATAACATCGCGTCAAGTGGTCGCATGAGTTTTGCTCACGCAACTGAGTTTGGACAGCCATTGCTTTTCCCTCTACTACTGATAAAGACATTTGCGGTTTATATATGATTGATTATATATTTTAAAAACAACCTGAGGATTGATTCTAAAAAACGTTTGACATGTTTCTGTGGAGATTACGGAAACTATTTGGAATTTGTCTGCGTTGTCGTGACCGCTCTTTCCTGTGGATTTCTGAACATAACTTGCCAAACAAACTGAGGTATTTTGGATACAAAAATAATCTTTATGGAACAAAATAAACATTTATTGTGTAACTGGGAGTCTCGTGAGTGAAAACATCCGAAGATCATCAAAGGTAAACAATTAATTTGATTGCTTTTCTGATTTTCATGACCAAGCTACCTGATGCTAAGTGTGTTTTGTCGAGCGATCGATTAACTTACACAAATGCTTGGATTGCTTTCGCTGTAAAGCACATTTTCAAAATCTGACATGACAGGTGGATTAACAAAAGGCTAAGCTGTGTTTTCCTATATTGCACTTGTGATGTCATGAATATTAATATTTTTTGTGATATTCATTGAATGTAGCGCTATGCAATTCAGCGGTTGTTGATGACAATTATCCCGTTAACGGGATGGCAGCCATAACAAGTTAAAGTAACTAACTTTGGCCTTCCGGATAGACTGAGTGTACTTATTTATCATTTGCCTGAATGAGAGCCTGAGTGTGTGTGCCGAGCCTTTCGCCAAATGCAGTTCTTAACTCTTCAAGATCACGATCGGACTTGGGGCTGAACTTGATTTTAATTCTCATTTCCTTTATAGGGGCGTGTTTGTTAACAATACCACTGAAAATATTAAAAAAGCATCCAAGCGTATTCAACAAAGGGGATCAAGCTGACTCTATAACAATTACAGAGGCCAGGTCATGAAGGAAGGCTTGCTCATTGAAGTTTTTTAGCAAGCGTCTATGACAAATCAGGACAGGTTGTTTCACTGAGCAGCCATTATGAACACAGGCTGTAAAACAGTGATCACTAAGGTCATTACAGAAAACACCAGAATGATACCTATCAGGATTATTTGTGAGGATAACATCGAGGAGAGTAGCCTTTTCGGGTGTTTGGAGTCATACCTTGAGAGATTGGTAATAATCTGAGAAAGATTTAGGGAGTCCCATTGCTTTAGGACTTGGTCAGGTGGTTTAAGCTTGTCCCAGTTTAGGTCAGCTAGCAGGACAAATTCAGACTTAGTGTAAGGGGCCAGGAGAGAGCTTAGGGCAGGTAGGGTACAGGCCGGTGCTGATGGAGGACGATAACAGTCAACAAAGAGCTATTTGAAAGTATAATGCTTAAAACCAGCAAATGAAATTGTTTGGGGACCGACTTGGTGGAGACAACCGAGCACTGAAGGTGATCCTTGGTAAAGATTGTCACTCCCCCACCTTTGGAAGATCTGTTTTGCTGAAAAAGGTTATAACCAGAAAGGTTAACATCAGTATTCAAAACACTCTTCCTTAACCACGTCTCAGTAATGACCAACACATCTGGATTGGAGCTGTGAGCTCACACTTTCAATTGATAATTTTTAGGTAATAAGCTTCTAGTGTTATCATGCAGAAAACCCAGGCTTTTACGAGAGCAGAAATCTATGAAGCATATATGAGCGCACAATTCATAATTTGGGATAGCAACAGAAGATGGGCAAGTGTGTACATGCACATTTCCAGATATAACCAGCAGTAATACAATCAAGGCATGGCAGAGGACTGGGAGAGCTCTGCAGTGTTGATTTATGACATTTGAATGTGCAATAGATGGCAATGTGCATTACATGGCAATGTGCATTAGATGTTAGCCTAAATAGTGTATTTATTAGATAGAACTAAAGCTAGCTATCAGTAGTTCTTCAACTACCACAAAAATAATTTTAAAGCGCTGTCATCACTAGATGCACCATTATATTTCTCTCCCCAAACAATAGCCTAAAACTTTCCAACCATTACATCATCATTCAATTAAAATGAAACTTAATTAACACTGAACGTTTTACAAAAGTAAATCAGACATCTATTTATCTGAAACCCACAGCATGAATGATTCAGAGTTACTTTGTTTTCCTAAAAGTGCCGTCCACATGATCCTACCTTTTATTCCCATTTTCTTGTCCTATGTCTTTCTTCTTTCAGTTTTCACATGCAAAAACTGTAGTTTATACTTTTATTTATCTAACCCATAATTCAAAGTAATAATGTTGATACAGTAGTTTATCAAAGTAATCAGACCAATTATTTTACGAAATGTAACTTTGACAATATGTACCTGCTTTGCTTTAAATAGTAAAGTAAAACTTTTTGAACTTCTTCCGTGACCACAAAAGTACTTTTAAAGAGCTAAAGCAAGCCCCACACCTTTACTTGTAAAGTACCATATAGTTATTATTCTTTATAACACTACTCCTCTTACACCTTTTAAGCTAGAAACGCCATTCAAACTTTAAAATGTGCAGACTGGTCTGGGACAGTGTACTTGTATACAACTTTTTGATACTATTTATACTTTTTAAACTGTAAAAGCTTTATTAACCTCTCTGGGATTGTTCGGGACGCTAGCGTCCCACCTCGCCAACAGCCAGTAAAAGTGCAGGGCACCAAATTCAAAACAACAGAAATCTCATAATTAAAATTCCTCAACCATACAAATATTTTACACCATTTTAAAGATACACTTCTCGTTAATCCAACCATTTCAAAAAGGCTTTTCAGCAACTATTCACAGAAAGCATTCAGCCATTTTCCAACCAAAGAGAGGTGTCACAAAAAGCAGAAATATAGATAAAATTAATCTCTAACCTTTGACGATCTTCATCAGATGACACTCCCAGGACTCAATGTTACACAATACATGTATGTTTTGTTCGATCAAGTTCATATTTATATCCAAAAACCGCCATGTTCAGAAATGCCTCCAAAACATCCGGAGAAATTGCAGAGAGCCACATGGCAAAAGCACAATATTCAATAATCTGAGAACAGGTTCAGCCACAAAAGCAAGCCATACAGTTACCCGCCAAATTGTGGAGTCAACAAAAGTCATAAATAGCATTATAAATATTCACTTACCTTTGCTGATCTTCGTCAGAATGCACTCCCAGGACTCCCACTTCCACAAGAAATTTTCGTTTTGTTCAATTACGTCCATATTTATGTCCTAATACCTCTGTTTTGTTTGCGCGTTTAGTTCACTATTCCAAAGGCACAATGCGCGAGCTCAAAATCCAGACGAAAAGTCAAGAGTTTCATTACAGTTTGTAGAAACATGTCAAACAATGTTTACAATCAATCCTTAGGGTATTTTTATAATAAATCTTCAATAATATTCCAACCGGACAATAGCGTATTCATTACAGAGAAAAAAGAAGGAACGGCGCGCCCGCGTGACCGCGCAGTAAACAACTGATTGGCCTCAGCCTAGTCCACTTGTTGAAACAGCTCTTATTCGACCCCCTTCCACAATAGAAGCCTCAAAAAACTTTCTAAAGACTGTTGACATCTGCTGGAAGCCTTGGGACGTGCAATCTGGCCCCATAGACACAGCATATTGGATAGGCAATCACTTAAATGAAACTACAAACCTCAGATTTCCCACTTCCTGGTTGGATTTTTCTCAGGTTTTCACCTGCCATATGAGGTCTGTTATACTCACAGACATCATTCAAACCGTTTTAGAAACTTCAGAGTGTTTTCTATCCAAAACTAGTAATAATATGCATATATTAGCATCTGGGACAGAGTAGCAGGCCATTTACTCTGGGCACCTTATTCATCCAAGCTACTCAATACTGCCCCCCTGTCATCAAGAAGTTAAACTTATTAAACTTTCATGGGATTTCATGGGATCCACTTTCATGGGATTTCTTCAACATTCTGAAGCTTCCATTGTGACATCATCATTTCCAACCTTCCATTCACTGTGAATGCAACAATGCAACTTCTGATACAAATCAGATACTTTGACTACTTCCCAAAAAGGTCTAACTGCCCTGCAATTCAAATCTGAAATCAGAACAGAATTATCTAGTATCGATCAAATGTTACACCTGTTGATTAAGTAACCACATCAACAAAATGTTCCCTTACGTTTTCCAAACTGCTTTTCCAGACACATTGGTATACTTCTCTGCTATTCAAATCTGGAATCAGAACAGGATTATCTGGCACCAATCAAAAGTTACAGCTTTTTTTTCCTGAGTTTATAATGGCGAAAAGTAGCTAGATATTGCCAGCTAACAGATCTCTCATGTCGCCATTGAGCAGCCCAAACAGAGCCGTTGCTATGGATACTCACACATGCAGAGGAGCACATGGGCAGCGCAGGCAAAAAATATTGAAGAGGGTGATTGAATTTAGAACAACATATTTTATGATGATGAAGAATTGTGAACACCAAGAAAGCAGATACACATAGTCTTCCTTCATATTTCACGCGATCACTTCTGATCACATGTTTTGGTCTGATCATATAAAATAACTCGCCAACAGTAACTCTTGAACCATTCAAGCTAGAGACACCAAATCAACTTTCACATATTCATATTAATTTTTACTTTTATCTAATATAACTATATCAATTTGCTGCAACTAGCCTAAAATAACTCACTAACAGTAACTAATGACCTGTTTAAGCTGGAGACACCAGGGCCTCCCGGGTGGGGCAGCGCCAGCTGTCGTAACCGGCCGCGACCGGGAGGTCCGTGGGGCGACGCACAATTGGCCTAGCGTCGTCCGGGTTAGGGAGGGCTTGGCCGGTAGGGATGTCCTTGTCTCATAGCGCACCAGCGACTCCTGTGGCGGGCCGGGTGCAGTGCGCTCTAACCAAGGTTGCCAGGTGCACGGTGTTTCTCCAACACATTGGTGCGACTGGCTTCCGGGTTGGATGCACGCTGTGTTAAGAAGCAGTGCGGCTTGGTTGGGTTGTGTATCGGAGGACGCATGACTTTCAACCTTGGTCTCTACTAAAAACAATTGGATACCACAAAATTGGGGAGAAAAAAGGGGTAAAGGGGGTAAAAGAACATTTAAAAAAGCTGGAGACACCAAACCAACTTTGAACCCATCAACAATAACTCTTGTACCATTCAAGATAGAGACACCAAACCAACTTTCACATGTTCAGGCTATCCTATCCACTGCCACATAAATACTTTCAAAGAGCTGAAGCAAGTCACATCATTTTTATTAATGGAAAATGACAATCTAGTTCCCATTTTTCACTGTAGCATGGCACCATTATCAGGACTGGCAGACTGGGATGTGACAGTTTGTAGGGAGGACAGTGTGGGAGAGAGGGGGTAATCAACAATGCTCAACTGCTTAGTACTGCTCTCTCTAGCACCTCCAAGAATAGAAGCAAGCTAATAAACAACCTAATAAACCATTTGACTTTTACTTGACTATTCTTGTTTTGCTAGACATCCAGCATTATTAGAGCCCCATAGATTCCATCTCTCCATCCAGACAGGATGTTGATCTGGGGTAACGGAGGGTACCTGCTGTGTCTGCTTCTCTGTCATTTAATAAATAATAATAATTTCCTCCTCGGACGAGACAGGATGGTCCTTTTGGCTGCTGTTGCTGTGGTTTCAGTGCAGCTGTGCAACAGATGTTGTGTGCAGCTGTGTGCGTGTGTGTATGTGTGTTGGGCAGGGCAGTAAGCTTAGTTTGTCTTAGCAGACCCAGTGTAACTGAAACTCTGACCAAAAAATAGATAGCAGCCTGAAGACATTTGGATACATCCATTACAGCCATTGTTGAAGGAGGCCACATCAAGTGGTTTAGGTTAGTCTCAGACGTATGTCTGGGTTTTTATTTCACTAAGTAACTCAAGGACAGCTTCTGTTTCACTGATAGCTCAGTACATACACATTGACTGTGACGCCATTGTAAGGGAGTAAAAACAAACAAGAATAAACTTGTCACCATTCCAAAGGTTATTTAAGCTATAGTCTATAAAATCTCCCACATCACAAGATAATTAATGGAAATAAATAGTCTTGTTACCATGCATTTAAAGGAAGAAAACACTCCTCCTCCCTGATATGAATTATTTGTATGGCTCTTACTAGCATTGGTAGTTCTCAATAGGCTGGAGGTCCTGATCAGAACCAGGTAAAGACAGAGGCTGATGGCAGGTCCTGCTGGTTTAGCCCGCTGCTTTATTATTCTCTGAGTGAGTCGTGAAGTCATGAATTAGATTTACGAGCCCTCCTGTGACACACGGCTCACTCCACATAATAAGGAAAATCCACTGAAATTCATACTGTGCGAGATTTGTGGGTTAAATGCTTTAATGCTCCTGTTGATCGTTATTGCAGCACATTAGGTCCAGGCTCCACCCTTAAGTCCCTCAATAATAGTGATTATGTCATTTCTCAAGGTGCACTCTAATTATGATGAAACAGAGGTTAATGGATATGGGATGTGATAATGGCTACATAAGGCTTCTGTCATTTATTCATATAATTAAATATATTTAATCGTCACTCCGAAGGGGATATCTGCCTTCCATCAAAATTAATGTATTGTAGTGGCAATAGGTTATTGTAAATTATCTTAAAACGGTGAATTGTTTTCCTTTATCATGTCAGATTTGTACCATATCAAATGTGAGTGTCTCTCTCTCTCTCTCCACACGCAGTAGATAACTGTTGCCATGGCAACTGGTAACCTGACTGTGTCTGTACCAATGGGGATTCCCCTATGCATATGGCTGGGCCTCCATTCTTATGTTGTATTAGCCTTATGAATGAAGTCTTCATATTTCTTGCATGTCTCTTTATCGATACATCCATTTGCATCCATGAAATGTCCATTGGTATGTGTCTGTGTGTGTGTGCACTGGTGTGTTTGTTTGTGGGAAAACTGTGTGTCTCTGTGTGTGTGTTAGCGTCCAAGTTTGTGTTTGTGAGTTGAGAGAGAGGGATGCTTCTCTCTTGTATGAAGCCCTGGGGAGGAGGATGATTCAGAAGTGAGTCAGAGCAGAGCATCCCTCTGCCCCCCTGCCTTAGCTACAGAAAGGGGATGGATGAGGCTCCTCTCTTCTCTACAGCTGCTCTTTCTGCGGTGAGGTGAAGGACACAGAGACACAGGGACTCATCATCACACAGACTAATGACCTCTGAGTTGGGGTTCCTTCCTAGAAAGTAACACCATTAAGATTTGGGGGAGAGACACAGGATCAAGTCAGTCAATACGCTGGCCACAAGCCAAGCTTCTGTTTCGCTCTGCGTGATGATTATTTCAGAGACTGTCCCAAAGGACACACTATTCCGTATATCGTGCCTGGTCAAAAGTAGTGAACTAGTGCATCATTTGGGAGGCCGTCAGACCCTCTCCTACTCTCCTTATCAACTGCCTCTTCAAATCAATCCGCTCGCTCTTCGAGGACCAACATCCTTCTTCATCTGCATAAACCCTCTTCAACCTCTTCATCTGCATAAAACCTCTGAGACTGTAGTGTTTTTCATCAGCATACAGAGTACAATAACCCTTTACACAGGGCCGTCTGTAGCCTTTTGTGGGCCCTAAGCAAAATTGCCCCCCCACCACCACCAAGCTGGCAAAATGTTTACGTGGCCCCCCTATTGACAGCGGAGAGAAACATTTACGTTTTAAAGTTAGTTTTCTGCACTTCTACACATTTTGCCATAGGTGAAAATAACATTTTATAGAACATATCATGCAATTCTTCCTAATTTGCCATGTGGTGTAGAGAAATATTTGCAGTTTTAAAGCAAATTTCCTGCAATTCTACACATTTTGCAATGACTTATGCCATGTTAATGATATGAGTGAGAGTGACTAACAAAATCAATGGGGGCTCCCTGGAGGTCAGGGCGCCTGGATAGAGGAGTGCCCTGTCGGTATTCATCCATGATAACTGACTAGACTAATTTACCAAGGTCAGGGCGTCTGGGTAGAGGCATGCCCTGTCTGTATTCGTCCATGATAACTGGCTAGACTAAGTTACCAAGGTCAGGGCGTCTGGGTAGAGGCGTGCCCTGTCAGTATTCGTCCATGATAACTGGCTAGACTAAGTTACCAATCCAAAAATTGTTAGCTGACATTGTTAATTGAGTGACTGTCAGTGACTGACAAAACAAGAGAGAACTGCTGATGCGCTCGCACCTTGTGTATTCAACTATTGTAACTCTCAACAATAAGTTGACACCCCGAAATGTATGTGATGGTGCCAACAGAGATGGTCGCCTTGCTTAAGGTCCTTAGGAAACTATGCAGTAATTTTTTTTATTTTAAATTTATTATTTCTTACATTGTTAGCCCAGAAAATCTCAAGTGTTATTACATACAGTCGGAAAGAACTATAGGAAATAAAAGCGACGTCAACTTACCAACATTACAAACAGGAATACGACTTTCCCGAAGCGGATCCTTTGCTCGAACCTCCACCCTGGACGTGGGATCTTATCCCAGAGGCCGACCCAAAACAACGCGTTCCCCGCAGGAGAGGCAGACGGAGCGGCCTACAGGTCAGACATAGAAGGCGAGCACACCATACACCACTTCCCAGCATATTACTCGACGATGTCCAGTCTCTAGACAACAAGGTGATGAAATTAGGGCACGAGTTGCCTTCCAGAGAGACATCAGAGATTTTAACATTCTCTGTTTCACGGAAACATGGCTCGGGATGTGTTGTCAGATGGTACAGCCACCTGGTTTCTTCACGCATCGCGCCTACAAACAAACAACTCTCTGGTAAGAAGAAGGGCGGGGGTGTATGCCTATGATTAACGACTCATGTGATCATAACATACAGGAACTTAAGTCCTTTTGTTCACCTGACCTAGAATTCCTTACAATCAAATGCCGACCGTATTATCTACCAAGAGAATTCTCTTCAATTATAGTCACAGCCGTGTATATCCCCCAAGCAAATACCTCGACGACCCTGAAAGAACTTCACTGGACTCTATGTAAACTGGAAACCATACATCCTGAGACCCTGGGTCTCGACCACGCCCTGTGCAACTGGGTCCTGGACTTTCTGACAGGCCGCACCCAGTTGTAGGAAACAACATCTCCACCCCACTGATCCTCAACACTGGGGCCCCACAAGGGTGCGTTCTCAGCCCTCTCCTGTACTCTCTGTTCACCCATGACTGCGTGGCAATGCATACCTCCAACTCAATCATCAAGTTTGCAGACGACACTACAGTGATAGGCTTGATTACCAACAATGATGAGACGACCTACAGGGAGGAGGTGAGGGCCGTCGGAGTGTGGTGTCAAGAAAATAACCTCCCACTCAACTTCAACAAAACAAAGGAGATGATCCTGGACTTCAGGAAACAGCAGATGGAGCATCCCCCATCCACATCGACGGGACAGTAGTGGAGAAGGTGGAAAGTTTTATGTTCCTCGGCGTACACATCACGGACAAACTGAAATGGTCCACCCACATAGACAGCCTCAGGAGGCTGAAGAAATTTGGCTTGTCACCTAAAACACTCTCAAACTTTTACAGATGCACAATCTAGAGCATCCTGTCGGACTGTATCCCCGCCTGGAACGGCAACTGCTCCGCCCACAACCGCAAGGCTCTCCAGAGGGTAGTGCGGTCTGCACAACGCATCACCGGAGGCAAACTACCTGCCCTCCAGGACACCTACAGCACCAGATGTCACAGGAAGGCCTAAAAGATCATCAAGGACAACAACCACCCAGCCACTGCCTGTTCACCCCACTATCATCCAGAAGGCGAGGTCAGTACAGGTGCATAAAACTGGGACAGAGAGACTGAAAAACAGCTTCTATCTCAAGGCCATCACAGCCATCAGGCCATCATTAACATTGAGTGGCTGCTGCCAACATACAGACTCAAATCTCTTGCCACTTTAATACATTTAATAAATTGATTTAATACATTTAATAAATGGATTTAATAAAGGTATCACTAGTCACTTTAAAATAACACCACTTTAATAATGTTTACATATCCTACATTACTCATCTCATATGTATATACTGTATTCTATACCAACTACTGCATCTTGCCTATGCTGCTCACCCATATATTTCTATGTACATATTCTTATTCATCCCTTTACATTTGTGTATAAGGTTACATGTGTGTGAACTTGTTAGACTACTTGTTAGATATTACTGCACTGTCGGAACTAGAAGCACAAGCATTTCGCTACACTCACATTAATGTCTGCTAACCATGTGTATGTGACCAATAAAATGTATTTAGATTTTTGACTGATTCCCGGGGCCCTAAGCAACCGCAGAGGTTGCTTATGCCTCGAGCCGGCCCTGCCTTTACACCTTTACTCCAGGCTGGGGTTCCCTTTCTCTTGTCCTGGTTGTTGTCGCACTCCTCTTCTGGGCCTCGTCATGCTCAATTAATGCAGAAGGAAGAGTAATGCCCTACCTCTTTTTAATGGTATCCATTGCTCTCTTCCCATCATTGGGTTCTTTCTATTTTCGGTTTTCTCATCTCTCCCCTTTTTCTTCTCTCCTCTCTTAGTCCCTGTCTCTTCTGAATGTCCCTGTCTCTTCTGACTGTCTCTGTCTCCTCAGTGGACATCAGATGGAGAAAGCAGTGTGCTGGGTTTCAGTCAGCTCTAAGGCTGGATCAGCTGTCTAAGCAGCACTAATGACTGTGCAGTCCTGTTATGAGATGTTATGCATGGACCACAACCCTGATCTCCGCAGGCAGGCAGTGTGCTCAAATCTCAGTCGAGTCATCAATTATAATTTATGGTCATTTCCACTAAATCCTGTGGAAAGAGATAGAACTCTGGCCAGCTGGAAGTGGTGTTGGAGGGCCAGTAGGAGGCACTCTTTCCTCTGGTCTAAAAAATATCCCAATGCCCCAGGGCAGTGATTGGGCACACTGCCCTGTGTAGGGTGCCGTCTTTCAGATGGGACGTTAAACGGGTGTCCTGACTCTCTGAGGTCATTAAAGATCCCATGGCACCTATCGTAAGAGTAGGGGTGTTAACCCCGGTGTCCTGGCTAAATTCCCAATCTGGCCCTCAAACCATCACGGTCACCTATAATCCCCAGTTTACGATTGGCTCATTCACCCCCCTCCTCTCCCCTGTAACTATTCCCCAGGTCGTTGCGCTAATTGAGAATGTGTTCTCAGTCAACTTACCTGGTAAAATAACGGATAAATAAATAACTTGCAGCTGTGGAAACGTCGGCTGTGATACCATACAGAGGGATGTAGAGACTGGACAAGTCTGAGTGGGGATGCTTGCCCAAGTCTGACAATGCATTGGCCTGAAGAAGGATGACAGCGAGATGTCCTGCTGGAGCTCATTCACACCTGGCTAGTCATTGATAATGTGTGCTGTGCAGGAAGAGAGAAGTGTGGAGCCCTAGAACACTAAACCCTTGACATTCAGTATGAGCCCATTCATGTTGAATGTCAGTGCAATTTCCTTCATGCTTGAGAGAAATCTTACGTACTCTCATCCACCGTTTCACATGGAAGTAGAAATTAGGTATTTTGTATTTGAAAATGATTGCTCTTTACAATGTTGCTTTAATCTATTGAGTTACATCAGAAGCATCAAACTTCCCAAAAATAAGATACAAGGGCGGTGTGATTCATTGTATCTTAATATGATATTTACAACATTTGATATGACGTTCAACACAATACTGCCCTCCAAGCTCATCACGAAGCTCAGGGCCCTGGATGTGAACCCCGCCCTCTGCAACTGGGTCCTGGACTTCCTGACTGGCCAACCCCAGGTGGTGAAGGTAGACAATAACACCCCCGCCACGCTAATCCTCAACACGGGGGCCCCACAAGGATGCTTAATCAGCCCCCTGCTGTACTCCCTGTTCACCAATGACTGCTTGGTACGTCTCCAACTCAATCATCAAATTTGCTGACAACACAACAGTGAAGTGGCACAACAGCGCCTCTTCAACCTCAGGAGGCTGAAGAAATTACGCTTAGTCCCGAAGTCACAAACTTCTACAGATGCACCACTGAGAACATCCTGTCGGGCTGTATCACCAACTGGTAAGGCAATTGCAATGCCTGCAACCGCAGGGCTCTCCAGATGGAGATGCGGTCAGCCCAACACCCTCCAGGACATCGACAGCACACGCTGTCACAGGAAGTCCAAGAAGATCACCCCACTACCTTCAAAAAAGCGGATACAGTACAGGTGCATCAAAGCTGGGACCGAGAGACTAAAAAACAGATTCTATCACAAGGCTATCAGACTGTTAAATAGTCACCACTAGCCAGCCTCCGCCCATTACCCTGCCCTGAAAGAAAAACTGCACTGTTGGTTAAGGGCTTGTAAGTAAGCATTTCACGGTAAAGTCTACACTTGTTGTATTCAGCGCATGTGGCAAATAAAGTTTGATTTGATTTTTGAACTTAGTAATTTAGTTACATAATATTTTATCACTTCATATGGACCGTATTTACAGTATTCTAGACAAGACTCGTCCAATATAACTGCTTCTGTATACACATCTTCTATTAATTTACTATCCATGCTGTCTATACAAACCGTTATACATACCAGGTGAAGCTGGTTGAGAGAATGCCAAAAGTGTGCAAAGCTGTAATCAAGGCAAAGGTTGGCTACTTTGAAGAATCTCAAATATAAAATATATTTTGATTTGTTGAACACTTTTTTTGGTTACTACATGATTCCATATGTATTATTTCATAGTTTTGATGTCTTCACCATTATTCTACAATGTAGAAAATAGTCAAAATAAAGAAACCATTGAATGAGTAGGTATGTCCAAACTTTTGACTGGTACTGTGTGTGTGTATATGTGTGTATATAAATATGTGTATGTATATACAGTGGGGCAAAACAAGTATTTAGTCAGCCACCAATTGTGCAAGTTCTCCCACTTAAAAAGATGAGAGAGGCCTGTAATATTCATCATAGGTACACTTCAACTATGAAAGACAAAATGAGAAAAAAAATCCAGAAAATCACATTGTAGGATTTTTAATGAATTTATTTGCATATTATGGTGGAAAATAAGTATTTGGTAACCTACAAACAAGCAAGATTTCTGGCTCTCACAGACCTGTAACGTCTTCTTTAAGAGGCTCCTCTGTTCTCCACTCATTACCTGTATTAATGGCACCTGTTTGAACTTGTTATCAGTATAAAAGACACATGTCCACAACCTCAAACAGTCACACTCCAAACTCCACTATGGCCAAGACCAAAGAGCTGTCAAAGGACACCAGAAACAAAATTGTAGACCTGTACCAGGCTGGGAAGACTGAATCTGCGATAGGTAAGCAGCTTGGTTTGAAGAAATCAACTGTGGGAGCAATTTAGGAAATGGAAGACATACAAGACCACTGATAATCTCCCTCGATCTGGGGCTCCACGCAAGATCTCACCCCGTGGGGTCAAAATGATCACAAGAACGGTGAGCAAAAATCCCAGAACCACACGGGGGGACCTAGTGAATGACCTGCAGAGAGCTGGGATCAAAGTAACAAAGCCTACCATCAGTAACACACTACGCCGCCAGGGACTCAAATCCTGCAGTGCCAGATGTGTCCCCTTGCTTAAGCCAGTACATGTCCAGGCCCGTCTGAAGTTTGCTAGAGAGCATTTGGATGATCCAGAAGAAGATTGGGAGAATGTCATATGGTCAGATGAAACCAAAGGGACCAGGACGACTGATCCGTGTAAAGGAAAGAATGAATGGGGCCATGTATCGTGAGATTTTGAGTGAAAACCTCCTTCCATCAGCAAGGGCATTGAAGATGAAACGTGGCTGGGTCTTTCAGCATGACAATGATCCCAAACACACCGCCTGGGCAACGAAGGATTGGCTTCGTAAGAAGCATTTCAAGGTCCTGGAGTGGCCTAGCCAGTCTCCAGATCTCAACCCCATAGAACATCTTTGGAGGGAGTTGAAAGTCCGTGTTGCCCAGCAACAGCCCCAAAACATCACTGCTCTAGAGATCTGCATGGAGGAATGGGCCAAAATACCAGCAACAGTGTGTGAAAACCTTGTGAAGACTTACAGAAAATGTTTGACCTCTGTCATTGCCAACAAAGGGTATATAACAAAGTATTGAGATAAACTTTTGTTATTGACCAAATACTTATTTTCCACCATAATTTGCAAATAAATTCATTAAAAATCCTACAATGTGATTTTCTGGATTTGTTTTCTCATTTTGTCTGTCATAGTTGAAGTGTACCTATGATGAAAATTACAGGCCTCTCAACTTTTTAAGTGGGAGAACTTGCACAATTGGTGGCTGACTAAATACTTTTTTGCCCCACTGTATGTATGTATGTATGTATATATGTGTATATGTGTGTGTACGCGACCAACAAGATTTGATTAGATATGACAATATATAGTTTAACAAAGAATATTGTGCATTTATCTATTTTTATATTCATCATGTCATCGTAATCAGCATGTTATTCAGATGGGGACACCATATACCATATGAATAAACCAATTTGAACATTGAGCTCAGAGGACTCAAAAGCTGCCCTTCCTCTCTGAGCTCACAGTGGGTCACTGCTACAGATATGTATTAATCATGACATTGTTTAATTTAGGAAATGTGCATGTCTGATATTACTGTGGCTTTGAACATTGGTCACCATTATGTAACGAGGCTTGATCACCAGGTGCAGGAATCGAGTTATGTGCCTGTCTACACCACATGCAGTGTGCACGTCCTCCTCCGGAAGCATCTTTTTTACTCTGACCTTAATAACGACGATAAACATACTGATCTAAAAGCATGTACACAATCAGACATTCTTCTGTAACTAAACATGCAGACATTTTGAACAAGCATACATTCTAAAGACTCAGACACTCTAAACAGTAGTCATTCTGACTGAACAATGACGGTTTTATACATTCAGTTATTGTTTGTGTGGGTTTTTAACCTCTTCTATATTGCTTTCTGGAGACTGTGATATGCTTGACCCCTGAGGTGATTGATATGTCAGTCATCTGCAGGTGTGACTCATAGCAGAGTGTTGGACCCCCTCCCTGCGTCATAGTGACTGACTGCACACTCACTGGTACACAGTGATAGAGAAGGGGAGGCAACACTTATTTATTGGGTGCCTTTATGTCAGCTTGAGTGTAGAAAATACTTACATGAACATACTGTATATATTCCCCTACACTCTGTTGCAAGTATGTTTGTTCAAAATGGTTTACATTATCACAGTTGCATTACTCCCAGGAAGCACAACAAGGGGGATGGAAAACCATTTCACACATTAGAATAACATTGTTGAAACTGACCACAGGATCCGATGATCTGGTCGGAAACACAGCTCTGCATGATTCTGGAAGCCAGCCACTCAGAACTTGCACTTCATCTCTGTCCACTTAGTGCATTAGTCCATAATCCTGTCTCAGAGCAAGCCAATATGTTTCTTCTCACTCCACTTAATTCCTTCCTGTAAATGCGAGTGGAGACAGAGAATTATATCAAAAACATGTTAGTTAATGTGTGTGGTGCAGAGACGAGTAAGTAAGTTCCTGCTGTCAGTCCAACAGCTACAGATGTAGGATCTTAAATTAATCACCCTGTTGGAGGATAACTTTCCTGCAATGCAGGACATTTTAAACGTATAGTGTATTTGAGGTTTTAAAAGGCTTCTGAAGTTTGTCATTTTCACGTAGAAATTTCAGACTTAATTTCCCTACAAAAAATGTATCAACCACTACAAAAATGTAACATAACATAACAATTAAAATGTCCTGTTGCTGCAGGATTCTTTTCTTGCTGGAGCAAACTGGCTCAAATTAATATTTGAGCCAGTTTAAACTTTTGAACTTTGTGACCTTTTGCCACATTTCAGGTTTCAAACATAAACATATAAAACTGTATTTTTTTGTGAAGAATCAACAACAAGTGGGACACAATCATGAAGTGGAACGACATTTATTGGATATTTCAAACTTTTTTAACAAATCAAAAACTGAAAAATTGGGCGTGCAAAATTATTCAGCCCCCTTAAGTTAATACTTTGTAGCGCCACCTTTTTCTGCGATTACAGCTGTAAGTCGCTTGGGGTATGTCTCTATCAGTTTTGCACATCGAGAGACTGAAATTTTTTCCCATTCCTCCTTGCAAAACAGCTCCAGCTCAGTGAGGTTGGATGGAGAGCATTTATGAACAGCAGTTTTCAGTTCTTTCCACAGATTCTCGATTGGATTCAGGTCTGGACTTTGACTTGGCCATTCTAACACCTGGATATGTTTATTTTTGAACCATGCCATTGTAGATTTTGCTTTATGTTTTGGATCATTGCCTTGTTGGAAGACAAATCTCCGTCCCAGTCTCAGGTCTTTTGCAGACTCCATCAGGTTTTCTTCCAGAATGGTCCTGTATTTGGCTCCATCCATCTTCCCATCAATTTTAACCATCTTCCCTGTCCCTGCTCAAGAAAAGCAGGCCCAAACCATGATGCTGCCACCACCATGTTAGACAGTGGGGATGGTGTGTTCAGGGTGATGAGCTGTGTTGCTTTTACGCCAAACATAATGTTTTGCATTGTTGCCAAAAAGTTCAATTTTGGTTTCATCTGACCAGAGCACCTTCTTCCACATGTTTGGTGTGTCTCCCAGGTGGCTTGTGGCAAACTTTAAACAACACTTTTTATGGATATCTTTAAGAAATGGCTTTCTTCTTGCCACTCTTCCATAAAGGCCAGATTTGTACAATATACGACTGATTGTTGTCCTATGGACAGAGTCTCCCACCTCAGCTGTAGATCTCTGCAGTTCATCCAGAGTGATCATGGGCCTCTTGGCTGCCTCTCTGATCAGTCTTCTCCTTGTATGAGCTGAAAGTTTAGAGGGACGGCCAGGTCTTGGTAGATTTGCAGTGGTCTGATACTCCTTCCATTTCAATATTATCGCTTGCACAGTGCTCCTTGGGATGTTTAAAGCTTGGGAAATCTTTTTGTATCCAAATCCGGCTTTAAACTTCTTCACAACAGTATCTCAGACCTGCCTGGTGTGTTCCTTGTTCTTCATGATGCTCTCTGCGCTTTTAACGGACCTCTGAGACTATCACAGTGCAGGTGCATTTATACGGAGACTTGATTACACACAGGTGGATTGTATTTATCATCATTAGTCATTTAGGTCAACATTGGATTATTCAGAGATCCTCACTGAACTTCTGGAGAGAGATTGCTGCACTGAAAGTAAAGGGGCTGAATAATTTTGCACGCCCAATTTTTCAATTTTTGATTTGTTAAAAAAGTTTGAAATATCCAATAAATGTCGTTCCACTTCATGATTGTGTCCCACTTGTTGTTGATTCTTCACAAAAAAATACAGTTTTATATCTTTATGTTTGAAGCCTGAAATGTGGCAAAAGGTCGCAAAGTTCAAGGGGGCCGAATACTTTCGCAAGGCACATGATGTCAATTATATGGATTTGTGAATAGGCACAAATCATTGTTGTGTATGATATGAATATGTAGCACTGCTATAACTCCATGGTAGGCAAGCTCTACTTCCTAAAGGTAGTGATAGCATTGTCTGTTCTGTTGGCTCCCTGATGCTGCTGACTTAATCACCAGGGTCGTCACCTCACATCTCTGCACCGTGGCAGGACATGACAGCTACAAACCACAGCACCCGAGGTGTCGGTTCTAGTCATATGAGGACAGAGAAATGAAACCGAGTGGGAAGAGAACACTGTTATGTAATGGTTGGTTATGCTGTGCTTTGTTGTCTGTCTTAGAAACGCAGGACAGGAGCACCTCCTCTGCAGCCTAGGCAACGGCCCCAGGAACTGCATCGGAGTCCAGCTGAACAACGTCTTTCTCAAGGTGACTCCTCTCCTTTCCTCACCTCCCTCATCTTTCTACTCTAATCACTTTTCTCTCCTCTCATCACTCTTATTTTATTTTTCTCCACCAAAGTTATCGTTGATCTTTTTTTTATGGATTTAACATGACGCCACCAATGTCCTTTAAATGTAAATACTATAAGGTCTATGTACATTTGTTGATAAAAAAAAGTCCTACATTACTGACCATTTAGATAGGAATGGTCTGTCTGCAATGCCTGAAGTCTACAGTTTCTCCAGAAAGTAAAGCACCCCTCAGGAGACAGGGGCAGGGATGTTCAGTAGGGATTCCTCTTGGCTAAAGGGGTAATGTTGTTACGGTGGTAAGTTTTGCTGTGGATGTTCTATTGGCTGCTTGTAAGAAAAGGCCAGCTGTGCAGGGCCCTCTGTGGCGTCATTACCAGGCTAGCAACCGCTGACTGAGACTGTCTGTCTGCGTCCAAAATGGCACCCTATTCCCTGTATAGTGTTCTACTTTTGACCAGAGGCCCTGGTCAAAACTAGTGCACTACAAAGGGAATAGGGTGCCATTTGGGTTACAGCACTGTCTGTCCAGACCTGGAACACTCAGTGGGAGGCAGGTGAGAAAGAGGACAGGTGTGCAGCGGCCATAATGACAGTAAGGTGGGAGGGGATCCACTTCCTGTTTCTGGTGTCTATGATAACGTGGTGTGTATGGGTGTGTACTGGTAGTATATATGCGGTGGCTTAGATGGGAAGGAGGCAGGAGTCATAGCATCTGATCACCAGAGCTCGCTCTGCTTATCTGTCTATGGCACAGAGAGATGTGAGACAGGCCCTGTTGACAGGGATATTGATGTCCCATGTTTGCTGTTCGCAGTCAGGGTCGGCCGGTGGTGGTGACACATGATGTCCAGTAATTGCACTCTGAAAACCAACACAGCAACAATTGTTTTAACAACAGCAGCTGCTTAAACCCCCACATACACACCACACTACGTCCTCCTGGCCTGGCCTGGTCGACAGATCATATCAGACCCCTGTGGGGCATGAGGGAGGCTGGGTTCCTACTACCCTGGCCTGGTCGGCAGATCATATCAGACCTCTGCGGGGCGGGTGAGGGAGGCTGGGTTCCTACTACCCTGGCCTGGTCGGCAGATAATATCAGACCTCTGCGGGGCGGTAAGGGAGGCTGGGTTCCTACTACCCTGGCCTGGTCGGCAGATCATATCAGGCCTCTGCGGTAAGGGAGGTTGGGTTCCTACTACCCTGGCCTGGTCGGCAGATCATATCAGGCCTCTGCGGGGCGGTGAGGGAGGCTGGGTTCCTACTACCCTGGCCTGTTCGGCAGATCATATCAGACCTCTGCGGGGCGGTAAGGGAGGTTGGGTTCCTACTACCCTGGCCTGGTCGGCAGATCATATCAGGTCTCTGCGGGGCGGTAAGGGAGGTTGGGTTCCTACTACCCTGGCCTGGTCGGCAGATCATATCAGGTCTCTGCGGGGCGGTAAGGGAGGTTGGGTTCCTACTACCCTGGCCTGGTCGACAGATCATATCAGGCCTCTGCGGGGCGGTAAGGGAGGTTGGGTTCCTACTACCCTGGCCTGGTCGACAGATCATATCAGACCTCTGCGGGGCGGTAAGGGAGGTTGGGTTCCTACTACCCTGTCTGCGTCCCAAATGGCACCTTATTCCCTTTTTAGCGTTCTACTTTTGACCAGGGCCCATAGGGACACCGTAGTGACGCCCATGGGGCTCTGGTCAAAAATAGTGCACTGTATAGGGAATAAGGTGCCATTTGGAAGGCAGCGTTATCCTGCCAGATCAGCCTGCTTCCTCTGACGTACTGAACTGAGTGTCTGTACTGAGCTCTCTAATGCCCACTGATAGACAAGGATCTGGGAGATTACCATCCACTCAGCAGGGAGTATGACTCACTCTCTATTGCTTTTTATCCAATAGAACTAGATACTGTCAGTCAAATAAACGGTAGGTACCACAACAGTACTTCATCCAGCCCGTCATTCACCCTGGGAATTGCAGATGTTCAGAACTATGAAGCAGTAAGAGACTCCAAAGGCACAGCATTGTAACAGGAGAATCTGGTGTGTGCTTACGGACGTCATCAACTTCCATACATCTTTTTTTTTCTAGGAGAAAATAATCACCCCTCCCTTCTCCTGTTCAATGATTTAGTGCATACGGACGGACAAGGCTGTAGTGAGGGATGACTCAACCCTGATCATCTTATCATGGGAGGGTTGATGCTGAACTATACTTACACTGCATACAGATGTGCTGACTGACAAAGGCGGCCATATGGCTGCTATAAGAACTGGTGAGCTGGCTTAGGTGTTTTGTTTGTTGGAATGGAATGCAATCCATTGTGTCATTGCTTAATTATGGTGTAGGTAGGTTTATAGGGAAAATACTGTATAGGTCTCAAACTCGTATATGAGATATTGTGTCTCTCTGAGTAACTGATATTTGATGACAGAGCCAGAGCAGAAAGCATATCTTTGAGACAGTTACCATGGCAACAGACAGACAGTGGTTTGAGAGGATGAGCTGTACTGAGTCTGTTGTATCAAAACAGCTACGTTACCTAGCTCAGGTCAAAATCTTAAGCAATAAAAGCAATGTTGATGTTTTGTAAAAGTAATAATACATTACTCTCATATGTTGACTAGAATGCAATTCCTCCCTGTTGTGGACAGACACCCAGTAACAGGTTTTGATGGTATATACTGTATAGGCCCTATACGTCTCCATTGTGGTACTTGAGACAGATTCACAACGCTTAAGGTCAAATCCTAGGTGATATTGCATTATAAAGAAGTGATATAATGTCTTGTCATGTCAAGGCTGCTAACAAGCTGCAGTGGGCAGTGACGGTAACATTGCACCCAGACATACCCATTCTGAGGAGCGGGGGGTGACAGGGCGGTTTCATGTCATGGAAGAGATGAGGCATCACTGTTTGGCTTAGTGAAATCCAGCGTGGCCAGTCCCCCAAACCCAGGCCACCCCTGAGGGGACAGTCCATTTGTCATCCTCCTTTACACATGGCAGCCTCCACACCTACACACACATCAGCAGTGCTTTCTCACTGGGAAATTTCAACAACAAAAAATGATGTGATGACGTTGAATCAACGTGGAAAACTGATTGGATTTGCAAATGGTCATCAACATAAGTGAATTTTGTCTTTTTTTCACGCCTCCTTTTAATCTAAATCCAGTGAGATGGTGACATGTTTTGAACTGACGTCTGTGCCCAGTGGGCTCTCTCTCTACAGCACAACCAAGAACACTACTACTGTATAAGAGTGGTAGGAGAGGTGACAAGATGTGAGACTCATGGATATACTCTAAGGGTTGATATATATTATATCTAAGTAAAGCCAATCATATATTTCCCTTTAAGCATGAAGGGATATATTACGAGAAGAGAAATGGGGTTAGTGTCATGTTAGTGTGACATTAACATCAACATTTTTAAAGCTTTTTAAATGACATGCATTGGAATAATAGCCTGATGGAATCTGTCCTGAACATGCTCTGTCCTTATCCTTGTGATTTATTACCTGGCCCATCCCAACTGCAGCAGTGTGGTCATTACCGAGGCACAATCACTAGAGAGGTGGCTGGCTGTCTCTGTTTTGGCCATACTAGTGCATGGGATGGGTGTGACCAGAGACCAGTGAGGAGACTCTGGAGAGCAGTGGGATGTAGGTCAGAAGCTGTGAGTCATCTTTCCCCCTTCCCTCCCTCTTACCGCCTCTGGCAAAGGCACTCTCTCGGGAGAGAGAGGAGAGGCAAGGACGATCTGTCACTCATGTACTGTTAGCGTCAAACTGGTCACTTCAGAGATCCTGCCAAAATGCCACTCTGCAGTGGACGAACAAGACACTACGACACAAGCAGCGCTGTTATTTGTCGTTCATTAGCCAGATTGGCCAGAGTGATTGTTCATGTAGCCTAATGTGTTGTCTTAAAGGGACATCTCTATTGTACATGTAGCCTAATGTGTTGTCTTAAAGGGACATCTCTATTGTACATGTAGCCTAATGTGTTGTCTTAAAGAGACATCTCTATTGTACATGTAGCCTAATGTGTTGTCTTAAAGGGACATCTCTATTGTACATGTAGCCTAATGTGTTGCATTTTAAAGGGACATCTCTATTGTACATGTAGCCTAATGTGTTGTCTTAAAGGGACATCTCTATTGTACATGTATCCTAATGTGTTGTCTTAAAGGGACATCTCTATTGTACATGTATCCTAATGTGTTGTCTTAAAGGGACATCTCTATTGTACATGTATCCTAATGTGTTGTGTCTTAAAGGGACATCATGTGTTGTGTCTTATGGTACATCTCTATTGTACATGTAGTCTAATGTGTTGTGTCTTAAAAGGACATAATGTGTTGTGTCTTAAAAGGACATAATGTGTTGTGTCTTAAAGGGACATAATGTGTTGTGTCTTAAAGGGACATCATGTGTTGTGTCTTAAAGGGACATCATGTGTTGTGTCTTATGGTACATCTCTATTGCCACCAGAAAGACATCTGTATTTGTGTTTCAGGTAGCGTGTGGGTACCTGCTCCAGCACTATGATTGGGACCTGAGTCCCTACTCACAGGACCTCCAGTACAAATGGTTGCCTGTGTCCCGGCCCACTGTCCCTCCAATGGTGAGCTTCACTGAGCTGGAGCTGGAGAGCAGTGCCACAGACCTGCCTGATGGTCCACCCTAAAGACCAAAGCATGGACACTGAGAGGCAGGTGGATAGGACGAAGAGAGGCCCCACTGTAGCAGTGGTCCTAATGGTCTCTCAAGGACACCAGTATGTGCAGATCTTAGTTATTACCCTTCCCTCGATCTTCCTGTACTGATTTAAAGATAATGTTGATATGGATCACTGTTCACATACTGTTCACATACAATACTGTATATTGTCCAGAACGGGACTGAAAACAGTGACAGTGTCATACAGTTGAAGTCGGAAGTTTACATACACCTAGTCAAATACATTTAAACTCAGTTTTTCACAATTCCTGACATTTAATCTGAGTAAAAATTCCCGTCACCACTTTATTTTAAGAATGTGAAATGTCAGAAAAATAGTAGAGAGAATGATTTCAGCTTTTATTTGTTTCACACATTCCCAGTGGGTCAGAAGTTTACATACACTCAATTAGTATTTGGTAGCATTGCCTTTAAATTGTTTAACTTGGGAGAATCATTTCAGGGTAGCCTTCCACAAGCTTCCCACAATAAGTTGGGTGAATTTTGGCCCATTCCTCCTGACAGAGCTGGTGTAACTGAGTCAGGTTTGTAGGCCTCCTTGCTCGCACATGCTTTTTCAGTTCTGCCCACACATTTTATATAGGTTTAAGGTCAGGGCTTTGGGATGGCCACTCCAATACCCTGACTTTGTTGCCCTTAAGTCTTTTTGCCACAACTTTGGAAGTATGCTTGGGGTCATTGTCCATTTGGAAGACCCATTTGTGACCAAGCTTTAACTTCCTGACTGATGTCTTGAGATGTTGGTTCAATATATTCACATAATTTTCCTCCTCATGATGCCATCTATTTTGTGAAGTGCACCAGTCCTTCCTGCAGCAAAGCACCCCCACATCATGATGCTGCCACCCCCGCGCTTCACGGTTGGGATGGTGTTCTTCGGCTTGCAAGCCTCCCCCTTTTTCCTCCAAACATAACGATGGCCATATGACCAAACAGTTCTATTTTGTTTCATCAGACCAGAGGACATTTCTCCAGAAAGTACAATCTTTGTCCCCATGTGCAGTTGCAAACCGTAGTCTGGCTTTTTTATGGCGGTTTTGGAGCAGTGGCTTCTTCCTTGCTGAGCGGCGTTTCAGGTTATGTCGATACAGGACTCGTTTTACTGTGGATATAGATACTTTTGTACCTGTTTCCTCCAGCATCTTCACAAGGTCCTTTGCTGTTGTTCTGGGATTGATCGCACCAAATTACGTTCATCTCTAGGAGACAGACTTGTGGAGGTCTTGGCTGATTTCTTTTGATTTTCCCATGATGTCAAGCAAAGAGGCACTGAGTTTGAAGGTAGGCCTTGAAATACATCCACAGTTACACCTCCAATTGACTCAAATGATGTCAATTAGCCTATCAGAAACTTCTAAAGCCATGACATAATTTTCTGGAATTTTCCAAGCTGTTTAAAGGCACAGTCAACTTAGTGTATGTAAACCTCTGACCCACTGGAATTGTGATACAGTGAATGATAAAAAATCAAATCAAATGTATTTGTCACATACACATGGTTAGCATGTTAATGCGAGTGTAGCGAAATGCTTGTGCTTCTAGTTCCAACAATGCAGTAATAACCAACGAGTAATCTAACCTAACAATTCCAAAACTACTACCTTATACACACAAGTGTAAAGGGATAAAGAATATGTACATAAAGATATATGAATGAGTGATGGTACAGAACAGCAGAGGCAAGATGCAGTAGATGGTATCGAGTACAGTATATACATATGAGATGAGTAATGTATGTAAACATTATATTAAGTAGCATTGTTTAAAGTGGCTAGTGATATATTTTCCATCAATTCCCATTATTAAAGTGGCTGGAGTTGAGTCAGTGTGTTGGCAGCAGCCACTCAATGTGAGTGGTGGCTGTTTAACAGTCTGATGGCCTTGAGATAGAAGCTGTTTTTCAGTCTCTCGGTCCCTGCTTTGATGCACCTGTACTGACCTCGCCTTCTGGATGATAGCGGGGTGAACAGGCAGTGGCTCGGGTGGTTGTTGTCCTTGATGATCTTTATGGCCTTCCTGTGACATCGGGTGGTGTAGGTGTCCTGGAGGGCAGGTAGTTTGCCCCCGGTGATGCGTTGTGCAGACCTCACTACCCTCTGGAGAGCCTTACGGTTGAGGGCGGAGCAGTTGCCGTACCAAGCGGTGATACTGCCCAACAGGATGCTCTCGATTGTGCATCTGTAGAAGTTTGTGAGTGCTTTTGGTGACAAGCTGAATTTCTTCAGCCTCCTGAGGTTGAAGAGGCGCTGCTACACCTTCTTCACAACACTGTGACCGGAAGGTTGCAAGTTCAAACCCCCGAGCTGACAAGGTACAAATCTGTCGTTCTGCCCCTGAACAGGCAGTTAATCCACTGTTCCTAGGCCGTCATTGAAAATAAGAATTTGTTCTTAACTGACTTGCCTAGTTAAATAAAGGTAAAATAAAACAATTTAAAAAAATAAAATAAAAGTTTGTGTGGGTGGACCAATTCAGTTTGTCTGTGATGTGTACGCCGAGGAACTTAAAACTTACTACCCTCTCCACTACTGTCCCATCAATGTGGATAGGGGGGTGCTCCCTCTGCTGTTTCCTGAAGTCCACAATCATCTCCTTAGTTTTGTTGACTTTGAGTGTGAGGTTATTTTCATGACACCACACTCCGAGGGCCCTCACCTCCTCCATGTAGGCCGTCTTGTCGTTGTTGGTAATCAAGCCTACCACTGTAGGATTGATGCTGCCATCAAGCCACGGTTTCTGGTTTGGGAATGTTTTAATCGTTGCTATGGGAACGGCATCTTCAATGCACTTTCTAATGAACTCGCTCACCGAATCAGCGTATTCGTCAATGTTGTTGTTGGACGCAGTGCGGAACATATCCCAGTCCACGTGATGGAAGCAGTCTTGGAGTGTGGAATCAGATTGGTTGGACCAGCGTTGAACAGACCTGAGCGCGGGAGCTTCTTGTTTTAGCTTCTGTCTGTAGGCAGGGAGCAACAAAATGGAGTCGTGGTCAGCTTTTCCCAAAAGGAGGGCGGGGGGGGGGGCCTTATATGCGTTGCGGAAGTTAGAATAGCAATGATCCAAGGTTTTACCAGCCCTGGTTGCGCAATCGATAAGTGAAATAATCTGTCTGTAAACAATTGTTGGAAAAGTTACTTGTGTCATACTTGTGTCATAACCGACTTGGAAAAAGTATAGTTTGTTAACAAGAAATTTGTGGAGGGGTTGAAAAAATAGTTTTAATGACTCCAACATAAGTGTATGTAAACTTCCTACTTCGACTGTGTCTCTGTTCTTGAGTCCGCCTCGTAGGGGACTGTTTCCTGACTACTGCCAAGGTGTGGTGGTCTTTCTAGCGCTTTTAGCTGCCGAAGCATCACCCAGGCAGAGCCTGCTTCAGGCATAAGTTACATAAGCTGTCACTTAGGGCCCCTGGCCACTAGGAGGCCCCTGACCTCAATTAGCCATGTCAGCTAACACTTTTTATATTGGTAAGTTAGTTTAGCGAGTTTTCTAAACTAGTAGAAGGCTAATCATGGCCGAATACCGACTGGGAAAGCAGGGCACGTGCCCAGTGGCCTTGACTTCCATTGGGCCTCCATTGATTGATCTCTGCCCCGAAGCTAAATTAGTAGAATTGCATGAAATTTGTTATAAATTATTTAAAATGTCTCTCCCAGCCCCATGGCAAAATGTGTAGAACTGCAGGAAGAGAGGGGGAACACAATTCTTTTTTTGCAGGATTGGTGGGGCGGCCCCGCCACCCAAATCTCGATTAGGGCCCCCAGAAGGCTAGATCTGGCCCTGTACCCAGGTATGTGCTACACTTCAGAAGCACACAGCTACCCGATGAAGAGCTCCGGGCATGTCTAAATAACTGTCGCTATTCCCTCTGTGTCATCGAAGCTTTCTCCGCTAAATCTACTGCCCAGCCTTTCTGAACTACCAAGCTGAACAACACAGTATCATTTGAAGCTGTGGAAGAACATTGCCCAAGAACTACCAGATAATTTGTTTTGTTTGTTTTTTATTCATCTTTGAGATTCTCTTTGTAATGAAAAGCACTATATAAAATAAATTATGCTGATTTTTTTACTTATTTTAAATGGTCAAGTTGCTGCCAATGATTGCAATATAGGTACATACTGCAGCCTACATTAGATGATGTTGCCCTATTTTAAGATTGTTGTTGTTTATATGTGTGTTTATTTAACCTTGGGAAAAATCTACTGTATCACACTTTGGATGCTTTAGGACTGTCTCTATCACTGCACCGTTAGCCTGTCATATGACAGGGGTTTTAACAGTTCTGCAGCACCAGAAGTAAGGAATGCCCTCAGATTTCAGCATTGCACCAAGGGCTCCTGAAATGTTCCCCCTCTCACTCTCACTTAGCAACCAGAAGTGCTTAGCAACGGTTCGTCCTAGCTACTCAGAGGTACCTAGCCCATGTTATTGTCTGGCTGCTTATTATCATGCAGCTCTCACCCTCACACAGACAGACATCTTCACATTAAACCTTTTGTTTATTATATCGGAGGGAACGGAAATATCTTATGAATGGCAATGAAGTGCAAGCTGTTTTAGGTGAATGTGAATATGTCAATGGATATCTCATAATGTACATGTTTTTTTATTTCTTTTTTCCGTTCAATAGTAACTCTGAAATGATAGCCATTCTAGACTACTCTTAAAGGTTAAATATTAGCACTGTATAATATATTTGAATCCGTCTTTATTAAAGATTATGATAAACTGTGAAAAGATGATTATGTATCTGATCATTACGATAGTAATTGAGCTATTTTTTCATTAGACAGATTGTGATAATATAACTTATTTATTCAGGTCATGTAATATCCTCTGTATTACCTGGAAACACAATTCCATCAGATGTCATACTTTAAAAAAAATGTAATGTTCATTTTAAAAGTTCTATCAAATATTTATTATGCATTTACTATGTACTGATATTTTGTAGGTAATGTTTCCACTGTTTTTCTGTCAATCACAAGTAGTAAATCCCTAAGAATGCAAGCTATTTGAATGTAGAAACTCTCACTTTCTTATGAAAAACACTAGCACAACAGTAGTTCAGTCTTAGTTAGTGAACAAATCTATTAAATGCAAGTTATGCTGCTTATCCTGGATGATGTTCCTATAAAGTCTACAAGACACTGTTGTCCAGCGCTGCTACAGATGTAGGATCTTAATTTGAGACAGTTTGCAACAGCAGGAAAATAATCCTGCAGCAACAGGAATTTTGTATTATTTTGTGGATTTTAATTAAGATTTTTGTAGGGGTTGATACATTTTTCATGAAGGGAAAATCTAGTCTGAAATTTCAAAGTGGAAATTACACATTTCACCTTTTTAAACCTCAAATACACTACAAGTTTTACATTTCCTGCATTTCAGGAAAGTTCTCCTTGAACAGGGTGATCAAATTAAAATCCTACATGTGGACACTGCATAAACCTGTTGTCAGCACACATGAACACACTTTAGACATTGCTTGCACTATTACAGACAGGCTGGAGACAGAAGGTAAATAATAGCTGATTTGTGTCAATAGTAGTAATGCATGAGTCACTCTTGTTTTCCATTTAAGTTTCATGTTGAATATAAATGCAGGAAATACACACTTGTAGTGTGTTCAAGGCTTGAAAAGGCTTATAAATTTTCACTTTCATTTGTCAGACTTGATTTGCCCTAACGAAAAATGTATTACACCCTACAAAAAATGTCTGTTAATTTATAATCCACATAATTATTCACATTTCCTGTTGCTAAAGGATTATTTGCCTGCTGTAGAAAACTGGGTCAAATTAAGATCCTTCATCTGTAGTATCGACATTCTGGTCTGTGTGTGTGTTCTGTATTTTTCCCTGTTTTGTGCAGAATAGTTAAACCCATTCCGTTTACCTTCTCACAGACCGCTGTTTTGATCCTGTTGCATTAATGTAACATTGTGCACACATAGCTCTGTATTTTGATGCACACTGTAGGGCACTCCTATCTCCTTCTCTAACTCCTACACAGACGAAACAGAATAGCAGGCCATCTGCCTCCAGTGAGGGCACATATCTCAATACATTTCGCCTACAGAGCCCAAGGCTCATGTACTGTATTAGCACTCAGCACTGTCAACAGAAAGAATGAACACATGCATGAGAGTTCTAAGATGAGCTGCTTTTGAATGCGTACATAATATCACTCAAGTTAGAAACACACATGTCCGGCTGTAACGGAAAACATACAGAGGAGCCCTTCAAGATCAGTTTACATATGTACAGACTTCTGGACACTGGAGAGAAAAACACACATACCACCACACATACACACATAAACACGTTTTAGCACCTCAAGATCCAGTGGTCGCTCTTCCTGTCTCCCTGACCTCTCACCCCTTGTCCTGTCATGGTGATGAGGAAGTCATAGCCCACTTAGTTTTGTTTGGCCTGTTTCTCCACCCCTGATACAGGAGGTGGACGGGGAACCAGATGTCACTACAAAGGGACAGACTCTCTTTTAATTACCATGCCTAATTAGAGTATGGCGGCTACAAGGAGCCCTGTGCCATTCAGCCTCACAGGACAACCTTTCACATGGTAATCAGATGAGGAAGAGGTCACAGGATACACCCCTGCATGGTCTGGAACTGGGTAGTATATGGACGGACACCACTCTATAATTGATCTGCTTTGTCCTTATTTGACTTTGTTGAGCATGTTCTGTCCTGCGTAGTGCTATTGATATGGAGCTGTTAGATATAGGTCATTTAGACCTATTTAGTGCAATAAACCTTATAGGACATAAAAACAACGGTCAATATACTGTATTACTTCAATACACAATGAATCAGGTTACATTCAGAGAGTAGAGTAGTACTTTATTGATCCCAAATTAGGACATTTTTATTTTACATTTAGGGGTGGTGAGCGTGTAGATTTCGACAAGGCGGTTTACAAAGCCACACCACGCCATGTCCCATTCACTCACCTGCTCCAGTAAATTAAGTAACCTCCCTCTGTGTGCTGGGAGAATAAGTCCATCCCTCCCAACATCCCTTTGTCCAACTCTCCTTCCATCTCTGCCTTTCTCCCTCAGAGAGGCCCAGGAGGGACCATGTCAGAGCACATCCCTCAGGGTCAGGTCAATTCCATTATCACAGATAGAATTGGCTTCCTGTGCAGCGCTGGGACTAATAACCATCTCTCCACACACACACACACGCACGCACGCACGCACGCACACACACACACACACTTACTTCTCCAAGCTGGGGGGAGACTGACTCACATGTTAAATCTCTGGTCCGGTCTGTGTGCATTTGCTGAGGTATTAGGAATGGGTAACATGCTCTCTCTCCTCACACTGTAGCGGGGACCATCTCTACCCTTCCATATGACTGTTCATGCTAATAGTAATGAATACTGCAAGAAGTCCATTCACCCCCACAGCTGAGTCGTGTACTCTATTTACAGCCACTTGGAAGCTCATGCAGAGGTAGGCCATGTATCGTTTTGCGCACTACATGCCTACTAATGTTATGGCAGAATCTGCAATAAATCAATTACCGGCCTGAAACAACACATTTTTCACTGTCACCTCAGCGAGCACAGGAGATCATTTGGTTTTATTTTCCTGGCTTTCTTGTCACATTCCATTAGGCAGGAAGGGAGAGGGTGAGAAAGTAGAACATTAGGATTCACAGAGACAAGTGATACACCCACAAGTGGATTCATACCTATAATCTATTCAAGCCTTCAAACAAACATGAACTGTAGTGTATTGCACAGGCAGGTAAAAAGGAGAAGGAGAGATAAACTACTATTTCCATACCCAGCACCTCTCCTATGCCATGTAAAATCAAGCCTGGTAAACAGACACTGTTACATACACACCTGCTCACTCAGCTCCTTCTACTGATTGCTCCTCATTGACCCTCAGCACTGACATCTTCTGTCTCTCTCTGCACTAGCAAGCTCAGCTCAAGTACTCACGCATGCACACATGCGCACACGTACAGATGCACACACATAGATACACACCTCCTGTCTCCCTGCTGTGTGTGGTTGCCTGCATGGCTGGCTGGATCTCCAGAGCTGGCAGGAAGATGGGCAATTACTCACTGGGGTCTCTTTAATTGTGTCACTTTTCATCCCAAGAGTCACAGCTCTCTCTTGTCTCCTCAATCAACACTAGTTGTTAATTGCAACACCATGGAACAACACTTTGAACTGTGTCTTCACCTGTGGAAAGGGGAAGAAAAGTAGGTTAGGTGAACCAAGGTTACAAACACGTCCTGAAGAGACAATAATTCATAGTCAATCTACAAAACCTGAACATATATATATATTTTTAAACGTGGCCGATATAGGTAGTTTTAAAAACCTGGATAACTTTTCAAAGCAGCTTTTTAAAGTAAGAAGCAGAGTGTCAACATCTACGTGACACATGCCTCTCCTCTCCTCCAGTGATTTGATCAGCTCTATCTCCAGTGGCAGGCAGGCAGCCGACCGGGCGATGAGGAGTGGGCTATATCTCTGTGGTGACTCACTACAGGTGAGCTGACAGGCCACAGCCCTGCAGCATATCAAACAGAATGATTCATCCTTTCTCAGGAGCCAAGACACACCTGGATGACTGGCCTCTGAGCATGTGATGTTGCCAGAGAGACTCTTCTCCTTCCTCCTGTGATAAAGGCCGTTTGAACTGATTACATCCAACAGGGACAACATGTCCTTTATTTCCCTCTTTGGAAAATCTGCATCTTAATGTTAATAATATGTTGACTAATAGCTTTATTTGAAGTGATAACTCTTAACTCTGTTATGGGTATGTTTGTAATCATTAAGGACTGGGGAGTTTTTCAGGATAAAAAATAAACATTATGTAGCTAAGAATAGGAAAAATCCTGATTCAGTCTGCTTTACACCAGACACTGGGAGAGGAAGTTGCCATCATTAACTTAGCTGATGACACAACAGTGTCCTGATCACCGACAACGACGAGACAGGCCATAGGGAGGAGGTCAGAGACCTGGCTGTGTGGTGCCAGGACAACAACCTCTCCCTCAACATGATCAAGACAAAAGAGATGATTGTGGACTACAGGAAAAAGAGGACCGAGCACGCCCCCATTCTCATCGACGGGGCTGCAGTGGAGCAGGTTGAGAGCTTCAAGTTCCTTGGTGTCCACATCACCAACAAACTAACATGGTCCAAGCACACCCTGACAGTTGTGAAGAGGGCATGACAAAACCTATTCCCCCTCAGGAGACCAAAAATATTTGGCATGGGTCCTCAGATCCTCAAAAGGTTCTACAGCTGCACCATCGAGAGCATGGTGGCATCACTGCCTGGTATGGCAACTGCTCGGCCTCCAACCGCAAGGCACTACAGAGGGTAGTGCAAACAGCCCAGTACATCACTGGGGCCAAGCTTCCTGCCATCCAGGACCTTTATACCAGGCGGTGTCAGAGGAAGGCCCTAAAAACTGTCAAAGACTCCAGCCACCCTAGTCATAGACTGACTCTCTGCTACCGCACGGCAAGCGATACCAGAGCGCCAAGTCTAGGTCCAAGAGGCTTCTTAACAGCTTCTACCCCAAGCCATAAGACTCCTGAACATCTAATCAAATTGCTACCCAGACTATTTGCATTGCCCCACCCCTCCCCCTACTTTAATAACTCTACCTATATGTACAGATTACCTCAACTAATCGGGGCCCCCGCACATTGACTCTGTACCGGTACCTCCCTGTATATAGTCTCGCTATTGTTATTTTACTGCTGCTCTTTAATTACTTGTTACTTTTATTTATTGTTCTTATCCGTTTTTATTTGTTTAACGGCATTGTTGGTTAGGGGCTCATAAGTAAGCATTTCACTGTTGTATTCGGCGCATGTGACTAATACCATTTGATTTGATTTGATTCCACCCTTCAGCGGGACAACAACCTAAAACATTCCAAATCTACACTGAAGTTGCTTACCAAGAAGACAGTGAATGTTCCTGAGTGGCTGAGTTACAGTTTTGACTTAAATCCACTTGGAAATCTATGGCAAGACCTGAAAATGGTTGTAGCAATGATCTAGCAATGATCAACAACCAATTTGACAGAGCTTGAAGAAATAATGGGCAATGTCACCCATCTTCGAGACTTACACAGAAAGACACAGCTGTAATCGCTGCCAAAGGCTTTTTCAAAGTATTGACTCGGGGGTATGAATACCTATGTAAATTAGATATTTTGGTATTACATTTTCAAAAAATGTGCTAACATTTCTAAAAACATGTTTTCACTTTGTCATTATTGGGGTATTGTGTGTAGATGGCTGGGAGAAAAAAATCCAAACCATAAGTCAAGGGGTATGAATACTTTCTGAAGGCACTGTAAGTGTCTTCCTCAAGGGCACATCAACAGATCTTTTGGTTGCTGGCCCAATGTTATAACTGCTACGCTACCTGCCCCCCATTAGACATGTAAATAATAAATGGTAGTCCGATTCGGTCAGATTCTGCAGAAACAAATGGTTCTCAGAATCAGCAGGCAAACTATTTAAAAAGGAACTATGTGACAAACATACGCATCAGACTCTCCAGCCTAGTAGTACTTCATAATATAATATACAGTGCCTTGCGAAAGTATTCGGCCCCCTTGAACTTTGCGACCTTTTGCCACATTTCAGGCTTCAAACATAAAGATATAAAAATGTATTTTTTTGTGAAGAATCAACAACAAGTGGGACACAATCATGAAGTGGAACGACATTTATTGGATATTTCAAACTTTTTTAACAAATCAAAAACTGAAAAATTGGGCGTGCAAAATTATTCAGCCCCCTTAAGTTAATACTTTGTAGCGCCACCTTTTGCTGCGATTACAGCTGTAAGTCGCTTGGGGTATGTCTCTATCAGTTTTGCACATCGAGAGACTGACATTTTTTCCCATTCCTCCTTGCAAAACAGCTCGAGCTCAGTGAGGTTGGATGGAGAGCATTTGTGAACAGCAGTTTTCAGTTCTTTCCACAGATTCTCGATTGGATTCAGGTCTGGACTTTGACTTGGCCATTCTAACACCTGGATATGTTTATTTTTGAACCATTCCATTGTAGATTTTGCTTTATGTTCTGGATCATTGTCTTGTTGGAAGACAAATCTCCGTCCCAGTCTCAGGTCTTTTGCAGACTCCATCAGGTTTTCTTCCAGAATGGTCCTGTATTTGGCTCCATCCATCTTCCCATCAATTTTAACCATCTTCCCTGTCCCTGCTGAAGAAAAGCAGGCCCAAACCATGATGCTGCCACCACCATGTTTGACAGTGGGGATGGTGTGTTCAGCTGTGTTGCTTTTACGCCAAACATAACGTTTTGCATTGTTGCCAAAAAGTTCCATTTTGGTTTCATCTGACCAGAGCACCTTCTTCCACATGTTTGGTGTGTCTCCCAGGTGGCTTGTGGCAAACTTTAAACAACACTTTTTATGGATATCTTTAAGAAATGGCTTTCTTCTTGCCACTCTTCCATAAAGGCCAGATTTGTGCAATATACGACTGATTGTTGTCCTATGGACAGAATCTCCCACCCCAGCTGTAGATCTCTGCAGTTCATCCAGAGTGATCATGGGCCTCTTGGCTGCATCTCTGATCAGTCTTCTCCTTGTATGAGCTGAAAGTTTAGAGGGACGGCCAGGTCTTGGTAGATTTGCAGTGGTCTGATACTCCTTCCATTTCAATATTATCGCTTGCACAGTGCTCCTTGGGATGTTTAAAGCTTGGGAAATCTTTTTGTATCCTAATCCGGCTTTAAACTTCTTCACAACAGTATCTCGGACCTGCCTGGTGTGTTCCTTGTTCTTCATGATGCTCTCTGCGCTTTTAACGGACCTCTGAGACTTTCACAGTGCAGGTGCATTTATACGGAGACTTGATTACACACAGGTGGATTGTATTTATCATCATTAGTCATTTAGGTCAACATTGGATCATTCAGAGATCCTCACTGAACTTCTGGAGAGAGTTTGCTGCACTGAAAGTAAAGGGGCTGAATAATTTTGCACGCCCAATTTTTCAGTTTTTGATTTGTTAAAAAAGTTTGAAATATCCAATAAATGTCGTTCCACTTCATGATTGTGTCCCACTTGTTGTTGATTCTTCACAACAAAATACAGTTTTATATCTTTATGTTTGAAGCCTGAAATGTGGCAAAAGGTTGCAAAGTTCAAGGGGGCCGAAGACTTTCGCAAGGCACTGTATATCATAATAGTACTTCTAACAGAAGCCTAGTCTATAACAATGGTCATTATCATCTGATTTGGAACTGACTATACAGTTGTCAGCCTTATCCAATCAAGAATAGAAAGCATATGGCTGGCCTCATTCATAAGGGTGAAGACTACTGTGTGTTCTACTGTGTGTTCTGCTGTGTGTTCTACTGTGTGTTCTGCTGTTTGGTCTGCCGTGTGTTTTACTGTGTGTTTGTTCTACTGTGTGTTTGTTCTACTGTGTGTTCTACTTTGTGTTCTGCTGTGTGTTCTACTGTGTGTTCAGCTGTGTGTTTGTTCTACTGTGTGTTCTACTGTGTGTTTGTTCTACTGTGTGTTTGTTTTACTGTGTGTTTGTTCTACTGTGTGTTCTACTTTTTGTTCTACTGTGTGTTCTACTGTGTGTTCTGCTGTATGTTCTGCGATGTATTTGTTCTGCTGTATGTTCTACTTCATTTATACCAAAGCTTCTTTATGACCTTTTAATTGGGTCAGAGGGCCCAGGAAATAAGTATCTTTATCCTGGTTGAGAAATAGGGTTTATAAACACTCTTTGAGAAAGACCCAACAAAAGGCCACTTGTTTTTGTGGCCTTGCTTTTACCGTTGCAGCAGGCCAGACCAGACCAGGGCACAGTTAAAGGGGTCGGACACGTTTCTGATGTTCCTTTCAGATCAAGGAGGTCAGCTGCCAAGCTAGTATTTGTCCTTATAAACCTCATAGTTTGTGATTAGGTTAAATTAACAAAAATAATAGTTTTTATTATTTTGACTATTAATGTTATTGGTTGCCTGTTACAAACATGACTATACCACTAACACCATGTGGCACAACATTCACACGGCTCCTTGGATATTCGCATTTTCCTTGTAAAGTGAAAGGCAGTTTGTTGCAATAGGCCTACAATGTTCATTTAAGTATAGCCAAGTATGAGTTGGAAAAAGTACCAGGGAATTTTGAATTTTGCTTCCTGGTGGTACGATCTGAGTAGATGGTAGCGTGGGCGAGTTAGGAATTCACGTTGAGCTGTTTGCATAATTAAGCCTTTCATGGGAAGATTGTGGGTTAAAATACACTACTATGATCCCTGAGTAGAATACATATTGGAGTCATGGTTAGGCAATTGCCTATTCTTCCTTCCTCAACAGTATAAATAGGCAGCATATCACCTGGAAAACTGTGAGTAACTGTCATTTCCCCACAAGGTACCATTATAGCCTAGATAGATCCACACAGAGATGGTCATGTGGTCATGAACAGCCCACTCAAACAACTTCACTATTCTTCACTTGAAATGATCACCGCATATTAACCTTCCAGATTACCCTTCATTCCAGCCAGATTAGTCTAATAACATTATATTGCAAACTTTTATAATCTTTCAGACAAGCTGGACAGGAATAGTTAGTGAAAATGAAAGGACTGAATTAAAGTGATTCTTTGTAGAGGTCATAATTTCTCTCTGCATTGTGATTACAGGTATATGCAGTAATTAAAAATAATTATACAGCATGAAGAGAACCTCTCTTCTGAAGGCTACATTGTACCCTGAATTTGTTGTCTTCACCTGTTCTTTTATTCTTTATTTAGTCTATCTTACAAACATATTGCCAGGGCATTCAAATTTCCACTGAGGTGTTACCACAGCAACTTGTCTTCCTGTCAAGAACGGACATCTTTGATGCATCACCTCTCTCTTCTCTCTAAAATCCCACCAAGCCACACCCCTGTCCTATGGTCCTATTTGTTCTGTAGAGATTTGAATTTCAATCTTTCTAACAGTCAATGGATTCAACCATGGGCCTACAGCCTAAAAATGATATGAATAAGAGGCAGTGAAGGGTACTGACTAGATAAAGCTTGAACAGGAACATTGGCACCTCCACCAATATTTGGCTGCTTTTACTTTTTGTTTTAATTTAGTTTTATTTCCCAATACACACATCAGTAGAGGAAGTGTCCATATCAGGGTTCCCCAACTTGTGGCCCAGAGCCACATTTTTCTCCGGGTGGTTTTATTTGGTACCCAAGTTGTCTGAGCAAAAATATATATATATATATATATTTGTATTTTATTTTATTTTTTTACATTAAAGACTGTAAAAACACCAGGAGTTTTGAAATTATTAGGTTTTAGTCTACTATTATACAGTGGGGCAAAAAAGTATTTGGGCAGCCACCAATTGTGCAAGTTCTCCCACTTAAAAAATATGAGAGAGGCCTGTAATTTTCATCATAGGTACACTTCAACTATGACAGGCAAAATGAGAAATAAAAATCCATAAAATCACATTGTAGGATTTTTAATTAATTTATTTGCAAATTATGGTGGAAAATAAGTATTTGGTCAATAACAAAAGTTTATCTCAATACTTTGTTATATACCCTTTGTTGGCAATGACAGAGGTCAAACGTTTTCTGTAAGTCTTCACAAGGTTTTCACACACTGTTGCTGGTATTTTGGCCCATTCCTCCATGCAGATCTCCTCTAGAGCAGTGATGTTTTGGGGCTGTTGCTGGGCTGTTGCTGGGCAATACGGACTTTCAACTCCCTCCAAAGATTTTTTATGGGGTTGAGATCTGGAGACTGGCTAGGCCACTCCAGGACCTTGAAATGCTTCTTACGAAGCCAATCCTTCGTTGCCCGGGCGGTGTGTTTGGGATCATTGTCATGCTGAAAGACCCAGCCACGTTTCATCTTCAATGCCCTTGCTGATGGAAGGAGGTTTTCACTCAAAATCTCACGATACATGGCCCCATTCATTCTTTCCTTTACACGGATCAGTCGTCCTGGTCCCTTTGCAGAAAAACAGCCCCAAAGCATAATATTTCCACCCCCATGCTTCACAGTAGGTATGGTGTTCTTTGGATGCAACTCAGCATTCTTTGTCCTCCAAACACGACGAGTTGAGTTTTTACCAAAAATTTATATTTTGGTTTGATCTGACCATATGACATTCTCCCAATCTTCTTCTGGATCATCCAAATGCTCTCTAGCAAACTTCAGACGGGCCCCACTGTATCTGTTTGGGATTCTTGAAGTAATTTTGCAGTCAAATGATTTGTAATTATGTTCTGACCATCTAGTTGATGATCACTGGTCTATATGATCACCTTGCCCCTGTGTGAGTGGGTTTGAATCACACATCGCATCGTCCCTATACCTACTGCCTCACTGTCAGTCTGCCAGAACCCCTGCCGTCCCTTCCTGATCCAACACTCCCAGGTTCTCAGATGGTTGTCAGATAGTTGTCACACATTTTTACAGCGGTTTCAGCCCACTGTGGCAGTTAGACCAACAGAGCCAGATGTGTTTGCTTTAGCAGCTTGTCGTTTCCCATGTGAGACGGATGTGCACGTCTCCTTCCATTTTCATTACTCCTCAGTCGTCAGTTACCTGACTCATTCTGGGTGAGTGGGGATCATCCCGACATGGTAAATATAAACCATAAAATTATTCCCTCTGTGGGAAACTTGCAGCATAGCCCAGTAGGCCTAGCTTGTTAAGTCAAACCTCTACAAGGTCAGAGAATGATTCACCCTATTCACAGCTGAGTGGATGCAACCCAGTAATGAAGAATATAGCTTACAAATAAGAAAAAATGGCAGAAAAATGTTCTCACTCACACAGCTACCAGCTTTTGTGTTCAGCCCCATTTTGGTGGTGGCTGGGTGGAACAGGTTTTTATAAATACATTTTATTGACTGCCGATAGGTACTTGTCACAGTGGGAGGCCATTCCTTCTCTTACTAAAACAAAAGTGGCACCTGCTGTGTGCCGACCCGATAGTAACGAACCTGACGTTTCTACTTGTAGAATCGGCCAACAACTTGACTTTGAGCCAATTAGAGAGCACGAACCCCCAC